>NC_139723.1:10837522-11437522 GCF_964211835.1 Anser anser
CCAGCAGTGTGCTCAGGTGGCCAAGAAGACCAACAGCATCCTGGCCTGCATAAGAAGCAGTGTGGCCAGCAGGTCTAGGGAAGTGATTGTGCCCCTGTACTCGGCTCTGGTGAGGCCGCACCTCGAGTGCTGTGTTCAGTTTTGGGCCCCTCGCTACAGGAAGGACATGGAGGTGCTTGAGCGAGTCCAGAGAAGGGCGACCAAGCTGGTGAGGGGTCTGGAGAACAAGTCTTACGAGGAGCGGCTGAGGGAGCTGGGCTTGTTCAGCCTGGAGAAGAGGAGGCTCAGGGGCGACCTTATCGCTCTCTACAGTTACCTTAAAGGAGGCTGTAGAGAGGTGGGGGTTGGTCTGTTCTCCCACGTGCCTGGTGACAGGACGAGGGGGAATGGGCTAAAGTTGCGACAGGGGAGTTTTAGGTTGGATGTTAGGAAGTACTTCTTTACCGAAAGGGTTATTAAGCATTGGAATGGGCTGCCCAGGGAGGTGGTGGAGTCACCATCCCTGGAGGTCTTTAAAAGACATTTAGATGTAGAGCTTAGCGATATGGTTTAGTGGAGTACTTAGTGTTAGGTCGGAGGTTGGACTCGATGATCTTGAGGTCTCTTCCAACCTAGAAATCTGTGATACTGTGATACTGTGTGATAATAAAGTTATGACCTTGATCACATGACATAATCCAATCCCTTTGGATCTTCTGTACAGTTTCTCTGCTATATTTTTGTGATCTCAGTTCAAACTAGCACCAAAGTGCGCTTTAGGATATTATTAACCAAACTCTTACTCAACAAAACATTTAAATATATACTTAAAACAATAAGTACATGCTTAAATTGATAGGTACTTCAGTGCTTTGTTAGCAGAGCCCATATTTGTATAAAATTATACCTTCTTTTTTCATATGTTAACCAGAACTCCTCAACTCCCTTGTAAATTCACTCTTTATATCTAGAAACTCCACTAGTGGTTGTCTTAATCTTAACTGTTCATGCTCCTTTTTTCTTAAATTGCCCTCAGTCCTCTTTCCTTTCATCTTCTACACGTCAGCTACAATTCCTTCTTCTCTACAAAATGTCTTTTTTTTTCTATACTTTACAGTTCTACTTTTATTTAGAATTAACTTTAACAAACTATCATTCATGTGCTTTCCACAATTTTGTATTGTTTTTCACAATTAAACCACCTTTCTCCTCAGCCACTTCTGGCATCTACTCAAATATAAACTACTTTTTATATGGAAGCACCTACACATGTAAATATTCCACATCTATTTCACTTAAGACAATAACTGTTTCATTGAATTGGGACTTTAAATAATAATAACAAAAAATATAAAAATCCTGCATTTAATTCAGAAATCACCCCCATCATTGCAATGTAGATACTTATGAAACAATGATTACAGCTAACTAGAATATCCTTACTGTGCAGTTACCTCAGCCTCTGTATTTATCTTATTTGACAATACTAAACTTAAAATTTTGCCACCTAACTGCCCATAGAACCGATAATACTGATTAAAAAAGTCTGACCTAAAGTAAAACAAAAAAAAAATTCCCTCTGCTTTCATAACCCAACACTTAAATATTCCAGTCTCTCTCTGACAAACTGAAATTCCCCATTAAGCCTGTGGTTGTTACATAGAAAGGCAAGATACTCCCTCCAACATCCTTGAGAAAGCTTCACTGCCCATTACCTAACAACTTAAAAATTCTTCACAGAGAGACAAAAGTTGCACATGCCATTGCCCTAAGCCATTCCTATGCCAACAAGATCACCAAGAAGAGGTCTTGTGAGATGCAGAATTCCATTTTCCAAAACAAAGAGCTCTGAAGACAGCAACTTGCTGTGCATGGCACCTTAGGTTGCAGTGCAGCAAAGCCTAACAACGCCCTTGTGATTATGAGGATCACCTACAGCGGCACCCAAATGAGGTATGCACACAGTGGAGCATTGGGACAATTGTCCTCTCATGCCGTTTTGTGTGAGGTGTTTTTATGAAAGAGGTGTTTTAGTCATTCATGAGTCACTGTATTCAAAAAATGGGTTTCTGGATACAGCTCTGCCATTTTCTTTTCACTGGAGATCAGTCTGGATCTATCTAATGCTCTGTTCCTGCCCCAGAAATCTCTGAATATATTAAACTTGTTGGAATACTTAAATATTACAACACAGCAACACAATAAAACTCTTCTAGAATTTAGAGCAACTCCCAAAAGATTTAATGAGAATTTGGTCTTGAATTTTGTCTTTCTAGCTTGAAGCAGGATTTGTCCTTTTGTGAAAAGGCTGTTTTTTTATTTGATCCTTTTTGACAGCAGACCTTAACCTGGACTATGCTGACATGAGTCATCCCGTGCATTAGAAATACTGGAATATCTTGTCATAATTTATTGCCTACCTAATTTCAGTAACCCAACACAAAACCGTGGCTTACTTAGTTTTGAAGTAGCACATTCATGCCCCACAAAATACAGATTTTATTGGCACACACACATTATTTGCATAAGGCTGTGTGTTCCAGAATTGTCCAACACAAGGTCCCCCCCTTGAAAGCTGAAACCCTGCCCTTGGCTAAAACAATTTCCGAGGTGCCATACAAAACTGAGACTGGTTCACTGACTGATGGCATTTCATGTACAAATGGCTCATAAAAGCTGTTAAATCTGTCATGTACTCTAAAGGCATTTTAGTCTAACGACTATATTCACTTACATAGGAGCTGTCGGGAAAATCCATTCCTCACATGACAAGAAGCATCAGATCCTGGCAAGACACAGGATTCTGGTACATCAGACTAATAAGTCTTTTCAGAATGGTTTCCTTGACTGGTCTGTGGTATCTTTAAGGTGAGCTTTGCACTGAGAGATGCAGAGGTGTATGCTGATTTTTGAGGTGTCCTTGCAGGGAGAAAAGCAAGCATCCTTCTGCAGATTGAAGGGACTGCCAGTGGGAGTATCAGGTAAAAATGGAAAATTAGGATAAAGTAAAATAAAAAGGGAACAAAGATCTGAAGGAAGTGAGAACCAAACCACACCAAAACACAGTCCTTAACCACACCGAAACACTATCATTTATCTTGCGCTTGTTTTCAGACCACAAAACTTAAACATTAATGATGGATCAAGTGACATTCCAAAAAAACTCCACATTTGAGTAAAGTTCAAGGGAAAACACAGTCACAAAGTGACTTTTGCCAACCCTGACTTCTAGACAAATGCCAAGGTGCACTACAGCAGAACAGCCTTCTGCACCGGAGTGTATATACTCCTCCTGATGAATAAGAGGAGTTCATGTCCAATGTGCATCTTTCTTTTCCTGAAAATCATTCCCAGCTTTTCTGCACTCAGAGAAAAGGAGCTACCTTCCTGCAGACAGCTGTCATGGGGTCAGTAGGCCGCTGCCTCATCCACATACCATTATTCTTCTGGCATTATTCTTCTACCAGAGAAACTAGAAAAAAAGCTCCTCATTAGGCAGACAGACTGAAAAGCTGCTGGGAACATATCTGGCCAAAGGAAAGGGAAGCTGTTTTCAGCTCCCCAGCACTCCTGCCCTGCAGGTCCAGAGAAGTACCTGCCCAGGGAGGGAGACCTTACACGAGAACCACGGAGTTAGGTTAGGAAAAGGTTAGGTTAGGTTAGGAAGAGCATGGTTAGGAAGAGCAGCTCTTCAGAGATCCCTTCCTCTTAGCTTCCTCACACTGAGAACACTCTCCAAATCTGCTTCTCCTCAGACCTTTTTCCCCTTGCTTTCATCTCTTTTGTTCTGGAAATGCAAAAGGGCCATCCGTTCACCTCTGTTCATCAGTCTGTCTGTTAGGAGACAATCTCAAGTGCAGACTGATCCTGTGAGGTCCTAAAAATGTACCCCTTTGGACAATGCAAATTTGAATAGAAAGAAAGCCTAGCTCCAAAGCAAATCAGCGTATATCCCCACCTTTATCTTTTAGTGAGCGTTGCAAGTAGAGCAGAAAGCTGAAAAACTGCGAGGTTTTGAGGAGCAGCAGTAACTTCTGTTTAGTTCTAGACGGAATAGAACTAATGTTCCACTGTATTTCACAACCCAGAAAATCCGAAGGTAAATGTAAAGCCTCAGAGAAACCAAACACCTACACACTACATATTTTTTGGCCTATTTCTACTGCCTTTGAAACAAAATGGTCATGCCAACTTTGATTTCAAAAGGCATTAACAGCTGACCTTTTTTTTCTGACAGTTTTATTAATCATAGAAGTGTTGTGGGCCAGTGTTTTTGGTTAGAAAGGAGTAAATTTCCCAGTAGTGAACTTGTGTTCAGTGACAAGAGTTGTCTTTCCACAGATGGGGGCTTTCCCTGCAACACACTGGTGACCACTCCACAAGCCACCTAGGGACTATACCAAAAAGGAGCACATTTTATTGCTCTTCGCTAGGAATCAAGCTGCAATGCGCTGACAGGAAGATTATGACAGGCATTCTGTTTTTTACACTCCTTGTCCTCAGAGTGCTTACTCCTGCCTGCCTGGACTGTTTCTTTTCTTCATAAATGAGGCTCTGATAGTTTCATCAATTACAACAAATGACAGTTTTAAATTCTGTGCCCTGCTGTCAAGTTCTTCATTTATTATTATTAACTACTTCTTGCAGCAGTCTAATATTCTCTCTCCTTTCTTTGCTACAGCAGCATGGCGCTCTGACATTTTAAGCATCTACTTAATCCCCCTTCTTTCCCATATACATAAAAGCACTTTATCACATTTTTAAATGACTAATACTTCAATATTCCCGTTCTGCTACCTGCTGAGGAAAAGAAGAAAGGGAAAGGCTGAGTAATTGTGTTTCTGAGACAGCAGCCCTATAGATGACTAAATTTATTTATTACTAAAATATGTTTTAAAATATTGCACCAGTGCAATGGAGATATAACTTGATAAATGTTCTATGAGAAAACTAATTTCTTTACCTTTCAAAAATTCTGTTGATAGTTCAAGGCCATTAAAGAAAGAAGAGACTTATAAAGAAGGGAAGGGGTAAATATTCAACTAGCAGCTGCTGAAATGCACTTGCAAATCTGAGTCATGTCTCAAACAAAAGTAGAAATCACAATTAAAATTTTATATGTAGATGCTGAGATCCTGACATAAGCCTAAGGAATCACCGTAGGAAAGTGTCTCTTCCTTAATTTTCCCAGCTTTAAAACTGAAATACAGCTATAACTGAAATATAAGCCAGGTCTCACAGCATTTATTTCAGCACCAAGGAGACCCAGCAAATGAGAGAACGACTACATGGGGCCACCACCAGCTACAAACAAGTCTGGACGAGATGCCAGGCTGTGGTCTGTAGTTCAGATAATTGCTGTGGTTGACATGCACAGGATCCACCCACTCCTCCTCAGGCCCTTTCCTCCTTACTGGCAGTCTGGAGAAGACAACCGACTAAGCTCCCATGCCCTACAATACTGCACCAGGAACCATGTAATATGAATCATGCTTCATATTCTCCAGTCACCCCTGGCAATATCATCAGTGTCTGGGTGGAAGAGTAGCATGGAGTCTGAGGACTGGAACACCCTTTCCACAATGTCCCACTCCTGAGCCCCTAGCAAGCAGCAAACTTCCCCAGTCAGCAGTCGGGTTGGCAGTGGGGGCCTTCATTCCCCAGGAGCAGGGAGTCTCCTGCCACCACCGCTCACATTTTCCTCTTGCCTCTTGATTCAGATTCAGCTGGCTGGTGTGCTTCACTGGACAGAGCTCCAGCCACATGGGAAATCTAAACCTACTTCATAGTTGCATGTCTGCAGCCATGGACTTGAGTAATTTTATGGGTTTTGTGTCAGGTAAAAAGCTGTACCACAACAGTAAATCATAAAAATTTACGGTCTCTATTTTCATCCTGAGTGAGCAAGAGGCACGACATGGGATCTATTAGAAGAGTGAATACATCATATTAGAAAAGACAAGAAAGAACTCAGTCCCAAACAATCAGTGTCTTCTGGTACAAGTTTTCTGACATGTGCTGTACTTAGTTATCTTGTGTTCCAATATCCTTATGCTGGACTGCTGTGCCTAGTAAAGTCACCAAGTCCCCCCTTATCACGGCAGGCTGGAATTTGTCATTCCAAAACTGTCTGCAGAAGATGGAAAATCAAATTTAGCCTTACTCTAACAACATTGACCTTATCACCTTCTTAGTTGCCAGTTCTGTTGCGTATTTCTTCCACGTATAGAGGTTTTCCCTGTAAGTTGACAACCTGGGAGGTGGCTGGAGCGCTGAATCTTTGTCATTAATGGAACAGCTCTCATTAAAATTCATAGAACATGCCTGTGCTTCCAGATTGATGTTATTAAATAGAGCAATACAGGTTTACAGTAGTTAGACATTGATGAATGCAGCAGTTGCTGCCAAAAGAAACTGTCTGCTGATACCAAGAGTGCAGCATGCTTAGATCAATCAGAAAAACCAAACGGAGACAATGTTTTAAATTAAGTAGGAAACTATCAAAGACACTTTACTTCACATAAATGGACATAGTCTTATTAATATGTATACTGCATTATAAAATCCATTTTATTTGTTCAACATTTTTCCAGCTGATTAGGAAACTTTACAAAACAAAAACTAACCAAACAAAAAACAAAAGACCCAAACAAAAAAATTACCTTATTACTTTGAATCTCATTTGCTGCTTCCAAGTCATGCTGTGTCTGAGCCAACCACTTAGTACCACTTTTAATCATAATTTATAATCTGATAGTAACAGTAATAAATAATTTGATAGTAGTGGTAATAAAAATAGCATAAAAAGTAGTGGTAATAAAAGTAGTGGTAATAAAAATAGTATAAAAAAATTAACAGTGACCACTTCTATTTTCAGAATCTGGAATCATCTTGCTACATAATTGTGAACGCAGAAGATGGAAGAAGGGAAAACTTGGGTTTTGAAAAGTTGCATAAAATCACTAGATTTCTGTGCTCACTCATGTCTCTTTTGCTTAAAGATCCCATCCTCTCTTCAACTGTTAGCCCTGTCAAAATAAGTAGAAATATTCACTGCTATTTGCTATGGCCATTTATCATGAAGAAGATTGGTTTTACTCCAAGAATAGTCAGTCTGTTTGAACCTGAATTTAACAGTATTTATGTTCCTCTAGAGTCTCTTTTAACAAGTCTCCACATGAAAGAATGGCACACCTTTATCTTCTTCAGAGTCTTTCTAAACCTGGGCAGCCAGAGCATTAAGACGTACATTTGCTTTCTGTAAGAATCTGAACAGTAGATAGTACGGAGAGTAGTCCAATGGAGACTACTTGGGGATACAGAGGTTAGGAAGAAACTGCACACTGCCACCACAGCTCATTGATTTACAAAGCAGACTGATGCAGCAAGGCTTGGAATAGGAAACTTTATCTTCTATTAGTAACTACAGTACAGAATTTGAGTAAGCAAATCAACAGACTGACTTATCAGTAATCTGGTCATTCTCATAACAGGCATGTAAATACCTAGGGCAAGTTATTGCATGAAAAGTGTCTGGGCAGACAAAAATGTCTTGCACAACGATTGCAAGGATTTTTCACATGGTTTACATTTACTGCTTTCCTTTGCCCATCCTCTATGTGTTGCATCCTCCCTTTTCTTTTCCCTGCCACTGGGCCTGCATTCTTTTTCCTTCATATCAGGTTACATCACTGTATTAGAAAGAACATTAGGACATTTTTTTTAACATTTTTTTTTCCCCTTTGAGGATGGCCAAAACCCAAACAGGTTGCCTAGTAAGGTAATAGGAAAGATCAACTGGACAAGGCCCAAAGGAACTTAACCAGCTACTATTTTTCTGAACCATGCTGTGAATAGGGAACTCCAGAGATATCTTCCCATCTGAGTTTTCCTGTGAGTCTACGACCTTTCTTTTAACTTTCAGAAGTGTATACTTGGGTTTCTGACCCACCTAGTTGACCCTGGCTGCCTTCCTTATACAAATTACATCAACTCCGAGTACTCCAACTTTCTTCCAAGTCCCTCAATGCTTTATTCCTTTCATCTCTACAGAAAGATTTTGCAGTAAGAATGAAAAGACTGAAACTCATGATAAACCAATTCTGGTACGAATTCATATGAGACCAATGCTGTACAAAGCACTCCTGTTCCCACAGTTAGTCAGTTTGAGAGTTTCAATGTTTCCCACCCTTTTAAGAGAACTGGAATTATTTTTGATTTGTCTCGTTTAAGTGGGCTCATAAAGATCACTGATGACTACTGATTTAACTGGCTCCAACTCAAACATTAGCAGAATCGTAAAACTAATAAAAGTGTAATCTGCTACACAGTCTCTTTGAAAGGTTAATTCACTCCATCATAACTGGAATCTCATATGGGGCTACCTAACAAGAAACTTGATTACATTTATGAGCTACATTTACACTTTTTTTTTTTGCTATTGTTTTATTAGAAGTGCAGTATTTGTTATAGACAATAAATCAAACAGAAATCTGAACAATAGTTCTACTATGAAAAACAGAACATCACAATCTACTCTGATAAGATTTTAAATCCCACTAAATAGAAATAGTATTAAATCCATAACACTCTCCTGGTGCACAAAATACACACAATGAATTTCTCATTTCAATAAGTTATATAAGAGGTATCAATGCATTATTAGTCTAAAAAGCAGCTTCCAGGTAGGCAAAGTCTACATTCCAGAAATAAACTGCGAAGTGGTGATGAACAATGGATTATTGACTTTTAGTATAGACATGCAGCTTTTAATGTCTGATCTGGGAGAAGGAAATGCAGGAATAATTCAGCTAATATATGACCAAATTTAGCCATCTTTTTAATTACTGAATTTACCCTACCAAAGTCAAAGACAAAACTGACAGCAACTCCAGTAATAATTTTACTATTATTTCCAAGCTGTAATCTGATTGCAGCATGCTTTTGGTAGTCCCTGCCAAAAATTACTGTAAATCATAACGAGTTATTAATTGCTACAGAATAAGGAAAAGTTAATAAAAGATTCAAACTTATTTTAAACTCATTAGAGCCTACCCTCCCCCCCCAAGTGTCCCATTACATGGGTTCTCCATTCATCAGCTCATGTGATCAGGTCTTAAAGGGCAACAAGAGCAGGAGGCATACACCAGGGTTTTGAGGTGTGCATTAAGATTTTGAGCCTGGCTTCCAGCACCTCCACCACCTCTTTGCACCAGCACCAGCCACCAACACGGCTGCTGCTGGCCTGACTCCTGATGGGGTGCAGAGGGGCTCCCAGCAGCAATGGTACAAACAAACACGCACAGACTGTGCTGCAAGGCCACTAGAGATCACAGACAGCCATAGGTCTCTAGGTAGGTCTGGTGTGATGCAGATATTAATCCCACTGAGTACTATAAACACACCATCCGAAAGTGAGAGTGACAGACCATTATGAACAACCACTTTGTTTCTTGGACTGTGTAACAACTCTGTAACAATCAACTAACTGCTTAGTAAAGTATTGATTAATCATTTATCTAACAGTCCTCTCTAAAAATCTATCCGCAATAGAAATCTGTTCCATTAAATCATTCTGCTTCACGATGAAGATGAGTCTTCATTCCTGACATTTAAGTTAGGTCTGGAGTGCTAAAGGAAGAGCTAATACAATTAATCATTGTATATTTATACCAAAATCACAGATATCTGGAATTTTACTAAGTCTGAACTTGTTAAATTCATCAGAAGTATTAATCTAGGCATGTCATCAAGCTGAAAGAAAATTTGTTAAGACCCATGAACTCTAAGCCTGTGGGTCAGCCTCTAATCACTGCTGTAAGCAAACATCATCATGCATGAGTGATGATGTCATGTACATTAAATTTCAGTGCCCATTTAGCATCATTTGCACAACATGTAACAAATTCCCAAACACTGATTCCCAGCAATACCACTGTTACAGATTTCCTACAAATACATATGCATACGAAAGATTCTTGTACAGTCTCTTGAATAGCTTCACGCTGTTCACAGCTGGGAACAAATATACAGCCCATGCAAAATTACCCATGAGAGAGAGTATATGGCCAGGCTTCAGGAAGTCTGAGAGTTATCTGAGAACTAGTTGCATTACAGATTTACAGAAGCTTTACTTCTTTTGTGAGTGTTATTTGCATGCTGGCAACCAGATTATCCCTTTGTGATTGGAAAGGAGAAGATAGCACACTTTACCAGAAGATACCACATCTTGGGGAAACGCCATGTTGGTGCCACATCTTAGGTTTGTAAAAGTAAGTACAAGTCTTAGCAGGCTTATTCTTAAAACAGTTATTTAAACTCTGTTGGAATGTCTGGAAGTACTGGGAAGGCTGGATAGTTGTATTTAGGGTTACTTATAATGGATTTCTGAGTCCCTGTTCATTCCTTTCCACTCTTTTTAAAGATTCATGTAACCTGCCAATTAAGTATCATGCTACCAGGGATATCCCCCCAGATTAAAGAAAACAAATATGCTCAGAGATGCAGATCAGAATAAACAGTGCCAGTGTGTAATGGCAGAGTCAATGATATGATATGTACTGCATCTACAACAGTTGCCAAATTTTCATACTTCTGAGTAAAACAAGAGCTCAACATTGTGTGCTTGGGAGAGAAAATATGAAAAATCCTCAGGTCTTTGGAGTATGCAGAAAAACATACAACAATAACAACAAATTCTGCTCTACCATAATCTGCAACAAACATTACAATCTAAGCATATTTCTGAAAAAAGGGAAAAATTCAGCATTAACTTTCATTGACAATAACTCTTTGTCCCCATGTTACATCTGCCCATGTTACGTACTCTGCTATATTTATTTTCATGTTCATCTCAATAACTATTTTAACCTTAAAGTTTTCCAGTCATTGCTAGAAATGCCCTCTAACTTAGAATGCTTCAGCATTGGTTTGCAGAGGTCTGTACATGTAATACAGGAAACCCGATTTAATGAACCCTGGTTTTCTAATTCATTTTCTTAAAATTTATATACATACTATTTTGATTGGTAGTTTTTCTATCAGTAATCTCCCAAAGCTGTGATTTTTAACTTACAAATCTGCAATGTGCATCTCTACTTAAAAAGCGAAGCAAATTCAATCTCCCTAGCTTCTTCATGATTAAAACATCATAATTCCTCCTCTTAGGAACATGGTTATATAGACCAACAAAGTATAAACTGAAGTAGTTCTCAGAAAATATTGGTGATTTTCAGGATACAGTGAAACAGATAGATCAGTGTGTCCACTATGTTTTTCTCTATTACCAAATATTTTTTTTTTAGTCACTCATGAAGGGAAAGAATTTTTGGTATTTTAAATCTATTGCTTGAAAACTGCACCACATTAATTGGTGCAAACCCCAAGACATTACTCAGGCTGTCAAAGGGATTATTTGCAGTGGGAAATTTTCATGATAAAGACGGGGATATAAAATTGGGTTCACATGACTGTAAGCAACAATATAATCATTTTTTTTTCATTTATGTTTTACAGAAAAATGCAGTAAAGCGGTTAATCCCTCTTAGGTAGGCTCTTAACATTAATTTTAAAATGTACTCAAGAAGCTAAACAGAATGAAATAGCATCTTTTTTAAATTTTTTTAATTAATTTTTTTTTTTTCCCCTGGGTGTCCATCTCAGCCATGAGTTTTCTGTCATAGAAGATTTCATACTTTTTGCTTAATTGTGAAAGACCTGGAAGGAATATCTTTTCAGAAAATTGAGTTTCATTTTGTAGCCAGCTAATATTAGATCTGCCTAGCAATTCAACAAAACTAATCCAATGTTCAGTAGACAACTATTCACTGAGATTAAGCCAGTTCTACATTATGGAGTTACCTCGTCATCTGGAACAAAGAGGTACGTGGTGGAGAGAAAGAAAGCAGACAATGCGGAATGACTGGCGAATGGGGAACATTAAAGAGACATTTAGAAAAAGCAACAAAGAGAAATGGATACATATGCTGAGCGAGTAAGAAAAGAAACAAGGACTCCCAGGAAACAGAAGTGACTGAAGCATAGGGATTATTCAGAAACATCACCCTGCTCCAAGAGATGTGCCTCCAATTCCGCACAGCATCTGTCACCACCAATTCACACAGCCATCTAACTAGAGATTTTAATGATGGGGAGTTTATACAACACCAGCACACGACACGTCCCTTAGGGTATTTTGTCCTCCCAGCATCCCAGCGTAGCAGCCTACTATTTAATCCTTCTTGCAATGCACAGATGGAGAAACAAGGCACTGGGACTGAAATAGCGATGTGCAGGACCATGACAGACACCGATGTCAAGGGGACTCCTTGAGCCCACATAGGTGAACATCTTTCCTGGCTGCCTCAGTAGGAAACAAAACCAAGAAGCCCCACATGGTGAGTACTGGATACCTGTACAGAATACAGTTGCTGATCATTGCAACTATTTGGAGTTAATTAAACTCAAGATACCTCTTCAGCTGGCCACCAAACACCTGCTTGGAATTTTTTTGGTGCTTTCTGTGAGAACTGGACATTACCTTGCCAAAACTGAAAACTGTATTTCAACTATCCAAAACTGTGATTCTATGATCATATGTCCTTTAAGCACTATTAATCATATCATTAAAGCTATGATTTATTAAAGATAAATCTTTATTAAAGATAAATCTTGCCATAAAATCAGTAAGCTTTTCTTAGGTTAGGTTTTCTTAGGTATTTTTATTTTTAAAGAACACGTTATATCTGATGCCTCTTACAAATGTTGCTTCGAGGACCACAGCACACAGCACAAGACCCTTCACAGTGCACTGGTAAATTCTGGCAGAACTTCTCTATCGTCCCCAAACACTCTGCTCAAAAATAGAGAGCACCAGCTGGTACACCCAAATGGGCAAAAGTCTTTTGAGTTTTCAGAATACCTAAACAAAAAAATTAGAATTAAAAAGTGTGCCTTGTATGTCATGACTGTTCTAATTTCAGTTATTTTTTTATAGCTTCCAAATCCCTGCTGTGATGCTGATGACAAACAGGAGTTCAAGAGGCACTTGTCTCACTTACACAAATGATCTCAGTATTGAAGGCATTCTCCTGCTAAAGAGTAGTTCAGCTGTTGGCTTGACTACATGGAATACTGTCAGGAAAATGCAGGGAGGCAGAGAAAGAGAACACTTTATTTTATTTTTTCTCCTCTGTGCCTCTGTGTAAATTAAAACTCTCTCGCTCTCTTTTCTCTCTCTCTCTTTTCTCTCTCTCTCTCTCTCTTTTTTTTTTTTTTAATAAATTAAGTTAGAACTGGTATTTGAAGGTGATTCAATCTGTCCAAAAGTAAAATTACAAAAAAAGTAAAGGAAAATTTACCCCACTGCCTGTGGAAACAAAGATCCTATGAGGCTGTAACACACAGTTCAAGTCAGAGTTTGCATCAGAATACATACAAGACTAGAGCTTTGTATTTTGCAATATTTTTCCTTTTCTTCATGATGAGAGAGAGAGAAGAGATTTTTCTTATAAAATCTTAAGTTCTTTTCAGTGCACCATATATTGAGTTGTCAAGAAGATACTGTTTCTACTCTGCCTGCAAAAGTTTTCCTGAGGGCAGAAAAATGGATTTAGCATGAAAAGGCAGGATCTTCAGATTAGAGTCCAACGTTTCAAGTTTTGATGGTTTTGATTATTTGAGTCTGCCCTAATCTACCTTGTCAATGTCAGGATTACAATAATCCACAAAAAAGCACAATGTGACACATACATCAGTCATATTAAAGTCACTTGGTATTCTGTAAATCTTTGATCATTCTAAGACAATTTAATTAAATCTGGTGCTGGAAAATTGCTCTGTTTTCATGTGTGAAGACACACCTCAGATGCACCCTTTAGAAATAAAGGGTAATTCAGAAAATTAATCCTCATATAACTCCCACCGTAAAACAACTCAAGCCCTCAAACCATTGCGAGAAGGAAGAGGAAAAGGAAGTAGAAAGTGCCACATCATCAGAAATTCCTGAATAAATTTCTTTTATTATCTAGAGAGCCATCATAATCACAGCCACTGGTGACTCACAAGAGATGAGAAGGTTTTATTTAAAAAACAAACAAACCACGAAACAAACAAAAAAACCAGGAAGGTGCTGCTTGCTTATTGCTTCTTTAAAAACTACCATTCACACAGACACAACATCTCAAAAGTCTTTTGCACGCCTAGACACATACAGCTGTGAGGATGCTGTTTACTCATGGTATCTAACTATATACCTCCAACATCTACTAAGAGATACAATTGTCACACTGCATTACATTCCCTGTCACTTATGATGAGCATCAAATATGCTGTAGAAGTACAAAAACGTCACTTTAACCTCACCAAATTCAAAGCCAGATTATACTCAACTCTCCTATACCCATCTAACACGAGTTTTGCCCTAGAAAGCTAACACCCAAAATGAGAAGGAAAAGAGAAAGACCAGATAGCATGGAAAGCACTGCTAGATCAAGACCTCCTGGCACCTCACCAAGCCCCAGGAATAGAACTGGGATTTGCCAGGCCCTGCACTTCTCCCACCTCAACACCTTTTCTCTCTGCTCACTGATGTGCTGCCTACATCCGAGGGTAGCTTGGTTGTTCTGACAATGTATTCCCTGCCTGCAGAGAATTGGGGCACTGAAATCAAACCCATCAGTTGTGATTTTACCTTTCCCCACCATCATCCACCTGTACCCAGGTGCAAAAATGCCAGCGCTGAGCTCCATGGAAGGCATGTAACAGCAATCTTTGGACCAAGTCCTGCAAGGTGGGGTTGTGAAATAATGGGACAGCTATGTTGAAGCATCATTAAAGATGTTTCTGACACAACCTTGTCACTCATGTCCCAGAGGGTAAAGGAGGGAGGTGTCCCACAAAGAGCTTTGGCAACAAATGCCCCCATAAATTAAAAGCATGTGAAAAAAGAATAATGTGAGAGAGATTTTTTCCTTGCTTTCTGGATGTTGCCTCTGTTACTTTCTTTTACACTTGTCTACAACTCTTAGGATCACTTCAGAGATTAGTTCTGGCCATCAATAAATCCTCAGATGAGCTGCTGTGCACCATTTGCACTTGCTGGGATAGATCCATGGCCTACACCCAGCTAAGTGCTCTCCAGCCTTTGCGGCATGCTCTGGGACCATCATTGACCCCAAAGGGCTCTTGAAGCTACTGGAGTAGGGCATCGTGGAGTAGGATACTTGTATTTAACAGCCTTCAGTCCTCGTGGAGCAGATTCTCAGCAGTCTGTACACCGCTGAAAGCAGTGATGTGTCACCTGAGTGAGGGACAAAATCAATCTGATCTTGTTGCATCATCTTAAATGGGAACCATGGCTGGATGAGGGCTTCCTGAAGTCTCCCTTCACCGCTGCTGGCTGCAAACAATGCTCCAAAGGGATGGGAGAACATCAGTCTCTTGCACTTCCTCATCAATTGCTTCCACATTCAACAAAACGTAATATAACAACTCATCATGGACATTCGGTGACAAATATCAGACTGCAATGATACCTCTTATGGTACAATAAAAGACCATCTGGAAAACTGCCTGCATTATTTGGGAGAGGGACTCAGATCTGCTAAGTGGCTAAAAATTAGTTTAATGATTCTGTATTTAGCCTTTAAATCTATACTTAATGTGACATTGTGTTTCTAATTAGGGACTGAAAATGTTCATTTACCATTTCTGTCATTACAGATTAAACATCACAAGCTATTATTAAAAAGTTCATATTTTGAATATAAAAAGGAATTTGTAGACTCAGACATGGACTGTAAATTCTTATAATGAGCCATTCATCTTCAGGTCAGGTTTTATAATAACTAACTGCTACAAGTTAGTTGGGAGTGAGGAAAACGGAAAAGAAAAAAATGGAAACCACGGAATGGCTTGGGTTGGAAGGGACCTTAAAGATCACCTAGTTCCAACACCAATGTGAATAAACACTAGAATTGTAAGTGTTGCATTTAAACAGATTGAAGCCTAATTGTATTTAAAATGCCCAAACTGCTTGTGACACCTTGTTTCCACCTCTACCACCAAAACTTATTTAAAGGCACACTGCATATTGGGTAGTTAGCAAATAAATATGGGCAGGGCATCTGACATGACAGCCAAGACTCAGCTAAGAAAATGCCACTTTCTCTTGAGAGCAAATATCTTAAAATTTTTAATCAAAGGACCATGCTCTACGGAAGATGGTAGGGGAGGCAGCATATTCTGGGAAACAGGCATATAAAAATATTTCCTGGCCACCTCCTTTCTTACTTATGATCACTTATGAACAGGTCTGCTGCCAGATTGTTTTCACCATGGAGAAATGTTATGAGGAAAGCAGGCAACATATTTTTAGCTGTCCTCCATGCACCTTTACCCATGGCAGCCAAGCAATATACAGCTTATCCATTGTCATGGTGGCTTCAGACCAACAAAATTGGGGCCTATCCTAGCTCAGGTAGTCCTGCACAGGGCTTTGTGTCTGGCATAGCCCCTCTCAGATGAATTCCTCTTAGTCCCAGGCATGTGGCAGAATGAAAAGAAAAGTGCTTTCAGTGTGTTTTAAGATTTACAGGGGCTTTTCAGACAGAATAGCTACTATCAATCATCTCTGCATTCCCTGCAGGAAATTAGATTTCCTGTTGTTTAATGCTACAGCACCTGATAAAAGTCTATGAATGTGTAGTTCCAACAGTGCTACATTAAAAGTCTATGCCGTGGACAAAAAGGCAGGGAAAACACGTTTTCACCCAATATAGCAGAGAGGACATCTTTTTGGACACTACCTCTTGATTCTGACTGATTTTTCATTTTAAATTACACTTTAATAAGCAAGGCAAATATCTGAAAGGACAAGGAAAGTATACTTGGAGGGTGAAGAATTCTTTTCCTCCTGTCAATTGATTTATTGTGTTCATGTCAGTCTTGTCTACAGGAAGGACAATTTATAGTTCCGTCACACACTGTCAACTGGGCTCATCATTCTTACATTTAGAGGACTAAAAATCTTCAGAACAGCTTCCTTCAGGCAATAAATTTGAGAGATCTTATTCTTAGTGGTGTTCGTTGTGTTTCATCTGAGCTTATCGCTGTTTGTTTGCCATTTTTAACCTTTCTTCCTCTAGCTGATGGGATGAAGTAGTGACCTGTTTCTCAGTAAGAAGAGCCTTTCAGTTTCCTCAGGGAAGGAAGGCAGAGATTCCCCAGAAAGCTGGACATTATGTCAGTGACAAATCCTTGTGAAGCACTGAAAGGCTCAGCCGGTGTGATTGGTACCCCCTGCTCCTGACCCCTGGCAGTACGCTCAGCACAACCAGCAATAAGGCAAATATCCACAATATTTAGTGGGCTGTCAGTGAACACCTCTGCCCACTTCTCTCTTCCTCTCTCTGGTGCCCACTGTATGCGGGGACACCCACAGTCAGGGTGATATCTTTATCACCATGATATCTTTATCACCTTGGGATCAAAACCCAGGTGCTGGGCCACCAAGAGGGTATGGGGAGCACTGATTGACAGGGTGGTTAAGCCCATCAGTGTTACCAATACCCAGCTGCTGGGCTGCCAGGGGATGGTGACACCCATCCTGGAACAGGGAAGTGCAATGGCACAGGGAGCATTGGGTGTAAAATCAAGCAGCTGCAGGCTCTGAGTGGGACTTAGACTGGAACTGCTGCTGGATGGCAAAATGGTATTCCCCAGTGGCCAGGGACACCTCCACTGTTTTCTTCCTCTGAGGAATGAGTGAGTGACTCACATCTTTTCTGTAACGTTTTAGTTTAGGTTATGATCACGTTGTGTGCTGTGATTCTACAATTCTAATTTTACCCAATTTGCAGAGGGTTTATCTAAGTGTAACTGAAAAGACTGTGTAACTATCCTGATTGCTATTTTTTATTTTTTTTTTTTGTGCAATAATAAATCTGTAATTATAACTGCAAAGCCATGGTCAGTCCTCACTCATCCAAGGATCCCTAAAGATCTTACGTAGTGTTGGGTGACAGCCACTTTCACACAACAGCATCTGACACAGCTGCATCTGGCAAGTTGTGCCAAGTTTTACCACTCTTTTTGTTATGCTTTTCTTCCACCCTCATCTTCCAATCAGTCAGACTCCTCTTGCAAGGAAGGACTGATCACAGCCCTTTCAGGTCAAAAAGAAAACCACTAATGACTTCAGACTAAACACCCATGGATCTTCTGACTGCTTTTGGGGATAAGTTGGTAGTAAAGAAAGTAGAGAATATGTGTAAGGAAACTTTATGTCCTGTCTGGAGAAGATCCTACAAGAACGGGACTTCAGGTGGGCAAGGGTTAGAGAGGTTCTGGATATCAGTCCATGCTTTTTCCATGTCCCAGAGGTAAGATCAGCATTCAGGAACTCTGAAAAGAAGCCATTTTCAATGCCCATTGCACCTGCTGCAGCAGCACACCAGAACCTTTCCAAGATTTCAGTGGAAATGAGATAAGTCTCACAGGACTTCCAGCATTACAGTTAGTCTTTTGACTGTTCTTAGTGGTTCTCTTGTCAATAAGCATGAGTCACCCCATAATTACGACCAAAAAGAGAATATTGAATCTGATCTACGTCAGAAAGGTAGTTCTATGGACAGGCAGTCACAAGCAGGTATGTCAATCTCACTATCAAAATCTGCCGGAAGTTTTCACTTTCCCTGCAAACCCAGAGGTACACCCTTGCTGAGAAAGCCCTCACTGACTTTTATGTACCAGTTGAATATTTATTGGTTTCAATATTGATTTTGGTCACTCTGGCAGTGTTAGGGTAACTAAAAGAAACACAAAAAAGTCGATTCTACAGAATAAAATAATGAGCTAATTTAAAAAGAAAACACTTACACCTAACAAAGATGTAGAGCCATATTCCATTGTGGAAACATTCACTCCTGTAACTTCATTGATCATCAATTCACAGACCTTGTGCTAGCTGGCTCCTTCATCAGACTTGAAGGATTGCTGTGCCTCACCTACATTTTATGTTGCAGCTGAACAAAAAATGGAACTGAGCCTACGAACGTCCTAAGCCTACAAACCATTAGACTGTGAGATCTGACATTTATCTAAATGTCTAGTCCTTGTGCTACCTTAAGGTACCAGTTCTGAAGAAAACTGAGATTTGAGTAGTCACTTGCTGACCTACACCCACAGCGACTTCTCCTTCTCCACCAAATACCACAGGAATAGCCAGCACTTGGATGGAGGCAAGTCGAAAACATGGCATCTACTTCAGACCTAACCTCATCTTCATCTACGTGAGATCATACCTATGTCATACCTATGTCATACAGGACAGGTTTCAGGGGGATTTGATGCTACTGAGCATGATGTTGGGTATGAAGGTTATCAAATAAGAAAGCATTCATGCTAGCAAACAATATTGCCAACAAGTGACTTAATTCCTGCAGGGCAAAACTGCCTTCTGTGTAGGCCTGGCTCTGCCCAGTGCTTATTTTTTGAGTCAGCTGAGTGCTGCACTCACCTCAACAAAGATGAAACAGGGGATGATGGAGTAACTTCTCTGGGTGTTGTTTCCTAAAGCCATTTCTCATCACACTTCTTGGGGAGGCACCGTTCAAAAATGTATTATCCTGAAAAAGAAAAGACAAAGATACTTCTTCAGTATGTTTTGCCTTTTTGCAAACTCCACATTTAACATAACAAGGTTTGTAACATGGAGCACTGACATACCAGACCACAGATACAGACTAAACAGAGCAAAAAGGTCTAACTTGTGGCTATACAAAATAATGTGAGAAGGCGTTCCCTCTGCAGCAAAAAAAGCACGTGACAGACAGGTCACAAATACATTATCTACAGAGCAAAGAGCAAGCAACAACTGTTTTCCTGAATGACAATCCTCCTTCAAGCAAAGGCTTCTTTACCAGAACATATTGTAAAACCACATTTCCAGCCTACTAACCTGCCTACAGAGTATTTTGAATCCAGAGATGGTGGTAACTGACTTGAGAACTTGTACTTTAAAACACACGCTTATCGTACATTCACTGTACACACGATCAATGTTTATCTGCATGAAATGTGAACTACTCAAGAAGGCATCACGGCTCATGTACCCAAAAAATAATAAGCATATACAACATGAATGCAGTGAAGGATTGGGCCCATACTACAAAGTCATTCTGGCCTGCTATAAATTAGCACATTAGCTCACAACCCCCCATCTATTTAGCATTACTTCAGGCTACTGGCTATGTTAATTAACATAGTCTTGTAACACTCTGTGCCAAGACATTTAATCTCTTTGCAGCACAAAAAGTAGGAAAGGAGAGAACAGAAGACTAGCACAGAGAACTTTTACTGAGAATGTGTGTGCTTTTGTGCATACATGAGGTAACACACCAAGAAGCTGACGTAAACAATTTAAGAGAGAGGAACAGGTAGTGACCTAGGCCAGCAGGGAAGTAGGTCTGGAATAGCAGTGTGTAGCTGCCAGGTGTGTGCGACACACATGAAGATGCAAATCATTTATATCAGTTTAAACGTGGGCACATCAAGAAAAAGCACAAATTTCACAGAATCATATCCTGAGCTGGAAGAGACCCACAGGGATCATCGAGTCTAGCTCCTGGTTCCACGCAAGGCAACCTGAGAGTTGAACTATATCTCTAAGAGTCTTGAACATTTTTTGAACACCAACAGGCTGGGGGCCATGACCACCACCCTCTCGGTGAAGAACCTCTTCCTAATATCCGACCTGAACTTCCTCTGTCGCAGCTGCTTGCCATTCCCTGGTGCCTCACCTGTCACCAGAGAGAAGAGATCAGCACCAGCCCCTCTGTTCCCCCTCACGACGAAGCTGTAGACAGCCTTGAGGTTACCCCTCAGACTCCTCTATTTAGGCAGGCCCAACCTCATTTCCAACAGAAATCAACACCCCAACAATTAGAATCTCCATGGGCCAGGGCCGTGGGGGAGGAAGAAGGTGAAAGCTGGTGTGTTTTCCTGAATATGCTTTGCACCACATTTTGGTCCAGCTCTTTGGCCTCACTGGTGTCAGGCTGAGAACAGGCCTCGGCATATGGAGCCTGTGAGGTTCACAACAGGTGTCAGTGCTTTCCCACCAGCTCTCAGTAGGGGAACTGGAAAAAAACAGCAATTAGCAGAGCATGCAGTTCAGCAGAGGCTATGAACTGTGGAGCTGGGTCAGCTGCCACCGGGTTGCTAACAGCACCAAACTCCATGTCACCACGATGCAGGCTATAGTTTTGCTGCCTATGAACTACTTAGTATATTTTTCACCGCAGCTCTCCATAATTTGACCCAGAGTTGTAAAACATGTAATGTATATGAAGGTTTTGGTGACGTGGTTCTAGGCTCAGCACAGCTATACTGTCTCCAGTGAAGCCACACTGTGTGCCAAGAGGGCTCCTTGAACTCTTAATCATCGAAAAATGCAGTTCTGGGTCACACATAATACTCAGGACATGTTACTTCTGACAGGCTTCAGACTCCCATGCTACACCGTATCCGGGTTCTTAAAATACAAATATTCTGAATTTCGAATTTCAAATTGCCTGTTTTTCAAAACACACTTCAGCTTTACCTAGGAGGTAAAATGGGCTTTATCTTAGAGATTTGTGTCTTTTTTTTTTTTTTTTTTTTTTTTAAGACAAGCTAATCCAACTCTATTTGAGTTGTAGAAAAAAATTCCAATCTTTTTTTTTTTTTAAATACTTTTCACACTGATGGCTCTTGTGCCACATGTCTCTGCCTTTAACCCAGCAAACACATGGTGCCTGGTAGTATAGTAGGTTAAACAGTTAGAGCTGCTTACAGAGCTTTACTGTACTAAACTCATTTTGTGCCCTGGGGATAGACTGTCAGCACCTTTTTTTGCAAATCCTGTTTTTCAAATGGCTTAGTGTAAAGATGTTAATGCCATGGCACCTTCATGAATGCCTTCCCAGACCAAGCTTTGAAATAAACAAGATTTTCTGTAACATTGTTGGTGACATAAAGCCCTGCCTTCAGTTCCAATGGCTGTGATTCCTGTGTATTCCTAACAAAAGCAGAGGGCTGCAAGTAACCCAAGAATTTAAGAAATTTTCTCAACAGATGCATGAAGCAACTGCACAGACTGGCAGAGAAGCTCAGGGTTCTTAGCAGGCATATAAAATTGCCTAATTGAATGCTAGGGGGTTCCTGATGTCATAAATACGTACCACCATGCCTGTTCTTTCAAGCTTATTGTGAAAAACTGGTTTAAAAACTGCATTTCCTATGGGAAAGCGTTTTGCATGTCAGCTTCTCTGTGATGACACATTTGTGTCAGACATGAGCAGTATGAAACCAAACAGTTGCCTGATCAGGCCAGTTAATTCCACGTTGTGGGAAAACTCCCAGCCAGCCTGTGCTTGTTGTAGCAGGTCTTTTCATCGGCTCTGTCTCCAGAAAGGCAAGGGGGAGGCGCAGTGGCATCCTAGTGGGAGCACATTACCTTTTGTCTCTCTCCAGCTGGCAGTGAGTCCTCTAGGGATGCATAAAACTGTGAAACACAGACCACAGCAATCCCTAGCTGCTTCAGTCTGCAAGCAGTAAGAGATAATGCACTTTTGCTGAAAGAATGGGGGAATCGTAGTAAGATGTAAAACAAGTGTTCAGGTCTGACTGTCCCATTTTATAATCTACAAGTATCTCTGCATTGAACACATTTTCACAGTACAAAGTGTCTGACCAAAGCAACAGGAAATAACAGCTATAATATCAGCATCAGATATTGACTTCTCATTTTTACTTTTTTTTTTTTTTTAATCAATTTGACTCAATTGTTAAGGAAATCATGCTAACAAATCTATAGAAGGCTTTTTAGATCCCACACTCTGTGACCTTTTAACACCTGACATGTAAGCACTGCAAAGAGAAAAGAACTGGTTAAATCTAATCTAACTAATTAGGGACCCCAGTATAGGTAATAGTAATAGTCTGGAGCTCTGGTATTATGAGGTGTTTCTACTCTTTAAACAATGTATTAGATATTACATTTGTGAATTAATTAGCATTAGGTAGTTCTCATATTTCTCCATTTACCCTGCATGCATTTTCAGAAAGCCCCTGAACTACAGCGCAGGAGGTTATTGTCTGACATTTCCTGGGAGAGCAAGCAGAGACATGGAATATACATAAGTGAATTGAAAATTAACTAAAAAAGACAGCAAAGAAAGAAGAACTCATGCTAAAGAGATTTTGTAGCTTCTGGGATCCATCCAGGGAAAAAAAAAAAAAAAAGAAAGAAAAAAAAAAGAATGACAGTCAAACAGCAGAGGAAGGAAAAATGTTCTAAAAAAGGCCTTTTCTTGCAGGTTACTAACTAGCAGAAGAATTTCTAAAAACCCCATTCAGGTATGCTTTAAAGCTTTTTATTTGAGCATGTAGCACATAGCAAAAAGGACATGTCTAGGATAAATTAGCATTTGCTGAGTCTTTATGGTTTAGCTCCTGCAGCAGACACAGCACACCTCATCATTGTTCAGCGTTACCAGTGCTCAAACCAACAAATTGCTGGTCCGTTCCTCAGAAGTCAGTGGTCACCCGTCGGTTCTTTAAGCTTTGTCCTGTGTGGGTGAGAATTAATATTATGGCCTTACGTACTGTTACAGCATATAATGAGTACCTGGGCAACAGTGGAAAACACAAAACTCAAAAATCCAGGAGAGCTAAATCCCAGAACAGGTACCATTTATTGCAGTTTTCAACCTCTGTCTCATTTTATCAATACCAATTCATGTTTCTTTTGACATTAGCTCAGACTGCCAGTCTGAAATTCAGGACATGCTCTGCAAACTTAGACAGCAGTGTAGCCACTGGCATGTGTTGGACGTCACTTCACTGCAGAAGGCCAAATCTGCTTGGACCAGCGGTGAGGAGAGCTACCATTGATCCACTTTTCACTTGATCCCAGAACCATGCACAAAAAACTAGAGTGGATTTCCTGTCCTTCTTAATCGAGACGTTTCATGATCTTTTCAGCAGCAGCTAACACTGTTTTAAAATAAAAATAAAATGTTGTATAAGGAGAACACAGATCTGGTATTTCCATAACAAAATTAGAGACACTTAAAATGCAAGCATTTGGTGGTTTGTAAATTAGTTTAACCTTGCATTAACAATTAGCAGCCCTCTGTTGGTAATTGGATTCAAATTATAAACATCTTCATTCTCATTAAAATAAGGATTCTGTTTACAAGTAAAAAAAAAAAAAAAAACACTAAAACTTCTGCGCCAGTCCATCAAGGATCAATTTGCAGAACTGAAACATGAAACTGCATATGTCAAACTCCCTTTCAATTAAGAAAACAAATTCAAACTAATGCTACTGCTCAAGACGATTACCCAAGCCTTTGCAGATCACTGTGTCGTTGTAAGCATTACTTATTACACTTACAGACCTTATTCTAAAGCAGAGTCCTCTGTTTCCTGTGGGACAACAGAGCCAGAGAGAGTTGAAGCAGTTTTCCCAGAAGTCACACAGTGACTCAAAGTCTAGCTTGAAAAAAGACATATTAATCTCAGACCCTGTGGAGCATTCCATCCACTTGACTGTGGACACTTCAAATGTATTTGATAATTCCTGCACAAAAGCTTTGTAGCTTTGATTGGACATTTAAGTAGTAAAGGTTTCCCTTGGCTTCCTACTGAAACCAAACTGAGTTTTGAGACTCCAAACACAACAGAAAACACATCACAACTCTGCACAAGCACTGACCAAACATCCAATCTGTGGCAACCTCACGTCCACTCTATGCAGCTTCACCCCAGACATGTCCAAAGGCACCTCACTGTACCCATTAAAACCTTGGCATGAACATGCATGTAATTTCAATCAGTTTGCAACAGGATAACAGAGGGTTAAAATATCTTTCCCAAAGCTCTTTTCAACATAAACCTAATGAATGCACACAAAAGGGCTTAAGGAATTAACAGTAAGATTTTCCTGCAAAAGACAGTCATGGCCGTTCAATGTTTTCTTGGATAAAATATAGATATTTTTTAGTGCTTATTTGCAACACTCTGTGGTGGCATGAACCTTCCCAAAATCTAAACTCTGTGAGGATAGAGACTTGTTTGTGATTTGGTTTGGATGCAAGGCAGACAGGCATACCACAAGATTGCTGGCTTGGTATCAGCACATAAAACAGCAAAACTAGGGTAACAGCACCACATCTGCAACTATTAGAAGGTACCAGACAACTGGCACTCAATTTGCTGTCTCGAAGAGCCAGAACACGCTGCTTTTGACCTACAAAGGGGAAAGCAGTCACTGGGATCAGACTGCACTAAGTCTGTGGAAAAGTGCATATAAACACTGGTGATGCACAGTGGAGCCTGGGCAAAAGGGAAGACACCCACTGAGCTCCAGTTTCCCATCATCAAAGAGCTCTTGAGAGGCAAAGAGCCATCAGAAGCAGTAACGTGCTGTCAGACTGCTGACAGTGTACGGCCACAGCCTGACTAACGTCTGAGTCATGCTTGAGTTTTACTTGCTAACAGAGTGATTGCCTACCAGCTGACCATAAATGAACGTGAGTTTTAAGTTTCAAGACTTGCCTAGCATCTGCATCCCGGAGCACTCCCAGTTTCCTAGTTTGCAAGAACACTGAGAAGATTAGATGAACAGATGAAACAGGAGCTCAGTGCATAGGATCTAAATCTCATCACAGAATAAAAAATTAATTTAAACTTTCCTAAGAGAATAAATGTCTGGTTTATACTTAAGCTACAGCCATTCAAAGAAAATGGCAGGTCAGTGAAAGTGCTGTTGCATATTTCTCTACAGAATCAATGATAAGAAACAGATTCTACATCACTAAAGATAACAGGTAAAAGAACAACAAAAAAAACACACTACCAATACATGAAATAAACCCACACATATTCACCATCACAGTAGACAATTTTGCAGCATTTGAGAATTAAACCAGAGGAACACTTTTTCTGGTGACCCTTTTCTGCTTGCAAAGGTAACATTTTAAGATATGTGCACTCATATTAGCAAACCATTTTACACCAAACAATATCACCTACATATTTTAAACTGATGATCAGACAATACCATGTTACGAAGACAGCTACAGGAACAGCCATCGGGATTCACAAACTACCAATCTCTTAAAAACATGTTGCTGAAACCCAAATCAGGGTTTGATCCAAAAAAAGAAGTAATGCCAGAGGTTTTAAGAATTCCTTTAGGAGTATTTTCCCTTGCTACAAGGTTCATGTGGAAAATTGTCCAGTGCCTAAGTGATAAGCAGCAGTATAAACTCTACAGGCAGGCAGACTGATAAGGGATCTGCACCACTGACATCTTCAAGAGAGTTCAAGTGGTATGTCAGCAAGGCAGAGCTCAAAACCACTTCCTATTGCAGGCAGGAAAGTGAAATCCCAGATAACGACAAAATTTACATCCATGCCACAGGGCTGGAATTTCATGCAGGGATATGCTTCACCCCAGAACGGATGCTGCCTATGTAGAACCCAACATTGTGTAAATATCAGGTACGTGTGTGCTAATATCCAGAAGGCCAAACGAAATGACCATAAGCCTTATTTTCAACTATCACGCCTTTCCTTGCCCTGCAGGTCTGCAAAGTGTCATCACAGTTGACCTGTTTCATTTGGTGAATTCCGTGCCAAAACGTTCAGTGTATCATTTACTCGGTGTTACTTTGAATAATACCTACTAAAATGTGATATCACATCAGCAAACGACATGAATAAAACTTTTATCCTGCTACAGCTGATAACACTTCTGCCTTTCTTGTGGAAGGATTAGCAACGCATGATAAATGAAGTAGAAACCTGATGACGAGATTCATTAGGAAATTCTTTACAAATATTGAGCAGTCTGCAAAACAAACCTCACTGAATTTATCCATGCAATTAACAAGACTGATCCTACTCCTAACTTTCAATTAATTAAAAAATGCTAATTTTCTAGCTCTCACTTCATCCCTTCAGACTTTCAAGTGAATCTAAATGAAACAGCCATGCATTATCTTGGGCAAAATAAAAATACTATTTCTGGCCTTTACCCATTCTCCTGAAGGCACTTCATCTTGATTCACACTAACTGGGCTTGTAAACTCCTCTGAATAAATGCAAAATGTAATTGGTAATTTCTTGTACTTCTAACTGGCTAAAGCTCCATGAATATCTAACGACATTTATAGCAATACAATGGCAGGTATTGTCACCAATAAGATAACAGTTTGTAGACATAAGGAACTCTGAATTCCAAAGATAAGTAATATGATTTGTTTAATGAAAATATAGCAG
Organism: Anser anser; assembly: GCF_964211835.1. Taxonomy (NCBI): domain Eukaryota; kingdom Metazoa; phylum Chordata; class Aves; order Anseriformes; family Anatidae; genus Anser; species Anser anser. Next base: position 10,864,832 of record NC_139723.1, read on the forward strand.
TCTGTAGTTACAAAATTAACATATTCAAGACCCAGAACTGCAGCTGATTGATTTCATTAATAATGGGCACAAGACGTGGGTACTCTGCTTAGATCTATGCTAATCACTGGTTTTAAAATGTTGTCCAGAGTTCTAATTTCAGTGTCACATTTGTATAGCCTACAAAGAAAATGGTCAAGAACATTTTTTGTCTACAGCTGACAGTCTTGCAAGTACCCAGGCTGGAAAGCAAATATTTAAGCATGACCTCCCAGATCCTTGGGATAGTACATGAAGGGTTTGTGACTAAATTTCAGCCTACAAAAACAATTCCTTTTCACTTGGTGCCTCTCCTTGCAAAGCACTGAAAGGCACTTAGGAAATCCAGGACAGTTTCAATGGAAAAAGAGAAAGATCTGCCCTCTCCTCAGGCTTTTGTGGAAAAAAAGGTGGAAAAAAGTGGAAGAAGTTGAAGAGAAAGAAGAAAGCAAAAGAAAACAAGGTTGTGGAATACAGAGGGTAACAATGCAAAAGTAGAGGACAATTGAACGAGATACAGAAAACTGCTACAGGAAGGAGTGCAGACAAGGAAACCAATCGTGAATTCTGCAGTGATACGAAACCACAAACCTGAAAATCCTGTCTACTATAATAAAGGGATATCAGTGTTACAGGTTCTAGAAAACATTTCTCATTTCTCCTCCCAGATTTATCAGGATTTTGCAGAAGAGATTTTAATATGAAGAAAAAATTGTCCAAAGAAATTTCCCTTGTTCAGATAAACACTCGTATTTTAGTCCAGAAAACATCTACTGCTGTTGTTTGTTTTCGTTTTTTCCTTTCTGCAACACCATTTGTCAACAGTCCCATTGAAATTTGTTTAGCAACTCAAAAAAAAATCGGTTGCTTATGTGCCAGCAAAACCATAAATAAATGGTCTTTAATTTGTAAGAGGGTTTCACAGCTATGCAAAGAAATAATTTGGGGAATCATGATATTAAAAACGTATTTCAAAAATAGATGCTCCATAGTCTTTTTACATGCCATCCCTGCTGAGCCTAAGTCCAAGTAAGCCCCTGCTTCACGTCTTCATTGTATTTTAATTGGGTTGTTTTAGTAAATGATGCATCTCATCCTCTTATTTGCAGGATTTCGTGCTGTGCTGAACAAACCAGGTCACCAAACAAACCAAAGATCACAGTGCCACCCAAAGAAGGAGGACCAGAACTATACTGAAACCTGAAAATAAAACAAAACAAACAACAACCAAAAACATACACACTTTTCCCAGTCCCAAATACGGACAGAAGGTAAGTACTTAAAAATAACTTCCCAGTGAAATTCAAGTAGAACACAGATAAATATTTCACTTCAAGCTCTACAGAAAAATGTGTAAATTATACTGGGGCGGGGGAATGAGGAGGATCAGGGTGAGGATGAGACTTAGAAGTCTGAACAGCTTCAATTTTTATTTATTTTTTAATCAAAGCTTATAAACATGGCCCATTGACAGAAAAACATGATGATGATGTCAAAAGAAGAGCTCCTTCCTGAAATGTTTTGGGATTACTTCTGATTTTCTCAGCTCTGAATTTCTGTTTGAGTCTAGGGTAACAAAATACAGTTTCACACAGAGGTGGTTTTATTCCCCAGTGTTAAGAAGTGCCTCTTTCCCCCTCTTTCCCCCTTACTCTCACCTGCTCCACACCTCATGGTCCAGCACACATTTGAGTGCAATCACGAACACAGTTATGCTCTGGTTTTGCAGCTTTTCAGCTGCAGGAGGAAGCAAACTGGTTAGCTGGGACTTCCCTGCTGCCACAAACAGATGCACTGGAACACATCTAAGGCAACCAGTCCCAGCACCGATCTGCCCATCTCCCTGCTCCCTGGCACCGCCACACACCAGCTTCCTTCCCAAGCTGTCCAACCAATCCAGCTGGCAGAGGTGAAAGAAGAGTCTACGGGATGCTCTGACAGACACTTGAAGGGAGAAGAAACAAACAGCCCTTTCGCACCTCTCCATGAAGACCAAGCAATGGCATATCCATCTCCTCCTTTATTTGAAGAAGAGGCTTGTGCAAGGTGCTAGCGACTCTCAGGCTTCACATGGAGATCTCCAAGAAAATATCCAGACCCCACCCTCTCTCCTCCCACTTTCCTACTACAACGGTTGAGGAAACCAGTGCGTTTGGAGTATTCACACAGGTCACAGTGTAAGCATGAAACAGTGGGAATATCGATGAGCACAGGAACGAACAGAGGGCACCTAAGGCTGATAGTCTGAAGGGAAGAAAAATCAGGTGAGTCACATGTTTTGATTCAATTACAAGCCTTTTTTTTTTTTTTTTTTTAAACCAGATGAACGCTGTATTGAAAATTTCAACCCCAAATCATGGTGAGCTAATAGTAAACACCAGGCATTTAATAAGCACAAGAGAGTGCACTCTATGGAGAAAAAAATGCATTCATTTTCACCCCTCAGGGCCAAGACAGCAAGACTAAGCAAGTATTCTTAAAGCTCAATTCCTGTAGCTGAGACCACAATGTTACTTCTTAGAGTCTGGTGTGGTTAAAATCACATTCAGTTAAACTGTACGTAGTAAATTAGCTTATTTTATACTTAGTGGACACTTACAAGCATGTAAATTGGTATGCACTTGAAAACAATTTGAACCTACAAAGTGTATCACAGATGATGACTGGAAATAAGCAGAACAGATTCACAATTGCACGTGGTCAAATTATGATTAAACAGTCATCTAAACACTAAAAGCTGACAATTGCACATAAACATGCCTATCCTGCCTTCTGTTGTTTGCTGGCATCCCTTTAAAGACACTACGAAGAACACGGTGTCTTCTTTAATAGCCTTTCATTGTTGGTGCACCTCTAAAATGCTACTATTCTAATTTACTATGATTACTTCATCAGCCCTTTAAAAATGAAAAAATCCTTTCCAGCAAATTGGAACACTGCATATAGAGCGTTTTGCATTGCAGAGGAACTGGTTTCTACCATCTGTTATTTTTTGTCCAAGAGCCACCAATTTATGCATTCCTGTTTTGAAAAATCCCCAATATGATATCATAAAAAGATGCGGTCACCCCAATCACAATGTTGTAAAGCTATACTTACACAATCCATTGAAAAATAAAGTTTGCCATAGCAAACACTTCTAGACTTAGCTGATCTACTATTGCTGCTTGCAGTGATCTAAACTTTATGTTTTATAAATGCACAAAACTTCTCTATAGATATGTATACACAAGGACTCGCACTCTCACAAAAAGAAGCTTTTCTCCCAGTTTTGAGATCAACGTGCACTTAAATTATACCGAATTTTCTATCTTTCCTTAGTTTGTTCATGCTTTTCTCTTGCTGTGACTCAGCCATGACAACTGGCCTATCCAAAAACTATTGCACTACTCTCTTCAAATATATTTATATATGATAATACAAACAAAACAAAAACAGTCAAAGCAAAGCTAAGAAGTGACAAGTTAACAATATCCCTAGTGTTGGAGTGGGTTATATATTCTTCTGTGCTATGGAAGACAAATAGCAAAGATTGTAAAGATTGTAAACTATTTCCACACTTCTATCATTTACACTTGCTCCACTCGATTCCTTTGTTTTAGTTTAGTTGCTTCTTCTCTGAAAACAATCAGATATTCTTTGCATACATTTCCACCTTTTCTTCCAAAATGTTCCAGAAGACATGCTGGGGATGTTACAGAGGTACAAACGCTACATTTCTATTCCTTGTTTCCCTGCCTTGGGGCTCACGCCGTGCTGGAGGCTCCAGCTTTCACGCTGTGCTTCACACACCCTCTCTGCAGCAGCCCATACTGCTGCAAACCCCTGGTTATGGCTAAAGCAGTTCCAGTGTATATTGCCCACTGCCTGCTCTGCAGCTGCTCCCAGGCTGTTCCTTACAGCCTGTGAGATCAGTCCCAGCAGCACCTCAGCAATCACAGCACCCTGGCTTCTGCTGCTAGTACGAGCATCTCTTCTTTCTCTGTTTGCTCCTGCTGTAATCAAGTCTTTATCTCTCATCCTGTTTCACTACCTGCTTCCCTGGAAGAGCTGTCCTAATTGCACATAGCATGGTCTGCACCTTGCTAACCAGTATTTTCTGGTGTATCAATGGCTGATTGTACTGATCAATATCAGTACACATCACCTTTTAAGAACCTCCCTGGCCAATGCTTACTTCTACCACAACTGTAGGCTTTCCCCAGTGTCCAGATGCTAATTTTGCATGAGCCCTAGAAAGATCAGAGAGATGGTCGTAGAACGAGACCAAGGGCCTGGGTGCACTTGATGTTATGTCTTTTCATGCACAAATCTCTGCCAAAATACCCACTTTGACACTTACCAAGCACTGCCCCCACAAGCACCATGCTCAACACAGACACCATGTTGTACTGACACGCTGCACCCCTCCGACTATTATGTGCATTTATTTGTAAATCATATGCTTGGAGTACTGCAATGATACATGCACATTATGCAGAAAAGCAAATTAAAAAAGAACGAGGTAAAGATGAAATAAACACTCTTTTTTCTTTGAAGTTTTATGTACTAATGGTAGAAAATATTTTCTTCTACACCTCAGGAGACTGCCTTATGCATCCCTTGGGTTGCCTACACCCTGCTTTAGAGATCCCTGACAATCTTTTCTGACCCAAATACACTTTCATTTGGCATACTCTTTCTTCCAACATAACTTCCCAGCTTTTTGTATTCCTTTTACAGCTTGCACAAGTCAATGCACCTCCTCAGAACGATGATTTTTGGCTGCAGGGGACATATCTGACCCCGCTCTTGCAGCCACCCACCGAGAAGCTGCAGTGGAAGCTTGCACAGCATTTTCTCATGCAGAAATGGTACAGCAAAATAGTTCTTTTTTATTTAAGAAGTTATTCAGTGAACTTATTTTTTTATTTAAAAGACTTAATTTTGGGGCCAAGCCTGTTTACAGTCCTGGGATCAGAGTGATAGTTTCATTAACAACTTGGCCGTATTCCCTTTCATCCCTTCTCCTTCAACCTTCAATTTTACAGCAGCAAAGGGTGCTCCAAAATTCACTTTAAAGATTCCCAGTAACTCATTAACAGGAGCACTGAGGCTTGTGATGATCTGGGTAGAGGATGGGGTTGAACTAAGTCGAACCACAGGCCTCTGTCCAGCCTCACGCCCCCCAAACAACCCTTTTCAAAGAGATAATGCGTTATGTCACACAAGTGCTGCTTTTGACATTTTCACGTCAGCTTCACAGCCTGAGCAGTCAACACCCTTCTCTCTCAGGACTTGCAATGCCCAGACCAGTATTCAGACTGCTGTTTGAGCCTTTTCTGTAGCTGCTGTCCCAATGCATGTGTATATAGGTTGGGTGTTGCAGGAAGGTGTGCTTGGACCCTAATTTTCCATCCTAACTGCCTTTTCTCCTGTCAGGCAGCCTTTAGCGCCTCATTCTCTTCCTGCATTTCCTTCCTTAGAGTACATGCTTACAGGCTTTAGGGAACTGCACTGCACTTTTAATTATTTCACTGAAAAAAACATTCTTGAGTTTTATCCTCTCCCTATTTACACTCATATTTTTTTTTCTCTCTCTCTTTTTTTTTTTTTGGTGTCCTTTTTTTCTGGAACTTCCTTACTCTATCTCTTCACCACCAACTCCTGCACATCCGATCTCTTCACAGGAAGGTTTTGATTGTGATTTTTTCTTCCAGTTCTACAAGCTCTTGGTCGATATCCAAGATAGTCCTGCAAGAACCTGGATCTGAAAAGGGTCAGCACACCACTGTGTAACCCATGTCTGCAGGTGGGTCATCTTTTCCAGTGAAAACCAAGGAAGTGGACATTTAGGGAGCTCAGTGAGCAAGCTTCTAAATTCAAGGTTCAAAGGTCTTCTTGGAGCTGCCCGTGTGGCCAGGCAGAGTTGCACCATCCCAGATATAAATCTAGGCATCAATCAAGATATGGCCATTGCTCTGCTCACAAGCCACCATTACCTATCTGCTTATATCTTTATATGTTACCTGTCTGCTCGAGAAAGAAGCAACTACCACCATGTGAAGGCTGGCATCTTGGCCAACAGACCAGGCACTGACCCTCTGTTGTGGTTTAACCCGGCTGGCAGCTAAACACCACACAGTCGTTCGCTCACCCTCTCCCCTCCCTCTCTGGGGTGGGGGAGAGAAACGGGAAAGTGAAGCCGGTGAGTTGAGATAAAGACAGTTTATTAAGACAGGAATATAATAATAACAATAATAGTAATAATAGTGATAATGATAATAGTATTAATAATAATAATGTGTAAGAAAACAAGTGATGCACAATGCAATTGCTCATCACCCGCTGACCGATGCCCAGCCTATCCCCGAGCAGCCGGCGCCCCACCCCGGCCAGCCACCCCTATATATTGTTTAGCATGACGTCAGATGGTATGGAATACCCCTTTGGCCAGTTTGGGTCAGCTGTCCTGGGTCTGTCCGCTCCCAGCTCCTGCTGCACCCCCAGCCTGCTCGCTGGCAGGACAGAGCGAGAAGCTGAAAAGTCCTTGGCCTGGTGTAAGCACTGCTCAGCAACAATTAAAACATCAGCATGTTATCAGCGCTCTTCTCATCCTAATCCAAAACATAGCACCCTACCAGCTACTATGAGGGAAAATTAACTCTGTCCTAACTGGAACCAGGACACCCTCGTTCCTCCAAAACCTGAAAGCTGCTTTAGCCCACATACACTTCTCCACAGGAGCGTTGCAAAACCACACCCAAGCCCTGCAGATCGGGCACAGAAGAGGCCTGTGACACTTTCCTTTCATAGCTGGTCCCGACAGCTTATCATTTAAAAGCAGCCAAATGCAGATCAACTCCTTGCCCTCCACTGCCCGTGACAGGTGCATCCACAGGGAGACGATTCTGCTCCTCTTGCAGCCGGAGGCATTAATGACCTCTGCAGAGAGCACAGCTGCCATAAAAATGGTCAGGGATGAACTTTTGAAAGCACCACTGAGCTAACTGCTCAGTTAACTGAAGGCAGGGGTAAAGCTCCCATAAAGAACAGAGTTCATCAACAGCTAGGACTGTGTCTCAATGTCACTACAAATTCAGATTTCAGCATGCCAATTCCTGAATCAGAGCTGTGTGCCTCGATGCATTGTTCAGGTATTAAGGCTATTAAAGTTCATGGCTATAATTGAAAATTATTCAAAAGAGGTTCACTGTTTAACTCTATGTTTGCAAGCTGTGTGCTGAATTGAGTATTGTCTGACCTCTTGCAGATTCCAAAAAGCCAGGTAAAAGCCAGACTGTGCATGCAGTGAATTCAGCAGAATCAGAGTCACAGGCCCACCACCCCACCCCAATGAATTTACCACTGCTTGCCAGCACACAGCGCACTGATCTGGCATTATCAAGTGCGCAACCATGCTTCTCAGTGCTGACAAATAAGAACTGGACCCCGAGGATCCCTGTTTGTATGAAGCAGTTGAGATTTTTTACCTGTTCCTCCTAGTAAAACTGGAACGTCTCCAAACCCCACCTCCCTGCACATCCTGGCACAAAGGAAATAAATCAGCAGGAAATTGACACAGAGATGGATGACAGTGGGGAGGATGAGATCCACTGTAATGAGTTTGGTCCCGTGGAGCAAAGCTCACAATAATACTGATTGGCATAAAAGAGTCCCAAGATAAGCAATACAACGATTATCACAACAGGAGATATTTGCTCATAAGAGAATGACTGTGACGGCTAAATATAGCCGGCTTCCCTAAGCAGTGAGGAACATATGATACTGCTATTTGAGTACCTCAAAAGTATAAATTACTTTAGAGCTCTGCTCTCTTGAGAGTTACTTGCAAAAGGATCTTTTCATTTCAGGACTCGTTTGCAAAGACGTATTTGAGGCCCAAGATGCAAAACAGCGATGAGCCTCCTCACAAAAGCAAGGAAGTATTTAGTGTGCTGCTGATGATGACAGGTAGCAGGACAGAATTCAAGCCAGGGAAATTGTGTGAAGTATCTGGTTTAATATATCATGGATTTCTACCACGTAAAGCTTTAGAAAGACTTCAGCACACTTGCAACCACTGCATCTAGACAACCAGACTAAACTTACAGCACTAAGGCAATGGCTGCTTATATGTACAAGCTAATACCTTTTGCCATCTTTAACTTGAGTGATGTGGTGTGTAGAGGGACATCTCTTCAACTCTCAGGGTACATACCCATAAACAGCTGAAAAGCAACCATGTTCTCATCAATCTTAGTCAGCTGAAGGGGCTGTAAGAAATATCATCTTACCTAACCCAAAGGTAAAGGGCCTACCCTGCCCCAAACACTCCACCTAATATGTTATAGCATTGCAGATTTTTGGAAAGGTGGCTAGATAGATATATGGTGGTTAAGAATCCAGAGTTAATGCAGATGATGATAAAAAATTTAAGAGGGTTTGTAGGCCTCCTGCTTCAGGATTTTAGCCTGTTTCTTGTAACTGGAGATCAGGATGAGAGCCAGTGGCAGAAAAACTGAAAAAGGGACACAAAGATGATCCCACATTCGCCTATTAAGGATTCTTTCACCTTTCTTGAGCATCTCCTGCTGGCAACTGTTCAACAAGGGACACCAGACGAACAAACCTTTCTGCATAATGTTTTCACCATGGCAGTATCCACATAAACTTCAAGACAAAATGAACAGATTCACTGTCCAAATCTAACACTTGAGACTGCTTTTGCAAATGGTCCTCTCCCTATCAGTTGTGGACATAGTAGGACTTAGAGAAACCCAGAAAAACTTTTGAGATGTTGGAAAAAGGAGTTCCATAACTTCTGCATCTGTTGCGTGACAGTCTGTCCACTGCCAGTGGCTGCCTGAGACTTCAGGTGTGGGGGATTTCGTATTTACTTTTTATCAAGTCATTACTGTCAGAGGACTGAATTCATCCCTCTGTTAAATTGGCATGCTCTATATCAGCAGCCAAACTTTTGTAAGAGATAGAAAAAGGCTACTGGATTTATATTTCTCTCTGTTCAGGACTCTTCATGGAGGAAGTTCCTACTCTGTACAGTCTAAAAACCAATAGTTTAGGGAAAACATTTGCTTATATATAGCTGCCTTAGATGACCTCCTAAGAGCCCCTAGACAATTTTAGCTGAGCATTCTCACGTGAGGATACCATTAAAAAACCAGCACAAATGATATCAGAAAGCTGTCTTCCTTTGAACAAAGCCTCAGCCTCTAACTTTGCATTCTGAACCTGCCAGACACCAAAGGTATGCACAACTTCACTCTTAGACCGTGTCTAAACTGTCCTTCATGGTACCATCCGTACTGTCACAGCAAGGAAAGTGAATTTTTACTGATACAAACATGCCAGAATAGTTACACAGCATATTCAGCTGTGTACATTGCCATGTCTGTGTTTCTGCCAGCACACTTGAATTTGCACATGGGCCATAGAAATGAACTATAACCAACAGAAGTCTGGATTTTTCCGCATACCTTTTGTAGCTTGAATTAATCTAGCAGATTGTTGCCAGTCAAGGTAATCCGCCAAAATAATTCACTACCACTAACCCAAATCAAATTAAGGGCACTCAGGGCAGTGCAGGAAACAACTGCACATTTTTACTGAAGACAGAAATGAGTCTTGTAGCCAAACCACAAGTGAACTCCAGGTTAACACACTGACTAATGGATTTAACAAAGTTATTCTGAGTGCCTGGATTGGTTTGACCCTTGTGACATTGATTTCATCTGTGCAGGCATCAAGGTCAAGCAGAGACTTGTCAGCAGAGAACATTTACGAAAAGCTAGAGATTTGCAACAGAACTTTTAAGATTTGCATGAAGAAAGTATGAATGGAAGCAAGTTGGGTGTGGAGGAGGCAGGCAGGCAGGGAAAGCACCAGAAGAAATAACAGAACAAGGGTTGAAAAGAAAGGTATGCATTAACTGCCACAGAGCACTGCAAGCATGATTTCATTCAAATAGAAAAGGTAAGCTGCTGAGAAGGTGAAGAACCTATCTGGAGCCACAAAATACCCAGAAAAGGGAACACAAGAACTGTGAAATTCAATAACTTTGCCTAAGATTTACAAGAAGGTTTAAAAGGGTGAAACAAAAATATTGAGGTGAAAAACCTTAAACTGAGACCCACTCCAAAAAATTACAGAAGAAAAGCAGGTTCAAAACCCATTCACCATTGCCAGTCAAGCAGAGCCCTAGAAACGCAATGGGACTCAGCAGCCAGTGTCCCAGCCGGGCTCCGTGCCTGGCTGACACGGACCCACGCTGCTTAACGCATCCATCAACATGACACAAACTTGTGTTAGCCATCATGGAGAAAGGGCTCTCCTATTAAATGGGATGAAAACACACACAGTTCTAATAAACACTGCTGATTCTTGTACAAGTTATAACATGCACGTAATGCACCTACAGAATTTTTCAATAAATCCGCGAGATTTGAGGGATTCAGTGAATACAGGACTATAAACATAACAGGCAGCTTGAAGAATAAATTCAGTGAGGTAGAATTACAGAACTGAAGGGAGAAGCGTAGCCTTATAAATCTGATATTGCCATCACCAGTGACAGGCCACGGGCTTTGTATGAACAGTGCAAAGGCCTCAAGCCCTGTCTGTTGTCTTGGCTGGCCTGTGGTTTTGATTTAGATCATGTAGCTGTTGCAGCAGTTGTCTGACAACCACGTAACTGTTCCCCTGATCCACTTCAGCTCAGCTTTGTGCACTTGTGTGATGAAATGCTTATTGCTACAGTACTTTTTATATATTTCTGCAACTAAGAGTCACACTATATAACTATCTGTGAACCTGGGATACAACCACTGCACACAGTATCAATCTAAAATTGTATTGGTGGTGCCAGGGCTGTGAACAATGCACTAATAATCAAGTATTGGCCACAAAAGCAATACTGGGGGAAAAAAAAGAAAAACAAAAAAAGTTTACCAGAATTACAAGGGAACAACGAGGAAACACCCCACAGACTGAAATACGATGTAATGTGAAATTGTGGACCAATAAAGAAAGGATAAGTATTTGCCTATGCCTGGACAAATATGAAAGTAACCCCAAGTAAACCCAAGACAAATAAGAAAGAAAACCCCACCATCAACATCAGTGTCCTCTTTTCATCAGAGACCTGAGATGTGGGTGGCTTACCATCATTCTCTCTTCTTGTTGATGAAGACCAATGCCATTGACCAAAGGACTCAAGGGCAGCATTGGATGGGCCAGTATAACACAGGGGAAGGGACTGGTACTGGGATGTGTATACACAACAGTTCAACAGTTTTACCTCTGTTATTAAATGGAATTACTTTAAAAAACAAACAAACAAAAAAACAAGTAACTTGGCCTGCTAGTACAATTTCAGCCACAGCAGTAACAGTTTGGTGCATGGTGATTAAACTGTTAAGACACTGATTAGAAAATAAATGATTGTCTCTGCATAGAAGTTACATTCCTTTGGCCTACTTAAACCACAGATTAACAAAAGAAAGCATCCCATTATTTGATGAATTAAAAAAGGAAAATCCTAACTGCCTGATACAGTTATTTCTTTTAAACTTTTTTTCTGAGTTACTAGTCACAGAGTATTTCATTAAGTGGCGCTAGGGTTTGGTGCTATCCAGTGCTCTGTATTTTTTCCCAAGATACTTTAACATTTTCTCACCTCAGTAGTTTCCATCTTCAATTTCTACTCTCCAATACATTTTCCACACCAATTTCTGTATTATTTGTTGATTTTTGTTTGTAAGTCATGAAGCCTAACCATTATCCAGAAATCAAACTATTTGAGAACAATTTTGAAATGGGATAAAGCAAACTGGTAAGAAATGACAAATTACAAACAAGAACTCTAAAATCAGATACTCACAATTTACTATTCTTACTTGAAAATCTTTTTTTTTTCTTTTTTCTTTTTACTATAATAACCTTTTATTTTTCTTCTGTTTTTGGAGCTTTTGGAAGCTCTGTTTAACATCACTCTTTCACAAATGACATTTTTTTTTTTAATATATTTTTTTTGCTTAGACACATCAGAAGACGGGCTCAGGATATCAGCTGGCTAGAAGAGGCTGCCTAGCTGATTTAAAACCACTGGAGTGAAACGTGATTATTTTGTTTATCTCCATACAAATCAAATTCCACCATTCTTTCATCCACATATACCAAAAATGCATCTCACTAACAAAGCCTACTGTCCTCTAGTTAGGATGATAATCAGGAAGGTCTAACTGGTGTGTGTGTGTTTGTGGGGGTGCAAAATGTCAGTCCAACCTGCCAGTACAATATTGCAGCAGAACGAAAGATGGAAAATAAGTTTAATTATCTGGATAATATTATAAAATTATCCTTTGTTCACACACAGACCCACAAATCTAAGGTGTGAAGGCAAATTTATTTTGTTAAAATCAGTACAATTTTTATGTACCTGTTGCCTTTATTTCACCTTCAGGTTAGATAAACTTAATACAGTTTTTAAAGTCCTATTTTCTAAGCCAAAAGAAACTAAAGACGCATAGAAGTAAGCGTGTCACCATCATAACCTCCATTGCTCTATAAGAAAGGGACTTCTCAGGCTGACGGCACTGACCTCTGTTCCCTGAGATAACGAGCTATAGGGTGCGGGGTCAAACAGTTAATTGCCTCCTACACCAGCAGAGTTAAAAAAAGGTGACACAAACTGTTTGTCAACCTCAAACTTTCACCAGCTACATTTTCTTGGCATTTTTTTTTTTTTTTTGTCTTTTTAGGTGTGAGCACAGGATATGTGCAAGCGTAGGCTTACACACTGTAGGCTGTGAAACATCCTCCCAGGGGCCACGAGAAACCTTGCCTAACATTAGACGGGGTAAAACTGTAGAGAACATATGCAACAGTGCCACAACAGCCAAAATTTAGCTCTGCAAAAGCATTAGTTTCAAAAACATAACTTTTCAACAGAAAGCTATTTGGGCTTTTAAAACCCTTTTAACTATACTGAGTTGAGGGACAGTATTTTGCATATATGTTTGCCAGAGAAAATAGAGGAAAGAGTTGGAAGGAACACAAGCCCCTGGAAGTATTTGTCTTCAAGGTAGAGCAGTCACCTTCAATTTTCAGCTTGAACATTTTGTAAGTTTACTATGGATAAAAGCTTTTTTTTTTTTTTTTTTTTTTTAATTAGCAAAAAAAGACTGAACAAGCTCTAACTTTCAAAATGCCAGATTAAACAAATAAGCACAGTTTTCCTCTCCCTTCCCTGTTTTCACACATCCCTCCTGAGAGTTTATGCATTTTATTAGTGGATCAACAGTGTTTTCTGAGTGTGTCAAGCAGCAATTTTTTCACATTTCCCTTTGTTTCTTTTGTTTTAAATATTCATGACTTTGTATATTCTAAATGATAGGTATAAGCTTAGGAATCCTTTAGTTGGCTGGTGAACATGCCTTCTGCCTAACTTTAGCGTGAAGATTTTACCATTCTTACTCACTTCAGTTCTAAGAAGCAGAGGGAGGGCTGTAAAAACCATAACCAAAACAAACACAAATAAGCCTTAGCATAACTTTTTAGAAAGGAAAGGCAAGTTGTTCTGCAAACGCTGGTTTGACTAATGGAGGTGTTCTCCTAGGTGATATTTGCAAGCCTACTGCAGTGCCCCAGAAGTCGGTGAAAAGGACTGAATGCTGAGCTGCTGAGCATCACGGCAAACGAAACAAGTCACTTCTCCCCATGTATGCTGTATTTCCCCATGCTACTCTCTAATGAGTGAGATGGAGGTTTTGTACCTCTGGGACCAGATTTTAATTCTCTGCTTGTTCTACTCCTGTTACAGTTCTCCTCTGGGAATTTGATGGGTAAATCCAGCAAGAGAAATGTTTTAACAAAAACAAACCCAAAACACAGAAAAAAAAATCCACTTTCCATACATCCTGGTCTTCCTAAATACTGTTTGCATTGCATCTTATATTTATTCCTATTAATGTGAATCCTGTCTCACTTGGAAATATATATCCTGTCTTCTGGTTTTTCCTCCCTGCTTTCCTTCTCCTGTCCCTCCCTTCTCTCTTTCCTTCTTTCGTTCAGACTGAACAAGCAAGGCACCAGCCTGCCCCACCACAGGGATATCCAGCATCAGGACAGTTCATAGATTTTGCCTGTAGAGAAAGAAAGAGTAAAAGCCCAGCTCCCTTTGCCCATCCATGCTCTCTCACAAAGGCATGACCTCAGATGACTGCTCACCCTGCCTCACAGAAATGTTTCTTGAGCATGATGATGAACCAGATCAGACCTTCTCCAGCACAATACATGGAAGTGATTTCTCCACTCAGAAAATGACATAACCTTCCTTCCCAGGCTACCTTCCAATGTCCTGCCAGCTTCGTTCTCTGTTGTGAGCTACCATGTTGCTGCAAATATCTATTTACCAGAAAACCCACCACTTAATTCAGCATGTCTTCACTGAAGCTATCACATATGCTGCAATCTTTAGCAATTTACTATCAGAGCCTCTGGAGCTGGGGAAGAGTGAAAGATGAGGTCTTTAATCATAATTTTTGCTTTCTATATGTTTTGTAGTCCTTACAGCTGGACAGAAAGAGACACATCCCTCAAATATACGTGTTCAAACGTGAGTAAAAGGAGGTGTTTTTTGGAAGCAGCTGGGAATAAAGTTGTTTCCCTCGTTTTTACAACCCTGCAGTCAGTAACATTCTGATTTCAGATTTTTGAATTGTGGAGACTGACACTTGTTATGCTCATATTTTGGAGAATGCTCTCAGTCTTTGGAAACCAGGAACCTTTTAAAAGCAGTTGCAGCCCATTCATGATGATGAACCGTCAGGAACTATATTTTGGATAGTGTATCTATCCTAGGATACAGGTTTAGTTTCTGTCTCAAATGGAACAACAGATTATACCTAATTCTACCCTAGTTACACTAAAAACAAATTACCATCAGAGTCAGTAACAGCCAAGCTTTATGCCCTTTTCCAACTTAGAGGTGTGTAGAAAGATAAAAACCATCTAAATGCATTCGTCATATGAATAACCATTGTGATAAATATACCCCCCCATTTATTTTTTTAACATCATGTGTTTTTCTGTTGCCATAAAGTCAGAAAAACTGTCACAAGGATATATTTGCAGTGGTTGTGATGTAACTCATTTCGCTCTTTAAGGAGCACATATTCCCACCGCATTGCAGGTGATAATAACCATTTCAACATCTACAAAGATCCTTACCTCCAGCAATAGGGAACTGAAAACACTTAAAGACTCAGTCTTGGGGGTTCATGCACGTGCTGAAAATTTTCCAGGTAGTCAGAAAAAAACATGGACTTTCCAGTAAGCAAATACAGCCCTAAGCTTAGTATTTTAAAAGCTAAGATGTGTGAACCTTTAAAGCTAGTAAAACACATGATTCTTGACTTCAGAAGTTCATTTAGCCACAAGTTAATTTAGCCAATGTGGCATAAAACAAATGGTGGGTCATGTGATGTGAAAAGACAGACACTGACACAATGTCAGTGCAAGAGCTGCAAGAGCTCAGCATCATTTCATCTCTGATACTCAACATGAAATTCAGTCTCTTTCCAAGTGAAGAAGGAACCTCCTCTGCTGGCCCTTCAGCCAGAGCAGACCTGTAATCGAAGAATAACCTGAAAAATAGAGCTCTGTAATATAGAAAACTGCCAAACTTTCAAGATAATGAAATTAGAACCTACAAGTCTTTCACTTTCTCAGGTTTTCCTTGTAATTATCATTAACAAGTTCCAAGAAGAATTATTTACAGACAGAAAGGTTGGACTCTTTAGGCTCGATGGCTTGCATCCTATCTGATTTGGTCTAAAACAGGTATAACATCTTTGATGAATTACTGACAATGGATTGTTTTAGCAGGAATAATGGGTAAAACTTGAAACACCTTAAGCTAACTGAGAAAAATGTTTTGATGTTAGCAGTATTTGCTCAGTCCCAGGAGTGACTGAAAGGGCAAAAGCAACAAGAAACAGGAGAATATTAAAACATGTTTTACAGCAGATTTGAGAAAATCAGTACAGAGGCTTACTTGTCCTATGAACTGTCTAACGTCACATACTACTAAGCAATGGAAATGAGATTAAAAAAAATGCTGATAGACTCTAGCGCCTTCAGTTTTGCATGTAAAAACTGCTGCATACATACAAGCTCCTATATGCTTCTTTGGATAACTGAAATGGTCTTTACTTTTGCTCCATTTTCCCTCATGTCCCCAAACACAACTTCTGAACTGAGAAGTACTTAAAAACACAACAAAGTCCTTATTATAAAAAGACTTTTTGTTCAAGCGTTTGTCATTACAGTCAAGAATTAAAGAACAGTAATCCAAGATTCTGTTGGAGTGTGACTTCTAAATGGTGTTCATTTGCTTGCCATCAGCAATGGCATTCTTTCTACTAGCTTCTTTTCATTACCGTGTAATCATTTCTTCAAACTTCGTGCCCTCAGTATTATTTCTGCATCTACCATATTCAGACTGAGCAACATTATTTGCCTGAAGAAGGCAGAAAAGCAGTGAGGTAGTAAAAAAAGCAGACTGCATCCCAGAAACATCCTCAGCCCTACCTGTTTCAAACAATCAGGCAAAGTCTCACCCTCTTGGAAAATAAAAAACTTGCTCCCAATTTATATTTTCACTTTTATTCATCAGATTGTTCATTGAAGCCAAAAACACAACTTCGTCTTTCTGTGTGAACTGTAGCACCATTGTAGCCTCTGTTCTATAGATGTCATTCAGACCTGCACCACATCACTATGATGCCAGCCAGCTGACACCTGCAGTTACTCTGTGTTTACACCAATGCGCTGAAGGGACAGGATGTGATGTTTCATGAGCTATTGCACCTGTAATGCCATAAATGGTACAAAAAGATTACATACTACCTAGGATAAAGCAGGCCTTTATACACCCTGTGGCATATTAATGAAAGCAACGTGGACTTCTCTGTAGCTGCCACCCCAACTTTTACAGCATACTCTGAGAGTCTAATAAAAGTAGTTTCAAGTATCACTAACTTTCCCTTGCTTTTTTTTCTCGGGAATGTGCTAAACACTGCCTGCTGCATTGCTGATTTCTGACACTCATGAGGACAGCGAAGGCACCAGCTGACTTCAGACTTCAGACTGTCTTCAAACAGCAAAGGATTTCCACATGTGGGAGACGTTCCTACATCTGTATGAAGATGACCTCTTCACACAAGACACAAAAACTCATTTAAAACAGAGGCTTCATCACCCTGAAGGTTTTCAGAATGAAATCCAGCATGGAGTTAATGGATAATGTAAATGTTCAATAAGATTAGCTCTAACCCATATGTTTCAAGCATTTAGCTTGCAATAAACTGAAAAATACTTCTGAAAGTCAGCATTACAACTTTATTTTCAGCATTTGACATAATTTTCTGCATTAAATTTAGAAGAGGAAGGAGAAAAACAACCCATAAAATTTTCTTTTTGAAATTGAAAAAATCCCCTGAAACAATGACCCAAAGCAGAAATAATGCACCTCCCTAGGAGGGTCAAACTGCAGAACAGCTCAGCCTCAGCATTTGGTTAGAAACATGCAAGGACCACGACGAAGAAGAAGCCACTTTGCAATTAAAAAGCAAGTGAACAAAAAAGTGCCAGATTAGATGAAGTATCTCATATTAAGTATTTTTCCCTAATTTTACAGGTTTATAGGCTCTAGAGAAACACATCAAATCACAACAGTACCAACTACGAGTCTTAATTTTTGAATAACAGCCCCAAGTAGGACACCTCTAAAGACCTTACAATATTCTAATCTTCATTTTAGCAAAGAGGACACCAGAAGGCTGTCAGGACACCCCTGCGAAAGGTCACATACAGCAGCACTGAGCTGCATGGTGAGTAGGAACCTTGCCTGCTACATCCTAGTCGAGTACCCTACTGCTACACTAGCAGGAAAATCAGACCAGAAAAAATGTCAGAAGCCTGTTTCTAGATGTATTCACCTTTTTTGGTTCTGCTGATATAGCTGAAAGTGCAGTACATGGTTCTGTAAATAAAGATGTGGAGAATTCAGAAAGTGCGAGATGAAGGAGGGAGAGAACAAGTGGATCATTCTTCTAAGGCCTAGAAAACTGATCTAGAAGATTTGAGAAACAGGGCAGTATTGGTGAGCTAACAGCTGTGGGACAGCCAGCTAGACTGAACAGACTGAGCTGTGTAACAGAAACATTAGGATTAGTATAAATGGCATAAAAGTGTAAATGTGTGAGTCTGAAAGGGCAGAAATAAACAAAAGAAGACACAAATCCCCAGAGCAAGACAGGGGAAGGCACACTTTTGCCGAGTCCAGAAGGTTGTGCCCTGAAACAACCACAACATCGACTACCTCCATCCCCATATCAGGAAGGTGGCAAGAGATCCGAAGAACACTGCCTCTGCCATTACTCCAGTAACTGAAGAATTTCCTTCCAACAGTCTACCACAGAAGCAGAAAAGTATTCCAGACAAACAGGGGAAAACATACAATGGGCAGCAACCCTGCTTGACATAATGAAACCAAAGGAAGCAAGACCCTGATCACAGAATCACAGAATCACAGAATCGTCTAGGTTGGAAGAGACCTCCAAGATCACCGAGTCCAACCTCAGCCCTAACACTAACAAGTCCTACACTAAACCATATCACTAAGGGCTACATCTAAACGTCTCTTAAAGACCTCCAGGAATGGTGACTCAACCACTTCCCTGGGCAGCCCATTCCAATGCCTAACAACCCTTTCAGTAAAGAAGTTCTTCCTAATATCCAACCTAAACCTCCCCTGGCGCAACTTTAGCCCATTCCCCCTCGTCCTGTCACCAGGCATGTGGGAGAATAGACCAACCCCCACCTCTCTACAGCCTCCTTTAAGGTACCTGTAGAGAGCGATGAGGTCTCCCCTGAGCCTCCTCTTCTCCAGGCTAAACAACCCCAGCTCCCTCAGCCACTCCTCATAAGACTTGTTCTCCAGACCCCTCAGCAGCTTCGTCACCCTTCTCTGGACTCTCTCGAGCACCTCCATGTCCTTCTTGAAGTGAGGGGCCCAAAACTGAACACAGTACTCGAGGTGCGGCCTCACCAGAGCCGAGTACAGGGGGACAATCACTTCCCTAGACCTGCACAGCACAATCCTATGGTACCCACAGCCTCCTAAATGTTACTACAGACCTGACAGGTTGCTGTCCCCAACCCAGAAGGATCCCAGGGCACAGCGAGACTCTGACATTTGGAGCAGGTTTTCATTGAACATACCTAACTTTTTCACCTGAAATTTGAAAGCCTGCTTTTTTTTTTTTTTTTTTTTTTTTTTCCTGGTATGAAAAGAAATTACACTCTGGGTAATTTCTACCTAACAGTTCTGAGAAAAATACCATCCACTTGCCAACATTCTATTTAATCTTTTCCACCTTTATTGTGGATTCTTTCTTTCAGTCACAGCTGTCTAGTAAAGCAAAAGAGACAACAATGGAAAATATACAATAAATACAGTGACTGGGAAAAAACAACAACTGAAAATCCATTGAATGTCATTCAATATTTGTTCTTATTTCAGGTGAAATTATGAATCTTTCAAACAAGAGACAAGTTGAGATTTTTGGTATTCATTCCTGTAACAGTGAATATGAGACGTACCATTCCACCCTATTTGTTCCTACCATCGATTTTGCTTCTGACAGCTGTAATTAAGTAGATATCAGCAAATAAACATTTGTACAGATTTCATTACAGTAGTGGAGACATAAGATTCTTCGTCCTAATGATTCACTCATCAGCTTAAGTTACCATCTGTAAATTCCAAGAATCAACTTCAGATGTAGTTGTTAGGCAACCAAGTGACAAATACTATCCCAGTTCTTTGAAATTGCTGCCTTCATTTGTAAGCTGCATAGCTACTGTCCTCCCTTCCCACCCAGGACATAGAAGGTGCAATAAACAAGTTTGTATTAGTCAGGCACTAGGAAAACTGAAGGGTGGAAAAGAGAAAAAATAATTTTGACTTCTACCAGATACACTTTCAGTCATCTCACCACCTTAGGAACCACTGGACACATGTAATTAGATGCAGTGGAGTCCATAAACGTGTGTTAGTTTTCTACAAAATTCAGAGAAGTTGCACAAGTATGTTCACACACCTGGTGAATTGCTTTTCAATATGGCAACATGCTGTCCCTTTTATTGTTTTAAGCCATTTCATTTAGAAAAGTCAGATAATAATTTCTAAGTGGAATTTCGGAACAACAAATCTATTCTTTTCCATTAGTTAAGCAACCGTATTTAAAATACAAACAAAGGTCTGAAACAGACCCTGACATTTTGAAAAGGATGCCATTGATTGTACAGGTCATTACACAGCAGATATTTCCTGAGCCTGCTGAAATCAGTTGGAAAAATATTCATCACAACAGCTCTGTATTCAGTAAGTACAACAATACCATGGCATGAGACTCTTTCCTCTGTAGAAAATACGTGTAACCTGATGAGACTAGACTTGATCTAGGTATCAGCCACATCCTAAGTGAGATCCTGAATATATGTTTCTAGAAAAAAAAAATGCTTCCGGTGGTGTGGAGCTTCCCAGAAATGTTTCTTTCTCACCGTACAAGAAACACAGCAGTAAACAAGGAAATGTTGCAATTAACAATTTTAAAATACGGATTTTAAAATAATCTTCAAAATATTATTTACCTGAAATCTATGCTTTCCAGCTTCATTAGAAGGCTCAAGCCTCAGAAGTGGGATGACATCAAAGGTTCATTACTTTGAATTAATTGTAACCCCTTACCACTCTTTGTCTGGGTTAACAAAAAACTGAAATCAAATGGTGTGATCCTATAGGAAAATATGTACACTAAACATATTTTACTCTTATTTCTTCTGACTAATTGCAGGATTTTCATATCATTAGGAAAGTTATGATGGATGATACTTTTGAAATTTTAAGTTGTCCTGAAAACCAAAAAGGGTTGAAAATACTGAGTTATATTAATGATCCCAACAAGAAGCTTCAGTTTGACATCTCTACGTATTTTGATTTCATTTATATTTACTTCTGAATTACTCATGGAAGTTTCTTCACAGAATCATAACTGCATACAACTTTTGTATTACATTTCACATATTTTCTCTACTAGTAGATTTTCTATGTCAAATCGAGATTCCCCTTCTCTCTCATCAATACAGCAAAGAGAGATGGCTAGGATTCTCTAATATCCATGCATTAGATCAAGAAATAGCTGCGAAAAGCAAAAATTTGTCCTGGGAAACCATAAATTTGTGGACACATACATTTGTGGTTTTGTTCTGCACTGGAAAGAAAAATAAGCTTTTTGCAGGACAGGAATACTTGTTTTTCTTGAAATACGCCATTTTCAGGTCCAGGAGTTCAGGATCATGTTTTTACCTAGAGACTTCTTTTTTTCCCTGGATCCCTACTTGGAAGTGACCATCTGTAAAACATACCACAGTATCCAAAGATCTATGCTATGCACTCCTAATAAAAGGCCTACTTGTTCCACACATTTGGGACACCAGACTAGGACTCTGGAGACACAGCACTTGGCACTACAATGGCAGGGGACTTCATGAAAGTCAAGTGAATTCATCTCTGAGATTCACAGCTTTTTTATTTTCCACAATTCAGCATTTATAATTCTAAACAAATTTGTACAAAGAGCTCTGTGAACTATATACTACATGATTATCCCTCAGATTAAACCAGAAAGCATGTTACAACTGCTAGGTTATAGCAACTCAACACTCAGCAAAGTGTGTTTCTTTATGTTGTGTCATGCTAAAAAACTACCAAACTCTTTTTCTTCACTACAAACCTCTTAGAGAATGGTAAGATATTTTTTTTTCCCCCCCAGTTATTTTAGTAGCAATTATCAGCAATGCTATTGCACCACATGGCTTCTCGTGACCTGGGGTGACACTGCTGAAACAAAAACAGCAGAGGAAGTAAGTCCTTTGCAGCCCTGCTTATGTGACTGCTTCTATCTTGTCTGACACGCTGGAGACAACCGCCAAAGTTAAAAGGCTAAGTTGTGACAGCACGAAGAGAAACTCTCACTCAACCGAGACAAGTTCATACCACACTGAGAAAAAAACATGGATATGCAGCATACACTTTGCACTGTAGCCTCTTAACTTGCAGTCAGATTTTTTATTTGAACACACAGACTAGCTTCTATCCAAAACCTTTGAAAAAGACCCTCAAAACCACCTTCTGAGGGAAGGAGGAAAGGGATGGAAAGGAAGGAATCCCAAATAAAAACCCAACCCACACAGCTACTTGCACTTCCCTGGCCCAGCTAAGTTTACCTCTGTATTTGTGTCAGTAACTTGTTTGTCTAGCTCACAGAACAGCACCTTTTTCTATGTTTCTCCTCAGAGTTACATGACCAGGACTCATCTTGATCCTTATCTGAACTACCAAACTACAGGCGAGCAACAGCGCAGGGCAGGTTACACTGGCATCCAGGTTTCAAATGCAAATGTTACTGTACTCCTAAATTATTGTAAATATTCGTGTCAAAACAGGAAATAGCCAGATTGTGACATCCTCCACAGAAGATCTTGATGGAACCGCTCCTTGCGTAAGATACTGCCAAAAGTGACTAAGAGACATAACATCAATAGGTTTGCTTAAGTCACTTTGGATTATTTTTCCCAAAGACACCTTCCTATGTATTAGTACAAAACACAGATTCTTCCTGCTCTGTTACAGTTACATTGTTGTATTCTCCAACAAATGAAGGACAAATAATCTTCACAAAGTGTACACTACATAAGGACACTGACACAGTAACAGTTTATTATTCAACCAGACAGGAGTTAAGATTAAATGTGACTGACAGTTGCTGTTAATTGTTAAAGGTCAGCAACCTTCTGCACTCTAAAAAAAGTAATCCTGCAATTAATGAAGAACATAAAGCTCAATTCTAGTTAGGAACAAGAACAAACCACATTGGCCCATAGCTATTGTATTAACTGAGTGAAACTGCTGGATTTTAATTGATGTATTCTAACCTGTCCTGTTCGAGATCATGGCCTTATTAAAACACCTGATAGTTCAGTGGTGTCAGATGTTTGTTGCGTTTCTTTTTTACTTCTTCTACACAGACCCACTGCTAATAATAGACTTTTTTTTACTTTCTTTTTTTTTTTTCTTTCCATTAAGGCATTTCAAAGAAAGTCTGCAATAACACCATCATCTGCTAGTGTTTTTGCACAATTTAATACCATGAACCGTACTACTACATTCGAATAACAACACATATTAAATTTCATTTGGCATGTGGGAAAATAAAATGAAAGGATGAGTTCTGAAACATAAACAGGATCAATAGATAGGATTCTACTTCATCATACTGAATAATTACATCCTGGCATGGTGCCCAAAGCATATTCATCGTGAAGAGACTACAGTGTACAGTGCACTGCTGAAGTCTGACTTCCTCAGACAAAGGCTGTAAGACTCTGACAAATCAGCAGGTCTTACAGATTTTCTTGCTATTGCTGCATTTTAGGTTCCTGGAAATTGTTAAACCAAAGCACTGCAGTTCATTAGCAAGGTCCATAAATGCAAGAGCTTTTAATTACACGTTGTGTAAGAGCTCACATTGTACCGACTACATTCCCCATGTCTCACAGCTTGCAGTGGGTTGTTTCCCTTTCAGGGCTGCTCCTTAGCCTTTAAGGGCTGAGGAAGGCTAACCCCAGCATCTGTACCACAATGAAACACAATATTGTTCCCACCCTGCTGCTGATGTGAGGCTGGGCCATATGTTCAGCTCAAAAATAAGAAAATTTACACTAGGAGACCTACGTCTTCTGTTGCTTTTTTACTTTGGAAATACGCTTTATTTCTGGCATTGCCTAAACTACTTTATTCTGGCCTACAGGAAGAATTTCTAACACTTTACCTTATTAAAAAAACAAACAAACAAACAAACAAAAAAAAAACACGGAAAAGCAGCAAACACCCAATGCACAAACCACGAAAGCGAAAGAGGTTTCACTTCCTGGTTGTGAGAGCTGCATTGTCAGTCCTGCAGCAGATGTCATTGTTGGCTGCATTTGCTTGACTTGCAGAGGTTGCCAAAGAGGAAATAAAATTTGTCATTTGCAAAACGCAAATTTTTTGCTTTTCTCAGAACCATCACCCTCCTGTATGTTATCCTCCTGACATAACACCATTCATCCGCCCTGTCAAAGGTATTTTATGCAACTGTCAAGGTTAATTCCCATGGAGTACCAATCACAAGCTCTACTGTACAGCACCCATACTAAACATAAAGAGTTTATAATACACCTAAAGACATTGCATTAGAATATGCTTCCATCCAAATCAACGAGATATGATACTACATCTTAAAATGAAGATCACATAACTTACATGTTTGTGGTTTTTTTTCATACTGAAGTGAAACACAAAAGACCGAATTAATTATACTTAACTATACAAAATACTATTTTCACCACTTTTTTTTTTTTTTCTCAGTATAACAGCCATGACTTACAATGACTCTGCTTAAACCTGAGCATGAGAGCCAACACCACGGTAAAATCCCTTCCTCCTCCAAAGCAGGAGCAGGACTGAAACGTGCTCATGGCATTACCCCAGGCAGTTACCGAGGTACTGCACTGGCCTGCATGGATCCACCCTCAACTAGGGGCCAAAAGCCAACAAGGAGTTCACAGGAGAGCAAGGGGCTTGCACTACCTTTCCTGGGGAACAGGGTTATCACAGAGGAGTGCATTTTCAGATGTCTTTTCTCCTTGTGGCACTCCAGCCAGGGGTTGCACTCATGACAAGCTGTATGGGATATGAGAGGGAGCCATGGGGCAGCTGGCTCTGAATCGAAGAATGGTGGTATGCCATGAAATGGATTTCCTGTGGCAGAAGTGAGGACAAACCTCATGCCTATGCATTATTCATTTCTTAGTAGACCTCGGAGAGATTTCTTATCCAAGGCCTTCCCAACAGGCAGCAAGCAGAGGTGATCTGCTGCCCAGTTGTTGCACTTCCAAAGGGAAGATGAAAAACTTTTTCAGTCTAGCACCATAGTATCATAGAATCATAAAGGTTGGAAAAGACCTCCAGGATCATGTTCCAACCATCCCCCTACCACCACTGTCACCCACTAAACCATGTCCCTAAGCACCACGTCCAATCTTTCCTTAAACACCCCCAGGCACGGTGACCCCACCACCTCCCTGGGCAACCCGTTCCAATGCCTGACTCCTCTTTCTGAGAAGAAATGTCTCCTCATTTCCAACCTGAACCTCCCCTGCTGCAACCTGATGCCATTACCTCTAGTCCTATCACTAGTTACCTGTGAGAAGAGATAAATCCACACTTCCTCCTTCTCTATCAAAAACAATTTATTCTTTATGGAAGGCCACAAAGCATGTAGCTTTACTCTTTCTTCCTACTGATACTCAAGGACTTTTCCACTGTGATTACCTGTTCTGAAGTTTAGCAATGTAAACGTTTCTGAAAATTAAGTAGCCAGCTTGGACAAAATGAGTGTTTCTTTCCTGACAACACATAGACGCACGCAGATCAGCTAAAAACTGCTCATTCATATTACAGGAACTGCATACTGAGAAAACACAAAGACCGAATGGTCAGTCAAAGATCTCACTCTTTCTTGCCTCATCTAGGTACTTGACTGGAAAAATATTTAAACTCCAAGTGCAACTCTATGCCAGTTGCACTGCATCTCTTCCATGACACAGAATAAGAAGGCTTTGGTTTTATGTAAGAGGAAAAGACTCATCAAAGACATGGCACTCTGAAGAACTAGAAGGCATAGCTTCATTATTTCATAGATCCATTCTTTTATAACTGAGATTTTTAAGTTCAAAAGCTTGTCCCCATTACTAATTCTTTATGTGACAGACCTGAACAAGAAGAAAACGTTCCGCCTATTTAAGGCAAAGTGAAGAAAAAGGCAAATGTCTCTTGTCCAAAGCACAGGAACTAAGTGGTTATTTACATTACTTTGGTTTACTTTGATGGGACAGTAACTTGAACTAATCATAGTCAGTTACTGTTCTGACATAGGACAAGATTAACAGGACTGGTACTGTTTTTTTTGCAGGCAGCCATCTACACCTCCACATAGCAAGACTATAAACTCACTCTTCCCAGGTCACATACCTATCAGTTACTGCGTAAAACACCCACTAAAATCAGTGACAGCTTCAGAAAAATAACCAGGGTTATACCTGGATCTCTTAGCGCATATAGCAAAGGTTGAAGCTCAGTCCAGCTCAGTTCAGCACATATCCAATACCTATCGCTGTTCACTGAAAGGAAAAGAAAATGTTAAAGATAACACAGAATTTTTAAAAAGCTTTTGGCAAGGGCAGACTGATCTTAAAACTGTTTTTATATTAATGCTCTAATGGAGGATTTGAAAGTGTGCTGTGCTTTCTTTTTTTCTTTTTTTTCTTTTTTTTTTCCTTGTCAAAGTCTGAACAAAAGCAATGCAACAGGAGTACTATCGTGTGGACACTGTGTATGGACTCACAAATTCCTCTAAACTTGAAATGTCTCTTTTGAATGCAAACAAAACTAGAAAGTAGAAAGGCTAATACTCTAGTTACGAACATGCTGAAGTATTGTTAATGATCAGAATAAAAATATTCAGTTCTCTAGCCCTTTGAAAACATAATAATGCTTTGTTCCTAACCTGGCATTATGCATTACTCCTTCCCAATAGAAACAAACAAACAAAGCAAACAATCAAACAAAAAATACTAGAAAATTGTGTATCTTAATATGTCAGTTGACTATAACTATTTCCTGTTGCCATTTAGAAATCATGGCAATTTAAAAAGACATCATACTTTCATAGAAATTCTGAACTTTGACGCAGCATTGTTGAAAAAAATGGAATATGAACACAAAGAGACCTTTTAAGGTGCTCTGCTGGTCTCCCAAATATAAAACTAAAAAAAAATACAAAATTTTATACCCCTGTCTGATTCTACCTTCTCAAACAGGCAAAAGGATCTCCACATGCAGCCAAACTTTCCTTTAAGGACAGAAGGGTAGGGTAGGGACAGGTGCCTTGGCATTTGAAGGCAAGCAAAGTCTGAAGATGAAGAGTTTTCCATTTAAAGCATGTTCCATTTTAGGTCTGAGAAAGCATTACCCCAATCTGACAGCAGGGGATCTGTTTTGAAATTTGAAATGGCTTCATCTTTTGCTCAGCAAGGGCAATGAGATGAAAGGGATTAGAAACCTGAACTGCAGCTGAGACTAGAATCAGTTTCTATTTTCTAGCAGCTTAAGAAGACAGCATTGTCCTATTGCTATTCCTTTACAACATCTGCAATTTACAGCAGTGCTGCTCTTCTTTTTGTCTCTCAGTGACAACACTTCTATCATTATTGTGTTTAAAGAGCATTTGCTGAGAGATGTTTAACAGTCGCATTTGAACTCTCTGGATTGAAACACTCTATTATTTTCATCAGCTATCAAGAAACTTTGTACCTCTTCCGGAAATTCACACTTTGATAGAGGCTGTCAGCAGATTTGTGTGTATATGTGCAATGTGAGGAATGAGATATTTCATAGCGTTACACAACAGCAATGCAAAGTATGACAGCAGCTTGTAGCTGACTATACAGGCAGGCAGGCTGGCAGAGAACCCGCACCTCTCACTAGGATTATGTACTGCATCTACTTCCACCTGCAAGCTCTGAGACTGCCTGTAATTGACATTGCAAAAGGACACTCCATACAGCCAAAGGGTAAATGGGAGAGACCGCAAAGCCTGCATTTAGACATGCATCACTGCCTAAATCAAGATCTATTTACAGGCCTCCTATGGGTGCAGAGTAACACTATCATTAGTGCCTGTCTGTTGTTCTCTAGCACAGATAAGAGGTTGACCTCTAACCAGGACATAGCCCCAATGACAGATCCAGGTAGGCAAGAATTAATTGCTCTGAGCAAGTATATCTTTAAAAAGTCACTGCTCACTTTGTGTCTAACCATGTTTTGTAAAAAGGCAAAATCCACATTTAAAAGTCTCTTCTGATTTCAATGTGTTTTTCTTGTTAGTTGGGATATTAAATAAACACATAGAAAAGTGTTCTTTTTCTAAAAAAAGAAAATCGGTTGCAACTATACTATGAATCAGTCACACAAGTGTTACTCCCCAGGTGTTAGCAGAGTGCAGAAAGAGATCGTATGGGGTTGCATGGGGCCATGGCCAACCTGGTCTAGTGGGTGGCATACCTGCCCATGGCAGGGGGGTTGGAACTGGGTGATGTTTAAGGTCCCTTCCAACCCAAACCATTCTGTGATTCTATAATTGGGATGCACCTGGTCAGCAAGTCCAGCCTGTTCCTGAAAGTGACCTTATGACCAGAAGAATTTGGGAATTGCTGTGATCATGAACTGTTTCAGAAAAGAAAACATATCTGTCTCTCTAACCCCAAAACTTGTAGTATCCTTAAGCACTTTTGAAATACAGTTTCACGTAAATCCATAAAAACAAGTCTTTTATGCCTAGAGACATGGTCAGCCTCTAGTCACATGCATTTTTCACAGCAGTTTCTTGTTTTATAGTTTTGTTTTCAAAGGCCAGGCTAGATTACTGAGATCAGCTACTCTGACTTTCCTCATTCAGCTGATGAGAAAACTATATTCTCTGGGTCTTGACTAATGACTGAGCAGTGTTATGCTTTGTTAAATTAATATGTGTTTTTCCTGTTAAAGAGCATTAGAAATCATATTTTTGTAGTACCCTAACAGAGTCCAGATGAATGGAAGAGTTTTTTTTTTTTTTTTTAAAGAGAATAAGCTGCTTCCTTTGTAGAATATGGTGGAGAGTTAACCTTGGCTCAGGGGCAGACTCCTGCCCAGCTCCTCAATCACTCCTGGTGAGCGGGAAAAAATCAGACAAGAAAGAGTTGAGACAAAGGGAGATTGCTTAGCAATTACTATCACAGGCAAAATGGCCTCAACTTGGGGAAAATTAATTTCACTGACAGGTAAAAGAAACCTAGACAGTAAGAAAAAAAAACAACCACCACCTGCCCTCCTTTGCCCAGGCCCAGCTCCATGTCTTCACTCCACAGCCTCCTGTGCCTGGGTCGGTGAGAAGTCGGTCAGGTCCATGGCGGTTCCTCTCTGCACTCCTTCCCTCTCTAACCATTCTCCTCTGGTTCTCCCCACCGCAGCTCCTGTCAGGAAGGCTCTGAGCCCACCTGGGCTCTCCACAGAGACCACACCAGGTGCCTACTCCAGGGCCACGCAGCTACTCCTACTCCTCCGTCTCCCTCCATGCTCTTCCCTCTGCTGTGTCACACACTTTTCTCCTCACTCCTCCACCTGTCCAGCATTTCTGCCATGTCCTCAGAATGCTTTGACAGAGGCACCGCAGCTGTGGCTGACCAGCCTGCACCATCTGGAATCGGCCACGACTAGCACAGGGCAGCCCCCGGCTGCTGCTATGGAGCCCTGCGGCCCCCAGGCAGGGCACGGACATTTTGTGTTGGTCCCAGTTCAGGCCTCACATACAGCTGACACAGACAAGCCACACTGAAACCTGTAATTTGTTTGGGATGTGATGTGTATGGAGAAAAAAATAAATCAAGCTGACTGTTGCAAGACTTGTTTCAAAGGGATTTAAACGATTTTTTTTTTTTTTCCAGCTACAACACACAACGCTTTGTGCTTAGGTCAGGTCCCAGCAGGAACAGAGGAGGCAACAGTCTTCTATGTATTTATTCTAGCCTTACATTTCAAGGGCAGCAGAGTGAATTGACTCATTTTGACTTTCCCATCCAGGCAACGGAAGGACAGACAGAAACCTGAGCCGCAGAGCTGGCCTAGCCCAGCTACCGCCACCTTTGCCAGTGGGCAAGGACCTCTAGAAACATATATATTATATATATATATATATATAAAATTATTATTATTATTTATTTGTTTATTATTTTCAAAAAGGAAACTGCGGTAAAACATGTCATTCGTACTGTTTCACGGTGAATTCCCTTCCCCTGTTTCCCCCATCAGCTGTGCTCAGGTGATCCCTGGAAATCTTCCCCAAAACTGAAGGTTTTACAGTTTGACAGCCTTGCTCTTCTGGAGCTCAGCAAAGTGAGAGAAATAGCACTACCCTTCCATAAGCTTTGGAGAACCAGGTGAGTTGTCTGGAAAGCACAGAGATAGCAATAATTATCTTTCTGTTTACACTGAAGGTGCAACACATTAAATTTAATCTACGTTTGACAAGAAAACAAAAACAAAAACAAAGAACTGAAAAGTTATGTCTCTGTTAGTTAGAGACATTTCCTCAGATCATTGCACTGCTGTTGGATTTGACAAAGTGATGCCAGAATGAGTGGGCTAGTAAACAAAAGCTACAGATTCATAAAAGAAGGTAGAAATGGCCAAAATAAGGGCTGCAGCCATGAGGCAGCTGCTATATCTGACTCCTACAATGCCTGTGCTACCCCAGTGAGCACTGCAAAGGTGCCTGGAAGTTTTGCCCTTGATTTCATTCAGTGACATCAAGGGAATCAGGGTCTCCTATTCAGGATTCACACTGCAGCAGGCAGCCTTCTTCACCTTCTGACAAGCACTTACTTTAAAAGCCAAGGAATAGATTAACACTGTGGCATTATTCACAACAGACTCTTGTGCAGTATTAAAGACAAAGGTGATTTATAATATAATTGCATGGAGCACCTGGACTGATCCCAATAGCAAGACTAACACTACTCTAGTGAGTGGGGGTTGACCTGAAGAACTCTTCATTCAAACCACATCCAATTTTCAGCCACAGCTAGGGAAGATTAACATAAATAAAGTATCTCAATGTTACTCTCATAAACAAAAGGCATTTAAAATTAACAGAACATGATACCACTGTCCTGGGGTTTTCCTAACTCTCCATTAACAAATTGGGATTTGTTATTCGAGAAACTAACATTCTTTTGTTCCACTTACTTAAATTCATTCCTTTGTTGTACTTTCTTAAGTTCTGTGACCCTATCACAAAGCTTAAAGTTAGGATGTGTTAAAGTAGTTTGTTAAAATTCATATACCATTTGCATCTCAATATGCTGTACTCCAAACACCATAATATTTTATGCTATTACTTGACAGTGAATAGCTTTTGCTGAAGGTCTTTCTTCTGACAATACTGTGTTGCTGTTGCATTTACCATGCAGGGATTTCAGAACTCTCTCTCTCCACTCATTATTGTGATGTCTGAGTGCATGGTTCAGTCTCCCTTTATAAATGGTAAAGAATAAGACGGTCTAATATGACAGTGACAACGCTCCACTACTGTGACAATACTTCTCTATATAGGATTTTCTGCAGCACTCAGCTTATACTCAGACCCTTCATTCACTGTCATCCATACAGTTTTACCATCGGTTTCTATGGGAGGAAGGTTAGGCCAAGGCTGAATGCTTCAGAAAACCTTGCCCACAAAGCACCGGCCCATGTTCAAGTGACTTCGTTGTAAGTAGCAGCACATACTCCAAAGCATTTTTTTGCTACTGTACAGTCAAGGTGAAATACTGCTTCTAATGCTATAGGCCAGCTTCTGCATTCTCATGTGGCTGTTCATCTGCAATAAACAGCGCTTCTAAATAGATTTTGGTTCTTATCATTTATCTGAAAAGACTGGCTTTATACACACATGGCTTACAAAGTCTTTCAGACATACTGGTGTTCGAATAAAGGACAAAAAACCTTTTTCTGTCACCCCATTACTACTGCAAACACAAACCAGAAGCTGTTTAGACATAAAAACAGAATAAATTGTGCTCTATTCTGGGGTTTTGGTCTTGGGCTATAAATCAGGCTGGCGCCAAATCATTTGGGGTTTGTTTCTGAGACTATCACATTAGAGGTGTTCACATACTCCTGGCTTACAATGACAGGCATCTTGTGATCTGGAGAGCAAGGTGAGTATAGCAATTAGATCTACATTGAACTTAAGCTCCAGGTGTAAGCACACAAAGCCCCTGGCGTGCACCCTCAGTAAGTTTGCAGATGACACCAAGTTAGGTGCGTGTGTCGATCTGCTCAAGGGTAGGAAGGCTCTGCAGGAGGATCTCGATAGGCTGAACCGATGGGCTGAGGCCAATTGTATGAAGTTCAACAAGGCCAAGTGCTGGGTCCTGCACCTGGGGCGCAACAACCCCAAGCAGTGCTACAGGCTGGGAGATGAGTGGTTAGAAAGCTGCCTGGCAGAGAAGGACCTGGGAGTATTGGTTGATAGTCGGCTGAATATGAGCCAGCAGTGTGCTCAGGTGGCCAAGAAGGCCAACAGCATCCTGGCTTGCATAAGAAGCAGTGTGGCCAGCAGGTCTATGGAAGTGATTGTCCCCCTGTACTCGGCTCTGGTGAGGCCGCACCTCGAGTCCTGTGTTCAGTTTTGGGCCCCTCGCTACAAGAAGGACATGGAGGTGCTCGAGAGAGTCCAGAGAAGGGCAACAAAGCTGGTGAGGGGTCTGGAGAACAAGTCTTAGAAGGAGCGGCTGAGGGAGCTGGGATTGTTCAGCCTGGAGAAGAGGAGGCTCAGGGGTGACCTTATTGCTCTCTATAGGTACCTTAAAGGAGGCTGTAGCGATGTGAGGGTTGGTCTATTCTCCCACATGCCTGGTGACAGGACGAGGGGGAATGGGCTAAAGTTGCGCCAGGGGAGTTTTAGGTTGGATGTTAGGAAGAACTTATTTACCAAAAGGGTTGTTAGGCATTGGAATGGGCTGCCCAAAGAAGTGGTTGAGTCACCATCCCTGGAGGTCTTTAAAAGACGTTTAGATGTTGAGCTTAGTGATATGGTTTAGTGGAGGACTTGTTAGTGTTAGGGCTGAGGTTGGACTAGATGCACTTGTAGGTCTCTTCCAACCTAGACGATTCTGTGATTCTGTGAAAACAAAACCACCCTCATACATGCAATTGTATTTCCACAGAGCATTATGGATCACCACACCTAAGGAACAATTCACCCAGACATGCATCCACATAAACCCATAATGGATATTTTGGTCTCTGTGTGCTTCCTTCCTGGACAGTGCTGTCCTCCTCCACATCTGGTATCCCAAAGGGGTAAGCAACATGCCCTGTGACACGAGGCAATTACTCTTGGTCTTGCTGTGCTACCATATAGCCGACACATGAAGCCACAGCTCTAATTGTTGGATTTTCATACAGGGCTTCTCTTCTTTAACCTAGTTTCTAGCTAAGAGCGCGGTCAGGTCCTTTGGCCACGTGTTGGGACATTTGCAACATGTCTGCCTCTTCTGCCACTGGAAATGTTAGCTGCTGCTGATCTCATGCTTAACAGCAATGGAATATGAATATCTTGTGAGCTGGAGATGCTCTCCTTCTCTCCAGGGTTAAAACCCTCTGCTGACAGCCTTCCTTCCCCAGCTGCAGCAAGAATACCCTTTGAAGAGAGAGAAAACATTAAGTCCACTTCCTCATTAGTATTTCTTAACACAGAGCAAAAGGTTTCCCACAGAACCTTTTAGTTGTGATTTATGCTGTGAAGACACTGGTAGGCAAAGCCTGGCCAGACAAAAAAGCACAGATCATTTTTCACGGATGTCACCTCCAATTCTAAGATATATTTGCTTCAGCTATCTCCCTGTCTCTCCCTGCTCATATGGCTCTCTCTCTAGTGAATTTAAGCCTAGTAAAAATATTCTTTCTTTTTTCCTCTGAGCTAAGTACACAAAAATTGCATTCAACTTGGGAAGTCTATGGACTGAAATGGTTGGAGGTGAAAGATTATTATAAAGAAGTACTGTATATGTGCCATTCCAAGGCAGTGTGGTACCCCTTCTTGGATGCCTGACTGGATTACATGAATGTGGTCTGACTAAAAACCCAGACCACCAAAGAAAATAAATGCAGCTCCAGATGGAAATAATTTTTCAGATGGTCAGTCTTTAAACAATAGAATGCTTTTGAAAGAAAGCAAAAAAAAAAAATTTTTTTCCTAAAAGCCATTAAATAAAAAATATTTGTGTATCAAAAAGACCTACTTTGCACTTTTGAACAATCCTAGAATATTCATCAGTGTTCATCGAAAAAACAACAACAAACAAAACCCCCAAGCCCCAAACAAACAAACAAACAAAACCAAATCAAAACAAAACAAAGCTTGCATATAGCATTCTCACATTCTCACAACAGCAGAGTGTGTGAGTTTTGTATATGTGCTTGCCTGAAGACAGAAACAGAGGGAAGAAGGCAAAATAATACAGTGCAGAATCATCAACAGAAACAATCCTTGGGAGATGAGCCAGCAGAAGGAATTAGAAAGCTCTTATTTGAATCTTGTGCATCTGTTTGCTAGGATAGAAGAAAATGATCAACCAGGAGAAAATCCAACGTCCAACACGTGCCTTCTAGTCTGTGCAAGTGTCCATCAGTGTTACTTGGGCTGATTAGACTTCTAACCTCCCCTTCTGCCACTACTGTTGCAATTACCTTACAGTTTCACATGCTCTACCCTACTTAACAACCTAGTTTCTTTTTAAAGCCACAAATGTTGGACTCATATTAGGACGATCAAATTAAGTAAGGTTTTTAACTCACAGTTACAGGGAATATGCTCAGTAACAGGAACCTTGGAGAATTTGAAACAGAAAGCCAAAGAAAAGACAGCCTAGAAGAACAGATCTGCTTTCTGACTCTTTTCCCAGTGCAGTATCAAGTAGATATGAGGGACAGCTAACACGTGTACCCAGATAAAGTGAATAACCTCATCTTCCTTGTTGTCCATTGAGTGCGATGACTTTCTTCAGTTTGTCCTCATAATTCCTTGCAAGGGAACAGTATCAACTCTTTTTTTTCACAGACCAAAATATATGAAGATAGTTCTCAACTAGCATTGAAGGACTAGGACACCAATGACTTACCAAGGTCAGAGGCATAGTTAGGAGCTGAGCATGTACTTCTGATGTTCTAGGGCAATATTTTGATCCCCATACCTATCGTTCCTTCCCTGCAGACAGATACACAGTACCATTCACTGAGATCTCCTTTCTGTTCAATGAAGCCATGAGTGGGACAAGTACGGATGAGAGAATGAAAGGGCACTCGAAGGAGCAGCTTTCTGCTTTACTGAACTGTTTAACTGGCCTCCCTGCTTTTTCGAAGGTCTACCTGCACACAACTGGAAGAGGAAGGACAGCTTATGCTCTCTCTGTGCTACACAAATCAGCAAAGCTTTTTGCTTTCTCTTTTTACACATCTCAATTTCTTCACAACTAAGAATACAGTCTTAAGAGTTAAATGAAATAACAACAGGGAAAAAGCCCCCCACTGTTTATATATATATTTATGTTTTGTTTTGATAAATCCATGCACTCAGGAGTCACAGCATGCGCATGGAAGCCTATGGGAGTTCACCTGTGAGAGGCATCAACAGATTAACATGGCATGTTACAGACTTAAAAATTTTATATACTTCATCACAGGCATAATGCAGAATACATAATTTAGATGAAATTCAGCCCAGATGGAAACAAGATGCAGCCCACATCCAGCCAATATAAAACAAATTTCAGCAGCACAGATCTGGAATGAAGACTATAAAATAGCTGGACCAGAGAACACGACAGTTCAGTGGATCTAATGAGTCTGGTGGATAGCTGGAAGAATAAAGAGGACAACAGGACAGGCAGCAAGATACTGAAGCTCAGAAATGGAACTTCTATTAAACCATGGAATAGAACAAGTGCATTCACTTGAGTGAAGAAATCAGTGGATGAAATATTAGGTCCCACGTGTCACCCTGTACTCTGGGAGTGAACAGCCTAATCTCAAATCACCTTAGATCTTCATGGATCAAATCCTTGCTTTCCTCTCCATTTGGTTCCCTACTGCATCTTCTTATACACCAGAATGCTTCATATAACATAAATGCTTACACTTAGTATTGAAACAGGAGGTTTTCTTTCACCTCTTGCCAACTGGACCTACAAAACATGGTACTCAGTCAACAACAAACAACAGTTTTGGTTTAAGCCACACCACTCCTTTATCCCATGAGCTATAGGAAATGGCTGAATATGGGGCAGCAGCTTGCAGAAGGTCACTGCAAATTTCTGACAAGCACAGTGTTAAGTGACATTCAAAGGCAATATTCAGATAAAAGATTTTATTCTCTATATACAACTTAGCAACATGCTGCATATCTCTGTCTCATGCGAAACTTCCAAAATAATTAGCCAAATGAACAGCCTCTTGCAAGAAATAAAACATTTAAAGAACTGATTAAATCAGTTATCCCTTGGAGACTGCTGAGAAACTGGACAGTAAGTAATTTACCCTATACTATGAGCATTCCCTGAAAACTCCTCCCACCAAACTATTATCACACCTGCTTTCTTCTTCACAAACTGATTATGGCCAAATACAGCTCCTGGTCACTCAGGGCTTTGCTCTCCGCTGATTGAAATGGCAGAACTTAGCAAAGCCAGGACTTTGTTCCTGACTGAGATTTGGGTGCTTATCAATTAAAAATAAATTTTTGAGTCCACCGCAAGGCAAAAAGTAGCTACATTTCCTTTAGCAGCAAACTACCTGCTTTCCTATTTGCTAGCTTGCAAAACAATGCTAGTCATGAAGCTTGCCAAAAAGGAGGAAACATTTCTTTTAAAGTTAAAGAAGCATAATTAGGCTTCAAGGCCTTACCATAGTCCAAGGTGAGCTCTGTAGTGGTCTCTGACACCCAGTGGTGCCAGCAAACAAAGAAGTAAGCAAACTTCAGATGAAGAAGTTGGCCAGAAGTGGTATTCAGATGACCTACAAATACTGCTGTACCCTGTTGCTGATTGCTTAAATCATGATAGGGAGTGACAAATTTCAACATCAGGTGACTGCCTTCAGTGCTCACTGTACTTTTAGTCTCTTGCTCCCTCCTTTCGAGTCTCTGGGGTCTAGTTCTTCACTTTGACACTTCAGAAATTCTGCTTAGCTATCACCCTGCCTGGTGGGCTCAGTTTCCTACAAACATCTCCATTTCCCATGTGGATGTGTTTACAGCTGCTGTACGCTTGGGTCTGTTTCAAGCAGAGCCAATTATCTGTTCTCCTGCATGATGAGGGTCATGTTCACAGCACCCCACGGCCGCAAGGGGAGCTGAGGCACTGTTCTGGAGTTGGGTCTGCTCTGCATTTCCACCTCAAATCCCATACTACATGCTGCTTTTGCTGAAGGTGGCCTGCGTTCAAGGCAGCAACAGGCAGGTGAAATTAAACTCAGCGCTTCCACCTTCCAGACAAAGGCTCCCACCACTCTCGTATGTGGGTGTTGAATAGCAGTGATGGAAAAAGGCCACTGGCAGAGGTCAGGCATCAGCGTTGTCATCTGTCCAGGGAAACGTAACTACAGTGGCCTTCTGCTACTACTGTAAGTGGCTGCTTCCACCTGAGCTAGGTGGATGGAAGCTGGGGTGAAGCAGGAGGCTTTGTATCCCCAGAGACTTTGCCTGGACAGTGGTCACGAAGGAGCAGAGCTCAGCAGTATTAAAGAAAAGGAAGAGGAGAGGAGTAAAAGCACCGCCCATATATATTACTCTTTGTGCATGCTGAGCATAACCAAGCACACAGAAATGAAGAGTAACTGGATCTGAGAAACTTGGACTCTGAAAAACTGCATTTCTCTAAAAAAATAAAAATAAAAAAAATCACTCTGAGCTCCTTGATGGCTGCAGTACTATTTCCTGTGAAATGTGCTTCACCAAAACAGTCATCACTGGCGCCACTTCCCTTCTTTAGGTCTTAGGTAAGCCATGGGCACCCAGGCTTTTCTTTGTCTGGTTCCTGTAGATCACCCCACTGGGACCCTGGTGAAATACAAATATTTCACAGTTTAAGTGGCTGCTCTGGAGATAAGTTGTAGATGTTAGTTTTGTCATTACTCTTAAAAGAGTACAATGCAAATAAATTTATATGGTGAAGCAAGAACGACAGAAAAGATTTCTTTTTCCTGCATTTTCAGGGGGAGTCAAAGTAAGAGGGTAGCAGGTAAGAGCAGTGAGAGGGTTCAGGATGAGGCTACAACAAAGACAAAACAAATCCCATGGCACAGACAAGTGAAATCCATTAGAGAATGCAAAGGTCTAAGTTCTGCTCTTCTTTACAAGCCTTCAAATAGATTACACAGATGCAAGTGTCAGCAGAGCATAGCCCTGTGCGTCCAGTCGGGCTTGCATGCAGCTATGGTTGCAGAAGGTAGTAAGATTGACAGCAGAAAACAACACTGACAGAGCTAGCCCTCGTGGGGCTGCCAGAGAAAGGTCAAAGAGCAGGCATTCAGACTAAAAGGAAAACACATCCTCACGAGGAACAGCAGTGATGATAAAAAAAAAAAAAAGTTGAGTGTCAAGATGATCTCCCATATCTTATTCAAAGATCACAGGCCCTCGAAAGGAGAAGCAATTTAAATGCCACTGGTTAATACTTCCACTTGAAGTATTTGTTCATGTGAAGAGCGGTGTGACAATCATGTCCTCTGTTATAACAACCTTATGATAGAAAAGGAAATCTGCTACTTAGGAACACACCCTTGTGTTAGGGAAAAATATATATAAAAAAACTGTAAAATATGGCATATCATCAAATTTCATGTAATGCCAATTATTTCCTAAAATTTCAAAGTCTTATCCTTTTTCCTTTACATCAGGCTCAGAAGGGAACTGCATTTCAGTTTAATGTATGCAGTTTAAAAATACATGCATTAAAAGAATATTAGAGTTGGTTTAAAAATACGCACATTTAAAGAATATTAGAATTGGCTTTTTCCCCCCTCATTTTGACCACAGTAATTGTCCTTTCCTCATAACCTATTTTTCAAAACCATTTTAAACAGGAGTATAGTTTCTTTTAAATAAAAAGAGAAAATTATTGACCTTGAAAACATTTTCCTTTTCTACTTTCTTTGAGAAAGAAAACATCTATAATTAGCATATCTCATTAACAAACTCAGCTACGCTATCATAGTAATAAGTGGTTACTGAAGTGAGACTAACATTTTAATTAAGTTCTTTTAATTTCTAGGCTAATTTTCATTGTATTATGTGAACATTTTAGTGTTACAGAAGCCTGTCCGATGCTCAAAGTCATGCTAAAAACACCATTCCTCAACAAAATCTCTTTCAGTTGCATGCCCACTTCTTTTGCTTAGAGCATTTTAACTTTTTACTCTTTTTTTTTTTTTTTTCTCAATCCAGTCTCTCACT
The DNA here is from genome assembly GCF_964211835.1 of Anser anser. Classification (NCBI taxonomy): domain Eukaryota; kingdom Metazoa; phylum Chordata; class Aves; order Anseriformes; family Anatidae; genus Anser; species Anser anser. Next base: position 10,904,128 of record NC_139723.1, read on the forward strand.
TTATATATATATATCTAGTCAAAACAGCTCTCTTTGAGCAACCCATCTCAAGGTCCTGACTTCTTAAAGCTCAGAAAGACTACGTTATTGTTGACCTTCCCAGGTACCCTCTTCAGGATGACGCTTATTAGGCAGGGAGTTATTGGAAATTGTAGTAGCTGATCTGTATTTACTCAGCAGTGGATAAGCTGTGCTTACAACCACAGATACTGGTGCTGGTATGAAGGAATCAGAGCAGTCACATATCATGCTCAACACCCTGCCTGGCAGTGGCAGCCTCCAGGTGTTCAGCGGGTAGTAGCAGACTGCAAGGTAACAAACCTACACACCGCTTCTTCCTCGTCCCTGGACAGACAGATGACCTAAATGCATGACCCGTGACCTAAATGCATCAGGGCATCCATCCCTTCCACCTCTGCCAAGCTATTTTATACCTACTCATTTTCCTTTCTGGCCAAATCACCACGATGTGTAACTTCCTGAAGAAGTATGTCAGTGTTAGGAGTTCTTTGATAGCAGACTAAACATTTGAGCAAGCCCTGGGGTCTTTTTGTTGTCAGAGGGGCTAATTTGATTTGATTGTCTTCCAGCTAGGTTGTGAGACCAATACACAAAGGCAGCAAAACAGAATAGAAGGTGGCAGGAAAAAAAAAAGAAAAAAAAAAAAAAAGATGAGCACATGCTGAGGGCTGAGTTTATAGAGCTAAACACGTTTGGCTGGAAAAGAAATACCTTAATAAATTGGTGTTTATTCTACATCAGTGTGTACAGCATAAATGCTTATAAACAAATACAAGAACTATGCTGTCTCTTGGAAAGCATATGAAATCCAGGTGAGATATCCGATTTATTTATCTTTTTTTTTTTTTTATGCTAAGCAAGATTTAACTTACGTTCTTTTTCACCAGCAAACACTGAATCAAACCTTGATCCCATTGAATCTGTAAAAGCTGTGCCATTAAATTCAAGACAATCAAAGATTTGTCAAATTCTATCAAAAACACTTCAACAGCAGGGGGAAAGGTGTTATGAGAAATCTCTGGCAGCATAACTTCTCTAGAACATGAAAGAGTTGACATCAAAAGGTCCAGCACATATCTTGAAACATGGTCACCCACAGTTTTCAGTTTGCAATTTATTTTTGGTTGTGTTTCATTTTAGAGCTGTAAGAATGACCAAGATGAGAGCTGAGACTTCGTCAGCAGAATGAAGATGTCTAAAAAATGAAAAACTTTAAATTAATACTGCAATTAGAAGAAGATTGAACACCTGCATTACTTACTACCTAACTTGAGCAAGCTGGAAATGAAAGCAAAACTCAAGGAGTATTCTATTTGACTTGATTTCACCCAATGCTGTATAGTGCATAGGGCTAGGCTGCCTGACCATGGTTGTATTACACTTTCACAAGGCACAGGCCATCTATAAATTTGTATAACTCTGCTGGCTGCAACAGGCTCAGCTATCATCAAAGGATCAACATTGTAAACTTTAACTTCATGTACAGATGGAAAGAAAGGGGAAATGAATGTTTTCTTGGAGGTACTTGCCCAGCTTAGTTACCTTTTCAGAGGATGCACCTAAGACAAACATGCAATAAAGTGATTAAAAGATCAGCAAATGAAACTGAAACTCCCTTCCTATTTGCACAGGGTGTTAAACCACATGCATATTCCAAGGGCAAAAGTAGAGAAGAGGAGAGCTAAGATGGCTGTTGACACACTAATAAGAACAGGAGCTCTGCAGTATAGGACTGGTCTGGAGAAGTGAAGGTTTGTATTAACATATACGTGAGCACAGACCCCTGAACCAGCTGTGGGGACCCCATCTTCTCGTCAGCCTGAAAGATATACAGAAAATGGGAATGAAACAGCGACAAAGCCTCATTCCTACAACACTCTTCAACAACTCCTGATGCTCACAGAACCACTACCACTTATACCACTTCATTGCCTTCTTTCTCCACCCTACTTTTATTTATCAGCTGCCTTCTGCCCTTTCTCTCACTGAAAGTCAGTCCAGCTGTATCTACAGTAACTCACATTTGTCATATACGGATGCGTTGTGCACACACATCACGTGAATTTTTGTGTGACTTTCAAGATAACAGCTACACCCTCCCAGCACCCCAGCATTTCTTTGCAAGCTGTCACTGCTTGACTGTTCAGCTACTGTTTACAGCAAACTGATAAACAGGGCATGAACTCTTTCTGCTACATTAAGGCAGAGGGAGAGAGAAGTTCTGAAAATTAGTTTCTAATTCCCATCTGTCACTCACCTGAACTGAAGTATTTCAATTACCTCCTGCACTCCACAATTCATCAGCAAAACCTTCCAGCAGCAGAATTGTTTGAAGGCTTAAAAGCAAATCATTTTTAAAAGTATCAATCTTGAATCACTGATGATTTGACTGAAACTTGGAGTCTCTCACTAAGGCTGTTCAGATCTGTTCAGACTTAAAACACATGCAGCATTGCAATTATTACCAAGAATGCCTTAACCAATTCTTGCATGTAATCCCAGTTTATACTTCTGACATAATGCAGTTACTGAGGAAACATCAGTTTCCTCCTGCTGTCATCATCATATGAAGACCAAATCAAAGCTATAAGACACAAAAATAAATGAGGATTGAGAAGACCAGTAAAGGAAGGAAGGCCAACTGGATGTGCAAGCAAGGTCAGAGAACACCATGTTCCTCTGGAAGCCAAGCTGGGGACCAACCTGAAAAGGACCTGACTCCTGACAGTCAGGCTGTCGAAGGCTTTGCTGTTGAATACACACACATAAACAAAACCCAGAACAGTTGTGTGGCTTGGACAGTCACACCAAACCAGTCACAGAAAGCAGAAGAAGCTTGCAGGTATGGAATGACACTTTGTAAACAAAGGGTATGTTAAATATTGTTGAGGAAGATGAGGGAGATGAACATCACTGTGTCCTGAGATGGACACACACATCTGGTTTAAGGGCAAGGTCACACACAGAGGAGACAAAGTTTTTTGTTGTTGGTGGTGGTTTTTTTTTTGTTTGTTTGTTTTGTTTTGTTTTGTTTTGTTTTGTTGGAGGGCAGGGAGGATGGAGGAGCTGGCAAGGCACAAAGCACCAAGTAAAGGAAATGGCCTGGCCTAAGGTCTAGGATGATGCGGGTAACCTGACCTCACATCACCCCTCTTTCTCTCTGACCATGGAGCCAATCAGTGCCAATGAAAACACACTTCAGTGTTGAAAACACCTCCACCAAGGCAGAGTGCAAAATCTCAAAATATGCTTTTCTGTCCTGTGGTTTGATATGAGTTGTACTCTAGACTTGCATTGTGCTCTCTCTGCTCTCATTAGCAAACCATTTACTGCCTGACTCACCTCTCCTTCACAAAACACTGTAGATTTTGTTCCTGTCTGTTTCCCCTGTTGAATGCTTAATGATAAATGCTTTCCCCTCTTCCCTTTTGTTTATTACCTACATCGACTGCTTTCTGCTGAAGATCACACAACTAAATGAAACTGTACAAGCAGAAATACTTAATATTTTGCTATGGCTACCTATACCTATCTCAAACAACAAGTAAGAGGAATGGGAGTTTTAAGATAGTTGCTCTCGTTTGTATAGTAGGACTTTTAAAAGTCATTCTACCTCACATCATTGCAAGTAGCTAGCATGATTTGCATGCACTCCATGGTAAAATTCAGCAAGAGACCTAGTCCCCTAAACCAGGGCAAACTTTCTGGAATCAGGAACTACTGTGTTCTGAACGAGAATTTCGGAGCCAGACAAGTAAATATCAAAAGAATAACGAAAAGTTGCCTCTACTCAATGAACCGTTTTTTTGTTTTGTTTATTATGATTACAGTTTTCAAAGTCATCTTGTCTTTGGAATTTATGTTGCTCACACTTAAAAGTATATTTTCCTGCCCAGTAAAAGCAATAAAGCAGCCAAACATTAACTTTTTTTGAACTCTATGTGAAGTCATTTCACTCAGTTCAGCTAAGAACTCCATGATTACTTAGGACCAGATTAAATCATCTTTAAGGGCTGTGAGATGCATCCATCCAACCAAGTCACTGACAACAGCAATAGCAGTCACAACTGTATAAATGAAGCAGGGGGAGGAATACCTCTGAAGATAAAAGACTTATTATAAAAGGACAGCAACATTGATAATGTAAGAAAGTATTACAAAAATATTTGTTTCCCAGGAAGACATGATCGAGGGAAGAGAGAGTTGTGTGCTAACCAACGTAAATTATGGTAATCAAATGAAGGCTTGCAGAAAAAAAAAAAATCCTAAATAATTAGTTAAGTAGCTATGAAAAATTACTTCTGAAAATACTTAAAAAAAAAAATGCAAATTTAGTCAAAAATTTCCTTCCTGATAATGCTGAACTGCAGCCCACAGTTGAAAACGTCTGTCACTGAGGGCACTGACATTACAGACAAACATCTTCATAACCTGCCAGGAGTGCAGCAACATACAATTCCCTCACTTGGCACAAGAACTTTCAAGCAGGAATCTCACACAGCACAGCTCAGCAGTTTAAGTTAAACTAACGATAATCTATGCCTTGATGGTGGCACAGATGAGTAATACAAATTTCAAAGTCATGTGTTGAAGGAACAGCATACACCACCTTTTGTCCTGACTCCAGACTACCAGCAAATGTACTAACATCCACCTCTAAGTTAACTTTGTCTAACCTGAGACAGAAAACAGTTTATATCAAATATTAGTTAACACAATTAACGTTAATTACTTTCAAACAACATTCATTGTTTGACAATAATTATGATTTTTCTGAGTGCAGACAGAATACTTATGGGGCTACTGGGCTGAAAGTCACTTCAGGGTGAACTTGTTCTTGAAATGGATTAGTTGATCTGTAAGAGCTTTGTTTTTCCTTTGAGCACCCTTGTGGTGTTGATTCCAAAGACATGAGCATTAGATTGGATAAACGACTGCAGACTAATTGCAGAGCTTTATAGACTGGAAAATACTGACTGTCAGAAGAGGAAGTGCAGATCTATGGGTATTGAAAAAATGTCAGCAAGTTCATTTACTTGACCTATATCTTCATATTTAGTGAACAAAGCCAACAGGAGCAAAGAAAGGTCGATGATATTTACTCATTTTTTGGAGTTCCATGTAGGACCTCTTTCTGCTATTCTTTGTTTATCCCAACATTAATATTTCTTCACACAAATTGCTTATTGATGACTCATGGTGAAAGGAAACAAGGTCTGATGTTACTCCTAGGCAATAAGACCATTACAGGTTAGGAAAAAAAAAAAAAAAAAAGAGCATCACAAACTTTTAGATGAAGAGCTGTTACACTGTAGCCGGAAAAATCTGTCTTTGATGTTCCCTTTTCTCTATGGACAACCACAGTCACTTGCAAGGAACAGAAGTAATATTAAATGCAATCAATCGTATTTATACAACTGCTACTCTGTTGAACACCAGCTGCTTGCGCTCATTTCTTTTAAGAGAACTGATAAATCTGAAGAAAAGAACAGGCAAGCTGAAAGTCAGCTCAGTGTTGGGGCTTGAGGACATACTTTTAGTCAATAACTCCACCATTTGGTTTCAAAATTGAAATCACCTTTTTTTTTTTTTTTAAAGAAAATACATACCATAAAGATATAGCACAAAGCAAACAAAATATTTCATTCTATCTAAAATTACACCACATTTTCTTCACGTTATCAACAAAAAAAAAGAAACAGTTTGTTTTCAGTCACCCCTAAACAATTTCCTCCATGGTTCCCTGCTCCCCTACTTTACTTCTTATGTCCACCATACATCCACAAACCAAAGAAAATCTCTGTAAAAGTCCACTTGATGAAAAAAAATACATACACAAGCAGAATTGTGGAGGAAACAAACAAAGAAATAAAAACACACAAAAAAAAAAAAACAAAAATAAACAAAAACCAAACCAACCAATCAACCCAAACCCAACACTATTGCAACTCAAAATGATTGTTCATTTTATGTTTGCAAATTAAAGTAAAAAGAAAACAAAACCTCCAAAAAAGTTAGATTTTTTTTCCTGTGCATTGTATTTCTTCTCACTGTTTTGGGTCAAAACTTTTCAGTTGCGAGTAATTTTTGGCAGAATTCTGTGTTCCAGAATTTTATTTTGCTATGGAAACTGCCTGCATAAGAGAAGCAAAGTCATAAACCTGCCAGTTCTAGTCACAATTTCCTCTACTTTTTTACAAATCATACAAGTGAATGATTGGCACGTAGTCTTTGAACAGCTTCTCTTGGAAGATCTTTTCTTGTAGCAAAGACAGTGGTTTTCCTGCGAACACCTGCGAATTATATTCTGCAACTACCTTGCATAATAAGCTGTTAGCTGATGCAAGCTGCATGCAGTCCAGCTCCAATACTCTCTAGGCGAGCAGAACTTAGTGACAGCCCATGGGTGGTTGGCCAGGTGTTGTTGTGCTTACATGAACTGCATATCCCCTAGGAGAGGGTGGCACGACAGGTTGATGTGGCATTATGCTATCTCTGCATTGTCATTACAGTTTCCATGGAAAGTTCAAGCTGAGTTGCACCAAACCTCTCATTGCCTTTCCTTTCAGTTGTCTCTGTCCTTATCTAGTATCAGTTACTTGAATATTTCCAAGTTGTTTCTCAGATTCGTGGGTCACTGGCTTGCACAAGAGCAGAAGCAAATGTATTTGGCACCCCCACATAAACAATGGCCTCTCTCTGTTCACTGCTGCAGTGGTGCCTGAAATGATGATATACCAATGATTTTCTTGTGGTTTTGTCAGTCTCATCGTAGCAATGTTGTTGCAGTGCACAACCCCATGGCCTGCCTCTAGTTTTCCCAATACCACAGGCTGCTACGAAAGGGTGACCTCTGTTCTGTGCCCGTCTCAACAAAAGTTTCAGGAATCTGGGTATTTCTTGAGTGGTATTTAATTTTACTGGTGTTTTATTTGCTGAAAGACATTACCTGCTCCTAATGGTTTTCATGACTGACAAATTGTGGTATATCATCTCATGTCTTTCCAAATAACATTCTCTGTATTCTCAAGATAACAGAGATTAATTTGCTTAAGTGATGCAAGGATGTGAAACCTCTGTAGGTTTCTGGCTTACATTTGCACAAGGGAGACCTGAAGTTCCCTTGACTCAGCCTAGTATTAGAAACATACCACTGGAGACTGGTGTCTTCTGACTGACCTTGTCCTGCTGTTGAGAAACATACCAGCTATCACCATATAGTTCACAGGGTGAATCCCTTGCTATTAACAGCTCAAATCTCAAAATACCCCACTTGCAATGGTGATCCACCATCAGACAGGTTTTCACACCCAATTCCTTAAAATCTGTTCCACTTTCCGCTTTGTAGGTTACAGCCAACAGTTCTGCAGCCTATTAAAGGTTTTGAGCTACCTGATGTATCTCTAAGTCACACTTAAGAAGATGTGTAAACACTCCTGCTTGACCCACACATCTATTTTCCCTCCACCATTGATGCTGGTAAGACACCTCCCCACCTCTTCATGAGGAGCACAGTAGGGCTCAGAGCTGCTAGCAAACATGGTCCTTACAAAGACACAAATGGTATTAGGGGTCACGTTCCATTCTGTTAGGGCAATAGTATCACACCCCTGCACTTTGTAGGCTGTCCTCCTTTGCCTGCCCTCAGGTCTGCTTGCTGAAGCTGGCGTGGTGACTTCTCAGCACAGCTAAGGCCAGTCTGACAAGTTGGAAAGATTTTTAGCATATAAGAAATTGAGTATGTACAGAAGGTCTGCTCTGTGAGAGGGCGAGATTCCTGCATGAGGCTGTGTAAACAGTTCTTCTGACTTGATTTACCCACATACAGTATTGCCATCAGAACTGCATTATTCTCACAGGTTACTGAATGTTTCATTGGTATTGAAAGCAAGCTTCTAAGCACAAAGGAATGTGATTTAGGTGCTACAGGGAAGAAAAGACACAGTTTTATGATGACTTTTCATTCTTCCAGCACTTTTCCTTTCTCCTTTAAATTGTTCTCATGGGATTCTCCAGAAATCCCAGCTGTGTTTTGCAAAATATATTTTTCAAGTTTCTAGCCGTGTGTCTCAGTCAATTTAAAAACAAATAGCTAATACAAACTGACTTGCTTTTCAGTTCATGAGTTGTTAACCCTCCCATGCACAATGAATGGAAGAAGTAGAAAAATAAGTTACTGTATGAAAGGCACCAGTAATTACTCAGCAAATACAATAAATTATTGTATGTGGGGAAATTAAATGTACTTCATCTTGTTTCCAGTAAGTATTTTACAAGCGTGGGTGATAGAAGCATGCAGCAGAATATAAATGTGATACAACTGCCTTTTGCAGTATGTGTGTTTCCATCAAAGTTGGATTTTTTCCTCCTCCTCTTCTTTTGATTGATTTAAACTGATGGGTTGTGAAGCAGGATTCTGAACTCACTGGTGCCTCAGCAAAACAGAAAAAAAAAAAGGCATGAGAAACATTTATGAAAATGCACATTGAAATCTCATGCTCCCATTTGAGTTACTGAAGAGGCAGCTACTCCAAGGGGGTGAGACCCCAAGCTTCTCTAGAAACCCATTAGCTCCGACAAACTCCAAGCAGGTACTGAAGTTAACTTGGATGAATCTGTATGTGGAGGACATCAGGCATGAGATTCAGATACGTTTATTGAGACTTGTACAAAATCCGTCCTCAGAGAAGATTAGGAATGAGGTTCAATTTTGCAATTGTGCAGAGCTCAACTCCAGTTTTAAAATCAGTGTGCATCTTGAAACTGAAATAGTGGACTTGGCTTGACAGTCAGTGTCTCACGGATATTTGCCATTTTTACCCTGTGAATTCAGCAAACTCTTTATCATCAATAAGAGACATTCACTTTAAATGTTGTTATTCCACTTTTTTGAGCAAAGAATCAGCCCTTCACTTAGGAGAGTGTAACAAAGAGAAAACAAAAATCAGAGGAAAGGTACATCTTAAAGGCTATTTAAACAACTAGATTAAAGGGATTGAAGAGATGTGGTAATACAACCACCCTATCTTGTCATGAATAAAAGTGACACCATTTAAAAAAGAAAAGAAGAAACCTTACTCCAAATACAAAGAATGGCCAAATTCATGGGTGACTTTAAACCAAGATCTTGCAGATACAATCCTGTTGGCAACAAGCAGCATACCTTTACATCCTTCCAGGTCCTTAGATCCCTAGAGGACATGCTAAATCAATGATTAGCACATCTGTGCACATGGATCTGCCTTGGAGCTGATTCTAGTTGTGGTTAAGATATGAGGATAATTCAGCATGAAGCTTTCAGAAAAATGGATCAAAATACTATCTTATACGTGTAAGCCCATTCTGTTCCCACTCTGCTGCCTGTGGCTACCCCTCTCCAACTAATTATATACTCATACACTCGTGTATGATTTTCAATATAATTAGAAAGATGGCAGCTGCCCAAGACAAACCAGACATCGTAACGGGATGGCTTGCACCTGGCACTAGCAAAGCTCTACACTTTGCTAATAAAAGCATGGGCACCCACCTAGGGAAGGGAAGTTATTCTGTATTTCAAGAGGATGGACAGACTATGATATTTAGGAAAAAAATCATGTAGCACAACAAAGATTACCATATGCATGAGGCTACCCTCCATTCCCCACAGCAATGGAATTGCCCATGAGTATTTCAGGTAATCAAGGGAAAGACAAGCTGAGAAGCCTAAATTTACATTCTTCATTCAGGACTTAACATGAGAGGGCCAGGGAGAGATCCAGGCAGTGATTCTAAAGAGCTCTGACTGCTAACAGCACAGGAAGGGTGTTTAGCTCTATTTTGGCAATGCATAGGTAGGGTACAGACTGCCAAAAGAACAGGTATCCCAAAAAAAGGAGGAATGGGTGAATGCTGACATCCAATCTAACAAACAAATGATTGCTCAGAGTACCTACTGATTGTCAACTCTGTTTTTCATCCCTAGTTTATGTCATCGAGTAGGCACTAGTGATAACGTGACTTAAACAAAAGCATGGGATCTTCAGAATCAGTGCATGCATAGCAACAACAGTGCCACTCAGACTGCTATCTCAGCTGCTGCCATGCAAGCATTTCTGAAAAACACCACTGAAGAGCAAGTTTTCACCCTGGATATGCAAAAAATAGCAAACGGTGCCTAAATAGGTATGAGTAAGGGAAACATAAGCTAGTTGCAACACCAATTTCACACAGTAGTAGCAATAAACATGTTGGTCTTTCAGTTTATATTTATGCCCCATCCAAGTATCTACCTATTAAAAACACCAAAAGCTTTGGGTGTTCCCCAGAGGAGAACTGGGTTTTCAGATGCGATGTTTGCACACAGTCTTTTCTATCTGTGACCAGCTAATTTTTATTTTTTTTTTATTTTTTTAATTCACTCAGCATCCCAAGAAATCATGACCCATGAATAGTACCAGGCTAAATCTGCAGAACTCAGTCTGACATCAAGAGGGGGTATCAGAAAATACTGGATTTCCTCCAAAGCTTAAAAATTCAAAGCAGAGAGCTTCACAGAACCTCATTAAGACCCACAACAGACACTATGTGGCAACTTTTGGAGAATAAGCTCTAGGCTGCCAGTGAAGTTAACAAAGCAAATCTGAATCTGATTAATTCAAATGGGATTTTCACCCAGAAAATAATAGCTATAAACAAGCAAAGGACTGAAAACAAGAAAAGGCTTCAACATAAAGACTTTTTACCATGGCTTGTAGTGGCAGAACAAGAGGCCAGGGTTTTAAATTGAAACAAGGTTGATCTTGATTGGATATAAAGCTGGGCAATTGCTGAAGGGTTCAAAGTCAGGTTGGACAGGGCTTTGTGCAACCTGACCTAGCAAAAGATGTCCCTGCTTGGGGCAACTGCATAAGACAAACTTTAAAACTGTTCTCTCCAACCCAAGCCATTCTATGAATCTGTGATTTATGCTATAGTAAGTAAGGGTGTTTTCACTTCCTATGGAACAACCATGTGATTTCAGTCACTCAGATCACACAGTCGATTTCATTAAGCTTGTGTGAAAACTTATACAGAACTGACCATGTATCACAGATTTCTTTGGCAGAAACCAGAAGAAGAGAAGAGAGAGGCCAACAAGGACTTCTGTCATTGGAACCACCTTTGTTCGACCTTCAGTTTCATCAATGAAGGGGAAAAATGGTCTCAAAAGTATATCTTTTGGGAGATGTTAAGAAGATGAAAAAAACTATTTCTTTATTTTCCCACAGAAAGAGCAATATAAGCCTTTGGAAGTGTTATACATTTTATACGCCTTTTTAAAAGTTCATAGAATCATAGAATATCCCGAGTTGGAAGGGACCCATAAGGATCATCAAGTCGAACTCCTGGCACCGCACAGGTCTGCCCAAAAGTTTAGGCCATGTGACTAAGTGCACAGTCCAATCTCTTCTTAAATTCAGACAGGCTCGGTGCAGTGACTACTTCACTGGGGAGCCTGTTCCAGTGTGCGACCACCCTCTCGGTGAAGAACCTCTTCCTGATGTCCAGCCTAAACTTCCCCTGCCTCAGCTTCACACCGTTCCTGTGGGTCCTATCACTGGTGATAACAGAGAATAGGTCACCTGCCTCTCCACTCCTCCTCGCGAGGAAGTTGTAGACTGCGATGAGGGTTAAACTATATCTGGACTTTAGCTGATATACCTACATCTATTTAGCTAAGATTTCATCAGGAATTTCAGATCCTTTATGGATGAGTCACCAACTTCAAAAAGTTAGTCTTTTGGTATCAATTCAACCAGTACAAGTTGTTGTTGGAGTATTTTCTGTAGGCAAGCATTAGTGGATTAATTAAAAAACAAAACAAACAAAAAAAACCACAAAACTAAGAAAAAAAAAACAACAAACAACACACTTTTGTGCCTTAATGATATGTAGCTGTTTTTCATTAGATCAGCTTAAACACCTTGAAGGCCCAGTTTTACGATTAAGTGACAATCCCATGATGAAATCTCAATCAAAATGATATTCAGAATAGATCCAGTTGAACAGAATTGGACAAACACACTTCTTCCATGGTGTTGTATTATCTGCAGAGCAGTGGCTGTAGAGAGTATTAAGAGGAAAATTAGAGCACTATGAAGTGGGCTAATCAGTTCAACTTGCTATCTGATGAAATAACAATTACAGAAACGTTTTTAAATTAAAAAAAAAAAAATCCTTCAAAGCAACAAAGTGTATCTAGATTCCTACCATTGAACAATGAGGAAGAGTAAGCAAAGAAATGAAAAAATTTACATGATTATCAAAGCTGTCAGAGAAAATGTAGATAAAATATTAAAAGAACAAAACAAAACTGGCAGGTAGGATACAACTGAAAATCCAAAAATCTCCTTCTTCTGCTGCTGAACTTTGTCAATTCAGTGAAAATATATCCAATTACTACAAGAGACCCACCAAAATGTTCTGTAACTGAGCAGAGGTTGTTGCATGCATAAAGAATTACTGGTACAGCTCCCCACCAGTTCTTTCTCTCCTCTGCTGTCTCACCAAGCAGAAAGAAAAAGTATGGTCTTTGGTGTTTTTAACTTGTTTCAACGCACACAATAACAACAGGCACAATTTTGCCCAGTTAAGTCAGCACATTCTGAAACAAGCTCACATCCACCACCAAAGGAGAAACAGCACTGATTATCATTCTGATTTAAAAAAATGTGGTTTAGCAGGTTTTTCATCATCACCATTTTTCCACCCAGAATGGGCATAGCCTACTACCGAAATATGCCATGAAAGCTGAAAAGGAGAGGAAGGAATACAAGTAAATAAAGGGAGGTAGTAGGAATTTGTTGTCATGGCTCCCAGTACTCCCCAGCGGATGTAAATTTTGTCCTTTTCTTCCAGGGTCAAGTCTCCTAATCAGGTTCTTGTCCTGTACAGTACCTTCGAACTTATCTACGGATAAATGCAGAAAATGTGCAGGCTTTCAGAGCTCACTCTTTTCTATTTTTAGAAATAGCCAAAAATATTGCACATGAAAGAAATGAGGTGACTTTAAAAAAAGGAGGGAGCTCCACAGGAATGTCCTCAGACTAAACTGAACCTTTAAGTTCAGCGGCTGAGGGCAGCCACACAGAGCAGCCTTTGGCTTAGAGGTAACCTGTCCTGGCGTAACTCCCCTGGGAACATCTGTCCCAGTTCAAGCACAAGAGCACGTTGTACAAACCGTAAAACGCTTGAAACAAACAAACAAACAAGCAGCCAAGCAGCCTTCCTTGTGCCCAGGTAGAAACACAGGCAGAAATCTGAGCTCGGAGCCATGAATGCCTCCTTTTCCTCACCATACCCATCTCATTTCCAGCAGGGACAACGCAGCCTGAAGCCCCTGCTCTTCCCCCGGGGTCTTCACGCACCCGCTCCCAGCAACCCTGCGATGAGCACGCTATGCTGCTACACTTACCGATATATTTCTCAAAAACTCACCCAGAGGCACCACGAGAACTATTGTATAACCTCATGCGCCAGCTATCAAACCTCTCCTCACCACCTGCAAGCTTTAAACGACACCCGACCCAAATCCCAGCACCTTTTCCCTTTCGCACCATTCAGGTTTTCTACACACGCAGAACGACTGGGGACCAGGTTTCCCCAAACACCGCGGCATTTTCACATCTCAGCTCCGCAGTCTGTCTTCCCGCATCCAATTCAACACAGCAAAACGCAGCTTTACCCCCAAACTACCCAACACACAAACTCCGTCGCTCTGGGGGTGAGTGGAGCGCAGTCGGGGGGGACGTAGCAGCGGCGACATGGTGCGACATGGTGCGACATGGTGCGACATGGTGCCCGCCTGCGCTCACAACCCGACGGCTCCCCGCGGACGGGATGCGGGGCTCCGACCTCCTCCGGGGGTGAACCTCACGTTGTGCCCAAGGGGGGCAGCAGGGCCAGGGGGGCTGCGGGACCCCCGGGGGACCCCAGCCGGGGACCGGCGAGGTGGTGGCCAGCGAGGGGAGGGGGGGGGGGATGCGGGGAAACCTCCCCTCTCAGCAGGGGAGGGGATGCGGGGTGGTGGGTCTCCCCCCTCCGGGCAGGAGGGTTTCTGTGGGGAACCGGCAGCGGGGCAGGGGCAAGGGGAAGCCCGGAGACCTGCTGCTGGAATCGCGCCTCTCCGTAAAGCACCCGCGGTCCGCAACGACGCTTTCTGCGAGCACGCTCCTGGCCCCGAGCCTGTTACACCCCCTCCTCCTCTTCCTCCTCCTTCTCCTCCTCCTCCTCCTCCTTCTCCTCCCTCCTCCTCCTCCGCTCGCCATGTGGAGACCACCAAGCACCGGCTCCGCGGCGCTCCCCTTTAACGCTCTCCGGGCGCCCCCCGCTCCTCCACCTCTCCGCTGCTTTCGGCGCACGTAAAGGAATCACAGGTGGACAAAAATAATAATAAAAGATAATAATAATAATAAAAAAAAAACACCAAAAAAACGCGCAACCTCCCGCACCGAACCCCGCATCACCTCGCAGACAGCAGCAGGGGTGCTCGTCCTTCAGCCTCCCACCGCCGAAACGCGGCTCCCCCGGCCCCTCCCGGTCCTCCCCGGTCCCCCCGCCGACCCCCCGGCCCCCCCGGCCCCGCTCACCCCGCGGTGCGGTGCGGAAACCCCGCTACGGGCTGCGGTGTCCATGCGGGCGGGCGGGCAGCGCCCGCAAGCCGGGCATCGTGGTCCGCCCCTGCCTCCTCTGAGCCGCTGGAGAGGGGCGGGGGGACACACACACACACACGGGGATGTCTTCCCTATAAATATATATTTATTTATTTTTTTTCCTGCACCACTCCTCCCGGCCTGCTTTATTTATTTATTTATCCGTTTATTTATTTATTTATTTTAATGATGCCAAGAGGATAATCGGCGCAGCTCCTTCCCCATCGCCCGCCTCTTCTCCTCTGCCTCCCCGTGCTCCGGAGCCGGGGAGGAGGAGGGAGGGGAAAGGGGCTGGCTGCGGAGGGGCGGGCGGAGGGCAGGGCAGGGAGCGTGGACCCCCCCCCCCCCCCCAATCCCCAGCTCCCCCCTTCCCAGCCGTGAGTCTCGGAGACCTCTTTTGTGCCGGATCCTTTCGTCCCCCTGGGGTTCCCTGGTCCCACGGGGTCGCAGGAGGGTGGGGAAGGGGCGAAGGGTGGACAAAACGCCCCCCATCGCAGGGGGGGAAATTCCTACCTCCCGTTTCCAACTGGCGGCCAGAGGCTGGATGTGGCCCGGCTATTCCTCCCCTAGCCCCAGCTGCTGGGAGCTTACAGCTCCACCGTCTTCATCCAACATCACCGCAGGCTGGACTGCCCCCTCCCCTCAAAAAGAAGGGGGGAGAAAAAGGATGGGCACAGGGAGCAAAGCAAACAGACGGGGCAGGGATCCGGGTGACCTGTAACTGTGTGTGTCCCTGAGCTCCAGAGGTGCTTGGGGTTAGGTGGCAGGCACGGCATAGAGCATGACACCAAAATACAAGGCCATGGCAGGAGGCTGGGATCCAGGACCCGATTCAGGCTCTGGCATCAGCGTTGTGCCTCCGCCCCCCACAACTCACCTGCAGGTGCCAGGCAGCGGGCAGGATGGCCGAGCATCACTGCTGCATACCCTTACAGGTCACACTCAAAAAATGTGCATTGCCCTCACCTGAGCAGCCTTGCTCTCGTGCTGGAGCTGCTGGGCCAGTCTGAACTACTGGAACCGAAAATAACCTTTTCTCAGCAAACTATCACAAATGAGGCTCAGTGAGTACACAAACAGTGGCTCGCATCTTCTCCGTGTTAAACTCCAATTTGACTCCAAGTCACAGATGTGTTATAATATGTGAGAATGTTACCACCCCAACCGCTCATACGTGTGCCAGATTCCTAATTGGCAGGGCAAAGACGAGGCGACCCAGTAGTTGTTCTACTGAAAATGAGCACAGAGTCCTGGCTTCCCACAAGTGTGTGAAGTCCTCCTGCCAATATGGTTTAACAGAAAATTGGGGGGAAAAAAAAAAGCAAAAAAAAAAAAAGCATCCACAAGCTAAAGTAAATCAAGAAAATAAAATTTGTATCTGTGGAGAAACGGAGCTTCATTTCTCAGTTACCAAGGTATCTACAGAAGCCGTTCTGGATGCTTCTTTGTCCCCTCACCTCACAGAGAGGGAGCACAGTGTCACAGGGCTGGGACTTGCCCAAGATCATGAGAAGCCCCACACTGTGTCTGGCCTGCATGCACGAAGACACATTGACTGAGACAAGCAGTATAAAGTTGCCCACTCAGGGTTGAGAAGTGTTATTTTTTTGTCTGCTGCAATGCAGAGAAAAACTTTATTTGTGCATCTAGAGCCTTTTTCCCTTGTAAGAGTTCAGGAGCACAGACACAGCCTGATGAACATGTCTCAGTTGAGGTGTTCCTGCTTGTTTAAGCAGTGTGACTGCATGGGAAGCATTCACCTGATCATACCCAAACACCAACACCCAACAGATTTATCAAAGTTAAGTTAAACTGAAGAACAACCGCTTGGAAACTAAACATGAAACTCTCCTATTCGCAGTTTGACATCACTGCAGTTTCACCTTTTCTTTCACTTCTCTCCATGAAGGAATGGCATTTACGGACCTTGGCTGGATGTGGGAGGAGGCAGAGGGAAACCAAAAAAATAAGATGCCTTTCTGCTGTTTTCCCACCTTGTGCCATCAGCAAGCCCTGTGGAAAAAGAGCAGAAAGGTGGGATTTTTCTCCTGCTTTTTGGTGGTGTGGCTTTCTGACCTGCTTGTCGTTTCAGGGAAGCTCAGCAGGGCATGAGGTTGTCCTTCCTAGTGTGGGAGTTGTGTGGCTTGAATGGAGCTGCAGCAACAATGGCTATTTTTAGCCTAAAGTCGGCCAAGCAGTTCCAGAAAGCATATTAATAGGAGAAACATTTGAAAACAAAACAAGTAAACAAAAGTGAAAACAAACTGAGAAACACAAACAATAATGATCTTTTACCAGAGGCACTTACTGAATGACAAAATTGTAGAAAACTGCATGCTGCATCTCAGGCAACATGACTCAACACCATGAAAAACAAACAAACAAACAAACAAACAAACAAAAAACAAACAAAAAACAAAGGCAACATTTCAACAGTACCTGTTGCATTTAGGACAATCACAGCATCTTCTTTTAGCACTGTACATCTGGACTAGGATTTTTAGAGATACCCGATTCAGCAGTTCTCATTAAATATGCATATCCCAGATAAAGCATACCGACCTGGTAGTTTAAATAGACATTAATCACCTTCTTAGGCACATCTATGTTTTGACTGAAAGCATAGCTGGTACCCAAAATGCAATGAGATTCGGTGAGAACTGACTGCCTAATTTGCTTGGAGAATAGCTGCCCACGTTTGCTAGTGAAATCATGTGGGCAAGGTGTTGCTCTCTATGTGCTACTCTCTAAAGTAGGCAGAAAAAAGAGATAAGGATATATATTATAGAAGAAAGATTCATTTTTTACTGCTAAAAGCAACAAATTTTAGTTTCAGATCAATGATAATTCAGTGGGGGCATGGATATCTGTCAGCTCCTTCATCTGGTATTGGATTTGGAGGAATCGATTGCAATAATTCAGCAGTCTGTAAATCTTCACGGAAGAATGAATGCAACAACATTCACCACAGCCAATTCAGGTACTTCCCTTAACAGTTTTTTTACTGGTATTAGCTCCTGGCAGCAGTTTCTTCTCTTTCCAGAATAAATCCTAATAGGGTATCTCATACTCTGACTCATCTCCAGGCGTGAATAATTCCATTGAAGCCTGTTGCAGCACACATTCAAAATTGTTTGCTTGCATGAGTGTTTGGCTAGATCCAATCCAGAAATTCAGAACAATTCGTGTTACCACCAGCCATTAAGAGCTTGCATAGTGCAGTGTATAGGTTGGAAGCAGTTTGCTCTTCACACAGGGGAACATCACAACGAAACTTCATGTTCTGATATCTCTATCATGAAAGAGATGCTACTGAAGTCCTATATTCATACATTATTCTGTCACGTCTTGTAGCAAGAAGATCGTAATGACAACAAAAGTATTCACTATGTTTGACATGCGTTTGCTTGCAGCTAATTTCATGAGTGGATTTCCTCAAAAAGAAGAACCAGCACTTGCTGCTTTGTCCCTCTCATCCTTAAACACCTTGTTGTTGACCCCATCTGACTTTTTTCCACACCATTAATAAAAAGTTTCAAATTAAGTGACCTCAGAGGTTAGTGCATAAGAATTCAGCATAAGGCCTCACTAGTAACATCTATCAAAAGATTTACCCCAATACTTTCTTCAGCATGCAAAAGGGTAGACTTTCGGCAGACATTTTTTGTTCTCCTATTGACCAGAACATCTACATTTGATTCATGCACCCACCTATCTCTGCACAGAGCAAGATGACAACAATCATACACACAGAAAAAGCTGCATCTGTAATATTTATGTGTAAAGAATGGAGATGAAAAGTTTGCAACCAATACTGCATAAATAATTTTAGGATTTATTTGGGGATTTTGTTTAAGCTAAATATCTTCTACCTAAGAACATTGCATTTATTTAACTATCTTTGATGAAATGATGTTACACAGTCCTCTACACTAACAAGAGACTTGACCATACCATTTATTATTTTGTCAGAAGCTTTTCACTGAAAATTCAGTGCATTTGTCCGTGTCAGTCTTAGTAGTCTCAATACCAGAACAACTGTTGTGGTACTGCTATCTGTTACAATCTGTATTAAAACATCTTCTTGAGATCACAGATTGAAGACTCATCTTCTTTAAATCAGAGACGCCTCAATAGGCAGTTATTTTATCCAAGGATTTTCTGGCGGGGCAGAAAATGAACTGTCCTGACCGCACAGCATGCACCGTAGAGGTGCCATAAGCCCATCTTCACAGCAGTCAACATGAGACACCATCCATCTCAGAAGTAAGCCCCTTGCTTGAGTATAATCATGAGTAATGCACCAGATCATCGAAGTCCTGCAATAAGTCAGGACTGATTTGCACTGGTCGTTATCTCACCAACAGTTCCTTGGCCACTGAGGTCTGCAGAGGTGTGCTGTGCAGACAGAAGGCCTGCGGAGGAAGAGAAAGCAGCAGAGAAGTGTCAAGGATTTCCTATCACTCTTTGCAGACTATACACTGCATGGCTAATTAGTCACAGGAAAACGTACCATCTGTGTAGCCAACGTAAGATAGCGGTATTCCACTTCAGTTTCAGGGGAGACAAGTTTCATAAACAATCCCAGTACTCGAGTCTCTTGTGGATGAAGGATATTTTTGTCCACAGGGAGATGTGATAGAAGTTGCTATTTCATATTACACACTAAAGACAAAGTCCAGTTTCCTATCCAAAAACAAAGGATTCAAATGTAAATCTTGCACAAGTTAAAGCCCATGGAGAAGGAATAAACAGATTTTTAACAACTTACGTTGCTACTTACAGGCCCAAAAATATTTTAGCTGCCAACAATACAGAAGTCTTCAGTGTGGAAGAAGATTGACAGGGAAGGGCAACAAAGCAACATGGAAGGAGGGTAGTGAATGCAGCGAGCAACCTGCCTTGCAACACTGCCACCAAAATTATTCAGTCTTCAGGGAGTGGGGAACCATTTCTCTGCTTTGCAACAGCAGATTGATGCTTTCTAACAAAAACACCTCTATACACAGACATACACACACACGGCTGCTGATAGAAGGTGATACAACTAAGATTGTGAAAATCACCTCCTAGCTTTACATATGTTGTG
Organism: Anser anser; assembly: GCF_964211835.1. Taxonomy (NCBI): domain Eukaryota; kingdom Metazoa; phylum Chordata; class Aves; order Anseriformes; family Anatidae; genus Anser; species Anser anser. The sequence continues at coordinate 10,923,910 of NC_139723.1, forward strand.
ATAACAAATTACATTTACATAATGAAGTGTACTGGCAGTCAAGCCCATGCTAAGTGGGTGTAAGCAGGTAGCATGTCTCAGCCATAACTCAGAAGGCTATCTTTGACACACGGAGGAGTTGCATGCACCACACGTTCTGTTTGTTGTTTGTTTGTTTTTTTGTTTGTTTTGTTTAATTTTCTGGTGTCTCTCTACTGTGAAGAGAGAAGATTCTCTCTCCATATTGTTAACAGCAAGTTCCTAATTACTGTAGAACAAGAGCTGAGCAAACCAGAATTTGCACCTGAGCAAGAGGTGCTGTGTATTTTTTTTTCTTGTATATGCCTAAAATCATTACACCAGGCAAGCAATCCTCAGGGAACAGAACTCATACTACAGCCCAGTTCTCTAAATTGCCCTTTATCTGTTGGCTTAAAGCTTCAGGTCAGGACACGCCCTCTATTTGGACAGTATTTGAACTCTTACTTTAGGTTGCTTAAACCAATTTTTTGGCCTCTGTGCCCATCTAGATTTTTTTTCCTGTCTTGTTTTTATCTTTTGAACTTGTTAATGGCACTGGGTAAGTCCTGCCTTTAAAACTCAATCCTACTGTAAATAGGATTCCTCCTGTAAGACTTTCTAGCAGCATTCACATTTGGGAAACAGATATAGCAATGGGAAAAAGTTATCCACATCTTGTGTAGTTATCCACATCTTGTGTAAGATACAAACAAGTACAAATTCATGTCATTAGCTTCCCTTTCCCATCATTTTGTGAACCTTTCCAAACATTGATGTTCTATGCCAGAACAGCTGGGCTAGCTTTTTCACAAATGTAGGAGCTCATCCATACGGGCTAGGATGCTCCACACAAGCCCAGGTCTTTTCTGTACACTTCAGAAGGCATCTGCCCCTTGCTCATCAGCAAAAAGGTAACAGAGAAAGACCAGAGAAGGCAGAAGGAGTGATCCACAAATGCTGGCTTTCTGTTTTAGATCTAGAACTATTTAAGGTGCAGCTACTCAAGTATCGTAAGAATAAATTCTGCTTTTCCCCACAGGATTTGAAAGACTCAGTACAATTTACAGGAAGTTTTGGAAATGTATAGTGCTTACCTCTTAGAGGGAAGCAGGAAAAAGCCAGCAGTCATAGTCCGCAAACTGTTGCTGAGTACTTCACTTGCTACCTGCCTGAGACCGCCTGATGAATAGACAAAATTTTTTTGACAAGAATAAAGGCAAGAAATCCATGTATATGACAGCAGTGAAGACTAAGACTATTTCAGTATACCTTGACAATTTAAGCAATTAATTGCTCAAGGCATTAGTTAAAATGTAGTGAACTTTTAGTTTTGTTGAGATGGAGTCTCAACTTTAACCTTTCTGAACACCATCAATCGTACTAGATAGCGGCGATTTTAATCTCATAAGTGGGACGGCTCCTGCTAGACCTAATGCCCAGAACAGCTGGCAGGGCAGGAGAAAAACATTATGGGCTCTTCATATTCTTGGGCATGAGCATTTAGGGAGGTTCAAATAAGCAAAAATGTAATGTCTCTACACACAAGAGAAAAGGCGTTAGCAAAATTAGTAGATTTATGCTTTCAGAACAACCAGATCAAATCTGTAGAGACTACATCTACAGCCCATCTCACAAGTAAGCAAATGAGTCAGTGTAGCATGCAGCATTTTGCTCTCCAATTTAGTGTTTAAATTTCAGAAGCAAGGGCAACTCCATAAAAGTTTCAGGTTCTGGTGAAGGTTTTTGTGATGTTTGAATAAGCAATCTCAAAACACAAGCAAGGCTCAACACTCCTAAAAATGAAGCTCCTCCTAGTTTTCTACGAGTAGTAGTTCAGATGTGTCTGAATAGCAGATCTCAGAAATAGGAAGGTCTGTCCTATGGAAAGATGTGCAAATTTACCTACATTGGTAACCCAGCTGTTTATATATTTTTGTATCAACTCACAGTAACTTAGCTTGTCTGCCTTATCTTGCTGAACTGGACTTTATCTTCTAGTTTCTAACCAAGCTATGTGAGATTTGCCTTGGTATAACTTCATGTATTTCCATTTTTCATTAGGTTTTGTCATTATAGTACAAACATGTCAAGCTGCACTTTCTCTTCATGTAACATTCACACTCAACAGGATCCCATCTTAGCACTTAAAGCCAGGCACTCCTTTTCCATCACTGTGATTACTTTTGAGTATTGTTTTAAAAAGCACATTTCCATTTTGGGGGGTTGAACATCCCCTGTGCCAAACAGTAGCCAATTGCATTCAAAGTATGAATGAAATTTTAAAACAAAGGGCCCTAATCTTGTGGCTTACCCCATACACTGCTTGGTATTTTTTGCTTGATTGGATTTGTGCTGCAATTACACCTTGAGTCACAGTCCAGCAGCAGTCGTGTCTAGCAAGTCTTTCTGATTATGAAATCCTCAGATGTATCCTTAGACCTCTTCATTCTTGAGGAGAGGCAAAACCAGCAGCTCTTCTAAGTGCATTTGGGTCTTGTCTCCTAGGGCAAGACTTTGAGCACACTTACTAACCTGTTTTGACTTGTGCATTAAGATCTGCACTGAAATTCACTGGTAGAGCTGCAGGCAAATGACTGGAGCACTGGCTCGGCTCTGGCCTGAGGTTAACCAGGATGAACAGGGCATGGAAAAATATCAGATGTGACATGAGAAAATTGCTGAACATAACAAATAATAGCAGGAGGTGATGATGGAAGTTACAGCAAGTGTCAGGAAGAATGGCTATGAATCACAGGTGGCTAAGGGTGAGTTGAATGAGGCATGGCCAAACTGCACAGGTAACCGGGGGAGGACTAGGGGCCTTTTGGGGGTGTACAGTCTTGGAAAAAAAAAAAAAAAAGCCACTGTACCCAGGTAACAGTATCGGGAATAGCACATCAAATGAAGATTGCCTAGGTAACAGTATCAGAAATGACAGGTTTAGTGTCTGTGGGTAAAAAACAAGTAGATATCATCTGGGAGGAGATGGAGGTTGGCAGAAGGAAGTGCCAGGATGGGAAAAAGGAGAGACAAGAAATGGGGAAAGAGGTAATAAGGTATGCAGGCCATGTGAGTGCAGCTGTCCGGAGGCAGTCCAGCACTTGATCCCTGAAGCTGGAGCAGGACAGTGAACAAAACCCCGTAGTTTCATCTGCACTATACGAGCAGGGTCAGCCCACAGCCTTGGGAGAAGTGTGTGGGAGCAGGGCAGGGTGCTTTTCCTGTACAGGGATGGACCACACTGAGCATCCTTTTAACACCTCATTGGTGCCTGTTCCTGGTGCAGCAGCATCAGCAGCTATGCACCACCTCCTAGCAGAGGTCCCACCTGTCTGTCTTTGCTCTCTGAAGCTGCCCCGGGGAACAGCCCAGAGATGAACGCCACTTCCATCGCACTACCCATGTCCTCGCCTCCTAAATGTTTCCAGCTTCTGCTGCCTCATTGTGCCACATCCCGCAGTCAGTTGTTTGCAGTACTAATGAAACAAGAGAATTTAAAGGACCAGGAGCACATTTGGGAAGCCTGACTTGCCAACATTATGGTCAAAAAGACTTGTTAGATATATCAGCCAGTACCTATTGTTACTTCCTTTTTCTTCACTGTAGGAGTGATTTTAAAGGATTTTAGCAGGGAGATCACTTACCATCAATTTAAACAGTGTTGATTTTATATCAACAGAGAACATGATCTCCCTCTGCCCTCTTCTCAAAAAAGGAGCCAACCCTCTGTGCCCATTTTTCTACTCACGGGTCCCCAGCAGATCTCAAAGGCAAGTGTGGTGCCTCTGCGCAACCAGCTTTGCATCATATCAAATGTCAGCGTGAATTTGTTTCCATGTGCTCAGCCTAACAGCAAGATTAGCATGCAATGTCACAGAGCCTGAAAATTAAAACCAATCTGAAGTTTGCAGAAAAGCTCTAGAGAAAGGAAGTTATTAAGAAGGAAAGCAGCTATTGAGTTTAATTACATTGTCATTTGATATTTTTGTTAAGTCCAACTACATCTGTATGCAGCAGCTGAGAATCAGGTTCTCAAGTTGTAACAACTGTTTTGGTGGATCAGAAAGCTGGGACCTGAAGTAAGCTGTCAGCTGGACAGTGCTTACATCGAAGAGGTTGTGTAGCTCTGCTGGGAAACCTGGCATCACACACACAAGTACAATCAGGGTTACTGTTTCATTTTACAAGGCTTGATATTAACCTGCTCATACTTCTGGTAAAGCAGATTTTCTATTGTGCTTGAGGAATGAAGCTCCAGAAAGGCTGCTTGTGAAATCTGTATGCCTAGCAATTGGAAATGCAGCCTGAACAATAACTTTAAAGGCACTTCTCGAGAATAACCTCATTCTGTCAGCCCGGGCTCATCATTACACAGGAGCAGAAAAGACAGCCTCTATGTTTCTTTCCCACTTCATGAAGTTATCTATGACTGAGCTGGCACTGACTCTTTTTATTTATTTATTTATTTTCATTAAAAACATTTTTAAAAAGGAAAGGGCCAGAACAGGAGTTCCTACAGGTCATTCCAGATATACCAATAAGTGCATGGCTACTGGCAGCTGTGATTTAGGAGGATTCTGTTCAACACTTTGCATTATGTCAGTGCAATCTGGTCACACAACACAAGCCCTCCAGCTCTAGAGTCAGCCATGGTCAGGCTAAGATCCAGGCACACATACATTTTCTGGATGGACAGAACAACATATTGGGTCCTCACAATGCAGGGTTCCCACAGGACTGCGCACAGTCATGACAAACATGTAAGTGACATCCTGGGAATATCTAGCTGCTGCTTTCTCTTCCCTTCAAATAAAATTGTGTATCTTTTGAGGAAAAAAAAAAGTCAAACTGTATTTTTTCTTTTTCTTTTTTTTTTCCAGGAATACATTTTCTGTAGAAATAAAAGGCAACAGAATGCACAGTCTTAGAAGACAGATCCCTGCTTTCTTTTATATATACAAGACAGGAGGACAGTCAGTGACTTTTGACTCTGGTCTGATTCAGCAGCTCATTAAATAAAGGATATGCATTTGACTGTCTCCATTTCTGGAAAAAACTGGACTTGTCCTCTCATTACCACACAAAGATTGTGTGGCATCCTGAACAAAAATAAGATGATTAACAAAATCTTTAAAAAAATAGAGGTCCTTATATACTCGTACTATTTGTATTGAGGTGACAAGCCATCACCAGTCAAATCGAAGCCTAGGCAGAGTAAGAAACATCATTGCAGCTGCAGAGTACTTTGGACAGCAGCCAACAACCACTTACTACCCTGTGAAGGTGGCTAATGCAGTCTAAGTATCAAGAAGAGGGTAAATTGTAAAGGTTTGACTGGTTTGTTCAGCTATCAACCAACCGAAAAAATAATCTATTTCATAGCAGACCCAAGGTACTAACATGAAGCAGGAAGACATTTCTCCTTTGAGAATAGTTTCACAGGTAAGTCTCTTTTAGTTTTCTTCTGATGTGTTTGATTGTGCTGTGACTTGCCAAGGTGTGCACTCAAGAACAAGGAGGATGCACCATTAACTTGACCAGAAAGACTTCCAGGGCTGTTTCTGAATTGTGACCAGCCCTCTCTGCTTTATTCACTGCACTAATTCAATTGATTTAAGATGGTCATCCACAATGTTTGGAGGTAGAGGGGAGGAAACAAAGGGAATTTGGCTCCTCTGAAGTTTGGTTTCTCAGTTTAAAAATGCTTCCTTTGTGAAAAAACGTAGTAGCTTATGTTCCTGCAATGTCTCTTTGATGAGGGAGGTGGTAGAAGACAGTGAAAGGTGTGGAAGAACCTATGGTCTTTTATCTCCGCCTTGTGCCTTGCTAGGTTTAATACAAGGTTCTAGATTTAAAATCTTGAAAAGCCTAGAGATCTTTTACAGTTTCTGACTGGGAGAGGAAAGCCAGAGTCTTGGGAGGGTTAAAAGAAAGTTGCAGTAAGAGACACAGTAGTGATATTTCTAGTCAATAACAGTGGGGATAAGAAGTTAAGCTGTGCATTTTGGCCCTGAATTTGTTGCTGTCCTAAATGGAATCTGTATTAAATGTCAGTTAAAAGTAATCAAAAAGAAAAAAAAAAAGGAAAATGGAACAAAAAATAAAAGTTAAGACACAGTATCCACTGAGTAATGTCCCCTCAGATATGGGTTCCCAGAAGTGGGGCTTGCTTTGAAAGAGCACTAAAACCCAATTTGTGTAATGGCAAGTTCAATTCACGTAGCTCTTCCAGCATAAGGAGATCGATCTAGAAATGATGAATATAAAGAATGTGGATGCTGAGCTGTTGCATATGATCTTAGCCCAAGTAATTATTGGATTTATTCACCCACAGTAGAGATACTCTGATTTCCAATAAAAGAAGGGGAAATTAAGATAAGGAATGAGACATAAAACACAGAGCTCTCTGCTAAGGGAGAAGGCAGAGTAGAAGTATGTAGTATAGTTCCAGCCTATCTGCCCTTCCCAGACCTCACTGATGAGCAAACTTGAGCTTTTACCATGAGTTAGAATAGCCTCGTATTTGTACAAGATGCAGGATTTTGGAGAAATTGATTTTGAGTGGTTTTAAGGGAAAAAAAAAGTCGCTACCCAGGTTGGTGGGAATCTATTTTCTTATCTGCTTGTCAGCAAAAAATCATAGCTAATATCTATCTGAACAAACACGGAATCTAAATCATAGCAAAAGATCTATTTTCTTTGTAAATTCTTACGTTGAAACTATTTAAAACGCTAGGGCCTTGTCATCGTTTGTCATGTCCTTAAGTCTAGATACCTCAAATATTATTTGAACTTGCTTAGTAAGGAAAGATGCTCTGGAGAAAATAGAATTATTAGTGTATCATTCATTTGGAATGTGCACGTGAGCTGATTGATAAAAGCAGACACAGTCTGTAACATATGCTGTTAAAAGATGAAATAAATCCATAGCATTGTTCTGAATTCAGTAAAGCCACCCTTCTGTTTTTTTCTGGTTGGTTGGTGGTGTTTTTTTTTTTTTTTTTTTAGTTCTGCTTTGGCAGTTATGATTGTATATTTACTTGCTTGAACCATGAAGTAAATGATATATTATTAAATTTGCTCTTTCTACTATAAATGCTTTGCACTTTCTTGAATATATGCCATTAACAGGTCTTAACATTTATTACAGTTATCAGTATTATCCCCATTCTTCAAGTACAGGGGAAAAATAAAACACCACCACACACCCACACCCACATCCACACACCCACACACCACAAAATAACAGCAACAATGACAACAAAACACCAAAAAACAGAGAGGTGCAGAAACATGCTTAACGTCCCCCTATGAACATAATAGATATGTTTCCCTGTCCCAGGCAATTCTTATAGCCTCCAGAACATGGAAATCATTACTGGACATTTAATTTGATGTCCCTGAAAGAGACAGATTCAGGAAAGAAAATTTATCTTTGATAATTTATTTCTATTAAACGATCTACAGTGGAAGGGACCCTGAAAGCAGTTATGAAGCTGTTCTGGTGAAGTGTCTTGGGGATTCAAATAATGTCAAGCACAGTATGCAAACCAAGATCCACCTGTCTTAGAAAAAAATCAAATGCCAAATAGAGTTCATACAAAGCCCATGTCTTAATTGTTACTATTTACAGATATGCAGATAGATTTATGTAGGCAAAAAAAAAAACACGTTTACAATAGATGTGTGCATAAAAGGCACTAGCAGAGGACTGTTTTCTACCTCATCCTGTTCTTCTTTCCCCTACATACCCAACAGGGATTCAGTCTAGATGGGTGATGAATTGACTACCTTTGATGTGAATGGTAAATACTTCATCTCCTACTCTACAAAGTCTGTTATTTAATATTTATAGGAATTTAGGAATATTAAGTTATTTGAGAAGGATCATATATATTCCAGCAAATACAGGGGAGGAAGGGAAAAGATTGTCAAAGTTTACAAAGACATCAGATCATGAAGAGCCTTGTGAAGACATTAGCTGCTGAAGGAGCTAGTTATTTAAGAGGAACTCAGTCATTTTAATGAACATGTTTCATGAAAGTTTAATGTTGTCTTATGTTGTGAATCTTAAATCCTGGGCTCCTGAAACAAGGTGATTACATGTGAATCTCCACTTTCATTTTTCTTACATCATTGTTGTTAAAAGCATTAACCCTAACGAATCAAGTTAAAGGGAGAGTAGGGAATTTTCAGATGTATTGTTTCCAAACTTTACTTTTTTATTAAAATTTCTTGAATTTAGAAAGTTTTTCTGCATCTTTGAAAGTGCCGAGACTGGTCCTCTGTTGTAGCTCTGACTGTGATATGATAAATAATGAAGCTTATTAGAGTTTTGGGATTTTTTTTTCCTACAAAAAGGTTATGTAAGAAGCATGAAGACAGAGAGTGGAATTATTAAAGTGTCTAAGTCTGTCTGATGAAGCAAACTGAAAAGTCTTTTGGGTCCATTTACTTTGACTACAGAGCAGAGATCAGGCACCAGAAGCTCTACTTTCAACAAAAGATGAAAGCCCTAAATCTTGTATTCTTCCTCTCGCCCTCAATTCTTTTCTACTCCACAACCCCACAGCTATCCCTTGTATTTCTGATCTACTATGCACAGGGGTCTTTGGTCTTACTCTTCACCTTTCCATTTTTTCCTCATTGTTCTTGCACAGGGTTTGTTTTCATCTGTTCTCTGACATGTCAAGGAGACGTTATTCAGCCTAATGCTCCTCCCGTCATATCTTACTGCTTAATGTTACGTTATACCCTAGCTGGAGTAATTTTTATTTCGGCAGCTTGGAAGATTTTCATATTCTTTCCACTGCCAAATTACTGTTTTCCATTTCCCATCACCTTTGGTCTCAGCCCTCCTCGGTTGTGCAGATGGAGATGGGGAAGAGTTGTATAATTAAATGCTAACGTGACAGCATATACATTTGTCAATTGCTGAGGTGTTCCGTAGACTTGTGCCTTAGCGCACAGCCTGTTCTCAGCACCAGCTGCTGAGTACAAGTCTTACATTTCCAGTACTACAGACTACTTTGAAAGATATTAGTAAACACTGAAATGATAGTAAAAGTGATTTGATTTATGGTAAGGTATAAGTAATCCAATGGATATGCTTTGTTCAGTTCCCTGATTTTCCCTCAATTCATACAAATACTTTTGTTGCCCTAGTTCAGTGTGCCTATAACCTACTTACTCTTGGCCAAAAGGAGTTGTCTGCAGAAAGAGCAGTCAGGCATAGGAACAGGTTTCCCAGGCAGGTGGTGAAGTCACCGTCACTGGCAGTGTTTAAGGAAAGGCTGGATGTGATGCTTAGGGACATGGTTTAGTGGGTGATATTGGTGGTATGGGGATGGTTGGACCAGATGATCTTGGAGGTCTTTTCCAACCTGAATGATTCTATGACTCCATGATTTGAAGTAGATTTAACCCTTGAAACAATTTGAGTGAGAATTCCTTCAATGTTACCATTTTCCTGCTATACAAAACTGTTTGCTTTAACTTCTACCAGCACTGTGTTAATCACTTCGTTCTCATAAGCAGCACTGGCTGCAAAATTAAGCAAGCGGTAACTTCTCTTCTACAGAAAAGAAAATGTATAAATAGTCCTTGCTATCCTCTTGCACCACAAGTTCAGACCCGTAAATTGTTGGCCAGCTCAGGGTCACACAGTCTCTTAAACATTGTTCAGATGACTCCAAAATCACAGATGTCCTTAGTGCTGGAGTGGCTCTTCAGCATCCCATAGTGGGATGATGTGTTCATGAACACCAGGAGGGTATATTACAGGTCAGACAGCAGCACTTAAGAAAGACAAATATCTTGGTTTCCTCCTTCCTGCCCATGTTCCTGAAGAATGTGAGTATTTGTACTCACTTTCAAAATAAGAGGGAAAAAAGAGCTCTTACAGCCTCTCTCCTCCCCCACCTTCACTAAATACCTAAAGCCTTAAGGTCAGCAAGGCTGCAAGGAAGCTTGGATCTCTTTCTTCTTCTTTGCTAAGGAGGTCTGAACCTGGGGGACACATGGTAGAGAAGTTCAGAAAGCTTTTCATTGGAACTGCTCCCTATGGCATGAGGCAATTAATCCTGTGCTAGAGGGGCCGAAGCTCACTAACCTCATGATCAGTTCCTCAGGGATGATGTGCAGGACATAGGAGCCCAGGAGCCCTTCCTGGGGCTGGACCCCAGCTGCATTTTGGTCAGGTGTATGCTCAAGCCCTCCACATATTCTAATTTCTGTAATAAGGAAGATAATCCAAAAAGGCCAGCAGGGAGCTTTAACTCCAAAGGGCCCCAAGATTTTCTTTTTTTCCCCAGAAATCACCCTTGTGCATGTCCAATGATTTAACCACAATCAAACAGACTTGAGGAGGGAGATAAGGTCCAGAGAAAATAAAGCAGAGGTTTTCTGTTTTTGTTGTTGTTGTTGTTGTTCCTACAGATTTTAACTTCTTCCATGCCTCATTCACAGTTGGGTTTACAGCATTTCTACACAGCTATTCATGTTGAAAGGCTTCAAATGCAGATGAAGTCACATCCTCTTTTAACTAAATACCACCATATTTTCAATCACACCTTTTCAAAACCATACACAAACCTCTGTGGGAAATTATTCTCTATGGAAATGCCTTGTGGTGATGCGACCACAGTTCTAGATTGTTGATCCTTTTCTCCAAGTGGCTGCTCATCAGTAGTATTTTTTTTCTAGGCAAGTGCTACTTCATCTGTGCTTTATCAGCAGAGAGGAGAAAGACAAATCAGTTTGGTACCCTTTCTGCTGCTGATGCTCATTCAGTTTCCAAGGTGGTCTGTAAGACTAGGAGTCACAATACTGTTTTCTTTGTCGTTGTTGTCGTCATTGTTGCTGTTTTTTCTTTTTTGTTTTCTCTTCCACCCAAGGCCCTGCTAACTTTATGAAAATCTCATAGCTTGGTGCTAATGGAGTCTGACACCTGAGGCTGCATGCAAAGCCTGTATTGCTGCTGATGTTCATCCATCAGAGAGCTGACTGAAAGGGGCAGTGCAGCTTCTCTGAGACAATCAAGAAATACATGCTTTGTTTTGTTAGTGACTATTTTTTCTAGCTAATACAGAAAAATCTGTACATTATACAAGCTCTATATTAAAGCATCAAAGGAAAAAATAGTTTATGTTGAAGACTAATAAGAAAAATGAAAATGCTTATAGCACCATAAAATAAAAATTCCAGAATCGGAAGGGTTTGTACAGTAATAAGGATATACAGAAGAGAAGCTAAGAAATAGATGAAGAAGCTCTGGTAATGAAACACTTCCCAGCTGGCTACATATCTTTAAGGATAAGATGTGAGAGGAAAACAGTTATTTTCTTCACAGGAAGCATCAGAAGAAAGTAGCTGACAATGCTACGTGTTTAAAGGCTCTCTCCAGCTCAGCACATACTCTTCCCTTTAAACACTCAGCATCATTTCTTCAAGGAAATGTAATCACCATATCAAATCCCTTTCATCAGCACACTCAGTGGAAACCTGCCTTCTCAACCACCACCCACTCCACAGGAGATGTCACATTGACCAACATCTCTATTTTTCAGAATTCCCTCTGTGAAAGACCCTCCAAACAACTCCCCTGCCTGGCTCCCGGGAAGACAAAATGATCTTCTCCCCATCATTTAGCTGTTCACACCAGATGGATGAAAAGTAGTTGCTCTCTGACCGAGCAAAGCACAGTGGATCTGCCTGGGCCAGTTGTTTTGTGATGGGTTTTGTCTAAACACCACATATCTTCCCAGATATCAGATCACCTCTACTCAAAAAGGGGAATGACATGTACTTTGAATAAAAGATATTAGGCTAAAACCTTAAGTCTTCAAGCAGTTACATAAAACAAACAAACAAACAAAAACAACAAAACCAAGAGGCATCATAAATACATCTGATCTGTAAGGATAATGTCTAGTGATTGAAAGGCAGACAAGAAAAAGTGCAGATGTTATTTTCTAGTAATATTTTTCCATTGTTTTCCAACTACAGATAGAAAATCACTTGCCTAGGCTTTTTCATATGTATTGTCACCCCTACAGCAGAACTGCATTTCTGTTGTCAAATGGATGTTTCTGATTTGCTGAATGGACATTTTCTTATATGTTTGCCTTTTTCTGCCTTCATAATTAATTTGTTGCCACAGGCTAGATTGAATAGATACAGGTTTTGAATATTTGTACTTGGATTTGACCTAGCAAGCTACTAAAAATATGCATACTATGAAATCTCTGAACAATGCCTCTGAATTAGAGTTACCTGGCTATAGTGAAACAAAAATTTCATATCCTTGTTGACGGTAAGAATATGGTTATTCCAGTCAGTGTTAGTTATTCTACTTAAGGAACGAGGTGTTGACATGAATATGAGTATCGTCTTATACAGATTAAAGCCAATATTTTTAGAAACGACTGGAGATTTTTGTAACAGAGCATGAAACAGTCGAAGGGGACTGATTTTCTTTTAATTAACTAATAAAATACCAACCTCTGGAAAACAAGAGACTTTGAAATTAAAAGCCTGACATAATCAATTACTTCTAGAAAAGATGATCTGACCATGTTAAAAATACTAGACCTGGAATCTCAAGCAGTTTATACCAACATTATCTGTTTTGTTATGCAGCTCACATTTATAAAGTCCAGTTTTATTGACTCAGTACAAATTGTCAATCAGCAAATGGAATCATTCTATAATTCCGTACTAGACAAACAGCTCTCATAAATATATTTATAAACTACTTTTATATGCAATTACTTATTTCTGCAGACAAACAAGAAAAAATGCCACAGTAATTCAGCAGCTGCAGAGCAGATTAGAAGGGTGGTTTACAGCACAGAAGATGCCAAGACTGAGAGCAAGGCAAGGGAACGTGCTTTCAGAGCTTGTTCTCTTCCTCTCCATTACAAGAGAGAACTTGAGCCTAACTCTATGAGCAGCAAGGGTGTCAGCTTCATGCTAGGGGCAAGAGTACCACTGAGTCAATGTGGGTTTGTAAACCCAGCACAAACATTTTTAATATTGCTTATTGCACCACAGAAGCTAATCAGTGTTGTGTGAACATATCTAGGCCATAGGACAAATGATAAATTACACTGTTGTTTGGAAAGCTGCAGAAGGGGACCAAAGTGAATGGTTATTTCTGGGTCAGTCTTGGAGCTGACTCCCCAGGAAGCTGTCTGACACTAGGGATGGAATGACAATTTCCCTCCAGGTTGAGCTTGGAAAAAACTCATGAAGGACAGGTGCGTGTGTCGATCTGCTCGAGGGAAGGAAGGCTCTGCAGGAGGATCTCGATAGGCTGAACTGATGGGCTGAGGTCAACTGTATGAAGTTCAACAAGGCCAAGTGCTGGGTCCTGCACCTGGGGTGTAACAACCCCAAGCAGCGCTACAGGCTGGGAGATGAGTGGTTGGAAAGCTGCCTGGCAGAGAAGGACCTGGGAGTACTGGTTGATAGGCAGCTGAATATGAGCCAGCAGTGTGCTCAGGTGGCCAAGAAGGCCAACAGCATCCTGGCTTGCATAAGAAGCAGTGTGGCCAGCAGGTCTAGGGAAGTGATTGTCCCCCTGTACTTGGCTCTGGTGAGGCCGCACCTCGAGTACTTTGTTCAGTTTTGGGCCCCTTGCTACAAGAAGGACGTCGAGGTGCTCGAGAGAGTCCAGAGAAGGGCAACAAAGCTGGTGAGGGGTCTGGAGAACAAGTCTTAGAAGGAACAGCTGAGGGAGCTGGGATTGTTCAGCCTGGAGAAGAGGAGGCTCAGGGGCAACCTTATTGCTCTGTACAGATACCTTAAAGGAGGCTGCAGCGAGGTGGGGGTTGGTCTATTCTCGCACGCGCCCGGTGACAGGACGAGGGGGAATGGGCTAAAGTTGTGCCACGGGAGGTTTAGGTTAGATATTAGGAAGAACTTATTTGCCAAAAGGGTTGTTAGGCGTTGGAATGGGCTGCCCAAAGAAGTGGTTGAGTCACCATCCCTGGAGGTCTTTAAGAGACGTTTAGATGTTGAGCTTAGTGATATGGTTTAGTGGAGGACTTGTTAGTATTAGGTAAGAGGTTGGACTGGGTGATCTTGTAGGTCTCTTCCAACCTAGACGATCCTGTGATTCTGTGACAAGGAACAATTGGCACGGAGAAGGCAAATATCCTCCTCTGCCTGTGGAGGAAAATGTCTTCCCCTGACCGCCCAGGCAAGCCAGGCAGCATGCCTGGGAGCCTGGCCATGAGTAGGGGTTTGCTGGGCCCTCGGAGGCATCTTGCAGACCATGGTAGGTCGGGAGAGCTCAGGGATCTGCAAATGCTTATCATAGCCGCTGCACAATGCTGCTACTAAATACAATGATTTTATGCTTCTAAGCGTATTATACCTATCTACTGCCAATTATCGTAGTTAATCATATCATTGTTATATTGTATCAGTACACTGGCAAAATTAAAAACAAAACCAACAACAATAAAAAAAAAACAACAAAACATAGCTAACATAGTTATATCTGCTATTGCCATGTGTCATCTATTCTACTTGCGGGCTACAGCCCATATAAGCTATTAAAGATCAGTCAGTATATACTTCTCACAGTTACAGTTTTATTCCTTGCTGCATAACACCACTACACAATTTTCCCTCCTTTAACACTGACCTTGCATTGCTTGTTGATCCCTTGCTATCACCATTTCATCACTACTGCAAATGATAGCAGCTAGATGACTTCAGTAATTTACTTTCTATCCCTATGCAAAGAGGAAGAAGAAAAATACATGTTTTCCTTGGATTTTTGTCCACTGGTGTGCAGTTGTGCAATATTCTCCAAGTGCAAGAGGAAAGTGGCAACTCATGAATGTGTCTTAACAGAAGGAATGTCAAAGAGTGAACTTTGGGTGGGGGAGGAGAGTGTGTATTGCTGCTTGTTGCTGGTTTCTGAGCTGAACACAATGATAAGTTTTAACTATGTAAGTAACTGCGTATATTAGAAATTTCGTGTACAACTACTATCACCTTTTTGATCTCAGAACCTGTCATAAAACAGAGGGATCTGCACTGCTTTATAGAAGCTAAAATTTTGCCCTAGGAATCCAGTCTTACTGGTAACTTTCTATTGATCATGTTTCAGAGAAAGGCCTGGAAATCAAAGACAAATCACTCCTGAGTTGTTTGAACTTGTATTTTCTAGCCCTCTCAAACCTGTCATTATAAGGCCTTTTTGTTGTTGTTGACATAACTGTAACTGGGAAGTTCCACGTGCTTTCTTTTGCTTTTAAACTAAAACATACTCAAATCTTCATCACTTTTCCTGATTAACTTCTTGTTATGCTTTGCACATGAGGGAGAAGGCTCAAACATTTTTCATCAGTACGTTTTTCCATTTTTCGGTGACCTGTGACTGCAATTTTTATACATTTTTTTTATCAAGATGCAGAAATATCAGTAGCCTAAGACTTTGTGCATGCTTTTTTCTAACTTTTTTTTTTTTTCTTTCCTATCAGTGATCAGTTAGATATCCTGGACTATCAATTTATTAATGAATATATAATTGGTTTCTCACTCACCAGGTTAGAAATAACTATCTTTGGAAATGAGATAGGGCATCTGCATAGTAAATTTCTGGACTCTTCATTTTAATGAATAGGACTACACAGCAGCCTAGCTACAGTAGAAAAGATGGACTGAAATTAGATTTGGGTTTTAGTGATATATTATTTGAATTATACCAAAACAGAAGGTTCACTTATTTTGATTTAAAGACTGTAACAAAATAAATCAGTAATCTTTCATCTAGTTGATCACTGATTCTTATTGCCAGGATTTTATCAGCCAGTTTTTGTGTAACAGCATGGAAGTGTGTCCATGGAAGTATGTACCTCTATAGCTCAGGCTTACACCCAGAGGTGAGCAAGTATGTACTACTTTACCCAGGAAGAGACAGTTTTGGATAAGAAGAGCTAATCTTCTGTCTGCTGAAGTCAGCAAATGGCATATACTTAACTGAAAAAGTCAAGTAGTAGCAAAAATGCCTGACTGTATGACAAAAGTCACCTGAACTCATACTACATGTGTTTTCGGTGAGAAAATGACTATTTTGTTAAAACTGTGATTACAGCAATATATCATTTTTATCCATGCTTTTTATTTATTTATTTATTTATTGTTATTTACTGTGTGATCATTTGTCTATTCTGCTTACCTGTCATATTTCTGTCTGATACCAGATTATCAACTATTTTGAAAAGAAAATGTCTGTACCATCTGTCTGGTCAGCATTCATCACAATGAAACCCTGCTTGAGTGGGGAATCCTACATATGCCTAGTCAAATCCTTGACTTTGAAACCAGATGGTAAAAGGGCATTATCAATTAAGACAGGGATGATATGCACACTTTGAGTTAATAAATACAACGTTCTAGCTTCCCTCAAGAGAACTTACAACAAGAGAGAGGTGAGGTGTAGATGAAATCCGTAACAGATGTGAGTTTTCCAGAGGTGAGTTGGAATGCCTTAAAATATCTCAGCAATAGGACAAGAGCACTGTTGGCGTCTGTGCTCCGTTAGTAAACGCTATGCCAGATCTAAGCTTGTGCCAAAGAAGGACAATGAAGTTGTTAAACTGAATTGCTTTTGACCAAGAACCATTCACTAGCTTCATAACCTGAGTGCCCTAATTGCGGTGTGATCAGCAATGCCAATGCCATGTACACTCCTTGCCTTTTGTAGGAAGCGATGAACACCACTACACTGACACCAAACAGTTGACAACATAAGCTCAGATGCTGGTGTAACTGAAAGAGGGAAGCTTTGATGTTGATGTGACTTTTTACCTTGCCACACATTATCAAAACAAAGCTCACACATTATCAACTGATGATTTTCTTTGACTGTCTTTTCCCTAGCTGACCTTTCCCCAGCTAATGATGTAATTCCAGTCTGCTAAAGGTTTGTCCTTTTTTTCTCATCCTGCTCTGGCACTTGAAAGCTCAAAGTTGCAAAGGCTGTGTAGACACAGAGCTGGGTCCAAACCTCTGTGAAATCAGTGAAGAGTCACTCAGCCTCATTGTGGGTGTTGGATCAAGCTTCTCTTTGCCTGCAAGATGTGCTTTACCATCTAAAACACCAGTGAAAAATTCCTCTGCCTATAACATGTTTTAATTTCTTTGGGTTGTGTATTCTTTGGTCCAACAGCAGACTTTGGTCTCAACACAGGGTATCTGGATGAGTCTGATATTTAGAAGTCAAGTCTGGTAGTCCCTTCTGGCTTGAAACTCTGTGAAACTGAGATAATGAAGTGTTGGTCTGCTTGGCACTACCGAGTCAGATATTGCTCTGGTGGAGAGACCAAGAAAGCTTCTGCACAAGCTCACTGCTGCCAGTCCTACTTTCCACAACCTGTCTGGAGCCTTGTCACTAGAGATTTGTGTTTCTGTTGGAATATGACTCAACGTGATACAAAATGGCTTAGACTCGTATGTGCATACTCCTGGTGCGATATCTGCAACCTAAACTCTGTCTTTTATTAACTTTCTAGAATGGCCAAATACAGGATACCTGAGAGTCCCAAAGCTCCTCACAATTTTCTTACAAGCAATTCTGTTCCTGATTATTAGCCAGTTGAGATGTCCCAGATAACAACACAGAAGCGTAGGAAAATTTTGACAAAGGCATATAACCAATGTTTTTGGCCTGCATGGTAAAGCTTCAGGGGCTTTTAAGGCAGCCCAGAAGAGGCACAAAATAGGTACTGTGATACTTTGTAAAGCCACTATGCTCCCATGGCATTAAAATCAGATTGTCTATATTAGGAGGGGCAGAATATCAACAGACCTGTTAAAATAGAAAGCTAGGTCCCAGCAGTTGGCAAAGTCCCTACCTCTTTCAGATACCTCTTGTTTCAGAAACAGTACCGACAGCTTGTGAGCAAAGAGAGACTGCATCAAGGCAGTCCGTTCTTGTTACTCTTGCTGCTGTCACACTACGTTGGTAGGATGTGACTTCCAGCTCCAATCCAGGAGAGCACTGCCCCAGCCAAGTCACTTAGTCTTCTCTGAGAATGATTTGGCTGGTTAAAAGCTATACTTTATGGATTAAATACAGGTTTAATTTTGAGTACACTTGAGTGGAAATGTCTTCTCTCGCACATCTCACCTGTGTGAAGAACAGTTCCCTGGGAACCCTTGAGAGATAAGTGGGGAAACCAAGGTCCAGCAGGAATGGGGGTTGTGCTGGCTCCACATAGAGAAAATGTGCTCCCTTTAGGTGAAGCAGGACAGGCATCTTTCTGAAGGATTGGTTGATATTGCAGCATGGCAATGTTAGCTTTGCCGTAAATGTAATCGCATAGAGTGTTAATTGTCTGAGAAACATTTTTTGAGATGAGATGTAACGTTCCTGCTGGTGGTTTGTTGTTTGCCCTGCACAATTCCCTGTGCACTGAACGGTGTTTGGAGAAGCGTTACTAAACTCACTCATTTGTTTATATTGACAATGTGGTGACTTCTTTTTATTTTCTCAAGTGTTGGGGGTAAACGCAAAACACAGACAAAACAATCCTCTTTTCAGCAAAATACACATAATGCACAGCTGGCGTGGTGACTTGAAGAATTCAGAATGGTATTCAGTGATGCTGAAACAGGAAAAATATTTCCATTTTCTAGGGAATACTAATTACATCTTCTGTAACTTTATATTTTTTGTGCATCTTCTATGTCACAGCACATAGAGAGAATGAAGCCCCACTGTAATTGATCCTTCACAAATGGAATGGTCCTTGTAAGAAGGATTTTACCACCGCAGAAAAGATTTATGAAATATTGTTATATTTTATTTTTGAAGTTGTGATTACATTTTCCTAGTACCAAGCAAAGCAAAACCTTTTGCTTTTTTCTGGAATTACTCTAGAACAAAGAATAAAACATATTTATCCAGTAATATGTTTATGTATACATGGAAAGGCTTGACAAACATGTAATAAAAGCTACCAGGAAATGTCAAGTGTTCTGCTGTAAAAAACAAACCTAAAAACTGATCGGTAACCATAGACATTATAACTTAGAGATGAATAAATTGAAGAGAAGAACAGAATAGACATCAGTGGCTCACCATAATCAAGTTGGTGTGTTTTGTTTATTTTTGTTTGTTTGTTTGAATTGAATATTCTTGCCCTATTTGTTAAAAGTAAAAATAAAAGAAGATCTCCATAAATTTTTCACTGATGCCAAATTCTCAGGATCACAAAAGAAACTATAAGATTTTTCAAATAGAAGTTTCTTTGCAATGAATGCTCTTAAACATTGTTTTCAAGCTTTCACCCAAATGTCACATGTAAATTCTCTACACATTTTTCTCCTGAACACCAGTGGAGTTTGTAAGGCAGAAAGAAGCAATTAAAAATCTTTCTCTGATGTACTTACACTTATGCAAACTAATCTCAGTCTTTAGTTTTATACTCTGTAGTGGCAAAAGCAAGCTGTAATAGGAAATAAAAGCTCCAGACCAGAATCTTCTATTTCCTCAAATCTCACATTGTTAGAACTTGGTTTAGTGAGGATGGGAGACATCTATAGCCATTAACAGCGTATTAAATTAGCCCATTAGGTGAAAGTGTAGAAACGTGACCTGTTACGTTTCTATTTTTAATGTCCTTCCTTATGCCTGAGAGGATTATATGTGAGCTGCAGAAATACCAATGTATGAGTTACAACGAATTATGGCAAATAAAGGGGCTTCTGTAAACCTGCGAAAGCTCTTAATAACAGCTCCTTCTCTAAATAGGAATCAGGCTTCTGTTGGGTGTCATCAGCATGACTGAAGAGTGGCTTTTTGGTGTTGATCTACAGACAGCATTAGAAACATCCTGAGATCTCAGTGTCAAGGCTGCTATTTTTGTATAGCATTGATCAATAATCACGATCAAGTCCTCTCTACTACAATTTCTGAAAAAGTCACAAAAAGGCTGAAGTACAGCTCCTGCTTCCTGCCAAGATGCAAAGGCACAAAAACTTGGCATCAGCTGTGTGTGCCAGGATAAGTGCTTTCCATTAGTCCTAATGTGAAAAGAAAGGGAGACTCCTAAAGCTTTCTAGGCTATTCTCCTGCCCAGTTCCCATTATTATTAACAGAAGAAAGGGTACTTGAATGCTTTTTTTGGCACTGAAAATCTTAACAAATAAACATTTCAACCTTATGAGGCATGTCTAAACATCTGTAAATTATACTGTGATGTTACATCTGATTAATAGCTATTATTCTGTGTTTGTCTGTTTTCTAAGGACAGGTCACATATACCTTTTATATCCTCGGTACTTCTGAAGCACTGCTTTTCAAGGATCTTGAAAACTGCAAAGAAAAATTGAACCTTCCCAAAGTTATTAATCAAAATAATTTATTCTGTATATACAGTAGCAATATTAAATGGTGCAGCCCATCTTTTGTTGTTGTTACCGAGGTACACTTATTTTGGAAAAAACAAACAAACAAACAAAAAGAATCTCTGCAGCTGAAGACAGCTTGTTCTTTATTTGTAGCATTAAAATAGCACCTAAAGGCTCCAAACAGAACTCACTGCCCCATTTGTTCTGATCTGTGTTGCTGTAAGTAGGATTGGAAATATTTTTTCTAGTTTGTGAACATTCCTGAGATTACAAATATCTTTCCTGTTCTGCATCGGATTCTAATTGAGTTATTTGTCATTTCTGTTTTAAAATGTTATCTTTTTTTTCCTTTTTCATTTGGGTTGGACGTTAACTTCCAGAAATTGATTCTTTTTATACATTTCTCTGCTATGTAAAAGACAAGGTCTCTACGCAGAAATTACTTCTTATGAAGGCACTCTTCCACAGCAATCATGTCATATATCAGTTTCCTTTTGGGTAAGTGAAACAGACAGAGTCCTGTAAATATCTTATCTCAATAGATTTTTTGATAAATGATATCTGATGGGTCATTGACATGACCTCTCCAACTCCTCTACAAACTTTTTAATTAAAATATAGATACCAGAAGAGCAGTATTCAAACTTCATATCACAGCACCACATGTGGGGAAAAGAGCAACATGTGTCCAAAGAGTCAGAATGACCCTGTCTGATCACTGAACACAATTCACATCTGCCTGCAGAGACTGGTGGAGAGCAACACACCCATGAAAGAAAGTAGAGACTGGTGATATCTTTTAATCTCAGTGGATCTGTTAATCTCAGTGGATTATAACTGCCCACCAAAAGCAAGGCAAAAAATTATTTTAATACAAGGTGACCTTTGTGATGGCATGGAGTAGGGCTGAAGTATGCACTTGCTGAAGAAGAAGTATAAGAAAAGGAGGCCCCTGTGAACTGCAACATCTCCACCAGGACAGGGACTTAGAGCAGGCAAGACTTTGCCCTGGCTAGTCATGTCCAACAATGCAACACAAAGCAGAAATTCTCCATTCTTCTTCCTGTCACGTTCTACTACAGCTTTGAGATATGGATCATACTTGAGGATTTACAAGTGTCATCTGTGGCTTCAAGTCTTATAGGATGGGGACACAAATCTTCCAATAATACTGGAAAAGGCTGGTGAGAAGAAAATGGTTCTACAACAGCAGGACCCAGGAATGGCAGAATGATGAAGTGATAAAATGAATCAGTAATAAAAGGAAAACTAGGGAGACTGAGGGCCTCTCTGGAAGGAAACAGGAGAACAGGTCACCTGGGATATGGAGAAGGCTGATGTCCTCAATGACTATTTTTGCCTCAGTCTTCAATGACAAGAACTCTAGCCACATAGACAAAGCCCCAGAAGGCAAAGGCAGGGACTAGGAGAATGAAGAACTGCCTGCTGTAGGAGATGATCAGGTTCAAGCCCCTCTGAGGAATCTAAAGGTACACTAGTACATGGGACCTGAAAAGATGCGTCCATGAGTCCTGAGGGAACTGGTGGAGGTAGTTGCTAAGCCATCATATTTGAGAAGCTATGTCAGTCTGGTGAAGTACCCTCTGGCTGTAAGAGGGCAAACATAACCCCCATTTTTAAAAAGAGAAAAAAGGAAGACTGGGCCAGACTCCAGGCCAGTCAGTCTCACCTCTGTGCCTGGCAAGGTCATGGAGCAGATCCTCCTGGAAACTCTGCTAAGGCACATGGAAAATAAGGAGGTGATTGGTGACAGCCAACATGGCTTCATTAAGGGCAGATGGTGCCTGGCAAATCTGGTGGCTTTCTCTGATGGGGTTACAGCAGTGGTGGGTAGGGGAAGAGCAACTGATGTCATCTACCTGGTCTTGTGCAAAGCATTTGCACACTGTCCCTCATGATATCCTTGTCTCTAAATTGGAGTGACATGAATAAGACAGATGGACCACTCAAAGGGTAAGGAATTAGCTGGATGGTTGCACTCAAAATGTTGCGGTCAATGGCTCAACATCCAGGAGGAGATCAGTGACCAGTGGTGCTCCTCTGGGGTTAGTACTGGGACTGGTGTTGTTTAATATCTTTGTTAGTGACATGGACAGTGGGACTAAGTGCACCCTCAGCAAGTTTGCCAATGGCACCAAGCTGTGTGGTGTGGTCAACACGCTGGAAGGAAGGGATGCCATCCAGAGGGACCTGGACAGGACTGAGAGGTGGGCCTGTGCGAATGTCATGGAGTTCAACAAGGCCAAGTACAAGGTCCTGCACCTGGGCTGGGGTAATCCCAAGCACAGATACAGGCTGGGTAGAGAATGGATTGAGAGCAGTCCTGAGGAGAAGGACCTGGGGGTGTTGGTGGATGAGAAGCTCAACACGAGTCAGCAATGTGTGCTTGCAGCCCAGAAATCCAACCATGTCCTGGGCTGCACCAAAAGAAGTGTGGCCAGCAGGCTGAAAGAGGTGATTGTCCCCCACCACTCTGGTTTTGTGAGACCCCACCTGGAGCCCTGCATTCAGCTGTGAGACCCACAGCACAAGAGAGACATGGACATTTTAGAATACATCCAGAGGAGGGCCACGAGCATGACCAGAGGGCTGGAGCACCTCTCCTATGAAGACAGGCTGAGGGAGTTGGGGTTGCTCAACCTGGAGAAGAGAAGGCTCCGGAGAGACCTTCCAGGGGCCTTCTAGTACCTAAAGGGGTTCTACAGGAAAGATGGGGAGGGACTCTTTGTCAGGAAGTGTAGCGATAGGACAAGCAGTAATGGGTTTAAATTAAAAAGGGTAGATTTAGATTAGATACAAGGAAGAAATTCTTCACTCAGAGAGTGGTAAGGCACTGGAACAGGCTGCCCAGAGAAGCTGTGGATGCTCCATCCCTGGAAGTGTTCAAGGCCAGGCTGGATGAAGCTTTAGGCAACCTGGTCTGGTGGGAGGTGTCCCTGCCCAGGGCAGGGGGGTTGGAATTAGATGATCTTAACTCCAATCCAAACCATTCTGTAATTATCTGATTCTATGAATGGACCCACCCTGTTCTGTGGGAAGACATCTAGAGATGAAAACAGGAGATCTCTAGAACAGGTAAAGTGCATTCCAAGTGCTGTGGAGGCCTACACTAATGTCCATCATGACCTACAGAATTGCTGCTCTGTATTGCTGGTTGGCAATTTTCAAATACCCTTTTTTTTTTTTTTTTTTTTTAATTTGAAAGCACAACCTGCCAAAAATCAAAGCTTTCTAAGAAAAATGGCTTTGTTGCACCTTCCAGTTCCCCTGCAGCTGAAAGAGGTTTTTCAATTCCTTAAATATATATATATATATTTGTTCCAGTTGAATAAGGCTTGCCATTACAGATAGTAAATAAATTTGTACAGAAAGATTTTGGTTTCATTTGGAAGTTTAAAAGGTAAAAATCAAAGCCAAATTTTCAACTGATTGTTTTAACACTTTTTTTTTTTTTTGGGTAAACCATATAACAAAACAAAACAAAACACCAAAGAGAAACCAAATAAATGACATTTCAAGACTGAATTTTAAAAATGATTTGGAAAGAAGAACATTTCAAATTCTTTGGTACAGTAAGTTCAGTGAACATCATGTGTCCAATTCTAATTTCTGCCCTCTCATTCTTCCCAACTTCTTCTCCTGCTATTTACCCATTTTTTTCAATTTGTGCCTTCATCTTACAGTAATTATATGTCATGTCCAGGGGTTATACTTTCCTGGGTTTCTGGTATAACAAAAGTAAAAGAAGAGTATCCATCACCCTTGTGTTTGTCAGGTAGCCTGAAGCAGGGGCACCTAGGCTTGCATCTTTCTTCAGCCACTGAGCAAATCGTTTATCCTCTGTGCAGAGCATAGCAGTGGCACATGGATATCAGACACACTGCAGTACTGCTGTTTAACTTTACTATGAATCTCAGATACCTGTCCATACATCTTTCAGGGGTGACAGATGAGGAGGAACAAGGCTTGATGCTTCATTCACTGAAGTCAGCTGTAAAATTCCAATTAGTTTCAGTGGAGTTACAAGGATACTAGGACACACCACAAGTTGCAGGTATGGGTATGTAACAATGGTGACTAGACAACTTACCACACAAAAAAGAAATGGGGAAACACCTTCTTGGAATTACACCTCCTGTGATTCACGTGAAGAATACCCATAGGTGTATGGGCAGAGTTAAAAGCAGAAACATAGCACAGTGGTTCCCAAACTTTGTTAGACTTCAGGAGTCATCCTTAACTATGTAGCACACTGCAGCAGCACGCAGTTTGACTCCTTCCCACATCACTTTTAACTTCTTAAGTTCTGTGCCAAAACAAGGTTTGATAGTTACCCCAGGAAGCATGTCATGAAGATGAAGCTCTGGAGGAGAGGGCAGAAAGAACAGATCTTCAGGTATAACCTCAAATTCTTAATTCTCTTAATCAAAATAGACTATTTCAATGCCATTTTTAAAAAAACTTGGCATACTGTAGTCAGCAAGTAAATAATGATAAAGCTAGATTCATAGACATAAGCCTTTGGTTTGGGCGTTGCTTCTTCAATTATAATGATAAATGAATTGTAGCTGCAGTTCCAGGTGACAGAAGTCTGAGAATACCTCTCCTTATCTCATTGAACTACAGTATGTGTACTGGTGTTGAATGTTAAAATGCACACTTTCCTATACTTGCTTCCTGAAAACATAAATTCTGCAAACTGCAGCATAAGCATTCTTCCTACTTCTCCTGATAATTGGTTTAATGGATACTAAAAGCTGGAGAAGCAATGTAGCATGTACAATTTATTGCTATAGCTAATCACTGAGAGTGTACACGTGCAGCATGTTACAAAGAACGTAATGTATACAACTGCACGCATGTACAAAGCATCTATAAATCCACCTTCTAATGAAAGCTCCAAATGAAATTTCCTTAAGAACTTCTAATCAAAGTCTTTGGAAAAGCAATCTAATCTTAATATAATTAGTACACTCACAGAGTAACCCTTTATGGCCAATTTAAAGATATTTAGCTAGATGTCAGCATTTGTTTTTAAATACTCTGAAAATTTTGAGCCACAAATTCTAAAATCCTTTAAACAAGATGGAAGATTAATATTCTAATTGCTTGCTGTTGGAAAGAGAGGAACTTCACCAACTGCTAGACAAAAAAGAATCTGCATTAGTTGTCAATCACATTGTTTTTGTCTCTATTGTTCCTTGCTCATGTACAGTATCTATTTCCTAAGGTTACCAAGCTTACCTTCCTCCATGGAAAATGGTGAAACCTCAGTGACCAGCAAATACACATTTCATCCTGATGCATTTTTTGACCACAGCCTGATGTTCCTTAATTAGCTTTTAGATTAAACACTTGCTTCCCCAATATTAACAGTTCTACAATAAGCAGAATTACACAATTAATTAGTCAAATTGGCAACACACAAATTCATCATGCTAAGACTTAGACACTATTTGCAGGCCCAATCCAAAGCTGAATTAACTTAATTACAGCCTTACTATTTACTTTAGCGTGCCTCAGTCCGTCCCTGTGTTCAGTTTAGGATCTTTTTTCTCCCTGGGATTTGTCACTACTCTGCATGCCTGACAGAGGTTGGGCATCTAAGGGGATGACAAGGAGGGTCCCAGCCCTTGGGGTTTTGTGCTGAGGAGCTGCAAGATATATCTCTGGTGTCTGCAGCATTCAGAGGTCTCTAAGTGAAGGTCCATGTGGATGCTGCAGGCCTTCTGCTCCCTGGTGAGGCCTGCTGGCCACTCCGCCATTGTGGTCACCTCCTGGGCTCAGCAGTGTGCTGGCAAGGGGGCAATCGGCCAGGTGGGCAAGGATTTGTGTGGAAAGGCCACCAGTGCTGCTGCAGGGGGCTGGCAGCAGCTGATGGCCATGGTATTTTCCCCACAGGTCTACTAGGAGTTCTTGGGCTCACCCCAGCACTTGCAGCTGGGCCCTGATGGCTCCATACTGCCCTAATCCCTCTAGTTTGTGAAGTAGTTGTGAGAGGTCATGAAGAGGGAAAGCTCTGATTATAGCAGACTGTTTGCTTCAGAGCACTACTTTGGATCCTCTCTGTGCCAAATTCTGCTCGGCCTGCCAGGTGAACGCCCCATGACTTCCCTTCTTCTGCTGTGAAACATTCCCTGAGCCAAGAGCCATGTGTGAAATCCACTGGGCATTGTCCAGACTCATCCATCTGCTGAGATGAGCCCTGCCCACTTCAAACTGCTCTTGACATGGGACAGACGTAATAGAATCTGCTCAAGAGATAATGCATTTATGTGAGCATTGTTTGAGCTCCCCCAAATTCAGTTCAATCTCTTTGAGCTTCAGAGGGACTTGAGCCTAGGAAGGGAATACTTTTGCACCCACATGGCTCACCAACCTCTTGGGGTAAAGAAAAAGGACATATGTTCATATTTTCCAATTAACAGTCTCAATATGGCTAAAAACAGCAAATTATGTCTTCCAATATCTGGATTTCCACCCGAATGTGTGTTGCTTTTTGGTTGCATAGCTGGAAAGTTTTTTGGCAGTGGCTTTCCTTTGCACAGGTAAGCCAAAGAGCCCATCTCAGCATGCTTTGGGGACTGCATCATAGGGGAGCAAATCTGAAAGGAAGTTGCCAATCAGGAGTAGCAACATTACAAACATGATCAGGAAAAGTAAAACACAGACTGGAAAGAAAGGAGGGAATCAATACATTTACTCTAAACTAATGAATTTCATCCACCATCTGCTTTCTTCCCCCTTCCAAGCTATTCATCTGTGTGCCCTTTTTTATTTCTCTTCTCACTTTCACTTCCATCTGTCTTCCTAGATCAAGTCAGTTTATTACGAAGATAATTGTTATCATCAATAAAGAAGCACTACATCACCTACTAATCCTCCCAAAGAGTCTGAAGCAGAAAGTAAAGAAGGAAAGGGGAAAGGTGCTGCTTGCGAATTACATGACAAAATCGAGCCCTGCAAGAAATTTGTTACAGCATTGAAGATCAGTCTTAGTGGAATAATGGCAAGGATTAAGATGATGGGGGCAGGTGTTGGGTCTAACAAATTTAATAAGATATGTCCCAAATCCATCAGATCAGGCCTTCTGCCCCTTAGCAATGCCATACACTGCACTGATCTATATGAGCAGCTCATTAACATCAAAGGGAGCATTTTGCTTTTTTTGTGTAGTTGGACAACTTGGTTAGCAAACTGTGGAGGAAGCTCTGGGTCCCAAACCAAGGAAACCACTGCTCTTTTTGTGAACTCTTTACACTGACATATAAGAAACAAAATTTGCCTTAAAAGACAGCCTTTGCAAGCTGTTTGCCTCTTGTGGTCTGCTCTTTGTAAACCTATTGTAAATATAAAGTATATTCATGCAGAAGCCATTTCAGACAGGCAGGCTGCTAGACAGTTTTTAAAATAGTTTACAGCCAGTTGCACAATGAAGCAGGAGCTGAAGGAACTGTGGATGAACCCAAGTTTCTACTCAGAGTCTCTGGGAAGGAAAAGAAAGATGTCATGAATAATTATAATGCCTGACTGGAACCATAGAAATAGTGAGAGTGGAAGAAAAGATGCTCCACAACTGTTTTCTTATCTTTCCCCTGCTATTTGCAACTTCTTTAACCTCAGCTAATGTAAATTACTGTCCTCTATTGTCTTCAATAGAGCTTGGTCAGTTTAAGGAAAGCAGGAAACTGGGTCAGTTACTTAAGAAAAGTGAAAGGGAAAGTGGCTGCCTGAAGTCGCTTGGAAATGATTGTGTCCTTCTTTGTCCAGGGGCTGCTTGCAGCACAAAACAGCTCTCTGCTTTTGTCTGGAAGCAGGCTTCAAAACGAATGATGGCATTACCGCTCTCTAGTAGACAGGTTATCGTGGCAAAATCTGTGCTATAAAATTCTAGGACATACTAGCATTTTCTCATAGATAAACTTCACCAATTTGGAGATGTGTTACTCGTATCAGAACGAAAAAAAAAGAAATGTGAGAGTCTGGCAGTTCAGTGCTAGCAACAGGTTTGACAGCTATCTGTCAAAGAAGGTAATTAAGGATACATTTTCTTGATGTTTTAAGTCTAAACCTAGCAAGAGGCTCTGAATGCTTGACCAGCAAACACAGGGGCTGATACTGCAGACAAAGAGCCTTCCTTGCCTCAGAAATCCCGCTGGAGTGAATGGGAAAATGGATTCATTTAATGCTACCCCATGGCTGCTTGCGAGATCAAGGCTCACCATCTGCACAGCGCAACCTTAAAACCCCTATTGATCTGCTGCATCCTTGCCACCTTTCTGTGCCCTTGCCTGCAAAGGAGAGCACAGCCATTTTAACACCCCAGTGCACTCTCACTGAAAATCTATGGCTATTGCCATGGGTCACCACGCTGATAAAGCAGGTGTCTCGCTTTGCGCTGTGAATCTCACCGGTGGCACTTCTGTCAGCTCAAGTGCTCGCTGCTGGCAGATGGAGTGCAGGTGCCTGAGGTGGGCATTGCTGAGCCTGCCTCCTGCTAAGGCTGCAAAAATGGCAAAGGCAACGGCTTTGTTAGAAGGCTGCAAGTGTGCCTTGTGTGCTGCTGGATGAGACAAACATTTCTGCATTGTGTTTGTACGTACCTTTGGCAAGTCAGACCTTTGGCAAGAATAGAATGAGTGGAATGAAGTGGTCTGACTCATGTTTCTTCCCCCCAGCGCTGTACATTTCACACACAGACACACTAAATCACCTATGTGCAAACATTTTCTAATTGGCCTGCATTTATTTCCATTCACAAAAAGATGACACTGTGGCATTGTAGTTAGAGAAACAGTACAGAACCTCAGGACAGACTCCAAACTACCCATCACATCACTGTGGAAGGACTTTCTGAAGTCCACTGGAGTTAGGGTCACCTTTCAATCACCTCTACTGACACACAGATAGAAAGGAATCAGCATTTCACAGCAATTTCCCTTTGCTGCAAAGTCATTGTGAAGAACAGCCAAAACATCCATACACTGTGCATTGTTTCATTTCCCAAACCCACCTCCAAGTGGCTGCCAGAAACCCTGAAACCACCAGAGACTGATGCATTCATTTTTTTTCCAAGTTGCTGTTCCCAAGCCCTTCTGCAGACAGCCACCCTATTTTGTAGGACACATCTCTAAACTCTTCAAGCTGAATGATCCTTGGGATGGTGAAATTTTCTGGTTTTTGCTTGGTTTTGTGTTCCTGCTTTCCCTGCCCTGGACAAGCCCATGACTACCTCTGTGGGGCACGAAGGCCGTCACACTCCTCTCTTATATGGGAATCCTACGGATGAGGACATCTGGCTTTTCCCAGAGGTTTTACAGTGGTGTGACTTATCAATGCTCAATGAACTTCACTGATCACTTTATTTACGTATGAATATCTATCCTTACCCTGAAGAGCTTAAGGTCCTGTGCTACAATTACCATTGTCTTCACTAATCAGGCAGAAAGCTGTGTCATTCCTCAGCGCTGCTCCCAAGCACAGCACTGCACACCTTGAGGGATGGGTTGCTTTGGTACCAGTGTTTCCAATGGACTGTTTGGTGTATATTACCAGCAGAGGTAGCTTGAATGACGGGTGCAGAAGACCCTTGCTTACTCCCCCTGTAACTCGGTGCCTGGCTGCTGCCAACAGAGAACATCCATGTGGGCATCGATAGTCGTGCTCTGCAGGACTGCAAAGGTACCTGACCTCCTCTGCACTGCATTTCATGAGTAATAACTTCTCCTGGGGAGTTGAGTGGCACCATTTTACTGTAAAACTGTTTATGGATCACAGTTAAGTCTTTGAATTTCAGTTGCTGTGTTAATTTTTAAGAAATTGAATCTTTGATTTTCTGCCCAGCATAAAAGATCAGAATGCCTCAGTTTAATCCTTGCAGCAAATTGGGTTATCCCTCAAAATGAAAGATGAGGCATAACAGTTACAATGGATGGTGGGCAAAAACGGCTGCTCCCTTTATCTTAAAGGAAAAAGTTTTTTTGAAATAGCATTGCAATCAACATGCAAAGAAGGTGTCCATTTTCAGGCATTCTTTTCCACAACCATTTATTCTAAAATATAAATTATATATAAATCTCCAGTTCCTTGCTTCACTAAATAAATTAAAAAAAAAAAACATACAATTTTTGTGTCAGGTGAGAAATCTGAATTCCAAGAAGTGTAATTTTAAAAAGGACAGATCATCTGAGTGTAAACTCAAGGGCAGCCTCCTATAAATCTCACACACATCAGTGTTTGAAGCCTATGGGTTGCCATGGTTACCGTGACATTGCTAGTCTTATTTATAGCCCTGCGCTATATATACTGCTTTCCAGAAGGAATGAAAGGGATGTCTGACTGTGAAGGAATCTGGGAACTGCACATTAAAAAAGAAATGCAGAGGGGGAAAAAAAATCTAATTAAGGAGGGATTGCTGAGGTTACACGCTGCTTTTTGTAGCATGGGGCTGTGACACCGTCCTCACATCAGAGCAGCCAGGAGGGATGCAGGCATCTGTGTGGCTCCTTCACCCGCAGCCCGGTTTGGGGGAAGCCGGGGCAGGATTTCCCAGTGCTGATCCACGCTCCTGAGGGATGCTCCCAAGGGGGCACGTGGGTGACAAGGCCCCCAGCCCCATGGCTGGTAGGGGCAGTGGGGGAGAAGGGCTTGGGGCAGAATGCAGCAGGCTCGGATGTCAGTGCCCTCCAGCCCTGTGTCCCCAGGGACGGGTGGCTGCGGATGTCTGCACCGAAGCGGCACACCTTCCCCAGCATCAGCCAAGAGCGATGCGTTGGGCTGTCCTTCCTCTCTGAAGCTGACTGTAACATGCATGTTTGTAGTCACATACATGTATAAATGCTATGTCACGCATGTTATAGAGCACATACATATATATGTTATGTTATAACACATATATATATGTTATGAAGAATATAATTTCTGTTATGATTAATATTTTAAAAAAAATAAATAACACAGATCAGTGGTTGTTCAAGACAAAGGCATTGTCCGGACAAGCCTGCTGGATCTCTAGAAGAAAGGTAGAGGTAGATAGACAGAGATAGCAGTAGTAAAGAAAGAGAGAGAGAGTGAGGAAGGAAGGAAGGAAGGAAGGAAGGAAGGAAGGAAGGAAGGAAGGAAGGAAGGAAGGGAGGGAGGGAGGGAGGGAGGGAGGGAGGGAGGGAGAGAAAAAGGAGGTAGGCAGGCTTTGGTGAGGAAAGCATGGGGGGAGGAGGGAAGAAGAGGGAGAGGGAAGGGAGGAAGGGGAAGAAAAGAATTTTTAATAAAATGCTTCCCCCGGTTTTAATCCAATTCCATTTCCCAGAACCAGGTCACTGCCCAGGTCAGCTACCAGCCCAAAGGTCAGTTCCAGCCACCCAAGGCAAGGCAGTGCTGGATCAATAATACAGACATAGATATAAACAGAAAAGATAAATGCATTGAAAATGAGAAGCAAAAATCTTAACAGCTGGAATGCAAACCCCTAAGAAAAATAATAAAAATAATTAAAACATTAAAAAAATAAAAAATATTTAAAAATAAAAATAAAAAATATTAAAAAATATTTATAAAAATATTAAAAAATAATTAAAACATTAGGGGCTTGTCTCCTAAATGCTGTCTCCTAAAAATTTTACAGGACTGGTAGTATGGGTGAGATTGCAAGGAGAATTTCTGAGGAGAGGAAGGTCTGTTCAGACTGCAGCTGAGCTGAAACCTCTTTGGGAAGGAGCTGGATATGAGGCCAGATTATTTTGCAGAAAGAGCACACACCACAGTTTCAATGCATTGTTTTAATGGTGAGTGTTTTGCTGATTAAAGACCTGTGGGAATGATTGGAAACAGATGCCTGCGGAAAAAAATTTGCTAAGGTCTGATGGAAACAAGAAAGGCAAGGTATCCGGTGTCTCTGATAATGACAATGAGATGTCCCTTTCACTAACTCTATACAATTCAAATGGCGTGAATCCTGACAAAGTACTCATTAAGAATATTTTAAAATATACTACTTAAACTTATTTTCAGAATTATAAATGTCTTCTACTTGGTTGCCCATGAAATTGTAAGGATGTAATCCAAAGCTCTCTGTCTGTTTTGACATGGAAAAGCAAACAAGGAAGCAAACAAACCTGTCATTTAGTGAGACAATCACAGTTGTGGAAGCACAGGTGTACTCTGAAATCACCTGTCCCTTGACTTTTAGTCCCCTTTTCCTATTTGATAGTGCCTACAGATTTGATTTAGCCCCTTATTGGGCGTACTGACAGTTTTAATTAGGGAGTAGAAAAACACAAAAAGGGGAAAAGAAAATGAAAAAGGGTCAAAACCAAAATTAGGTCCTGCCCTTCTCAATCATTTTAAAGAGATTTTCCTCCCAGAAGCTAAGAATTTTCCCTCTTAAGACATGTAGGGCAGAAATTGAATGTTCCAATGAAACACTGTGCATATGTTGTAATCTAGTGTCAGTATTAATTACAATGTCATGACTGTGCCTCCACAGAGATTTTGCCCCTCAGCAGTTAGTTATGCAAGTCCTGTTCAGAAGCAGCCATCACTATATCAATATACTTTTGCTGTTGTCTGCAAATTACTAGATGACCTAATGCCACTGCCAGCTTTTGTATTATTATTTTTCTTTGTATCGATTAAATGTAAATTATTGAGGAAAGTAATTGAGGAAATTCCAATGTAGCACAGATGACAGTCTCTGTAACTAGAGGCTGTCTGTCACTGAATTTGATACTTCTGACCTTATAATTTGATATAATGTTTATTATCCAGGATGCTCCTCTAAGAGTCTATTATTTAGGATCTTGTTTGTTTAAATGCCCACCCAGGTGTACTAGGGAGAGACTGGGAGGATCAATTTGCCAAAAGAAGAACCAATAAATCTTTAGGTGGTAGCAACTGGAACAATGCCTGCATTCACTTGTACCTCTGGAAGACGTGGAAGTGGGGTGATGAGTTGGAATACATATGACTTTACAACATTCTATTTTTTTTTCCTTTTACAGGGAAACCCTATAGGAAATAATATTCCAGTATAATTCTATAGAAACAATTCTTACAGCACCTATTCTAATGTATATTGACTTTTGATAGTGAATGGAACTTTGCTTTACGTTTACATCTGATTCTCCACAGATCAGATTATAAAAGAAGGTGGGCTTTGAATGAGTCCTTAAAGGGGCATGGGGCCACTTCTTTGGGAACTCAGGTCAGCAAAACTCTGTCCCCAATCCTGCAAAAATGAACGCCTGTCCTCCCGAGATGCAGGATTTCTTTCTTTGACTGTAGTGTAATCTTCAACCTTCTGACCTTGTAACTTGACCACAGAATTGTGCATGTTAAAAATCAAGTGCCAATAGGCATTAGATAGGATGCTGAATCACCTTAAAGGGTGGGAGGTCATTAGTCTGTATGGTTGAGATTCTGTTTCTGTTCCCTCTTAGTCCATTTAAACAGAAACGATGATGTAAATGTAGATGTACCAGCTAAAACTCCCTGTGTGAAGCAGACAAATCAAGGGTGTGTCATGCCTGTAGCTGCATCTGTGCAGGGCCAGGGAGCCCACCTTTTGCTCTTTGTCAATGCCTTTCTCCAAAGGTATAACTTCTGCTTTCAGGGCTCCAGGTATAGTCATGCTCTTACTGTGTGCCACCCAAAATGGTGCTGTTTGGGAGGTTTTTAATGGCATTTTAAAAGGCAGCTCTCTGGTTTAGGAAATGCCTGACACCCCTGCACAGATCGACCAGAGCTATGTTGGTGCCTGCGGGGATGCAACCAGGGTCAGCAGAAGCCCCTAAGGTGTGCGAGAGACCAGAGGCAAGGTGAACAGGGCAGGCAAACAGGGCGTGGGGCATCAGTCAGGGCGTGGAGCGGCATTTTGAGCAGGGAGGTTGAGCAGCGTCAGTCATTTTTGTCATTTGGCGCACAATAGATACGAGGTTCTAAGGCAGGAGAGAGGAGACTCCGGGAGAACAAGTAAAAGCCTCAGAAAGACCAACCACAGGGAACTAAGGCTGACCACACCAAGTTGGCTCAGTCTCCCAACTGCATCAAAACCGGTGCCACAAAGAGGGCATGAAGGGTGTTGGTCATTGGAGACTCCCCTCTGAGAGACACTGAGTCTCCCATTTGCCATCTGGATAATCTCTCCAGAGAGGTTTGTCTCCCAGGCTGTCTCCCTGGGGCCCATATTTGTGATATTACAAAGAGGCTTTCAAGTCTGGTGGGTCTCAAAGACTACCACCCCTTTTTACTTTTTCAGGTAGAATCAAACAATGCCGTGGCAAAGAAACTCCAAACTATCAAAAAGGACTTTAAGTCCCTTGGAGAGATGTTGAAGGGATTAGGAGTGCAAGTAGTGTTCTTCTTTGTCTTCCCAGTTGGTGACTGGGACCAAGGAAGAAGGAGACAAATGGACTAAGTGAATGATTGGCTGTGAGTCTGGTGCCATGCCCAAGGTTTTGGGTTCGATGACCTTTGAAATGCTTTTGAGGAACTGGGCATGATGATGCCAGATGGGGTGCAGCTGACCAGGTGGGGCAAGAGTATTCAGGGCAGTAAGCTGGCTGGGTTTATCAGGAGGGCTCTAAACTAGATGCTGTGGGGAAAGGGGATAAACCTCTGAGTGAAGAAAGCGAACCTGAGAACGCTGTCACTCTAAGTAACAGCAGGGAAATACTTGTGAACTGTCCCAATGCAATTAGAAAGGGTTTAGGAAACATGAAAAAAATGATTGCCCAGCTGAAGTGCCTCTACACCAACGCACACAGCATGGGAACAAGCAAGAGGATTTGGAAATCATGGTGCAATTAGACAGATATGACCTGATTGCTATCATGGAAACGTGGTGGGATGCATCATAACTGGAATATTGGAGTAGAGAGCTACAAACTCTTCAGAAGGGATAGACAGAGAAGAAAGGGAGGGGGTGTTGCCCTCAGTTGCCTCTGAGAAACAGCCATGGACAGGTTGACAGCTTGTAGGTTACAGTTAAAAACCGCACCAATAAAGGACAGCTTGTGGTTGGGGTCTACCACAGGCTGCCTGATCAAGGGGAGCCTGTGGATGAGGCATTCTGGCTTCAACTACATGAAGCATCATGCTCACATGCTCTCATCCTGATGGCGGACTTCAATCACCCGGATGTCTGCTGGCAAAACTACAGAGCAATCTGTAAGCAATCCAGAAGGTACCTAGAGTATGTTGAAGATAACTTCCTGGTCCAGGTATTGGACAAACCAACCAGAGGAGAAGTGTTACTGGACCTGGTGCTCAGCAACAAGGAAGAGCTCATTAGGGAAGTCAAGACTGGAGGCAGTCTGGGCTGCAGTGACCATGCCCTGGTTGAGTTTGTGATCTTGAGGAATATGAGCCTGGCAAAGAGCAAAGTCAAGACCCTGAACTTCTGAAGAGCTAACTTCAAGCTGTTTAAAGACCTAGTAGATGAGATCCCCTGGAACGCCCTCCAGGTGTTCCAGAAAGGACAAAGGAGATGATCAGAGCTGGCAGTTCTTTAAGGCTGTTTTCCTTGGAGTGCAAGAACTCTCCATCCCCCTGTGTAAGAAAGAGGGCAGGGAGGGCAGACAACAGGAATGACTGAGCAAGGACCTGCTGGTCAGACTGAGGCACAAGAGGGAAATGCACAGGCAGTGGAAGCAGGGACACGTGGCCTGGGAAGAGTACAGGAATGCAGTCCAGATGTGCGGGGATGGGATAAGGCAAGCCAAGGCATGTGTGGAACTGAGCTTATCAAGGGATGCAAAGAATAACAGGAAGGGACTTTGTAGGTACATTGCTCAGAAAAGAAAGGCCAAGGAGAGTGTTCCTTCTCTGATGGATGAGAAGGGTGAACTGGTAACGACAGACATGGAGAAGGCTGAGGTACTCAATGACTTCTTTGCCTCAGTTTTCACTGCCAGTCAGGCTTACCATATCTTTCATTTCCCTGAACCGACAAATGGAGGCTGGGGGAGCAAAGTCCCACCCACTGCAAGTGAAGAGTGTGTTTGAGACCACCTGAAGAAACGAAACAACTTCGAGACCACCTGATGAAGCTAAACAAGTACAAGTCTATGGGACCTGATGACATGCATCTCAGGGTCCTGAGGGAACTGGCTGTTGTAGTTGCCAAGCCGCTCGCCATCATATTTGAAAAGTCCTGGCAGTCAGGTGAAGTCCCTGGTGACTGGAAAAAGGGAAACATCACTCCTGTTTTTAAAAAGGGTAAAAAGGAGGACCTGGGGAACTACAGAGTGGTGAGTGGTGAGCCACTATGCCTGGCAAGATCATGGAAAAGATCCTCCTGGAAGCAATATCAAGGCACATGCAAGAAAAAGAGGTGATCTGAGACAGCCAGCATGTCTTCACCAAGGGCAAATTGTGCCTGACCAGTCTGGAGGTGAGTGACTGCATCAGTTGACAGAAAAAGACTACTGATGTTATCTACTTGGTCTTCTGTAAGGCCTTTGACACGGTCCCGCATCACATCCTGATCTCCATATTGGAGAGAGATGGACTTGATGGCTGGACCATTCAGTGGATAAGGAGTTGGCTTGAAGGTTTCACCTAGTGAATAATGGTCAATGGCTCTATGTCCAAGTGGAGGCCGGTGATGAGTGGTGTCCCTCAGGGGTCTGTCATGGTACTGGTACGGTTTATATCTTTATCAGTGACACAGACAGTGGGATCGAGTGCACCCTCAGCAAGTTTGCAGATGACACCAAGCTGAGCGGTGCAGTTGATACAACAGAAGGAAGGGATGCCTTCCAAAGGGACCTTGACAAGCTTGAGGAGTGGGCCCATGTGAACCTAATGAGGTTCAACAAGTCCAATTGAAGGTGCTGCACCTGGGTCGGGGCAATGATATTCAAAGAACCCTCATTATTGGACTGCTGAGATATCTTTCAATGCGCTTACTGATTTTTATCAGAGGTACAAAGAAGCAGCTTTCAGATTCAGAAGTTCAAATGCAGATAACGTTGTGGAGGATGTGATTAAGTTCTGCGTTGCAATATCTTTAGTTTATTTAACATACGAGTGTTTTCCATTTCTTTGCTTTGGAGTCAGAAGAACTTTTGCTAATTGCTATATTCATCTCACTACCACATGCCAAAAAAGTAATCTTGTATTCTCCCAATTCTTTCAATCTTTATCTGTATATCAAACTCTCTGATTTCTGTGACCACTTTCAAGGACCGTCTCTGTTTTGTGGCTCCAGAGTTTTCTGCTTGGTCCCCAAGGCAGAGCATTTAGGATAGGTCAAACACAAATCTTGTCTTCCTACTCTGAACCTTCCAGCCAAACCTGTTTAACAATGTGTAACACTGTGTAAATAGTGTGCATTTGTCATGGCTGACTCCAAGACTAAAAAATAGACAGTCATGTACCATTTCAAACACTATAAAAGCAATAATGTAGTAAAGCAAGTGTATATTACCACCAGATCTAAAATAAATGTTAAGCTACTCAAATACTATTGTAAGTAAAAAATTGTATCTGAAACAAACCTGCATGTAAATAATATTCCTGTTGCTGAAAAGGTTTAAAATAATGTAGATAACACAAGAACAGTACCAGAAAATGTCAAGGAGGCTGAAAGAAAATGAAGCACATTTCTCATCTCCTGGAAGCTGTGAAGAAATATATATTTAAATAGAAATCTTTGCAATTAGCAGCTCCAGTGCACAGTGGCTCTTCTTGTAAGATCTGTTTTTTTCTTATTCTAAGTGTTCCTCAAAGTGGTATTTTATTCTTGCAGAACTGTTGCTATTCTCTGTATTTGCCGTCATCCCTTTCACAAGTGTCAACTCTTTAGTGTTATCTACATTTTCAGCAGTATTTGGACTTTTAACATATTTGCAAGCCTTCTTTGTCAGAATAAATG
Source organism: Anser anser (assembly GCF_964211835.1). NCBI lineage: Eukaryota > Metazoa > Chordata > Aves > Anseriformes > Anatidae > Anser > Anser anser. Next base: position 10,962,176 of record NC_139723.1, read on the forward strand.
AATGAGATTATTCAATGCCATTTACTTATGCAGCAGTCCTTTTCCTTTTCTGGTTACATCCCCTTCCAGTATGCTTAACAAGCAGTCTTTTTGACCATTAGAACCTGATACTGGGCAACCAAGGAGATTCCAGCCTGCTTTTTATCTGCTATGCAACACCCAGAGACTGATCTAACCTTTGGTACAAATTAAAGCAGCCTCAGGGCATGCTAATTTGTGTTGACATGAGGGGCTCTCTGAAGACCTGACAAAGACCCCAGATCCCCATTGTGCTCCAACTCTGCATCTGATGAACATAAAGATCCTTCTGTGACAACCTCTGCCTAAATTCTCCAAAATGCCTTTTCCATGGCATAATAGTGATTATGTATATCCACCTGTCTACAGTCTACAGGAATATCTTGTAGAATGTGATCCAGTAACTTGGGTAGAAAATTAGTCTCATGCTGATCAACTTTAATTTCCTAAGGCTGCTTTTTAGGAAGAAGGAGTGGCTGAAATGTGAGTGTGTGAATATTAAATGGGGAAGTGAAGGTGCCCCTTGTGTGGAGCAGCCTGGTCTCACGCTGTGTTGCAGCTGGTTTACACTAGTTGAGGAAGGGGAAATTTCTCCTCTTTGGGTAAAAACTCCAGTCACATTACACTACTTAAAGTTTTTTAGTATTTAGTACTTAATTTTTAGCAAAAGTGTTTCACTGTTTTCTCTGATCTGCCTTACCTTAACCTCCCCATTTAGTCATCTTTGCACATTTTATTTATTTATTTATTTATTTAAAATACAAAGTCATATCTATTCTGGCACAATGATTTGCTACAAATTGGCTTTTCTGATGATGTGAATCCCTCCAAGCTGTTCTTGACACATTCACAGGTATCACTTTGTTCTTTTCTTCCACGGGATTTTTGCTTCTCGCTCTCTTGTGCATAAAGTCAAACAGGAGCTTTTCTGCACTGACTAATACCTGACTAATGAAAACTGCAATACTTCCACAACACCTTGACATCATGAACAAATCAGAGGAAGAAGAGATTTTGCAAAGACAGGGACTTTTCAGACAGATAGTAGTGGAAAATAAGGCTTCACCACAGGAAAGGATTTAGGAAGACTGATAAAATAATAACAACTTGTTAGGCAATAAAGTGATCAAAGCACCTAGTTAGTAATAGAAACAATTGCTTTCTATTTGTCTAAGCACGGGCTGTGCCTGCCGTGTCTTATAAAGGGTAATTGCAATTGGCATGGTTTTTAACCTCCAGTCTCTTGAGACACCAGTGAAAGCAAGGTTGCATGGTGCCTTACCCTTGACAAAAGAAGCGCTTATTGTAAGAAGGGAACACCAGACTGCAACTGTGCCCTCCCTGAAGGTCACTGAGGAGTGGGGTCAATTTATGTAGCAGGTTGGTGTGAGTCCTCAGGGGAAAGGGGGAGCACAGTCCTCAGCTTTGCCCTCAAGGCTTGCTCAGCACAGCTGACATGAGCACAACCAGCTGGTAACAAAGCTGCTGGAGATGCTGTGACTAAGAGTCAGGTGTGCAGAGGAGAGACAAGAAAAGAAGGTGCTTTCCTGAGCAAGCAGCTTAATTTTTTATGTAGTTAAATTCTTTATAAGTATCAGTGGCTTCATCAAGATGACCATGGTAAGTGTTAAACTACTTATTAAACAGAGAAAATGAAATGTATCAGAGGAGAAAGGTTAAAAAACAGGTAGGGAAAAAACAAATCCACTTTTCTAACACCTCTTTCCCTTGCATTTTATCTGTGATATACAGAGTATGAGCTACACTTCTGCTGCTCGGATCTGACAGCTGTGTAGTTTACGTGGCCAGAATTACCTTCTTTGTGTGCTGTGTACCCCTCACTTTTGGGAAAAAACAAACAAAAAGCCACTATCACATAGTGCACATATTAGATCAACCCACCAAATCAAATTCTGATTTATTGAACTGCAGAAAGTAGAGAAGGATGGAGGGAAGAGAGACAGTGTGGCCTGGATATCAGGGAGATACAGGAGGGTTATTCCCTTACAAGATATCGGTTAAAATTAATTTATGGTACTAGGAAAGGAAGGAAAGTGATTGCAATCTCAAGGCTAAAAAATATTGCCTGGGACAAGTTGCGGAAAGCTGTGTGTTTGTTAGCCTCCAGGATGATGTTAGTAATCAAACATTTTCATGCAGAAGAAGATTACATCTTCCTCGCTCTGCCTAGATTTCAGATCTGCTTCCCCTGAATGACTGTGTGCTCTCATGGCTGCTGTCCAGACAAGACTTCTTCTTGCCCTCTGACATGCATTGAGGTACGGCTTTGATGAAAAGGCGCACATCTATATCCCTTGTTTGGTACAGGGCTCCCAGCTTAAATTTCTTACTTATCTCCCAGTTTTATGATTTATGTATTCTCCAGAGCTACAGCTGGGTCTTTCCAGTTTCTCAGGCGTAGAAGTTTCCATGGTAACCTTGTGAGTAAAGGTAAAGTTGTGGTGGAAGTCAGCACTAAACCAAAAAACCACCAATGTACAGAGAAGCTGCTCAGGGCCAGGTTATGAAATGCTCCAGGAGGACAAGTGCAGACAGGGTACGAGGCACATGATACGAGGTACGTGGCTTTTTCTGGTCAAGATTTATGTTGCTGCATGATGTGTTTGAAAAGTGCTCTGGGTACAGTAGGATTTATTAAAGCAAGAAAACAGCCTGGTCTGTTGAAGTAAAACATACACGTAGCCCCAGTGCCACCCCCCTCACACCCCCAAAACCAACCAAAAAAAAAAAAACAAAAACATGACACAGTGACAAGATCAATAGCAGAGAGTCAAGAAACCAATAATTATTGGACCTGGTTGCAATGACAAATAGGCAAACCCTATCAACCCCTAACGAGAAGGCTGAGTTGTGAAAGGAGATGCCGCCTCTTTCCAAAATATGATTTTTTTTTTCCACTCTTTGGATACAATGAGGTTTACTAAAAGCTCAACAGATCCTGATGGAGGGGATTCCAGTTTCATGGGGACAGTGGGGTTGTCCCTGACTGGCTTTCTGTTTCTTCTGCTTGGCCAGTAAGATGTGACAATATCAACTGCGTAATCAGCTGAAGAGCAACTGTGTCCAGGCTTATTCTGACACTTATTCTTTTGTGACACTGAAGAGTATTTTCTAGTAGCAAGGCAAAAATTTTTAAGCTCCTCCTGATTTTTTGATGCCATTCAGCAGTGTTTTCAGGATTTCTTTTTAGAGATTTTTGTCTTCATGTTTACTAATTCCCTTGCATGATCTGCTTAAACTCACAAAGCTAGAGTAATCCCGAGAAAAACATTACTTACAGATGCCTTTGCGGAACTCAGTGGGACACATGGAGGCATGTAACTCAGATTTACAATAAATCTTAATTCTTAACGTCTTTGTCTGTGTGCTATCTGAAAGGCAAAGCACACCTCAGCGTGCAGCAGACTGGGATGTCCTTGCAGGGCTGAGTGTAGGTCACCAGCAGCACTGCCACCAATGGGCTCTCCTTGTTTTCTGAGGTCTATGTTGTGGGGACACAATAAAAAGCTAAAGAAGACCAGATTGTACTGCCAGGACAAAAAGAATCCCTCACCATAGCATGGAAGAAGTACTCTAAGTACTGATTACTTAAAACAATAGGATTTCTTCAGTTGCACAAAGTGTCTAATCAGCTCTGAAGAGGGATGAAGAGCTCTGAAGAGGCTAATAACTTTTCAAGGTGCTCATCACCCGACCTGCATCTTAAAGAAAGGTGGAGGTCTGACTGCTTTCAAGTTCTGCAAGATTCAGGAAAATATCTGACTACGTGAATAGGAGGCAGTGAGAAAGAATTGCGTAGTCAGTGGGGGAAAGACTGGAGCAGAAGCCCTGACAATGATGTGTGTGTATATAATTGTATATATACACAACATGTAGTAAAAGAAGGTAGTGACTGTAACATTACCCAGCTGCTTTGTTTTTCACTGGTTTTGTCCTATTGACACTTAATGCATGCACTCTGCATTTGATATTACTACCCAAATAAACAACACGGTGAAGAAGCACTAATGCACTAAGCTGCCTATCTAGAAGGAACTACAAACTTGTGTCTCCATCTGCCAGGGATTAGCTGCCAGGAAAGACAAATGTTTTGCATTAAATGCTAGAATTGCAATTACTTTTTTACAATAAGGCCTGGGTAAAGCAGTCTGCACTTTCCTCCTCTGATGAGTGATATGTTCTTTCTTACCTCCACCCTGATTATTTGATCACAAGCTATATTTTTGTAGTTGCTCTTGATCCTGAGTGCAGAAATTATTGTATGATGCAACCTGGAGAATGCAAAGCAAGGTCATGCTTTTAATTACTGTGAAGCTAGATTTATGCAGCTGATGGGATGACAGATAAAAATACACTAAGAGGCATGATAGAGGAATGTCCCACCGATGTAGGCACACGTCAGTGTACTCCTCTGTTTCTGTTATCAATGGTATGCTTCATGTTGCATGGGGAATGGTTTTGCAACACATTTCAAGGAGTAGGCCTAACGGACCACTGCAGCTTGGTCTGAGCTAATATTTAAAAACAAACAAAAAAAAAAAAAAAACCATCCTTCTGGCTGCACAACATGTAGCAGCACTGGTGCAAAGTCACCAACAGCACAGCACTGGGGACTTCTGCCTGCAGACCCAAGGGAGCCTCCCCAGCATCAGCCACACTGCCCCGAAGGCTTCTGTTTCCAGATTTAGTGTCTTGTGAACACCAGGTCATCCCAAACAGCCTTCTGTCCTCTGAGATTCACCTGCTGGTTCCCAAAATTAGAAAAACAAAGAGGCTTGATGAATTTCTGCCTCCTTGTAACATTCCTTGTTCTGCTCTGATGTGCCCCAGCACTTAACCTCAGCAGTGGGAAATGCTAAGCAGTTTGTCGCTGTTGGCACGAAAGCTGCTTTACAGGATTTATTTATTTTTCTGGCCCCTTCTTGTGGAAGTTTGCAGTAGTAGATTGTAAATACATGTGTAGTTAGAGTCTGTACTCTGAAGCTGCCTGGAGCTTGAAACTGCTCATGGTAACAACAAATTGTTTACCTGTTCCTTAATCAGAATTCTTCTAACCTTAACAGCCAATTAGGAGACCGCATACTGTATATGCATCAATTTGCAGGATGCTTTTTCAGCACCTGAATTAGCGTGGCATGCAGGAAATGGCTGACAAACAAGTTAATTGGTTGGATAAGCATTACATGCACATCCATTTCTGCAGGTTTTTGTGGTTGTCTTGCTGCTTGGAATGATACTCAGGCATGAAAAGAAAGCCCTCCTTCTGAACCACAGCTCTGACTTCTGTAGTTGCTCTGTGCTCTCGCACCTGCAAAAGGCGTTTTGTATGCTGTGCCACTGCAACTTCATTTGAAGCATGCCTAGGTTTCACTGGTAACAAGGGTGAGGAACTTAATTTTGCCCTATCAAAACAAGCAGGGATTGTCTGAGTTGCATCCCAGATGGGGAATGTTCGCCAGAGGTTTTGTGCAGTGCTTATTGCTCTGCAAGCAGAACAAAGCTGGTATGTGTCCCCAGGAGCCTGCAGTCAGAGACAGGTACAGACTGTACTACAAACAACTGAATCATTCAATAAAAAGTGGGAATAATAGTGCTTGGTTTCTAGAGGTTTTCTCCCAAAGTTGGTAGATGTGACATAAGCATTTGAAAAAGCTTTGTTTGCCATTAGCATGTTTATAAACTCTTCCCACCACCTGGATTTTGCTTTATCATGTTCTTCCTGTGGTCAGGGTCCTTTTTGCAAGGGCTGTGTGTTCCTCACCCCAGCCTCATTTTCTGAAGTGGCTGATCATCTTTAGGCTCTGCTCTCAACCTGAAAATGAGCGTGTTTGCAGAGGTTGCTAGGCACCCATCCATAGCCCTAATTTCTGTAGGAAATCCAGCTAGGGCAGGTAGAGTGAAAGAACAGGAGGTGAACAAAGGTGTGTTTGAACTCTTAGCTGTTATCATGTTTTGTAGTTTCTGTTGCTCTCAGCTTCTTCCTGCTGGTCTCCAGGGTCTTCCACGTGTTTAACATGGAGAGGTGAACAAAGGCAGCAAAATAAATTAGTCTGTGTTCCTCTCTTTTCTACTCTTGTGTAGAAGAGAGTAAGGAATAATAAACAGTTCTTTTGACCTTTATGGGAAATTTCCTGGAAGTAGAATATTGCATGAGTGTTGTTCAGTTAGAGGATATCAAAGTGAGTAGCTTCACAGGATTACGTAGAGGAGTTATAATGAAAAGAGCATGTCCTTAAGGAAGAAGAGCTATCCTGTGAGATCTTTACTCAAGGGATGACACACATCTGTGCATGAAGGCAAGGGCTGATCAGCCAGAGCCAGAATATCAGAATACAGGCATAAATGATATCAGGTGGAAAAATAAGCAAATAAAAAAAAATAAGCAAAAAGGACTGTGAAACAAGTGGAATTAAGCTGGACAGCACACTGATGGACTTGTTGATATTAGCTTTCGGGAGACATATTTTTTATACATAAAATCCCCTGCCATACAGCACGTCTTGTAAACATCCCCACCTTCAAAGGTAAGGACCAGACTACAGCTTGCAACGAGAGAAAGAGAGACAAGAAACCAGTTGGACAACAGTCTACTTTCACCGTGAAGGTTACAGTTGTGATGGCTTTTATAATGCCCCCCCCAAAAAAAAACATTCACACCCAGGCACGTGAGTAGTATGTCTGGGGAGGAAGCCAGCTGTGTTGCTATCCCAAAAGATTATCCGGAGAAGATTGCCCTGTTGTTACACAGAGGCAATAAAAGAGCAACCTTTAATAAAAGTGATGGTAAACAAAATGTTAAATTCTTTGAAAATGTAATCTGATACAGGCTGGTGCAAGTGCAGAGTCCATCTCTGAAACCTCCTTGTTTTGCCTCTAGTTAGAGCTAGCTATCTTTTTTGCTGCCAAACAGAGCAGCATCACGCACAGCATCCTGTTCTCCTGACATTAAATGATGGCAAATCTTACACACATTCAGGATTTACATTAGAAAAGGGGATGAAAAATACGCTTTTTTACAGACTACAGTTTGTGCGTGCCTGTTGGGAGTGTACTAAATAAAGCTAGCTTAAAAAAAGACCTAAACAAACATTAATTCCAACCTCCCCTCTTGCTTCTCGTAGAGGAAAATATGGCACAGATGCTGTCAGCCTGCAAGTGTCAAGCCAAAAAGTGTGTCTCCATACTACTAAGACATAGCTGTGAGAAATGTGCTTATTACTCTTCTTCTTTATTTTTAAATTCATGCTATAAGCATTTTCATACTTTTTTTTTTTTTTTTTTGACCTGGAAGGTCTCTTATCATACAAACAAATTATTGCAGAGTAAAAACTAGCTGTTTCAGAGAACACAGCCTGCTACGTTACAAAATAACTTACTGGATAATTAAAAGCAGACTCTAACCAGATTGTTTGGAGCACATTCTTCACACAGGTGGTAGCGGCTGGCATATGAATGAGGGGTGGAGTGCCCCATGCTGCCTAGTTATTATAATGTTGTTAGAATAAGCACTTTTTTCTTCTTTTCTGGTGGACTTAGGTAACCATAGGAGGAAACATTTAAATGCACAGACAAGGTTTAGGAATCTGAATCAGTATGGGATTAAGTTTTTTCATTGTGATCTCTACAGGGTTCTTCACCTCACTTGTCTTTCCAAATGTCCCATTCTAGTATGCAGGACCTGTTTTCTGTAATCTAGCTAATCCAGTGGAAGGTGAGGTATCTATCAGGCAATTATGACAGTAATGACATTTTTTGTTCAGTCCTGTGGGACGGCAGGATTCAGAGGAGGACTAATGCTCAACCTGTGAGGTTGCTATTGCAGACACATCTTGCATTTTATGCCTGCAACTTCCAGCAGGAGCTGGTGAGATGTTAGCAGGTGATGAGCTCACACCATTGGTTTCAGCAGTAAATTTGCGAAGGGCTTGTAACAACCTGTCTTGAAAGGGAAGCTGCTGCTGGGGGAGTTGATTGCCCTAAACACGACTTCTTGAAAAAGCTTCAGAATTATTACTCTCTTACTTGTACAGCAACAAACTTGTTTTGAAGTTTAAGCTCATTTTAAATCTTGTTCTTGCACAATGGTCATCTATAAACCCAAGCTGTCTTTAGAGTCCTGTCACCTTCTGTGTTTTATTAATGTCTCCCAAGGTCTTGTCTTGAGACTGGGGATTATCTTCTAGCTGGATAAAATTTAAGAGAGACTTAGCAGCTCTCCTCTTTTTTAGTAAATGCAAAACAAGTGTTTTGCGTGGAAAATGTGATATGCTGCCACACCATTGCACATTGTTCTCTAGTGCCTAGTACAGCTCCAGCCAGTGGAGTGTGAAGAACATTAACATAAAAGACCAGAAATCCCACATCTGAATGTGTGCAGTTACAGCATGAGAGCACTTGCAGCATGAGAGCTCTTGTGAATATGCTCAGGTCTGCACACTTCTTATCTCCAGAAAACAATGTCTGGGAGACAGGCTTGAGAAACCTGTACCAAAACCACAAGGCAACATACATCTATGGTAACTTCTTCAAAAGAACCTCCAAGAGTTTCACTAAACAGTATCAGTGTCTGAGAAACTTCGAAAAAAGCCATTGTAAAGGTCAAGTGGATACTTGGTAAAGAGGGCATATAAAATAGCCAGGGAAATGTTAGATGAAGGGAATGAAAGAGATGCAGATAAATTTGACATCTTTTAAAAATAGTGTATCTAAACTCTAAATGCTGTATTCGAATAATTCCAATGCAGAAGTAAAAAATAACAGTTTATTTGGCCAAAGTCATATGGACAATTTAAATTGGCTTAGTTTCATTGATCTCAGCATGGCTGCATCAATTTCTGCTTCTTGAGAATCTGGCCTACCAAGTTTGATCACATGCTTTACTTTTGAGGTTTATTACATATTTCACGTCTGCTGATTTTCAGTCTTCTGAGAAAAAGTGAGAGTATAAATTGCCTTAAAAAATATCTCAGATTGAACTGGGCATTATTTGTAGGTGGAAAGAAGGGCTTCAGGAAGGATGAGGAAAAGGAAAAGCTTTGTTTTTCAAGAGAAGTTTCTGTTTTAAGACACTCAGAGGGAGGTAGAGGCCAAAGTCTGTCCTGACAAGATGAAGGAAGGAGACAGTTCTTCTGGGCCAGAAGGGAACACTGCTCTTCCTAGCACTTTATTGAAGGGGTAAAAAACTGGAAAGCATTGTAGTTTTTTTTTTTTAATTAATTTTTTTTTTTAATTGAGTTGACATGTCTGTGAGCATGGGACTGAAAGAGAAGAATCGGGGGAAGGGAGGGAGATGGTAAATGGGACAATGTTTCCTCCTTCTGCTGCTGGTGGGGTGGTGAGGACAGGGAATAGCTTCTACTGTGAGACAGGGGAACTTCTCACACCAGCATTTTGTGCATGCTCTGCCCATCTCTCTGCAGCAACACCATAACTGAATTTCCAGAGCTCTGGCACAGGCAAAGTAAGCAGTGAGACAATCTCAGTGCAATGACCAACCCTAGGGAGCAGCCAGCTTTTACAATGGTCATTGTTCAATGTTGACCAAAGGCATTGCTCAGCCTGATGAGATTTCTTCTTCTGCCTTTTTTTTTTTTCCCCATCAGATGATTGAATGGTTTAGACTGAAGTAATAGCAGCAATCATTGGCAAGAGTCAGAAATGGAATTGCTATGCAAAACAAACAAACTTTCAGCACGAGTCCATTTTTAATATACTCTGCAGCACATTTAATAATGTAATTCTCCAATGAATCTAAATGTTTAAATATACCTGTGAAGGAGAAAAGTCACTGGCTCATGCAAAATTGCTCTGAACTATATCATTAATTTTGATACACTGAAATTCAGGAGGCCTACATTGAGTTATAATGTTGGGCTTTTTATGGGTAATTTAATGCAAATGAGAAACTTTTTTTTTCTTTCATGCATGCAGATTTTATCTAGGGTGGTAACTCACTTTAGTGAACATAAATTCCTTGCATTTTAGAAAGATTTTTTTAACACTATGTGAGGTACCAGGGGAGTTTTAAACACACACACACACACGCACACACACACACACAAATTGGGACAAATAGCTCATTTTCTTGTCTGTTAGCAAAAAGTATGTTTCCAGGACCTGAGCGGATTGCTTTTATATTTTCATAAACATTAAGGTTCTTGCTTTGAAAGTTAAGAGTTTGGGACTTCTTCTTGACCTTTCATATTTATCTGTATTTCACCCTTCACGGTTGTGAGGCACCTCTGATATTACGAGGAAATATTAATTTCTCTTTCATAAGCTGCTTTGTGCCCTTCACACAATATTGAACTGTGTACAGTCAAAGATCCACTGTATATGAGACTTCACAGTAACTGCTTGTCCTCTGAGAAAGTTGTGCAGCTGCAAGAATTTGAGGTTTATCCCCTTCCCTATCAACTATATATGTGCCAGCAGACCAAAATGTGGAAAATACATGGATGCATCACAGGAGTAAATTACGGTTGGTATGTGAGCATAATTTACAGGGGTTTAAAACCACATAGCCCACCTTCCATTTGTGCCACTGCAGAGGATGGAGGAAAGCTTCGTGCTGTTTGTTCTGTGTTGGGTGTGAATAGCCATGTAACGTACAAAGTGGTGTAAGTCCTCATTCATAAAGCCCAACTTCACTGTGAAGAGCCATATTAAAGAAAAACAGGCTGACTAAATTAAAACTCATTCAGTATATACTAGAAAAGAAAGGGAATATAATTTAATGACATTGAAGAGTGAAATCTTTCCATGTGAAAATACTGTACATGGAAAAATGGTGAGGGCAATACATGAATCAACACCAATGCTAAAGTTACAGTGCCATGCGATGTGGTAATACCACATTACTGGCTCATTACTGAGCCATAATGCTTCTGTCAGCAGCACAGAACATTAGCAAGAATTAAAAAAAAATGATTAATAGAAAACAACTTCTCTTTCAAGGCAATGTACATGATCTCCAGTGCAAGAGAATCTACTGGGAGATAATAACTAGAAGCTATGTACTACAGGCAGATTAAAAAAGGGCAATGAACCATGATGGAGGGAAAATTGCATTTCCATCTGGAGTTATTAATTGAAGGAACTATTTCAAAGCGAACACATTTTAAACAAATATACATTACGGCACCTAGAAATTAGACTTACATTTTTTCCACCTTTTCAGACAATATGTTTCCAGTGGAGCCTGCAGAAACTATAACCATTGATCAAATTAATATAGCTGTTTCCCACCATATAAGTAGTTTTTTTTTTCTTTTTCTTTTTTTTTTTTTTTTTCCTCTAAAATGCTGTTCTTTAAGGCAAGACTACTGTCCTCACATCCAGGAAGAATAACAGAAGACTTGTCCTTGAAATCATGTTGCTGACCTCAGCAATATGCCAAGCTTTTGCTAATGGTGGAAACTGAACACTAAATCAGGGTCCCCTGTCAGATTCTCATTGGCAACGAGCATGTAAAGCCCCTTTGGACCTGTTACAGACTGATGAAGAAGCCCTAACAAAACTCAGAACAGGTGACTGTTTTCAGCTCTGCCTCTTTGGGGGAATTATCCATTCAGATTCTTTCCTCAGTTACAGAATGGAGGCTTGATTCCCCCCATATCAAAGCTCTTTCATCAGCATAGGGAAGCACCGGGTGAAACACAAGAATACTTCTAGGGACTCCACAAGGTGATTTTCCTCAAGAGGGCAGCAATAACTGCATCAGAGTCTGAAGATTTGAAATCATGGGATGGAGTGAAAGTGTTTGGCCATTGGAATCATACACTGCACCCAAATGTGCTGTGTTTACAACTGATCCTGATGCTGTATGGTAACCAAACTGCAGATGGAAAATATTCCTAAATAGCTAGTAAATGTTATTTTATCTGCCTGCAAGCTCATGGAAATATTTCCTTTGGGGATTCTCATTCATTTTCAACAAGAAAGGAGGCAGTAGATGTAGCAAAGTTGTATATCACCTCTCCTTAAAGTTTTGTTGGGCTATCTAATGCTGGCAGAACAGCTTGGAGAATGTAAACTTCAACATCTGTCTGCACAGATACTGAATAGATACATAGAGACTGAAACTTCTAAAACCAGGAGCAATCTTTGATTTTGATTTGTACGTCAGTAATATTTTATGCACACATTACTTCCTCCTTTGATACATGAAAAGAAAATGAGGTGTTGGACTGCAAACCATGAACAAAAGGCAGAAGGGCACAGAAAAGTTGTGAAATGATTAATTTTTCCAGAGAGGGCATTAACTTTCATGCTGTGAAGTACTAACTTAGAATGAAGCCTGACTTCCTTTTCCTGGGTTGCTGTTAACGCTATGTGAGGCTATATAATGAAAGGCTTACATTACTTATGTCAAGGGATATAAATGCGTACAGGGAAGATAAAGATCAAATGTCAACCAGAGACTTTTCTTTGGGACATCATGCCAAAGGAGTGGGAATGCCCTTGTCCTTCCAAAACCATTCCCAAAACACACTGTCTAACCATCAAAATTGTGTCCTGCAGGATAAAATAGGTTCTGCTTACAGAAGACGTCCAGGGCAGATGCCCCAAAACTATAAGTTTGGGGAACGTGTCTCTGCATCTTGGGACAATGCAGATGAGGGCCACGATAGCAAATACTACTTCTAGGTCACACAACAAACCAGTGAGTGGCAGGATCATGGCCTGAAAGCCAGTCTGAAGAAGCAGAACCTTTCCAACAGGGGAGAGTTTGTATTAAATGTGAACACCATCAATGGTGAGTAAAAAATTCTGGCGATTCAGCATTTGTACTGGTTCTAGATATCAGTAAGAGAATGTGCACATGAAAGTTGGATAGAAACTGCATTTTTTAATTTTATTTATTTATTTTTTTTAAGGACAAATGGATGACCTGGTCTACTTTGTCGTGTTTTGGAGGTTCAGAATACCATGACAGCCATTTATGTATTAACATTAATTGAGTGTACAGTTTTGTCTCTTGGTGCATGGTCCTAGGATTTTACTCACAGAAATGTATGTTTAGTGATATTAACATCACAGCCTTGAAAAATAAATGTGTTAATGATTTAAATGGCACATGTAAAATTGGGTGGACCAAAGCTCCTGTTGCTTTTCTGATGATAAGTAGGGAGTTTGTTTTTGTCTTACTCAGGTAGAGGAATAGTGTTGCTGAAGTACAAGAATAATAGATGAAGGAGGTAGAATAGTTTAGCAGCACTAAATTATTCAGAAATGTTGATTCTGTTCTAGCAGCTTGTTAGCTCAATGCATTTTGAAAAATTACCATTTCCTCACAAAAACTGTCATCATAGCATTCAACTGAGAAGAGATCTTCGAAAAGATCATTTTTATTTTATGTACCCATTAAAGACAGTTTCAGGTGGACTGATTCATTCCATGTAATAAGACAGCAGGGGAGAAAGAACAGACACTTGATATGGGAGCTATTTATACTTTTTATTAAAGGATCCTGATGTTTCACTGAATGCTGCTAAGTCAAAATCCTTGTGCTTAAAGCTGAGTTTTATAATAAAAAAGCTCTGATGGAATTATACTCAATTCTAGCTTGATGGATGCCTGGATTTATTGACTGTAGCAGGTAGAAATGATAGACAAATTTAGTTTAGAGAGGACCTTGGGAGGTCTCTGGTCCAACCCCCTCTTACAGGAGGGCCATTTTTTTCAAGTTGCCTGGGGTCATGTGCAGCTGGAGTCAAACATCTGCCAGGATGAGAACTCCATGGGCTCTCTGCGCCCCTGTTCTGCTGTTGGACCACCTTCATGGCAACAAAACACCTCTGTTTCTCTAAATGGGACAACTCTGGCTCTGCCTTCTCCATACCTCCTCATGAGGTAGCAACAGAAGACAGTTTAAAGTCACCATAATGACTATCCCCATTAACTGGACTTATGCATTTTTTATTTATCTAGGTTTGCACTGTGAACTGGAATGCTCTTGGTTCACTGACTTTGGATTTTTTCATTTGTTCATTTCTAAAGGGGGAAAGATAATGATTTTCAGAGAATTTAACCTGAAGATTTTGATCCTGTGAAACAGATGGTAAAATAATCTTAAATCCTAATTTGTAGGTGCATTTTTTCTACTTTGTGCCAAATTCTGTTACGTAAAGCATGGGAAAATGGGACACTAAATGTAAGAAAAGTGTATGGAGTAACCTTTGCCAACTGCTATGACTATTGTAGAGTTTGTAGAAAAAATGGAGTATCATCTATCCAGGAAAAGAGGAACATTTGATGGTTCACTTGAGAGACTGGGGAATAAAAAATTTCTCATTTCAGTTAAAACTTGTGTATAATCCTGCTTTACTCACTCGAGGTACTGCTGTCTCACTTCTCTATCATTGCTGTTGCTTAGTGTTTTTAGCAGCTGATAACTGAACTGTTTTCAAATTGGAGGGACTTCACCTCAGCTGTGACACTAAGCAGGCTGTGGCTTCCTCTGCAGCAAGGGGCCCTGTGGATGAACAAGGGAGTGGGGATGGTGGGGTTGCTGAAATTGTTTCTCTTCACAGTTTCCATTGGCAATCTTTTTCTTTCTTTCTTTCTTTCTTTCTTTCTTTCTTTCTTTCTTTCTTTCTTTCTTTCTTTCTTTCTTTCTTTCTTTCTTTCTTTCTTTCTTTCTTTCTTTCTTTCTTTCTTTCTTTCTTTAATGTGTGTTATAATTGCAACAATGGCTGTGGAAGACAACACTGCAGTTCATTACTTTACTGTGGCTGCTTGCAAAGCTGTCTCTGCAGCATCAGCACTAGTAGTCACATTAGGATTGTAACATTGCACTGGATTGTTGGAAGTTGTTTGGTCTTTTATGCTTGTAGCTGCACTCCTAAATAGAGATGTAAATTTACTTCCTCCATTATCTTTATCTTGGTCATGTAGCTTCTTCAACTTAAAATTAATCACATCGATCCATGAAGAAATGGACTACTGTCTTCAAAGATGTGTCTGGTTGCTTTTCAGGATCTAGACAAGGCCCTTGGAATAGCTCATGTCTAGGGGCTCTTAGACAGACTAAATTTAGAGTTTCACTTCATAATAATGGGCAGGACACGGTTTGCCGTTATTGTAAGAAAAGACCATTGATCATCTCATTCAGGCTGTATTACAGAGCTAGCCACACTGGGGAGTCAGTAGTATATTATATATTATATTATATATATATATATTATATATATATATATTATATTATATATATATTATATATCTGAAGTATATATAGCAGCATGAAAGAAAAAATATCTGTGAGAGGGACTGCCAAAATCGACAGGAACACCAAAGAAATTAGTGTGTTACCACATCAAAGAAGGCAATACCCAAAAACTCCTTTCTGTTTGATCTCTATTTTAGCAGATCTAAAAATAAAAAATGAAAAAAACAAGGTAGTTCCTTCTTGCTTCAAGCAATCCATTTCTTGCCTTCTTCATACTTTATACATTTTGAAAAAGTGTTTTTGCAAACTGTGAAAAAAAAAGTGAATTTAAAGTCATTTCCTCCTCCTCTGCCCCTCCCCCCCCCCCCCAAAAAAAAAAAAAATGATGGAAATAATTTGTTGATAGTCAAGCAAATCCTCATCAAACAATTATGAACTTGCTTTATTCTTCTTAGGAAGAACTGATGTTGTCATCAAGGTCTGGTAATTCCCATTAGCACACGAATGCCACAGCTTGAGTGTGAAATATACATATTGTATCATTTT
This sequence comes from Anser anser, assembly GCF_964211835.1. Lineage (NCBI taxonomy): Eukaryota > Metazoa > Chordata > Aves > Anseriformes > Anatidae > Anser > Anser anser. Next base: position 10,977,930 of record NC_139723.1, read on the forward strand.
AAAATTTCACAGCTCTAAGCACACTTATATGTTTCAGTTTTTATTCATTCACCGAGATACATGCTGCGTATTACCTCTAGCTTACATTTCTCTGTGATGCAGTTTATGTAGTGATTAGATTTCTAAGATCCTGTCATAAATTTAATACATTTTTTTTCCCTAAATAGTGAAGAATGTGTCCTAATGTTTGGACTTGTAATTGTTCTTTGGACAGAATTTCAGGTAAGTGTCTGGTACCCAATGAGTTGGAATAAAACAAATTTGATTAACCTGGGAGATTCAATGAAGAAAAACACATTCTAAGAAAAATTAATGTTGTATTTTTGTGAAACATTACTTAGTTTTGTTAGTAGAACTGATGAATAAACTGTCAAAACTCTCCCATGCATTACGATTTGGTTCCTACAATAAGGAATTCTCTTAGACAAGAAGGTATTCAAGCATAGCTCTGGCATTTCAGAAAGCTAGAATTGTTTTCTGGTCTTCAGTGAAAATCTCTGAAATCCTTTTCTGTAACTGATCCTCAGATTTTTAGCAGACAGCCTGAAAATTGCAAATCTGCAAACCTTTTATTTTGTGTTTCAGTGCCCCAGGATAATTATTTTGTTATGTTAGGAGTGCCTGTGGCTTGTGACTCTGTCTTTTCAAAGGCTACTGCTGTTCTTAGGTGCAGTCATCACTCCCCTGCACCTTCATGTGACCATCTTCTTATGAACAACCAGAAGGACTCCTTTTGTTTCAGAAACAGAAAATACTTATTATGGCACAAACTAGAGGAACACACTCATCCTGAAAATTAAAACAGTGTGTAATTATTAATGTAATGAAAAATATGTGGATGTCCAGTGCTGTGCAGATACCTGTGTTTGATCCCACTGCTGTCCGTTTGAGTGCTAGGTACACAGAGACTGACACATGAGAGGCAATCCTCCTTTCACCAGGTATTTCAGGTATGCTCCTGTAGGTCAGTGTTGCTTGGCTGTTACTGACCTGAGGCCAACACTAGGTGTGTAATGTGCTTCTTTACAGCTGATCATGTAACTAATGGGATCACTAATTATCTCCAAAAATAGCAAAAGCTACTGCACGTTAGTCTGGGAGGAGGGGAAATGGAACTTCTGTAAAATAATGGAGTTCAAGGCAATACCTGTCATTCTTGCTTTCCTGAACTGTCCATAAATCACTCAGCATGTGAAATAACCTGTACTCAGGATGTCAGTGCCTTTAAATTTTGAACTTTTCTGGATCTGGCACCTCTGAACCAGGTGAACTGCGTATTTCCTGAATGTCATCTCTCTTGTCTCCTGCTGGTTATGTATAACTCCATAAAGTCTGTCTCGGTGTCTGCAGGTGGATGAATTGCTCTGCAGGTGTAAATGACAGATTCATTCTTTCCTGGCAAATCTTAACAGACAGGTTTTAAGAATATTTTTATATCTTAGAATAACTAGAATGGCAATAAATGACAAAAAGTAAAACAGTTATTTACATCCCTGCCAGAATAAATGATTTTATTTTTTTTGGCGGGGAGGGTATGTGCCTGAGCAACATGGCATTTGACCACAGCCCATCACTTACATACAAAGTGCTCAGCACAGCAGCAACCAGCCAAAGCTCTGCTTAGGGTAAGCTTCACCTGACCTCCACAGGCACTGGAGTGATGTTCTCCAGCACCAGTTCTGCCTCACCATTCGAAATGGAGAGATTTCTCCTGTTACTGATGGCTTGGCAAAACCAAATTTTGTGCCTCAAAATGCTACCAGAAGGAGAACCATCATTTTTCTTTAGAACAGGCTGTCATGTGTAGATTCATTGTGCCAGGTGCATAAGGAGTATCCTTCAGGGAACAAGGCTACTAGTCACTGTTCTTCTAGTGCCAAATCACTCACGGGGCTTAGAGACTTCAGGCCTTATTTTAGATGCTTTACAGAATTTGTGTCCCTGTGCAAATGCTCTCTCCAAGGCCAAATATCCCAGCAGAAATCACTGGCTTTTGGCATATGAGCTGGCTGGTGCAGCAGGGCTGTAACTCACACTGCCACCAGCTTTGGTGGGTTAGCCAAATAAGTGGGTACACAGGCAGACGAAAAAAGGAAGATATGTGAGCCAGACAGTTAGAAAACTAGCATCTAGAAGATGAGAAAGTCTAAAAGTATGGAAAAAGAAAGTGACATAGGAAAAATTTAGAAAGATCTGTAGCTCCTGGATTGCATGAAGCCCACAGAAATCTCTGCTTTGTCATGGGGAAGAATCCAGAGTACTGTGCACAGGTTAAAAAGAACTTTTTTTTTCCTTTTTTTTTTTTCTTTTTTCTATTTCAAAATATCCATACTGGATTAACAGAATGAAATGAAAGTGTTTTTCTTATGCAAGTATTTCTAGTTATTTGCATACCTGGAATTTAATAATGTAGGGTATTGTAGCGTAGTTCAGTTACTAGATCTGTCTTAGATTCAGCAACTTCATAAATACCTGCCCAGGTTTGATTCTTCAATCACATTTTTGCTTATTTTCCAAACCATGCCACATGCAGGATGTATTCTTGCTGCTGCCAAGCCTTATGCAAACCATGCGACATGCTCTGGTGGGTAGCTTGTTAGGGGAGTTTTCCTAGGAAATCTTCAGGCTTACCAACCTTGGTTTTTATTTTCTGATTGAAGCTGCATTAGGAATCTACACTGAGTGGAGTTTAAATTAGTAGTGTGAGAATCAAGTTGTAAGTGAAATGCAGACACTGAACACTAACAAGGGAAAAACAGCACGGTTAGCTGTAAGTAGTACCTGGCAATTTTTGCAAAGAGAAATGTACCATGTGAACATATTATTCATTTGCAGCCATGGAGGATGTAGAGAATATATTGATATTTTTCAGCTTGTAAGGAGGAGGCACAGCCAGCTTCTGTTTTGACACATCAAACTGCTAAATTTAACAAATTGTTAGCAAGATGCTTTTATCTAAGATTTCTACAGTAAAGTAATTAGAAATTATGTTACAATGTTCTTGCACTCTGTTGGTCTCAAAAAGAAGCAAGAGGAGCTCTGGATGGTTTGCGGGCCATTAGGCATTAATTCTGCACCAGGAAGAGTAGTTGCAAGTAGGAAACATTTATCATTAAAAAATTCTAGGAAGTGTACAGGCAAATCCAACCTTTTATTCACAGGCAAATCCAACCTTTTATTCACAAAGGAAAATTACAAGTTAGATGCTAGTCTTCAGATGAAAGATGTAATGAATTCTCATTCTCCAGGAGCTACATGTACATCCTACTATCGTTAGAAATGTATTTAACTATACATACCAACTAAATGTGTGAGTGTAAAACCCACTTTTATTTGATTCATCCTTTGGTCAAAGCACTGGGTTTTAAGGTTGAAGTCTTCTGCCTTTGGCTAGTTGTGTTCATCAGAGAATGTCACAGCCCTCTATGTCACCTTGCCTTTCTTGGATAGGACTAAAACACATTATAAAAAAAAAAACTTCAAAACATGTATTTAGACCACACATGAAACAGCCTTCTCAAACACAAGAGATATAAAATTCTTGGACTGAATTACTTTAAAAATGTGATCCAAAAATGTCTTAAATGTGTTTCTGTGTGACATGGTATTCTTAATGCCTATCAGAAGAATCAGGTAATGGGCCTAGGTAAATACATAGAGGCAGCAAAATACAAAATCTTAAGATAATCACTTCAGACTCTTATGTTTGAGACTGACAAATTCTACTAAGCTAGTGCTCACGCACTACTGCTGTCTACAGGAATGAATCTAACCATGCCTTTACATGCATATTTAATATCCACTATAATATCCAGATTCCTATTCTGGAGTTAAGGACAAAACTGCATCTTATAGCTGATGCTGCAGTGGAGGTCCAAACGTCATAGCATATAGTCTGGTGTAATACTGGTATTTGAAGGTGTTTATGGATTTTTGTTGCAATATTGTATTAGATGCTACAGATAAATACTGAATTAATTCTTCAAAGATATATTACAGTGCTTACACAACTAATTATCAATATTACAGTTTCTTGGATGTAATTTATTTATTTATTTATTTTTCTCTTATATGAAGCTACAATACAGAGGTTTTACATCTAGCACCCCAACATGTTACTTTGGGATACTTTCTGCTACTGAAGGTGGAAAACAGCTTTCCAACTATGAGCGTAGTCTGTAACAATGTGAATCTTCCATGGGATAGCTGGTATCCACAACAAAAGCTGTAAATTAACTGAGGAATATGGCCACAAATCAGTGCTTGCTCACTGGCAACTGAGGAGGCAGTACGTTTAACGCCCAGCAAATGCTCAGCTTGAGCTCTTGTTTGTCTGAACTCACTCAGTTTCACAGCAGTGTGGGACAGGCCAGGAAATGCACCTCAGGGTAATTATGATACTTTCTGGGTGATTAAAGTGACTCTGCTCTTGACCTTCAGACTTTCACATTATCACACCATCCACAGTGTGATAATAATTGTGTAAAAATTCATGGCTTGTCATGTCTTATTGCTTAAGCAATGAATGCTACACCATGCATTATAAGGCTTGTGTTTTGTTCTGTTCTGTGAAGCTGCAAACCTGGAAAATTAAGCCCTCAGATTAATGATAGTGAGGGAGCTCTGAGGTAAGAATTCCTCTAGGCAGATCTTTTCTCTAAGCAAGAACAAAGCTGTCCAGTTCCTTGCACACCCACATGTCTCCTGTGGGTCTTCCGAGCACAGTTCTGACATGGCAGATGGCTTGGAGTAGCAGTTAGTTGTACCTGTGCTTGACCTGTGTTATTTCCCTTCCCTTCCCTTCCCTTCCCTTTTCCCTTCCCTTTTCCCTTCCCTTCCCTTCCCTTCCCTTCCCTTCCCTTCCCTTCCCTTCCCTTCCCTTCCCTTCCCTTCCCTTCCCTTCCCTTCCCTTCCCTTCCCTTCCCTTCCCTTCCCTTCCCTTCCCTTCCCTTCCCTTCCCTTCCCTTCCCTTCCCTTCCCTTCCCTTCCCTTCCCTTCCCTTCCCTTCCCTTCCCTTCCCTTCCCCTCCCCTCCCGTCCCCGTCCCCGTCCCCGTCCCCGTCCCCTTCACCTTCACCTTCACCTTCACCTTCACCTTCACCTCCCCTCTAGTACTTCCTGGGATATGCATCTCACATCATGGGAGACTGTTAAACTGCAGTTGAAGCTGTTAAACTGTTAAGCAACTGTTTAATTTTACATCTGATACCCTGGGAAAGATGTGTTTCAGTTCAGACAAGAGGGCTAGCCAAGTCACAATGGGAACTATGACAGGTACCCAGCACTGCTACTTAGAGGTTGAAATATTTTATCTTCAGGAGATAAAATGCTTCTATGCTGAGGAAAGGATAGTTTTTATGGGCCCAGGAATGATCTTAGTCTGTGCTTGCATTTCATGAGTAAAAGACAACTTAGTATATGTATCACTACAGAAACAAATGACCCTAAATGTCACATGCATTCTATATGATGCTAAGCTCAATAAGTGGATATTGAAAATATTATAAAGTTTCAGTGCCCTAGAGTTGTTGAATTATGGTAACATCAGTGATAACAGTATGAACTGATTTTCTAAGAACTTCTAGTCTCAGTTAAAGAACCATAGGAAAAAAATAATCAATGTAGCTTCTGTTCAAGAAGAGAAAAAAGAAATATTCAAAGCCGTCAGTTCAATCAGGAAATAAATTTACTCTAGGATTTTTATTTTCACATTTATTCTTAATAAGTTAAAAAGAATCTCGTTAACTATGTAGTTTAAAGATGGTGTAGTCTGAAGTTGTTAGAAATACAAGGATTGTCAAGATACCCAGTAAGTGCTGTTAAATAATCCTGCTAATTACAGTTATTAAAAAACAAACAAACAAATCAAATGAAACCAATCAAACAAACAAACAACAAACAACCCCCCCCAACACATTATTAACTGGTTTTATCTACAGCATTTCTGGCTATATAAGAATAAAATTTCCCAACGGCAGACATGATTTGACCACTTCACTCACTGGCTATGAGTATACAGCTAGGTTTGTGGGTAGTGCACATAAACCTTTATCCTTATTTGGATTCTACCAGAAGAAGATAATGCTTATCCACTCTGCTTCTCATCATCTTATTAAGCGTAACACCATATGGAGTAGAAACAAGACAGTTTCATATAATCTTATGTGGGATCATATGAAAATTTGAAGCAGTCTGTGAATCTGTCTTCAGAGGAACACTTTAAGGAAGTTTTTGCTGATCCTTTGATCTAAACTGTTTGTATTTTTATCCAATTTTGAAAGTTGGTTGTGCCATCCAGGCTACCCAATTACAAACAAAAGCCACAGAGTACAGAAGTTCTTGCCTCTTTAATGGTGATGGAGAGGGTGGGGAAGTGCTTGTCATTGCATGCAATTGGACCCACAATTGTGTTATATTTTATGACACTGACATTTTTCAATGATTGAATAAAATAACATTTTATTTTTGAATTTCAACAAAGATATTGGGACTGAAGGAGAATATTAGCTTAGTTCTACTATTTCAGCTTTCTTGGGGGCTAGTATTAATACATTTGGGAACACAGAGTAAGAGAACAGAAAGAAATGAGTCGACCAACTCTATAGACTTTCTTGGAAAGAGACTGTCAACACTGATAAACAAAATACTTGATCATTATTACCAGACCAGTTCTAGTCTAGTCCTAAAACATTGATATAGTGTTAGCCCTTGTGATCTCTGTTCCATCTATTTATTATGAAATAGGATATGTTTTTATTACAATAGGATTTCTCTTTGAGGCACAACAAGCTCAGGGCTTTGGCTAAGTATCTCAGGCTTTCAGGGGAAAACATCTTAAATACATTTTTTAATGTGAATGAAAATCTGAATGTGACCCATTGAGCAAACCAAGATGCCAACACTTAAGTTTTGTAGTTGCTCTTGCAAATAAGTTCATGATTTTTCTAGGAACCAGCTCTTTCCTGAGCCTGGGGCACAATGCTCATATGCAACTGCTTAGCTTTATATATAAAGTCAGCATGCTGAGGTCAGCAAGTCCATGCAGAATATAGAGTAAGCAGCCAAATACAAAAGCTTTTGTCAGTTCTTTTATGCGTCAGTTTTGGATCAGCTAGTTGCTTATTATATTCTGCTTAATACATTCTTTTACAGTTTAAGAAATATTTGATAAGCATTAATATTTTCATTGTTGAATTTCTATTACTTAATTATTATTTCCTTTTATTCACTTCTAAGCATAATCCGGTAACAACCAAAAAAGTAAATCTGTTAATTCAGTAATATATAAAGAAGTCTTTAATTACTACTCGAATAATTTTCCTTCTTAAAGGAACATATAAGTAAAACATGAAATTCTATTTCATAAAAGTCCTTGCTTACATTATTTTGGAAACCTGTCCCATGTTTTCTTCCAAAGGAAAAGGATACATCTGACTTTCTCCCTGACCATGAAAGCACTGAAAGGAAATACATGTTTTAATGCAAATGACAAGAGTTATTTCCTAGCACAATTTCTGAAAATTCATCAATTCCACGCTGCCATGTGTACTTACTGATATTGTAAAGCATCTCCTATCTTATTCATAAGTCTCTCTTCAGACTGGTCATCACTGAGCATGTATTACTTGGGTTATTTTGCTCCCTTGAAGGAAGTTCTAAATGGTAAATGAAATGCAATAGCAGTAAGACATTATTTTTACAAGCACAGGAAGGACACAGTACAACCAAAACTAATTCTCCTGCACCCAAACCCAACACTGGTCCAGTCCACCTAGCTCATCCACGCACATGATGTTGGGAGTGGAACTCTATCTTTCTTCCCATGAAATCAGGACAAAATTCTCACTGGCTTAAAGAAATGGAATTTTTGTGCATTTTTTCATAGCCTTCCCTGCAGCTGTGTGTGAGATTTCAGTTCCATGAACTTTGACAGAAGCTTGGGCCTCCAATTTGCATTTTGGATGTTTAGATTAAAGAAAGATCTTATGAAATTTATGAAAACGGTGTTATTCAAAAACAAAGCTTGAAGGTGACCATCCTTCCATGGATAGGATTCTATCAGATTCAGGGTGCAGAGAAAGGATATTACAGTGGGTGGGGGGTAAAAGACAGATGGGGGTGAGGAGAGTTTGTAGCAAGTGACCTGCACTGCTGCTGAAATCTCTACTTCTGACTTTTAAATGTTTGTTAGCCTATTAATCACATTTAGAAAAGTGGAGAGAAGGTGATTCTCCTGGCTTAAAGATTGAAAATAAAACTTTTTAATTATGACTTCCTGATAAAGAGGAAAAAGTTTTAGTCTTTTCAAGTCAAGATTTTGACAGAGCCTCTTGTTTAATATATCATTTTATTAAAGCTGGCCTACTTATGTCAAGAACTGTGCACAATGTTCATTCAGGTTTTGTTCCGAATATATTTCTAAGCTGCATGTAAAAAGAAAGATGGTTTGCTAATCATGTACAGGGAATTCTTTTCCTTGGATCCCAGAGTACATGGATGATATGTGCTAAGCTATTTTTGGATGACAGGAGGTTACTTCATACGAGCTATTCTCATGGCATTGGTGTGAGATGTGTGTGATCTTATTCACAAAAAAAAAAAAAAAAGAATTGTGTGCCATTTTCTTACACTTTATTTTGTATTGTCCTGACATATAAGGGATTACCTCTTTTCTATAAAACATATTACATTAGGCATATTTCTTGACTAAATATTAGTATAGAAGCACACGTCTACAGAACATAACTGCCCCCTTGTTGTTTTGCCTGTAAAATGAATGAGACAGCTGTATAACAGTATTCTGAAAACAATCCATAAATTAAGGCAGCAATTTATTAAAAATTACAGAATGCTTATGTTGCAGACAAAAATTAATAGACAATCTGGAATTCTCCCGAGGAAGACGAAATACAGATGAGGATATACACAAATATATATATATTTTCTTTTAGGTAGAAGTAGGTAAATTCTTTGGGGATCTTGGAAAAATGTAATCAGAAATGTCATTGAGTATAACAACGTATTATTTTAATGACTGCATTGTTCTAGCCCCAGTCATTATAGCTGGCTCTTTCTATTCTTCTCTGAAGTCTTGATTTTCAAAATATATATGCTTTGAGCAACTGGATTCTTGAACTGTAGCAATACACACCAGAAATAAGTAGGTTCTTCTGGCAAGAAGCTTAAAGCTCCTCTAGTTAAAGCACGTAAAAGTACAACTCATCAGTAAGCCACCGTCCACTTTTCAGAAACTTGCCAGATAAAAATTTGAGCTTTACTTTATTTATTTCTTGGTTAAATCCCTCAGGTTTGAGTACCTGATTGATACTGACTATTGCTTTTTCTTTAAATCCTAATGTTAAAAGCTAGGAATTTCAGCTTCATAATCTTTTAAAGACCATGATGAAATGTCATCTGTATACTTAAACGTTTCTCTGAAGACAATCACAAGCTCAATTTTATGGTGAGATATACAGAATTCTAATGTAGATCACTCCAATTTTATACGTGTTAACATTTTATAAAAGATGAAGATATCCACCCTTTGTAACACAGACGTACATGATGTGGAAAAAAAACTCATCAACGAGTCAGCAACAGAGCTGAGAATTAAATGCAAACACCACTGTTTTAATCACGAAATAAAAGGTCTGACATACCATGGAAATTGTATGAATGGAGAGGAAATTACAGAAGTGTCTCTCTGTGTGGCAAACAAAATGCACCAGAGATGTACATGCTTTGGATCAAACATTATAGTTAGATTTCTTTCAACATGTTATTTGAAATTCAGGCTTGTTTCACATGGCAGAGAAGGAGGAAAACAACAACAAAAACAAAAATCCAACAACTTGAACATTGCACTAACTATTCTCAAAGCACTACCTTTTTAAAAGCACATAATCAAAAGGCCAAACTGCATAACAACATAACACTCAGAGAGTGTTCATTTTAAAATATGTCAGGTGTAATTGTCTTTAAAAAAAAAAAAAAGTTAACCATGACTTTTGAAAACCCACAATAATTTTCAGTAGTTCTTGTACCCAGATGCAATAGCAACAATATTAGTCAGCAATAAACAGAATATCTCAGCTGTTTTTCTAGTAGGTCTTTTGAGAATCATCACATTCCTGTGTATGCTGTTAATCTCTTTCTGAGGCCTTCCTTCAGATTTCTCAAATGGTTTTCCCTCCATTTCCTTCTGTCTTTTGGTAATGACATGCAACTCAGGACATAAAAAACAGTAAAAGGTCACTAGACACCAACTCAATTTAAGGAAGAGTTTTAGCCTTGAAATACCACTGTACTTCTGTTTTAATGGCATTGTAATTAAATATTGCATAGTGTTTTGTATTGTATACATGAAAACAGTGTAGGAATAAGAAAGATTGCTTAAAAACCAGCAAATGGGTGGTCTCTGGAGGTGAGAGACCTCCTGAACCTCCACAGCCCCAAGGACCTGGCCAGTGAGCTCATGCTTAAACCACATTGAACTTCATCAAAAACCATACATTCCTGTAGCAGCTGCTTGGTCACTCTGTCCTTCAGCTATCTCAGGAGGATTACTTAAAACCCTTTTATATCTTCATTTAGATTACACCTCAGCCTGCTGGAAAACATTGAGACAGAACTGTTTTGATCAAAATATCAAATGAAATCCCATGAGCCTCTGCTAAATCCAAGGTAGGATTACAGCTAAGCATGATCTTCCTCAAGATGATTTAGTAGGAAAAAGTTCTTCCCAGCATCCGAAAATGCAACTTACAAACAGAATGAAGCATTTACCCTTTGGTGTTTCTCCTATATGAGATTTCCAGTGCTAAAATTGCACCCAGCATTAAAGTGATGGTGATAGTAATTTGGGGAAGGTCAAGAACATTACAATGTATATTCAATTCATCTACTCCTTTGCCACTGAAGTAAATAGGAGTAGGGCCAATTAGTGACCTATGCCAGGTTCCAGCGTTTACAGCAGATTGAAGGTTCCTTTCTTTTTCCCTTGTTATGCAAAAGGAAAAAACATGCAAAGAATTTGATGGGTTATTTGGTGTAACAAAACTGTATTGTCAAAGACTGTGGATAAGCTGTCTCAGGACCTATTGTCCAAGGCAAGACAAAACACAGAAATACCACTGTATAGTCTTACTGGCTAGAAAGTGCCTAAAAGTTTGTACAGAGTTTTAAAGAAGAAATTTTAAAGATACCCCTAGGGATAGGTCTCCAAATCATTGCAAACTGTCAAGGTGTGTAAAGTTACTAGCAGAGATAGTGACGTTGAAAATAAAAATAATTTATTTTAACTGGACAGCATGAACGCTGCCAGAAAAAAATGTTGCACTGAACTGTCAGGTAATGCTGTTGTCAATTCTTAAGCCTGGCATATATGTTTAAACAACCAGGTCTGCCCAATGCTTCATCTGAAACAGCTTCCTGTCTTACAGTTAGTAGATGTTCTGAATTGCTTTTACTTTCTCTGGGATATAAGCATCATGCAAACTTAGACTGCAACTTACAGTTAAAAATGCAAAGCTGGCTGTGTTTCACAGGGGTGAGGTGCTTACACTGGTCCCTGAGGTAACAGGAGCTGTTGATGATGTTGCTTTAACATTGCATGATGAAATGGAATATTTTTGTGTGTTTTGTCTTCTTTTCAAATAATAGATAATTCTACTCTCATTTACACAAGAATAACAATGGAATTAATTAACTAGATTTTAACATATAAAGATAAAACAAGAGAAGAGTTTGGGACACATTCTTTTGATAAAACTCATGTGAGTATTAGATTACAACAGTTACCTTATGAATTGGAATAGTCTGTAATAAAAATATTTTATGTATTTTATCTAAGAAGGGCAGATCTTTTTTATTCATGTGATTCCATTCAACTTCCTGCTTGGATCACCATGTTTATAATTAGGGCTTTTCTTCTGCCTTGACTTTTTGTTACTAACACCATTTTTTTTTTTTTTCATCACTACAGAAGGGTTGAGATTGACTAAGTATTTACATACCTACTCACTCTGCACAAAGGAAGTTAAAACTTATTAACCATTCAGCTTTTCTGAAACTACTTTTTGCTATGCATCTCCCAGGGTGATGTGAACACTAGCTAAGAAATAGCTTACTCTTTTCCAGCTAAGATGACCTTTCTCTCTCTTAAGTTTGCATGAGTGTAACAAGTCATACTGATCCCTCTTTTAAAACACAAAAGAATGCAACTCAGCAAAACTCTTGTCTGGACATCAAGTTGGTATAGACCTGGGGTTTTGGGTGCAACTGTTTGTTTCATCTCTAGCTGTGGCACCCACCATGCATGCAGATCCAATAAAGTCACTGTGGTGAAGCAGCTATTCCGACCGCTCACACCTTTTCCCATTAAATGACTCCCGTGATCCAGGCAGAAAATGACAGCTGGTCTAAATGTTCTTAGAGAAATCTGTAATATTCAACAGCCTCAAGCAAGCTTTGGTGAAGTGCAGATTTTGTAATGTTCTGTAGCAGGGAACAATACCTTTAAACTGGAAATGCTGGGCTAGTTGTTCAAATATATTGTATGTCCAATAACAACTGTTCTATGCCCTATCTGTGCCAGAGGCCCAAATGGGATTTCAAAAGATGTTTCTCTTTTAAAGGTTGTCTTCTAACATAAACGCTTGTATAATGGAGCACATTGTCTCTTCTGCCTTTCTTGTTAGACAAGGGACCTTCATTTCCCTAGCCATGAATTCAAAACAGTCACTAAGCTTAGCCCAGACTGATGAATATAATAAATAGCAAAAAATTGGCTTATCGCTGGCCTAATATTTAAGGCTCCACCCATTTTCCCTTTGTTTTCAACATGCACTCCTTTTCAAATTTGTTTCAGTGTTTATTTACATATGTTCTGAATATACAGAGTCCTCAGTACAGAACAGATACGTGGTGCACTTGCAAGTAATTTCTAGCCTAAGGAGGTTATGTTGCACAGCACTGCAGTTTAATTCCATGGAGCAATGTGTTTCCTTCCCACCTAAAGCAACATTTGTGCTGAGGCAGAGGCAGTAGGCTGTGCAACCCAAAAATGAGTCTGAAATGGTCAGATTTACATCCACGCCCAGGAACTGGGGTGCACTTCTGAGTTCTGCAATTTAGATACAGCCTTCACATGCAATTTATTTTGGCTTTATTACTTAGCATTAATCATAATTTTAGCTTAGTGGAGGGCCTCTACAAGAGCTGACATCTGTTCCTTGATATGTCACATATAATTACTTATGGACAGTTATGTCCCAGCCCACAAAATTAAAATAGAAAACGGGAGGCTTCAGGAGCTTTGAAATACTTTCTGCATTTATTGTTGAATCACTGGAGACTTCAGACTGAAAAATCAATGTCAGAAAACTACTAAAATAAGACAAACTCCAGTTCCAAAGTTTTAGGTCTGAAGGTCTGTAGGTACAAAGAGTGTAATGAGCACACTCCTCACTCATAAGAAGCCACTGTCTTTGATTGACTAAGTTGCCTTTTGACTTGATTAATGTTGACTGTATTAACTTTCTGGCAACAAAATAAGAACTGCTGCTGTTGAGGCATTTCTGTGCCTTGCTCGTTAGGCAACACTGAAATGTGGCTAGCCTGACTGAATTCCATTGACACCACAATCTGCTCTGGCACCGATACATTAAGTTGCTCTGGCACTTGGCTGGTCATATTTCAACCCAAACTTTATATGTGTGTGTGAATAATTTTCTTTTAGAGGACATTCACTTCATTTCCTTCCACTGCATGTTAGTATTGTTAGTAACAGAGATTCATCACCAATATTAAAAGCTTAGAAAAATTATAATTAATGTATTTGTTTTATTCTTCACGTAGATATTCTTCTTAGCATTTCTGCATCATCTAGCAGGAGGGATACAGCTTACTTCCCCCTCCAATTGTACTTACTCTTTTTGTTACATTTATTATTATTAAACTATTTATTTTTATAAAGAATGATGCTCTATAACTTTTATTTAAGAACTAACAAAACAAACAAGCAACAACAGCAAACTAGGAGGAAGGATACCACCAGTCTTTAGAAGGATATTTCCTCATTATTTATTCCAATGAAGTTGTCTCCTGTGAGGAAATATTTGGGGAGGGCCAGAAATGAAGATTGTCCTGTTATAATCTCTCTTGAGCAGGCTAATTTTATCCATGTGCATGGTGCAGAGAAAAAGAAAGTCTAAAAAGCAACGGTGGACACTGCTAGAAGAATTCAGCTTTGCACTGCCTAATTCCATTTTTAATCATGTGGCATTAAGTTGTTTCTTAGCTGGTACTGAATTGCTCTGCTAAGTAATGAGGGAATGTCAAGCTGGGGCTTGACGCAGCTGCCCCTCATCCAAGGTTTGGAGTGAGACTTCTGCTGGGGTTGCGGGAAAAGGTATTTCCCTGATGCACCCCTCTCCCTCTTTTGCTCTCTCAGTCATTTTCTCAAGCACGTGCACTCTCATCTCAGTATAAATGCTTGCAGGCAGATTAAATTGGCTGTGGTTTGTGGTGCATAGAAATGATTAAAAAAACAACAACAAACAAACCAACAAACAATAAAACTTGGTTATTGTTCGAAAGCAATCATGATTTATCCACCTGTCTAGACACTTTGTTTTGTAATAAATCAATCTGCATTAGCACTACCTATCTGCATGTAGCACCACTGCTTCAAAAGAAAAGTTGCACTCTGTATGCTCTCTTATTAGTACAACGCTAGATTTGATATACTAGAAGCAGACACATGAAGTGTGTTAAATCTAAATTCAATCTGACTAAAAGTTGATTTCCATACCTGTAAAATTCCAACTATTTGGGTTTAGAGCACCTGAGTGTTGCCTTGTAGACACCCAGAGCAGAGTAATTCTCGACTTCAGGCTTCACAAAACTCTAATTTTCACAAAAACTCTCACTGGGGGAAGGCAACATGAACATGGAAAGTGACAAACAACCGCCTCTTATCTCCACAGGGCTCCCTCATGACCAGAGTTGTGTGGCATTAGCAGATGCTGCATGATTGTGGACATACACAAACTGGTATGTTCATGCAAACAGTAAGCTTCCTGCTCCAGACCTGGCTTTGCTGGTGAGTGGTTTGCTTGATTGATGACATTAATGCATTTGGGCAAATGCTGGTATTTGCACTTTTTTCAGTTACTAAGAAAAAGCCTTTGAAATTCTTATAAGTCTGTGGGATAGCAATGATCCTTATGCAAATTGAACTAAGATGTCAAAATTCAGCAGAGCAGCACTCTTAGATACAGAAGTCTTGCAGAGTAACAAGAAACTACATATATATTCTCACTTAGTGGGCAAAGAGAAGGATTTGCTTCATGGCTCATCTCTCTAATACTGTCTTTATTTAACATAATAACAATGTTACTCAGGAATTTAACCTATCCCCCTGGTGCAACTCACTCTAACCATCTCGTGAGAGGTGCCAAGCGTGAAGTTGGTGGACATTAAGCTTGTAGTAATAAAAAAATCTGTTTTCCGAGAAATGGTGTAGAAGTAAATCAAGAGGGAACATCTGCAATTTGTAAGATTTAGGAGCTAGGTCAATGTTGGTGGGAATTTAATTTAATTCTTCCACTGTAGGTGTTACACCATAAAAGACACTTCACTTGGTCCAAGATTAAAGATCTCATCTTCTGTGTGAGATTTAGAGTTTGTGTGTGGTATGTTAGAGGGAGATCAACAATGGGAGCTACAGGAGAGTGGATGGAGACAGAACTTTTTGTTTTGTTTTGTTTTGTTTGTTTGTTTTTTTGTTTGTTTTTTTGTTTGTTTTCAGAAACTTGCCTGGCAGTTGAAAACAGTGACCCAGACTTTCAGGTGTGCATCAGTAGGTTAAAATGACTGAAATTCAGTACTACGGTCCCACTTTCCTTCTTTGCTTCCTCTGCTGACTCAAAGGGCTCGTCTCAAATACAGGCCACAAGTATTATTTGTGTCAAGAATTGTCTTGTGTCCACACATTTCATAAAGCTGCATTTCAGCATTCTGCAACTGAAAAGCAGAGCAACTTTCTCCACCTCAAGCCACTTCACTGGCTCAGTGTTTAATCTAAAAATAATTCCTACTTCCTACTAAGGCAATGCCTATAGCAGTAGTAGCATCAACAGAAACTAGTGCCTACTGAATGGTATACCTAGACACCGATTTAGTATTTCAGGTTCTCTCTCTTCGCTTACTGTAACCCAATGTACTTCCCTTCTTGTAATTATTCTGATAGTTTACTAGGCTAGTTTCATTACAATTACTCTTTAAAAGCCTATATAGTATTGGTGTGGTCATTTCCTCCCACTTCCTGAGCCCTTGTAGTAGATTTTGGCAAGAATATTCATAGTGATATATAGAAGTATGTATAACTTATATAACTGTAACTTTAATTATACAGACATTTATATGCTTACAGATATATACACACATATTTACATATATGTATCTATACATATATAAACATGTAAAACAACCCTGTGGACTCCCATTCATGAACACATATTTATGGTTTGATCACTTTTCCTGTTGCATTTTATTTGACACCAAGATTCACAGATATGAATTGTGCAGACTCACAAAGAGGATTATACATGGCAACTGTCACGGTTTTATTTTGGGGAACCTTCATCTGTTTTCACTCTGCAATCTTTACAGTTTTCAGTTAAGATTTGTTACACCAAAGACCTTGGCAAAAACCTTTGTTGTTGTTATTTTCTTAATAGTGACCTTTTTAATAGGCTTTCCCACATTTTCATCTCAGTAGTGAGAGCACTGCTGAACAGCTGAATAGCATTTTGATTTCTCTCGGAATAAACAAGAGGAAGTGAGAAGACAGAGATAATGCTTGGGAAATGAGTGTGCATCACTGGTTCCAGTCGTGTAAAGCGCTTGTGAAACAATTAAGGTTGCATCAACTTGTAAAGTTTCATTTGATTTTGCCTCTCCCTTTTGTTTGGAATTCTTGATTGATTAGGAAACTGGTAGAATTTCTGGAAGGTTTTGTTTGTTTGTTTGTTTGTTTCATAGAAAAGAAAGAAAAAGAAACATACAAAGCCTACTAATGGCAAAATAATCTGGCATGAAATATTTTGGAATAGTGGTCTATTTATCTCTTATCACTCCAGAGCAGAAGAACTTGAGGGTCAACTTTTTATACTTCCTGCAATAATCTCCATTATGTTATACTTTGCTGAAACAGTAGCAGAATTTCATCTGGTTTAACTTGGCTTTGTGGATGGGTTCATTCTGCAGATATTTTGTGCAAGAGACAGAGAAAAATTGCACCCCATTAGCTCTTCCTCTTTCAGGCTTTGTTCCTGTACCCAGATGCATTGGGATGTGCTTCATCATACACTGCATGAAATTAAAGCTGTCTCAAATCACACTATAATGTCCTTTTCCATCCGACTGTTGTTTTTCAGTACTTTTGGGAGTTCCTTGAATACTTTGGGATAATCCTGTTTTCACAGACTCTCTCCCCACTGGAGTAATTCTGAAATATTTCACCTACATGCTAAGGAAATAAAGATCTGTGAAAGAAATAAAAATAATGTAAGTTTCTAAGGGCAGGAGTTCAGTTCAGATAATATGTGACAGGAACTACACAGGTTCTTAAATAAACAGACAAAATTGCATATGGTTAACTCTCACCAGAAAACTACACATTTCTCTTGTTATAATTTCATTATGTTAAAACCACTGATAAAAGATCTCCAGCGAAACATGCTGGGATGAATTAGTTCAATAACCGCTACTGTTTCATTATGATGATTTAAGCTTTCTACAAATGTCATGGCATTAACATTTTATGCAGAGCCATAAAGAAATGGCTGCTGGAAGAATCAACAGCCTTTTTAAAAGTCAGCACTTTTTGCCTATCTTTACGAGACTACTGGTCACTCTGCAATATTAAATGACAACGTTGCCACGAGAATTATGTACGTATGATGCTTGATTTGGGCATCTGGCCATTACAGGAATGAAACTACCCACAGATTCAACAGCAATCTCCATCACAGTGCTTGGGCATGGTTCAACAGTCCATTTGTATTTGGCAAATATTCCTAATAAGTCTCCCCCAGGGCAAATAACCTTTTAATAATATTTTCCCTTTGAATTTGTTAAAGAGATACCTGTTCTAATATATCAGTTGTGCAGCAATATGTTCTGAGTGATGGTTCCTTCCTGCTTGCCACATTGACCTTCTTCAACCCCTCGTTGACAAAGCCATGAAGACAGCCTCTGCCCAGTGACCACTGGGCTCAGGTCTGGCTTCTTACCAAAACCAGCCCAGATTTGTTGTGGGCATGCCAGTACTGCGAACAATTCCCCCTCCCCACACTGCTGCAAAGGCTACATCTTCCTCTTGTACCCACTTGTACTATAACATTTTAGTAGATCTTTGTTGTTAGTCTTTATTTCTGGGAAACAATGAAAATAGAAAGAGTTGATGCACTCAGGGTTTATTTCCAAAAAAGCACGTCACTATTTTTTAAAGTTCATTGGAAAAGGTTACCAAGCCATACATATCACATCAGATTATTGTAAACTTGTAAGTGAAATATAAACATAAATGACAGAATACAGACATGACAAGAGGAAGTTTTGTTGAGTCTTCAACTGTAAGGTATTTTGAACACAGAAACAATGGTTAAATCCCTTGCAGGGAAACTCTTTAAACAAATTCACTCAATCAATATCTCTTCTATACCTTCTGTTTTATATCAAGGACAACACACTGAACGTCTGTAACACAGATTTAAACAAAAGCTTAGCAAAAATCTCTAGTACATCCCTGTCAAATCTTCTTCCTTTTTTTATTTTTATTTTTTAATTATTTTTTTATTTGCATTTATCATTCATCTATCCCTTGTACATTCCTGTCACCAGTGTGCCATGTGACTGTACTGCCAACCAGCTCATCTTTCTCTGCATGTCTGATAGTGACAGGCTCATTTTGAAGAAACAGACGTACAGTTGAGTGCAACAAAATCTGAAGAAAATAAGTTTTCTTATTATTTTTGTTATCATTATTCTATCACCAGCATTTAAGTCAAACTGTCAGAGCTTTTTAAAGAAACTTGTATGCCACAAGACTAGAAAATTGCCACAGGCAACAGAAAGACAAGTCTGGGGATAATTTTGCTCGGATAGTTTAAGCAGAGCAGAGGTTGTTCCTGTTGAGCTCCCTGGAGGAGCAAGCAGCGCAATGATGCCGTGGCATACACACACTTAGCACCATGCTCATGAATAATGCAGCAACCAAAGGAAGATACACAGTTTTAATTCTGCTGCTGGTGTAACAAAGCCAATTATTAAAATGGGAAGCTGTGTTATAAAAAAAACAAACCACATAGGTCTAATCCTTTAAGCAAGTATAATCACAAGGACTGGTCTCATTAGCAGCTCCCAGATGTCTAAACTGGAGTTGTGGACTTCCAACCTGAACAATGTGTACAAAGAGGCTGCTAAGAGGTGCTAACTGGGAAGGTCCTCACAGACCTTTTAGAAGGCATGCATGCTAGAAACATCCAAAATATGTTAACTCCTCCTAGCAGTGCTGGATATTTAGTGCTGAGAGCAAACGATGAAACATTAAGTTCAGTTGTGTTTGTGGTATTTATTTTTTCTACACTTTATTACTCACTGCTGTTTGGATAAATGCTTGTTATGCCAGAAAATATTATACTTTGCCTACCTAGCTGAGTTGAATATTTACAGCTGGAAAACTCTAAGAACCATCCTTCTTTTACATAAAAACGCCAAGGGAAATTTAGGAAAGTACTTTCAGTATAGCCTTCCACTGGTAGAGTATCTTCCAGTTCTAATTGCTTTGGTATTTTTTGGTCATTTTTAGGTTAAACTGCTATTCATTTGCATATGCTTGTGTCACATAACCAATAATGTAAGTAACTATCTAGATATCTGCTCAGAGACTTGAGCAAATTAGTGCAATAATGGAGCTTGCATATTTTATAATGCATAGCAGAAACTTGTCAAATTTTTCACTTTACCTGGCCACTTCTAGTTCAGCTGTTTCAAGATTGCCAGGCCAATGTATTAAACATTGTGAAATAGGTACTCAACTTTTTTACTTTAAATATGAGATATTTTATTTCTACATGCCTCCAGGGTTTTAAGCTAGTATTGTTGCTATATTGAGGAAGTTTACCTAGAGCTGTGAAGGTTAGAAACCTGTCACTTCTCTGGGTGAAAGCTGAGAGAGTAACACATTGTGAGTTGCTGTAATGTTGAGGGAAAAAAAAAAACAAACAAACAAAAAAAAACACCTTTAAATATTAATTAGGTGTAAGAATTGGAAATTAAAAACTTTAATAGTGTACTACTATTTGAAATGGAAAAGTTAAAAACAGTATTTCTGTTTGAAAGGGAAAAGAAAACATTGGCATCCAGAGTAAGAAGAGTGAGTTCTGTGCAAAGAATGCTTTTATCGGAGTGCTGTCTCTGTGTAAGAGGCTTGTGAGACTCAAATGATAAATATTTTGTGCTTAAAACCTAGTTTTTTTCCCATTATAACTATTCTAGAATCCTCGTAAGTCCAAATAGAAATCTGCAAGGAAAACAGGGAGTTTTTGGAAAATTTCTATAGCAATGGTTCTTTGGTTCCTACTTTTTTTTTTTTTTTTTTCCCAAAGGATTTTATGTAGATTTAGTTGGAAAAGAATTGAAAAAGGGAAATTAAGAAATTGTATCATGGACCACCCAGGCATCAATATATTACTGATTGGTTATAAGCAGCCACCCTCCATTGTCACTATACTGCTTTTGAATCTCTTGCTACATATTATTTCCATAAGGTGCATAGTCTGCATGTTTTGACCTCTTAGCTCTGCTAGCATTTTCATCCTAGGGATTGCTGTTAAATGTTACATTTAAGAAACTTGGACTGCAGCTAGTTTGAAATTCTAAATCCATCTTTTGAGCTATAGGAGTGCATTTGGGGTCAAGGGAAAACTTTCTTAGTCTTTATTGCTCTCCTATACTGGTGTTGCATTACGGATACCTCTGCATGCATGAATGAGTACTGTGATAGAATGAGATATGATAAAATTGTCCATCAGTTTCAGAGGGAAGAATTTTGGACTTTGGTCTGTAAAAAATCTGTTGAAAGATGGTTTCTCTGGAAAACATTTTGTAAAAAAACATTTTACATTAAAATAAAAAATACTTAGATTTAGTTCTGCTATGCAATAAACTATTCACTACTTCTTGATGTAGCTATCAGTTTCATTGGTGCCCATTTCCAAGACGATAACATTGCATAGCTCATGACTGGAATCATATAGGGCATTTACTAGATTTTCAATCATAAAATAAAATTGAAAAGCATTTATGTACTAAATAGTTTTCAAAACTATTCAAAGAGTTGGTGAAATTAAAAAAAAAATCTGGTGGGAGGGGGTGTATTTTACTATCTATGAATGGAGCTCTGTGACTTCTACCTTTGGGAATCCAATGTCATATTTTTCTAGTCATCTCTAGTTAGATTTTTCTTTTTTAAAAAAGGAAGAGTAAAACTTTGTTTTAATGACTTTTTGAAGAACTTTTCAGAGATCAAATTACATTTGTCCTATTTAGCTTCAGTGCACTAATTTGATTTGTGTTAGTTCTGTGCACAGAGCTCTTCTCAGAGAGCTGTCTCTGCAAAAGAGTTCAGTGAGCTTCAAATGTTAAATATTTTGTCCATAAGAAATAACTTTTTCCAAGTGGCATCATTCCAGCTGTGTTTCAGTTTAAGGCCTCAGGACCAGTTAAATCCTGTGCCTGTGGATTGCAATATTCAGCTGTGTTACCTGTGGGGAAAGAAGCAAGATTATTCAGTAGAGTGTCTATTAAATCATCTAGACTGTAAGAGGATTATATATTCACACTAGCTTAAACATAACTGAGTGCATTAGCATTTACATGTACTGCTCCTAATTGAATTTTGTCAATAAACATTAAAATAAACTGAAGAGCCATTTGACTTTCATTTATCCAAAAGTGCATCCTCTGCAACAACTGCTTTTTGAGAAAATATACTTTCTTTCAATCAGAAGGTTAAACAGTTTTCCAGAAAGAGCTTCATAAGTGGTAAAGTGC
This sequence comes from Anser anser, assembly GCF_964211835.1. Taxonomy (NCBI): domain Eukaryota; kingdom Metazoa; phylum Chordata; class Aves; order Anseriformes; family Anatidae; genus Anser; species Anser anser. The sequence continues at coordinate 11,000,051 of NC_139723.1, forward strand.
TATTTACTGCTTTCTTTTGCTGGAAACTCCTGTGCCTTGCAACAGTCTGTATCTGGATTGCATGTATTTAACCCACAAATGCTGCCCAGAGCCCTCAAATGGTCCTTGTTTAAAAGCATCCGGGCTTTTAGTTGAGAGCATCACAGTCTAACACAAAGAAACAACTTTTAGAGATGAGAAGCCAATGTGTATCTTTGCTGTTACAGTACTAATTATGTCACTCTGAACATTGCAAGAGCTGTGCAGAATTACCAGATTGGTTAAAAAATGGGTGTAGCATAGCTCTGTGCATATCTTCATCTACCATTAGAAGCGGCACTGAACTGCTGTGGTTGTAACGCTGGTGGGCACTTGTGTTTATTGTGGAGCTCTGCATGGTGAACTTGTGCCCTGGCCCCGTTGGCAGTCTCTGTCCTGTTTATCCTCCTGGTCTGATGTAAGACAGTGATGCTGTTCATAACTGAGATACAGAGATTTGTCACAGGGAAATGTAGATCTTTTAGGTCTTACGGAAGCATCTTAACATGGGTTTTGTGTTTTCATTCAAGTTGCATTTGAATGTGAAAACGCAGAAGTACAAATAAGTTTGGTGTGATGCATTTCTCCTCTTAAAAATGGACATCTAAAACAAGTTTCAGGGTAAAGATGGCAAAAAAAAAAAAAAAGAAAGCTACAACCACTTTTAAAATTTTGAGCTTTGATGAAAGTGATTTTTAAGTGCAGTTTTGTATGAGAGATGATAATATACATTGTTAATGAAAGGTGACAGGATATTGCATTAGCATCTGTAACAGAGTAATTGTGTAAGTGGTGTCCAAGTTACATACAAAGTAGAATAATTAGTTCCCCACCTAACTGGTTTCTGACAAATCTTCTAGACTCAGTTTGTGCTGGGAAATAATGACCAACTGTCAGACTTAAAGGGACTAGCCTATTCCATTTAAATCTTTCAGATGAATAAATGCCCCTATGCAAATAATTTGCAGATCTCCCACTGCTTCTGGGTACAGCATGTGGCCTGCTTCCTTTACCTGTATTTTACTCTAACATGCAATAATGTTATGGATGGAGACACTGCTACCAAAAAACTGAAGCTGAGAAATTGTCAGCTTCTCAGCAAGAGGTATAAGAAAATGCCTCAACACACTGGTAGAAATATTGAGAGTGCTGTTTTCTTGTATTACACAACCTGAAATACATTAACTGTCATCAGTGAAGAAACAGGTTAGACCTTGAAGCATCTTTTAAGATAAAATAAGCATAAACGGTTTCAGAGTACATGCATCCTGTTCTGGCTTTGCTTAAAATGTGCTGGTACGTCCATTACTTCACGTTGGGTGGCTGTGTCCTTGATAAGATATGCTTTATGCTGTTTTCCAAAATCAAGATTTATTGCTTCCATCTTATATCTTACAGACTCAGGTTGTAAATTGTTTTGTCTAGCTTTGTTTTCAAATGTAGAAAACTGAGGGGACTGGTACAGGTAGCATACAAGGACAAGCAGAGGGTGCCAGTTTGGTCTTGGTTTCCTGGTTCAAAGTGTCAGAAACCTCAGAGTATTGTTTGAGCATCACAGATGTAAATAGCACTGTGAATTCTAATGACTGGAAAAACATCACTGCCTCTGTACTGCTGAAGTGTGACCTTGAGTTGTTTTTTGATGGGAATGACAGAAAATTTATGTGTGTAATTCTGTCTTCAGTTGCTGAGAGAGCTCTTGTTAAGCAAAGCTTTCAGTCTCAAAACTGTGCTTTCTGAATTGAGGACTGGAAGCACAAGTTGTGGTATGACAAAAAGACATGCTTTTAACATTCCTGTGATTAAAATGGCAAAGCAATACTGGCAAAGCCAGTATTTTCTTCCCTCCATGTGTTTGGCTGTGTTCACAAATGTTGTTATTGTTGCTTGTATTAGGCTGTACAGGTATCATGCATGGGTAGCAGAGAGGTCTAATGGAGCAGGTACTTGAATTACTTCAGATCACACTATGTGCTCACATATTTCCTCTAATTTTTATTTATTTATTTATTTATTTCCCTCTTGAGATGGACAGAGCGCAAACACAACCTAAGCTCTGATTGAGCTTGAACAGACAGAGTCCTGAAACAGTGTAAATTGTTCTCACATGATGGACAAAGCAGCAGAGCAAAGCCAGACCTGTGTCCAAAGTGTTTCAGCTTTAATAAGTTTAGCTTGAAATCTGAGCAATTAACCATGCTCAGATATTTCCTTTTTCAGATAGGCTTGGAATACCTTGCAAAAGAAAGATATTTGTCAACCCTTTTGCCAGTTAAAATCCAGAAATGAAGAAAACAGTACAGAAAGACTGGATTATTTTTATTTAAGAAAATGGTTGCTCTGCCTTTTCCCCCCTAAATTCTTGAGTAAACCTCTGTGTAGGTTTTTCATTTAGCTCCCAGTGCTTCTATTTCTGACAATTGCAGATTTCATAGTGTTTTATTTATCTGTAGTGGGAATAAACTATGCATGATGGCTGAAATTTGAAAACGTGGAGAGATTCATGAGTAGAAAAATTATATGGACGACATTTGATAAAAAGTTCATTTGTAAACTAGTGATGAGCCTAATTTTTTGTTCTTTAAGACAAATTGATCTTCAGTCTTTGAAGTATTTAAGACCACCCTCTACTGGCACAACCTTAGCCTTGAAAGTGCTTTTAGTTTTCTGATCCAAAATATATATTTTTTTTTAAAAAAAGTAAAAAATCAAGCTTTGCAGCTTTCCTTGTCACATGATACATCATAGATTTTCAGTTTATCATGGTCATAAACAGCCTGAAAGTGTTCAGGCTGTCTAAACGACTGGCCATGTGGCCATGTGCAGGAAATACAGTCTGTTACAGTCTGTTACTGCCCTTCTATCATGTGTAGTTGACTGCAAAATTATCAGTATCACTGCAGGACCCTCGTGGTTGACAGCACTGCTGCAACTCCATGGTACTCCACATCAGGCAGACCTAGGGTTTGGAGCCAGTCTTTCACAGAGACACCAGTGATCTAACTACACAGGACCGAAAATAGTGATTGGAAGCAAGGTAAACCGACATGTCCAGATCATGATGGCAATTTCTAACTCCTTCAAATTTCAGTTCAGCCATTCCATCTGTTTTCTGAAGAGAACACAAAGAAAGCCTACTGGCTGACTATCTAGCTTCTGAACTCTCTTCTCATGTTGTGTTTTACTTAAAAGGGCAGTGAAGAATGAAGTAAGGTCTTCTTTGTCTGCATCTGCATCAGAGACATTTCTACTCAACTGAGCAGCAAGACAAAGTCCAGTTGTGAGACAGAGCTCTTCCCTTGTTATGATATGAGCCATGAGCAGTACCTGTGCAACTTAAAATTGAATAGCAGGATGTTTTATATAATCTGCTTTGCTGGAGCATGCTGCACATGTTACATGTTCTACCAAGTCACCTAGCAGAGGTCCCAGGGAGCAGAAGTCGAGCTTCCTCCCATGCAACCCTCCCTGTACCATTCAACACCTCAGACCCTGTTCTCTCCATCTTTCTCTGGATTTTACAGAAGTCTGAATCACTGGGGAATAGCCATGATTATATCAAGGCCTGGGGGTCCAGAAAATTATGTTAACCTGGAGGGGGAGAGCAGGAGAAGCTGAAGCATGCATGTTTGGAAATAATGTTAATTTTTCAAAACTGAGCTCCCTGATGGTTGTGACATCTGCAGGACTGAGCTCTGCAAATTCCTCTTCCTGATGCTGGCTCCAAATCCCGTAATGTTCAAGGCAATGCCCATCCTTTGCCCCCTGATGAATCCATTTTACTTCACTGTGAGAGTTTCTCCTCTGCAGCTGTGTTGCTTAGTTGAGGATTGTGCATTGCTGCAGTGTGTTCCCCACAGAGCAGGCTTATTTGGCTTGAAAGCCACTGCTGAAAATTTCTTCAAGATGATGGCGCTGCATCACAGCCTGTCAGGATCTTTTTTCCCTCTTCTTGCTTGCATAAACTCATATTGAAGTAACACATTAGTGTCACAAATTGTGATAGGAGTAAATGAGAAGTGTCTTTTTTCATCTTGCAATGAAAGCCGAGAGATTTTTAAAGTGAAATCAACACACTTTCTCCTAAGAAAATTTGTTGCCATTAAATAGAACACTTAGTTAGGCAGAGCAGGAGTGCAGGCCAAAAGCCTATACATGTTTTTTTCCCACTTCAGACTTTGGTTTCTGGATTGAAGCTTTGATTTTCCCACAGATTTCTGCTTTGGATCTGAAAAATATTTCACATTAAAATGTTTATTTCCCATATTTCTAATTTCTTTCCCTGACAGATTTTAATGAACATAATTTTGGTGACTTCTCAAATAAAATAACGTTTAGAACTTTTTAAAGTGTATCAGTAACATATTATCCTACTCTTAAGTATTGCACAGTGGTGGATAACCTTTAAAAAAAAAAAACTTTTAAAATATAAAAACCTGGCTTTGTAACAGCTGTGCAAATAGAGTAACCTGTAGCAGCACAGCGCCTGCTGTTCATTTTAAGGTTTCTATCTGTGCCTTTGCTGTCTTTCAGGTTATCTGATAAAATAATATTGATGTATACTTCTGCCATAATAGTCACCTGTTTATATTTGTCGCCAGTTTCAAACACTTACCAAATAATCCAATACAAAGCTCATAAAACATTTTGGCTGTTATCCTGTTATTATGGCTAATAGTCAGAGATACCTGACTGTTTCCTACAACCTATGGCCATCACTATGTTTGGTTTTGATAAGGTAACATGTAATGAAATAATTTGAGTTTTGTTGTACAGATAGAATCTCTTTAAAAACTGAATACATCCTACTTAAGTCCTGTCAAACTTAAGAGTATTAAGAACAAACTTAGCATTTATCATGTCTCTATTATTAATCTGTGAAGGAAGAATATTTTGCAATGATTCACAAATAGCTGTTGATGCCCCTTCACAATAATTTAAAATCCATTCTTTCCATAAGAACAAATTTTTCTTAGCTTTCAAGAAGAAAATAACAGAATTCAGAGTGCAGTAATTCCTAAAATCTAATTCTTATTGAATCTCCCAACTCTGTGCTGAAAGTAGACTTTTGATTGCTGTTTGGAAATGAAATAGCTGCCCCTGTTGTTTCTCCAATAATGTATATGGTTTTTGGAAGTTCATGAAAGTTGATGAATGTCAGTCAGCGCAAGCTATTTTCTTGACTTTTGTTGAAATTATTGTGATTTTTCACACCAGATGATCCTTTTTTTTTTTTTTCTTTTTATCTTTTTCTCAATTTTACCCATTTGGTCCATTCTCTGCATCCACTTCAGCAATTTAGTAAATTACACACCTGTATCACATTATCTCAGGTATTCTCTCTTGCCTCTCAGCCTGCAGATTCAACCAGATGAAGCACAATAGCCCTAGATTACTACTCATATGTAGACTGTAGCATGCCTACAGTTTTCCTTTTGAGATCAAAGCCATGCTGTGTTAAATGTAAGTCACTTCTGGTATATATTGCAATGCCATATAATTAATTATTCTTAAAAGATTCTTAGATAATTAAGTCCCATTAAAATCAGTGAGAGCTAGGCTCCTAATTATCTTTAGAGAATATAGGGCCCGGTTAGTAATCCACTCCATTAAAACATTTAATTCTGAGATATGAAACACTGACCTCTGAACTTATATACAAATGCTTTTTCCAGGCCCTTTTTCCCTCATGTATAAAAATTCACATATAAGAGAGTTATCATACTGTGATGTGAATTAATGATTAAGTTTTAAAACAGCCTTTTAAGGAATAGCTAGTTAAAAGATGGGCAGGTGCTGGGTAGCCATTTATAAACCTATTTTGGTATACATAATCTGTCAAACTGAAAGAACAGGTTTTTACTGACATATGTTTGCAAGTCTTGAAGTTGGGTACATTCTGTAGGAGCAATGTAAGTATTTTTCAAGACAAGATGTGATTGTCTAGCCAAGCACCTGGGAAGACAAACCCTGGTCTAATTGTTCTTTTCAAAAGCATTAATGTTTAAAAATAATTTAAAAATGTATAGCCAAGACAGTCTTTTCATTACCACAAGAACGACAGATGCCTACCCATTATCTTTTTCATGCATCCAGCTCAATGGCATTGTTAAAAATTAAAAGCTATAATGAACTGCATGTGAACTAGATGGACAGCTGTATTAGAAACTAAATTACAGGAGAGAAATAGAGCATTTGATTGAAATAGAACTACTGCTTGATATTCAAAAATATTTTGGGAGAAAACAAGTCTAAGTATTCTATATAGGTATTAATTTCTCTGGGTATCCATTTTGAATCGTTATTCACTAATGGGGAAGAATTTTTTGAAAGCAAAAATGAAACTCAACATTTATGGAAATCCATAAAAGCATGATTCCTAGGTGACGTCTATGTCTTTGAAGACTACCTGTTACCTCTCCAGCTATATCTTTGTAGTACTGTTTTTAATGCTTTAGAAAGAGTAGGCAAGACTTAAGGCATCTCCACTAGTTATATTCATAAAGGTTTACTATAATCTAGTATCTTCTGATATGTATAAGATAAACTGAAGCCCTGTTTCTCATATTCACATTCCCATATTCTTGTATTTTCATACAAAACCTCATAAAAATTCTCTTAAAAAAAAAAAAAAAAAAGTACTTTTGGAACCATTTTGCTTCCTTAAATAGTTTTGCAAAGTTGTTTAGATACTGATCTTCGGGTTTTAAGCTCATGTCTAGCTATTGGCTTTAATCTGTTCTTATGGAAAAAAATGAGGTTGATCCTATGTTTATGGGAGGATGGTTTTACGTGTCAAGGTTTTGATAGCAGGGGGTAGCAGGGGTGGCCTCTGTGAGAAGAATCCAGAAGCTGCCCCACATTAGATAAGGGCCAGTTTCAGCCAGCTCCAAAAGGACCCACCACTGATCAGAGCTAAGCCAATAAGTGATGTTGTTCGCGCCTCTCTGAGCATATTTAAGAAAGGGAAAAGAACTGCTGCACCACAGCAGCTGAGAGAGAGCAGTGAGAAATGTGAGAGGGCCAGCTCTGCAGCCCCCAAGGTGAGTGCAGCAGGAGGGCAGGAGGTGCTCCAGGCACACAGCAGCAGTTCCCCTGCGGCCTGTGGAGAGGCCCCTGGTGGAGCAGGCTGTCCCCCTGCACCCATGGGTCCCACACGGAGCAGATCTCCACGCTGCAGCCCGTGGAGGAGCCCCCGGTGGAGCAGGTGGATGTGGCCTGGAGGAGGCTGCGGCCCATGGAGAGCCCCCGCAGGAGCAGGCCCCGGGCCGGAGCTGCAGCCCGTGGAGAGGAGCCCACGCAGGAGCAGGGGGTCTGGGGGGAGCTGCCGCCCGTGGGGGACCCGTGCTGGAGCAGTTTGCTCCTGGGGGATGGACTTCATGGTCCTGAAGGATGGACTCCCATTCCCCCTTCCCCTGCACTGTTCGGGTTGGGGGGGGAGATAGAAGAGGGTGGGCGGGAGGATGGTGTGTTTAGTTTGCAAACAGACCTGTAAACATGATTTTCTCCCATGTGCTCTGTATCTGCTGCATGCTGAGAAGTCTCTGCCTGGTGCTGTTCATAGCCAATTTACTATCCATACCACTCCCCTTAAAAGCCCCTGAGTGCCAAGCACACCATCCCCCTGTGAAACCCACCCCTTGTGAGCGGAGAGGGCCACTCCATCTCTCAGATACCTGACAGTTGCCCTCCTCTTAGCTAATTACCTTGATGATTTTTGTAACACCAGGTGTATCTTAAGGTAGAAGAACAGAATTTTCTTACAATAATTAACCCAGACACCAAAGAAGATAGATTCAAAAACATTCATATGGAAATAAAAGCCTTGCCCCTATCTATACATGCTTCAAGCAGCTCCCTGAGATGTCAGAGAGGTCTCTCTTATTGTGTTGTCCGCCTAAAAGCCTGATGGTACAAAGATCCGTGGCTAGGGTCTAGTATCTGATTGAGAGAGTCTTGCCCTGAGTTCAGCATTCAGTCAGGAAGATCTTGATTTAGGGACAACTGCATCCTTAAATACATAGATTTTAGCCTGGATGAAAAAGCTTCCTCTCTGTTATTTCCTGTGACATAAGACTTCATTAAGTGGACAGTTTAAATGTTCCTTTTAAGGGATTTTTGGATTATTCTGTCCCTACTAAAAATGCTGCTCTCCTTTGAACACAGCTGGGTAGAGATACCTTCTTCCCAGAAGTCAGCAGAATAGTTAATGGTCCTGCTACTAAACTGAACCAGAGGTTAACAATTAAACCATGGTGTGACAAGCACCCTCCTTCAGAAGGATAAATTTTGTTATGTGTAGTATTTGTGTTTTGTATATAATGTGAAACTCACAAAGAAACTGAAATGAAAATAGTGTGCTCTTGCTTGAGACCAGATGTGGTGATAAAAAAATGTCTTCAGACTAACAGAGATTTTGAGGTTAGTGTGCTTTGCAGGACTAGCCACAATAAAGGTTGCAAGTATGTCTGAACAAGCCTGGAACCAGGGTGCTTTTGGATCTAGCACCTAAAGCGGATCTTCCTGCACCTTCTGAAGGTAAGAAGGGTGGAAAAGTCCTAGAGGTTTTCATGCACTCGCCCTGCCAGGAGATCTGACTCCTTTGTCAGGGAACTGGCTTTGGCTTTGGCTTCTTTCTTCTTCTCTCTTCTTGGTTTCTGACTTGCTTATTATTATTATTATTATTATTATTATTACTCTTACTATTACTATTACTATTTATTTATTTATTTATTTATTTTGAGGCCATGCTCACCACACCAGATGATGACAAAGTTTAGCCTCCATCACTTCGGCGAGCTGCGCAGCTTTTCTGCTGCCAGGTCAGAACAAGTCCCCAGGCATGTAATTTCTGGTTGCTGACATTAGCTTTGAAAAAGCAAACCAAATAAAGAAACAAACAACAGATCTGACCAGACAGCATGGATTCACCAAAGGAAAGTCATCTGTAACCAAGCTGATAAACTTCCTTGATGAAAAGACTAGCCTGGTAGACCCAGGGAGAGCAGTGGATGTTGTCTACCTGAACTTCAGTAAGGCTTTTGACACTGTCTTCCTTGCTGTCTGGACTGGATCCCTCAGCCTTTTTCATGTCCTGTGTAATGTGGTTCGCCATTGTATTCAGCAACAGGCCCACATTTTCCCCAACCTTACTTTTGTTACCTAGGTACTTTTAGAGGCCTTTCTTGTTGTCTTTGCCATCCCTGAACAGATACAAGTCCATATGGGCATTGGCTTTCTTAAACTCATACCAGCATGCTCAAACAATGTCTCTATATTCCTTCCAGGTTATCTGTACCTGCCTCCACCCTCTGCGTGCTTGCTTCTTGTGTTTGAACTTGGTTGCCTTTGACTGTCACATCCCCAGTGAGCCCCTTCTTATTGGTAAGAGGTCCAGCAGAGCGTCCTACTCTAGAGACTTGGAGAAGGAGGTTATCATCACACCCCAGCTGGACAAAGCCCTGAGCATCTTGGTTTGACCCCATAGCTGAATCTGCTTTTGGGCATAAGCTTGCACCAGACCTTTCAAGGTCCCCTCCAAACACATTGATTATGTGATGTTATCTTCATGACGGATTTACTTTGGGATAGCCATTGGCAGAGTGCATGTCAATAAATTTACAGGAGAAAAAAGAAAATATTGTTTATTTTTTGTCATCTTTTATATTTCTGTGACACTCATCAATTTAGTATCTGCTTACTATGCAGTGTGTAAAGTTCTCTGCTCATCCAACCTTGCTGGGATGGGTGGGCTAAAACTCAGGTTGTCAAAAGTGCATCCTTGATGGTAAATGCATTAACTGCATTTGTGAAGGGCATTTGCAGAAGACTGATCATCTTGATCCAAGGCTCAAGCAGTGAATTCTGCACATTTAACCATTTTGATCAGAAGAGTACAAGGAAGCTTTGTATTTTCATTGCAAAATGCTTAATTGTATTTGTCTATGTTTATTTTGTGCTTCACTCACTATCACAGAGAGAATGCTATTCAGAAGACGTTTTTGGAAAGAATTTCCTTAATAACTTAATCTCTAAGGGAGGTCAACCTGTCCCCAGACAGGGAGGACTGTACTCAGTAATATTTTTGTTGCACACTGCAGACTCATGACAACCTGGCTCTGTATGTTCTCAACAAAATCAGGAAGACAATTATTTTCTAGGCTTGGAGAGTGCATCATTGGAATCTGTTATGGTGCTTTTACCTTGCCAGACATCTGAGCTTCACCACAACCACTCTCTCACTCCCCCTCCTCAAAGGGAGAGAAAATACAATGAAAAGGGCTCAAGGGTTGAGATAAGCACAGGGAGATCACTCAACAATTATGTCATTGACAAAACAGACCTAGAATAGGGAGATTAGTAAAATTTATTATATATTACTAACAAGCTAGAGCAATGAGAAACTAAAAACATCTTCCCCCCACCCACCCTCTTTTACATCCTCCCACCAAGCAGCGCAGGGAAACGGGGAATGTGGGCTGCAGTCAGTCCCTGAAGCTTCGTTTTCGCCACTCCTTCAATGGTCACTCTCTGCCCCTGCTCCCCGTGGGGTCCCTCCCACGGGATGCCGTCCTTCCCGAACTCAGCCTGCAGGGGCTGCCCACAGGCAGCAGCTCTTCAAGAACTGCTCCCACACGGCTCCGTACCACGGGGTCCACCCCCCAGGAGCAAACTGCTCCAGCACGGGTCCCCCACGGGCGGCAGCTCCCCCCAGACCCCCTGCTCCTGCGTGGGCTCCTCTCCACGGGCTGCAGCTCCGGCCCGGGGCCTGCTCCTGCGGGGGCTCTCCATGGGCCGCAGCCTCCTCCAGGCCACATCCACCTGCTCCACCGGGGGCTCCTCCACGGGCTGCAGCGTGGAGATCTGCTCCGTGTGGGACCCGTGGGTGCAGGGGGACAGCCTGCTCCACCAGGGGCCTCTCCACAGGCCGCAGGGGAACTGCTGCTGCCTGCCTGGAGCACCTCCTGCCCTCCTGCTGCACTCACCTTGGGGGCTGCAGGGCTGCTTGTTACTTCTCGCTCTCCCAGCTGCTGTCACAGCATTTTTTTGTTTTGTTTGTTTGTTCGTTTGTTTTCCCCTTTCTTAAATCTGCTCTCACAGAGGCGCAAACAACACTTAACTGGCTTGGCTCTGGCCTGCAGCGGGTCCCTTTGGAGCTGGCTGAAACTGGCCCTTATCTAATGTGGGGCAGCTTCTGGATTCTTCTCACAGAGGCCACCCCTGCAGCCCCCTGCTACCAAAACTTTGACATTTAAACCCAGTACATCTGTTTATGGAAGAGAGTGTATTTGATCCATTACAATGTCAAAGAGAGGCTCAGGGGAAAGGCTTTATGAAGAGACTGAAATAAGTGAATAAAATAAAAATAAACGGAGACAAGAAACTCTATTTTTGAGACAGAACATTATTAGCAGCATTTTCTTATATTTTTCTAGTAACTTTTAATTCTGTTCACTTAAACATTTTACTGCCAGTTTTTTAACTCCCAACCCTGTAGAATAATGTTATGATTGACATTAAACTCAAATTATTCCCTCTCTGCCCTTTTCTTTATCAAACTTTCAGTGAGATCTTTGTTTATTTATTGTTTGTTTGTTTGCTTGCTTGTTTCAAGAAAGTTACTGTACATACTAAAGTCCTCTGCCACAGGACATTAGATAGAGCCATCTCTTGCTGTTTCAAAACACAGGAATAGAATTTTTTTCCTGGGCCTATTAATTATAAAACATTTGTGGATGCTAAGGAGTGAGAAAAATCATAAAATATTCAGCAGCATCTGTTTTCTATTTATTGGACATGCACCTTCCAAGAAAATATGTAAGGCAATGACAAGATTTTTTCCCCCCGGGGTCCATAATCTCAGACACAGAGCCGAGGGGGGAGGACCGAGTTCGTACTTCTGTGACTTCTTTCACATCTGCTCCACTGAACTGTCATTTCTAAACACAGCTTAGCTGTTGATGGGGTTATATGGATTCCTTAATATTTGTCTGATATCTGAAGCAGCTTTCTGCTCCAGCTTTATGAGAGCTAAATGCTAAATGAAAAAAAAAAAAAAAAAAAAGAAAATCTTTGCAAGAAAAACAAACATACAAAATAACAACAACAACAACAACAACAAACCATAACCAGTGGCATCATTGTGTCCTAAGCACTTCTTAGTTCTCCTGTTTTAACACTGGAAATTTTATGTGATAACTTCTGGTTTCAGTTGGCTGTACTCTGCCATATGACCCCATTACTGGTGGAGTGAGAAAGGAGAGCCTGAGGGGTTGGATCCTCTGGCCCTTACTGATCTGAAGGAAGACTGCAGGATAAGTTGACAGGCACTCATCTTTCAGTGATGCCTTCATTCAGATATCTGTGGTGGTTTTCTGCCCATCTGGTTTGAATGAGTGTAGCAGTGTTTCATACCAGCTGACACTCTCCAGGCTTTGGCTTTGATACTCTCCAGGTTTTGGCTGAGGCAGGTGCTTAAATACATCTCATTTGATGTTAATAAGTGGCCTTTCTGCCTTCAGGATTTCCTGCAGCTGACAGGTGCTGAATTATGGGGCTAGGCTGTGCCCTTATGCATGCTACTGACTTTTACATTAGCAAACTACCTATAACTTTATTGTTGTGACTGGTATACTACACACCTTTATTTCTCCTGTGGGTTCAGGCTGTCTTTGGCACTGACAAGCTGTCTACATTGCAAAAATCCCCTGGGCACTGCTCTATTTTCTACTGACCTCTATTTCTTTTGAATGTGGATTTGCCTGCGGCTTTGCCATATGTTCAGGTAGCTGCAGTTCCCATCTAAGAATCATGTATATGTATATAAATAGATGTAGATATCTATGATGTATGTGTATATGTTTGTTGGACTGTAAGAGACTTTACGTTCGTGCCTCTTCTGGGACAGCTTCTTCCTTTTTGGGAGGAGAAAGGAGAAGAGGGTGATGATATTTTGTAAATAAAATCCTTGTTTTTTGAGTAGTCATAGATGCTTTCTTGCCCTGCAGAGAAAGTAGTATTGCATTAAATGGAAAGTGCTGTAAGTTTGTACTATAGTTTTTAGGTTCTGTTTGGCATCTGATGCTCTTCCCTAATTAACTTAGATGCAAGCCTGTTTTTTCCAAAAGATTAGTTCCTGTTTTAGAGTCCAAAAACAGTGGAACTTTCTGAAGTTCACAGATTTCAGGCAGAATAATATATGTCCATACTAGCCGAGATCATCAGACATATCAAAGTATTTCTTTCTCATCTGTTTCAGTACATGAATAGGAACCCTTCTTTCGAAGAAGCTCCCAGCTACTGGACATCTAATATGCTGAGCTGTTTTTCAAAAGCTGGTCTCTTATTTCAATGTCTACATAGAAATGAAGCTCTGCTGCTCTGCTGTGAGCGTTGCTCTTCACTCATGCAGAGATAGAAGTACCATTTTATATATTGGCTGTTTCTCTGCATATAAATGAATTCATCACAGTTCTGCAGCATGGCTTTCTGTACTCCTGAATAGTTAATTGAATTGTTGTCTTTTTTTTTTTCTTTTTTTTGCCCTCAGTGTAAAGAAAACTCAAATCACAAACAGTAGGAAGCCAGGCTGTGAATTATCTCTCTTTTGAATGTGAATTGGCAAAGTATATGCCTCCTGAACATATGAGACCTTTGTGATTAGTTTATTGCAGAGTCTATCTGAAGAGAGGTAGATAAGTAAATTACTGTGAAGGACCAAGAAATGCAGCTGGTCAGATAACCTATTTAAGTGGCTGTTGTTTGCTGTCTGTTTTTCCTTCATCTCTATCCACACATAAGGACTCGGTGAAAAACAGAAAGCTGGTTAAACGTAGTATAGCTTCACACGAAGACAACTGAGGTTGGCAAAGTCAGCCTCTGTATTGTCTTGTTTTGTTTTTTTCCCCCCATAAAATATGCTGATATAATTATCCTCATGCTATCAGACTGGCTAGTAGTTGTTTAAAATGTTAACAGTGGAACAGGTTTTCCAATGAGGTTGTGGAGTCTGTCTTGTTGGAGAGCCATTTGGACATAATCCTGGGCAACCACCTCTAAGCGCCAGTGCTTGAGCGGGGGTTTGTACCATATAGAACCTCCAGAGGTCTCTTTCATCTACAACCATTGTGTGATTCTATGAAAAAAGAATTTGTGCTCCATTCAGTCCAAATGATTTGTGCTGTATTCAGTCCAAATCATATGATGACCTAAGGTAGGGTATGACCCAACAGTCAATTCTCTTGACACAACTGGTGCAGGGCAATGCCTCATGTGAGACACTACCAGAAAGCAGATGCTGGTGAACTCAAGAACTGCTTAGTCCAGTGTTTCTGAAGACATAGAAAATGAATTATAAAACTGCTGCATTGCCAGCATGCTCAGATGTTTGACCCAACAGCATTTAATTTCAGATAAATGTATAAGGATGAAATTTCCATAAAGATGAGATAAGCATAAGGATGTATACATGTATTGTTTCTCTTTTACAGTGTGGTTTAGGGTTCCCGGTGAAGGTGGCTTAGCATACCTCCTAAAAAAAAAAAAGTACCTTCTCTAGGAGCCAAAACCATGAGCCAGTTCTGAAAACTTTAGTTGATACCAACACTTTTGTGGAATGAAACACCTGCAAAAAGTACAATTTTTTTAAGAGGACTTACTTGTAAATCTGATCCTGATTATGGTTCTGGTTGTCTTCATTTTGTCAAAGAATCAGACTTTGGACCTAAAAATATAATTTCCCAGAAGGCTTAATGAATGAAAGTTCAGTGCTCAGAGAAAAGGATGCAGAAATGAACTAGGTAAACCTGAATCATCCTGTCAGCTCAAAGAGATGTTAATACTGTCAAACCAAGGCAGATAAATAAACAAACAAGAATATGTAACACCACTTTTACTTTAGGTCTTTGATTGAATCTGGGTCAACCATCAGCCCTTGAAGGTTACTGCCGTTTCTGTAAAGGCACAGAATTCCTCTGAAGACCTAATTTCCAACATCTCAGCAGCATCTTTCTGCATTCTTACCATGGAAATACCAAGTTTTGCTTAGCTGAGAAATGATGCTCTTTCACTGAGTTTGAGGTCTTTGATCATGGGCCTCTACTTTTCTCCTCAAAGTAATGGAATAGTTGATCCCTCTTGCCTCCTTCTGGTACTTAATTACTAGCTTCAGAAGTTTGGCCCTTACTGTGTCCCAGCAACCTTCCACTGTGCTCCCTTTCCCCATGCAATAACCCAGACCATGTCAGTACCCACACATGCTATGACAAGACTATGTGGCTGATTTCCACTGGATGCATTGCTCATACATCTCCTCTCCTTTCATGGTACCCTTTCCTTCCATGCATAGTCTTTCTCAGACATAGTTTATTATTTATTTATTTAATTTCATTTATTCTGGTTTTACCCTCACTTTAAAAATCTGCTGTAACTTATAAGATGGACAGTTGAAAAACACTTTTTGAGAACACAGGGCACAAATCCTGCCTGCTTGTTAGCTTTAGTCCTGGTTATGTTATATCAAGCTAGGGTAATTAAGATGTTGGTTATGCAGTCACTGTAATTAGGTAAATCTGGGCTGCTGCAGAAAGTGATTTTGCCTGCTACTTTCAACCTCCTATTGACTCTCTGGTGCTAGGACAGAATTTCAGGAAGCTACTTATAAATTTGTGCCATGGAAATCATCTTGTTTTCAAACAAACCTCAAACAGGCAGGGAGGATGAACTTGCAACAAGATTAGTTCCCTGATATGGCCTGTATGAATGCTAGTGCTGGTGCATGAGGGATGGTAAAAAAGTACTACAGTCCATGGCTGCAGTGAGTTATGCCAGGCTGAAATCAGAGTGTAGAGTGGTTGCAAAGCAGAGCAATGCTGGTGCCTTTAAATCTGAGGGTGGGCTGTGATTGTTGGAGTGAATCTGTAGCTCTGCTATATAGTACTGAGTGGCTGAGGAAAATTGTGATTATACATATCAAGGCTGTTACTAAAAACAGAGAACATCACAATTTAATGGTCAAGGTCATTGCTGCAGACAGCAAGAAACATTGAAAGACCAATCCACTTCAGAAGGAAGTCTTTCAATTTTCTTTTTAATTTTTATTTTTTTTCTGCTGAAGAGCTGAAGGAAGGTCCCTGTAAACTGCTGCACAATTCAAAGTAGCTTGGTGCCCACCAGGGTGACTGCAAATGGGACAAATTAAACTGGTTAATGAGCTGAACAGTTAAGTTAATTTGATCAAGGAGAGCTCATGCCCCCAGCTGGACCCTCTGTCCTTTGGGAGGACTGCCATAACTGGAGGAAATGGAAACAGGAGATCTCACACTAGGAGGTTTTCAGAGATGTTGCAACATTCTGGGGAAGGACAGACAGGCATTCTGTGGGCTCTGCAAACCTCCCAAATAGCTAGGGGGCTTCAGAAAATATAAAGGTCTTAAAATCTGATATATATCCTTAAATGCTTGTATCCACCTGGGAAGCTGAATGGCAAGTATTTTCTCCTCAGGGTTACTTGGCATTTGTGTGTTCCAGATCAGGGCTGAGGACACCTTTCTGCCTCTGTGGCAAATCAAGGTGCATTTCTCTCATCCAGAGATCCTGAATTGTTCTCTCGTTGGCTACAATCTTTAATTGAAGCACTCAAGGAAAAACAAAACCCCTAGATCAGAAAGAAGACAAAAAATCCTTTTAATTTCAGTTTAGGTGGGACTTAAAGATTTTGTGTCCAGATTTACCTTTAAGGTGCACAAACAACGTGCTTAGTCTGTGTCTCAAGTGTTCAGCTCCTGATCGAATGGACAACATTTTCAAGGAGATTCTGAAGATTTTTTGTAGGTCCTGGTTAAAACTCTCAGGACTTTGGAGGAAAGCACCAAAGGCACCAGGAATTTCAAGACAAAACATTCCTGGTTTTCAGGCATGGAACCAAGTCTTTTTTTTCTGTCACATACAATAACGAAGTTTCATCAAAACACTTATGCACACTGTGTAAGGGATGTACAGCTACCCACCACAGAAACTTGCTTGTTTCAGTGCATTTTGTGGGTGAACACTTCTCACCAGTTCTCTTCAACCCAACCTTTACATCTGATTTCATTGCTATATGAAATATTTTTCATTCTGGTTTCTGAAAATTCAGATATATGAACTTCTTTCTTGTTGGTATTACTTTCCTTCCTCCTCGTCTTTCCCAATGAAAGCAATTTGTCCCTTGTTTTCACTTCCTTAATTTTCTCACATTTTTCTGAAAATGTATCCTTTCAAAAATTTTTTGCTTTTCATCTGAAATATTAGAGCTCCACCCCCCAACACCCTGAAACAAAGGATACAGAAGAGAAGGAAAAGGAATACAGAACAACAACAACAACAAATTAGTGTGAGAATTCTCACTGTGTGAGAATGTAAACTCTGAATGTCATTCATCCTTTTCACCCAAGAATATAAAGGGAAAAATAAAAACAAAAGATGGGAATAAAACAGCTGATGTTTTAGTAAGAGAATGGAGAAATGTTATGCCCATGAGTTTCCAGCATTTTTTAAATTGCATTTTGTTTGCTGAATACTCTAAAAGACTCCTTAAGAACAATTATCGCCAGTCTGCCTTCAGCTCATGTATTTGCATGTTTGTTTGGAATTTACCCTTTTTGATAGACAGAGTGGCCTCTCGAGTTTAAGATTTCCCTCCTGGTCTCCAGAACGTTGGGCACGACCAATATCGTTATGCTTCTTTGTAGGCATTATTGTGCCTCTGAATACAGGTCCCTACTCAGATGAGTTTCATAAGATAAAAGCACTTACACCTTCCCTAGACTTTCCCCTAAATTGAACAGAAGGATTGGAAGCGGGTTGGAGCCTGGTGATAGCTGCTGTGTTGTAAATGCCTACTTATAATACCAATCAAATACATGCATTGTGTGTGTTACCATACTGAAGCTTAAAGTTTGCAGGTCATTTCAGGCAACAACCCTGTCTCATTTAGGTTAGATAAACCACAGTCATGCAGAAATATACTTTTTAAGTAGTACAGGTTATTTTGTAAATAGAAGACATTTAGTGAAAGCTGTCCCCCACCTTGTACTGAATCCTCTTGTTAGTTGTATTTTTGTGTAAATACTTATAGGAAATGCATGGTGCAGACTTTTAATGAAATGTACAAAATATTCATAGTTTTGCACAAAGTCAGTCATTTGCTGTTACTCTTTTCCTGATTTTATTCTTTTTGTTTGGTAAATGTTTGGTAAATGCAGTAAATTCAATTAGTGTTACTAAGGATATTCACCTTCTGCAGCTGTGTGCATTTTTTGGTTACCTGGAATATTAATGAGTACATACCTAGTGTCTTGGGATCACAGTGTAAATCAAATTTATAAATCAAATAGGTCAGTAAAGGCCCATTCACTTACTCCACCATCATGATTATGAGTGTGCTGTTGACAGTCTGATAGTACCAGAGACATTTCTTGCTTCCATCAGCTGAAAATAAAACAGTATTCAGGCTTGCTGTGCCTTGAAAAATCTGACTTCTGAGAGGAGCGAGTAAATTGAACCTCACTTCCTTATTGTTTATTGTTTATTTTCTCTTCATCTATAATGCTCTGAGGCAGAATACAGGGGGAGACTAAGGAAAAGTAATGAACACCTGTAGCTTGTGAAGAGTCAGTTGCCATGTACACTAAACTTTCGTGTCAAAGACCTATTATTCAAGCTTGTCACAAGTTGAAAATAGTCATTAAAAACAATCAATCAAAAAACCCACAACAACTAAACAAATAAAAATGAACAAACCCAAAAACAAGAAAGAAAGAAAGAAAGAAAGAAAGAGAAAGAAAGAAAGAAAGAAAGAGAAAGAAAGAAAGAAAGAGAAAGAAAGAAAGAAAGAGAAAGAAAGAAAGAAAGAGAAAGAAAGAAAGAGAAAGAAAGAAAGAGAAAGAAAGAAAGAAAGAGAAAGAAAGAAAGAGAAAGAAAGAAAGAAAGAGAAAGAAAGAAAGAGAAAGAAAGAAAGAGAAAGAAAGAAAGAAAGAAAGAGAGAGAGAGAAAGAGAAAGAAAGAAAGAAAGAAAGAGAGAGAGAGAGAGAGAAAGAAAGAAAGAAAGAAAGAAAGAAAGAAAGAAAGAAAGAAAGAAAGAAAGAAAAAGAAAAGAAAGAAAGAGGGTATAATTGTTCTCTCATTCTCATTGAAGTTTTACCAATCATTGCATCAAGGCCCAAAATCCTCCCAATGAACTCATCTCAATTCTCACTGAAGTCAGGAAACACCGTTACTCCCTGTGTGGATAGATGGCTGGACCTATGGCAGAGGAGAAAGTAATTTGTACAGTTACTTTTTTTCTTACTTTCTAATTCTCTCCGTGTTGGAAATGACTGTTTCTGAAGGAGTTAAGGGTAGATTTTGCACCACTGGAAAAGCAAGCTCATTTACATAAAGAAGCTTGAAATATAACATAAACCAGGGGACGAGTTGGCTGTAGGGAGGATAAACCACCAAGGGACAAGCAACTAAAGAAGCTAGTGAAGATGGAGAAGGACTTCTGGGAGTCAGTAGCATACCTGTGGCACACACAGCGTGCCCACAAGTCTGCTGGCAGTCTGGAATATAAAGGTTTCCCTCTGCTCAGTGGGGAAGGAGCGAATGCTGTTTTCACAGGAGAGTTCGTTGAAACAGTTGTGTCCTCTGTATGGTTTCATAGTATGCTGCACAGCGCAGCACTGAGGGCACATCTCCAGACACTGTTTTTCCAGGGAGTCTATGAGGGATCTCCTGCTGCTTAGTTAAATGTTCTCGTTGAACAAAGTGACATCTATTTTTCGTGGTATGGATGAGTCTCCAGCCAGCATGCTATTGGTCATTACAGAACACAAGTCTGTGAGGATAGCATATTTCCAAACTACGTTCATGCTTGTATTTTTCCTCTTCAACATCTGATAGCCAGTCTGTTAAACTTACCTTAACAGCAATCAGAAATTGATACTGATTCACTCTTAATTTACAATATAGCTCTCCCAAATTTATGTGAAACATCCACATTGTAGCAATGTTCATACACTGAATCCCTGGAAATGGCTGAACATAAGTGCTTTTGAGTAGAGTACTTCACCAAAGCATGCCAACTACATGTTGTGATCCATCTGGTTAGGGCCCTGACAGCCAAACAATAGCATTATTATTAGCACCATTTTGTGGAGAAACAAAATAAAGACAGTTCTCAATTTTGCAGCACTTGAAGTACATTTAAAAATGAACATCTCTCCAAGATTTCTCTGCCTGTAATTTCTGTTGTAGGTGAAAGAAAACACATTACTAAGATAGATGAAGAAAGGGACAAAGATGGGGCAAAAAAAGACATGGGGAAAAAGTAATAAGTAAAATAAAGAAGTACAGTCATATCAAGGACAGCGTTTGTTATCCCTGTATTGGAGCTACAAATACTCAGTTATAAGTAGAACACAAAAAGTAGGAAATAACCGGAGCTATGTGGATGGCAATAACAGATAATTCACCTAAATCAGTAGAGTACAAAAGCGTGTTGGGGACTTCAAACAAGTGATTTGTAACTGTTTGCTGCATTACATACAGATGCATATCCTTTATTGGATGGATTGTTGCTTTCATCTAGTTTAAATGGTGTTGTTGTAATATTGGTGTGTTATCAACAATATTCATATCCTAATTTGAAAACACAGCACCATACCAGCTTCTAGGAGGAAGCCGAACTCTATCCCAGATGAAACCAGGACAAGTATTCATACCTGTTCCACTTAAAAGCCATTTGTTTTTAAATTATGCTGCCTGGTATACATACATTTATAAAGACACCATTGTAGGACTGGAGATAGTTAAAAATTCTACCAACTGGAAGCAGTCAGAGATGACTGTGGACCTGCTGTGTGGTCTGTTAAATCTCTTTTCTCTCACCTAAGCTTCATTGCATTCACTTCACAGAATTGCAGAACAGTTAAGGTTGGAAAGGACCTGTGGAGATCACCTGGTCCAACCCCTGTTCAAGCAGGGATACCTAGAGCAAATTGCCTCCTTTTGAAGATCTTCAAGGAGCAAGACTCTGCAGCCTCTCTGGGTAACCTGTGCCAGTGCTCTGTCAGCTGCATGGTACAGAAGTGCTTCCTGATGTTCAGAGGGACCTTCCTGTGTTCCAGCTTGGGCCCTTTGCCTCTTGTCCTGTCCCTGGGCACCAATGAAAAGAGTCTGTCTCTGTCTTCTTTGCACTCTCCCTTCTCTCTTTTTTTTCTACACTAAACAGTCCCAGCTCTCTCAGACTTCCCCATAGAAGAGGTGCTCCAGTCCCTTGATCATCTTGGTGGCCCTCTGTTGGGCTCTCTCCAATACATCCACGTCTCTCTTTTATTGAGGAGCCCACAACACGACAGGGTACTCCATTTATGGCCTTGCCAGTGCTGAGTGAAGGGGAAGAATCACCTCTCTTGATCTGCTGGCAGTACTATGCCTAAAGCAGCCAAGAATCCTGTTAGCCTTCTTAGCATCAGGTGCACATTGTTGGTTCATGTTCAGCTTGGTGTACACCAGGACTCCTGGGTCATTTTCTTCCAAGCTGCAGATGTGATGTCAGCCCATCCTTGATTAGTTTATGATTATTTCCTTCGTTGGATGGAGAGGGGGACTTAATAAGAAGACTGGAAACACTTAGCTTCCTCTCAGCTTTATTCAGCATGGGAAGCTAAGATATCATGACTGGCTGCTTCTTCCTGATAAACAATTGCTCTTTGAAAAATCTACCTTTTTTTTCCTTTTTTTTTTTTTTTTTTTTTTTCTGCTCCCAGTAAATATTCAGTTCTGTGGGTGTATGATGGGTATTTTCCTCCCATCTCACTTGTTAGTCTAATAATGCTGGTCACCCCAGCAACTCTAAATATATAGTAGTGAACTATTCATCACTTTGTGGACAGTGACTAGAAGTTCAAGTTTTCCAACACAGCATCAACAGCCACCTATGTTGGCATAAAAGCAGAGATGAAAAAATGTTCTATGGGATTGCTTAGGCTCTTAGACAGGAGGGCTTAGTGTGACCAATTACTTCCAGGGCTTCAAATAATTGCTTAAACAGTGATATTAGGTTAAATTTCAGTATCTCATTGCACAAAATGTCCAGGTTCTTCATTTCTGTATGGTTTACTGTTCAGGTGCAGACTCTGAGACATTCAGGTTGGAGCTGACTGGAAGAACTATGTGCAGAGCACATCCCTCACTCCCATCGTATGGGTGCATTGGGCACCTTGTGGGTTGATTGCATCCAAAGCTGGGTCAAGATGCTGGTGGAGGGCATGGGCAAGCTTCTGGAAGGCTATGGTTTGGGTGGATGAGAATAGTTGCTCATAGGGCTTGCCACCTCCCATCACAGCATGTTGGGTGCTCTAGGCATCCAGGATGTTCTCTGATGAGTTTGTAGGGTCTAGTCACTCACTTCTGGTAACTAAATGCAGCTGAATGACCTGTACTGTTAGTTCTTACCCCAAGGGATGACAGATGAGAGCACTGTCTTGTACATACAGATAGTATCCCTTTTCAATTGTTGAAATGTCAAAGTGTTATTTTTTATTTTAATTTTAATTTTTTAAATTTTAATAAGGATATTTTTGTGGTAATATCTGTGACTTCTTTTAACAGATCTTCCACCTTCCAGTCTTTATGCATCTAAAATTCACTAGAAACCAAAAGAAGGTGTGGTTACTAGTCTCTGCTTGAAGGTACCTCTGACAAATTTTAATCATGAGGACCTAGTGGTATGTGTAAGACACAAGACAGAAAAATTACTATTACTGTTTCAGAACACCTTTTTACTCTGGAAGAGTATTTTATAAAGAAAAAACTGAAGGATAGGAAAATGCTGCTAGAGTTTGCTTTGCATCAATGTTGTTTTTCAGAGTTGACAAATTTAGCAAGAAAATACAGTTAGCTAAAATTTGACTTGGGAAAAATTCCTAGTCTGTAAGTAAACATTTTCTTTCCCAGAAAAAAATAAAAATAAAAAGCAAGCTAAAATATTGAGATATTTTAAAAATGCTTACTACTATTCTCAGTTAAGTTTCATGAAGGGATTTTAAAAATAATGACTTTAGAAATTCTGTGTGCTGTTATTTGCAAATTGTTTCAAGAAGATCATGGCTGTCTGATACTTAATTATTCAAAACAGTTCAATGAGTTATTTCTGTACAGGGTTTACGTACAGCTTGTTCTCAGTCTTTAATATTCATAGCAACCTTGGATCATTTTAATTGAATGCCTCTGTCCTATGTCCTACTATTTTTCCTTTCTCCCATGAAGGTCTTTCCTCTCTGAACCCAGTGCACTGTATTCCTATATGCCTGTTCTCAAAATGTGCCCCCTGTTTTTTGCTATTGAACTTGGTAATGTTTTTCTAGTGATGGTATTCTTTGATGGGAGATGTTTTATGGAGTGGCCAATGACACCACTTATAGTACAGTGAAGCATGTGTGAGTCCTGTCCCAAACCAGCATGATACAAAAAGCAGAATATTTGCCACAGAAAAAAAAAAAAATCTTTGCTTCACTACTGTTTGAAGAAGAGCAGCCAATTTTGGAGGCAGAACAGCCTTTCAGTCCTCCCTTTCCCAAAAAAGCAGGGACTTTCCTGTGCTACCTCTGCATCAAGTTGTCCTTAGCATCAAATCCTGTGACCACCAGACCATGGTCAAAATGAGACCAGACAGCTTCTGAGCACAGAAAAGCAGGATGCTTTGCTTCAGACCCAAGTTCATAGCCCTTTATAGCTTCTACAGATAAACTAGCCTCTGCCCAAGGCACCAGCACATAGATTTCCACCTCAGGACATGACTGCTGTGCAAAGCATGCAACTTGTGATGTGGTTCCCACAACAGACCTACTGCTGGCTTTGTTTGTGGAGTTCTTTGAAGAACAGTCAAACTTCTGCTGGTAGGATATTTGGTCTCAGCTTGAAGCTGTGTAGTAGCTTCATGCCCTTGCAGGTGGGCTGTGGCTTCAGTTATGATTTGATTCTCCGCTGCTTTCTCTCAAGAACATGCTGAGGACCAGAGCGTTGTGTTTTTACTCAAATGTGAAGACTGTGAGAATGTCACGGAGTTGCAGATGTCTTTCTGACAACAGCCCCTGTCACACAGTGATTTTAGAAATTTGCATACCACCTGAAGAGATGTTGGTCTGGGTGAGCTCTTTCCATTTTCCCTCCTTGCCTCCTTCCCCAGGCAATAATTGTATTAGTAAAATACATGCAGTTTTCAGCCCTTCATACTGCAGGAATAGGTTTACAGCCATGCACACTACGACAATGCTTCTGATTACAGTGTCTTACTCTAACTTCTGCACAGATAAATGCTTTTGGCCTCAGCCACTACAGCCCAGTCCAGTGCCCACTGAATTTGCCATTTGCACTTCCACTTACTTCGACGGGCATCTGTGCAATCTTTGCTGAATCGCCCTTCACCACTTTTCCAGTGGTATCTATTGCATTATTCTAATTAACAATAAGTCTAGGAGTACTTCCAGATAATCTTTTTTCTGTATGTGAATTGCCTAATATTTTTAGCGCATGAATAAAGGACCATTCAGAGGAAAAGTTGTACATCATGGACACCTATTTCAAAATTTCAAGTGTGTTGTAGCTCTACAGAGAGACAAAAAAGACTTATTGATAAAGTTGCCATACATGCTGATACCTTTTATTTCAATTTTTATTTTTCCTGTAATACTGATTTTCTTCTTAACTTTTCTACACTCTGATAGCTAACTTTTCTTCCTTTGGAAGGAGTTTATTTTAAATGATTTCAAGCTTCTTTAACAACTTTTTTTTCCAGATTATTCCACTTACTGATTTTTACTTCTTTCCTGCTCCCAAGTGCTCATTAATTTTGTGTCACGTCAGAACAACAACATCAACGACAAAAAAGTATTACACATATTGAGGAATATTGCATGAAATAAAAGAGGTATACAGTTCAGAATTTGCTCAGCATTAGTTATCTCTGTGGTTCTTTATGGTGGGAGCAACATTCTGTATTAGCTGGAATAAGCACTGGCTGAGAAGAGATTGAAAATATTGTATTGTATTCCATACACAGAGTATGCAGAAAAATAGGAGAAGGAGAGGAAGGAAACCCTTCCAATAAATATAAACTTTGGTTCTCTGTCCTTGCTTGCACTCTGATGCTCTATAATCATGCTATTGCTGGTGATATCCATCCCACTAGATGGTTTAAATTGTTCTCAGTTTTTTCTTGCCTTTTTTTTTTCTCTTGTGTTCCATTTCCCAAAGATGAATTTACTTTAAAATTGTTTCATCAAAACTCGGGTTCTCTCCTGATGTTGTGATAGTTACATTCTCAGCTGGTGGTGCTGAAATTGATCCTTCAAGGGCAGCAGCCTTTGCGGTAGAGCTGCCCTTCCAGTGTGAAGCTGCTGCATTGTCACTGCTCTCCTTCATTAGTACCTAAAAGATAGGGGGAAGGTTGGAATTTTTTCAGTCTCTGTGAAAATGTGTCTGTGGGAAAATGTCCATTTCACAAAGGAAACCATCCTGACTTTCCTCCTCACTTTCCTGATCTTATCGTATCAACCAAAACCCACAGCCTTCTCCCTTCTGCTTTAAGTCCAAAAGAACTTATATGTTCCCGTTTCCATCAGGAGTAGCAAGTATACATTCTGTGCTCAGGATCTTCTCATGATTGAAGTCCTACATGGATTCCAAGTAAAGCTGCTCCTTCAGCCCTTGAATTTGCTCTGCTTTCAAGAGAAGATACTTTTTTCTTTTGGAAGATTATTGATTGGTTAGCTTTTACAACTATATAAAGACTGAATAATGAAGTATGGAGGCATAAAGATGATGGGCCAAAATTGTCTTTGTCTTAGGTCTGTTACACTGATATAAGTTGGAAGGGTATTTCTTTCCCCAAATATTGCACCTCCATCCTCATGTAGATATAGATGCAGTCTACTCATTCATTGACATTCAACTACTATGCTATATGTTACTTTCTTTAACATGACTTAGGATAAGGCTAATAGTGCCTTTGCCAGCTGAACTGTTGTGTTATACTTAGCCTGATACGATATAGCACTTCCAGATGCATTGAAATATTTCCATGTTTCTCATCTTTTAGTGTGTCTTTGCATGACAGCACAGAACAGACTAACCAAGCACATGACCCATCAAATTGCCCAGCAATTAGCTCACTCCAAAGTTAAAAGTCCATTGCCCCTTACTTTCCTGCATTATTCCTCTGTGATGAGGCAGTGCCTTAACACCACCCATTCCTTGTGCTGAAGCAATCTGTGAATGGCCCTCATGTAAACCACAGCATTCCCACCACAGTTTCCAACCCAGACTATTGAATTCACAAATTTATAACTGCATACTGTCTCTCCTTCCTCGTAGTCACCGTCTCTGGACTCAGTCAGAAAAGGCTCAGCTAGGGGGGACTCTCCAACACTTCTGTCCATTTTTGCTAGAGGGCATGCATGGAGTCCACAAAAAACACCTCAGAGTACACAACAAATGACCTTCTTCCTGAATTGAAGGGGACGGTTTCTCTCCTTTATGCCTGCCTGGGGGCACTTAAGTAAAAAAGATTAACTTTTTTTTTTTTTTCCTTTTGTGTCTAAACACCTGGGTGACAGCTACCAGCAGCGGTTGTACGGTTGTAATGAAGCAGTTGCTTATACCAGCTTCCTTCTCCACATGCGCTGCAGGCTTCAGTTCCAAAGTACTCCGTGACCCTTCCAGTGGAAGGAAATTGATCATTTATTTTTTTCCTTCTCAATGAATGTGATATCCCACTTGCCCTTTCCAAAATGAGAATCATGCTTCCTTTTTGCTCTTTAATTTGTTTTCATCTATTTACTAATTCTTACTCTTAATCCAAGGAACCTCCTTGCTGTCATGACATAAAAACTATTTATTACTACCTCTAAATGAGTAATCACTGTTTAACTACACTTTGATTTAGGTTGTTTAAAGAGCATCTAAGAAAGGCTTAATTGAAGTATATAATCCAATTTTGAAGACTTGTTTTTGACCTATGAGTTGTCTTCCAGATTAAATGTTGTAGAGAATCTATGATTCTATGATTCTATGAAATGTTGTAAGCTGTCAGTTTTACAAGTATGCTTAGCTGGAAGCAAAACTCACTGGGTCTCATTCCTGATCATTTCAAAAGCATACATTTACTTTAAAAACATATAGTTCTTGACTGAAAATTTGGATCTAGTTCACTGTGTCAACAGCAGGTCTTCAGTGAATGTGCTGTGCCATATAACTCATTTGTAAGAGTGACTCAGTGAAAAATATAAAAAACAACTCAATATATATCATATTATATAGAAGGAACTGAATTTCATGGCAGGAGAGAACATTCTTGCATAGGAATTATTAATTAAAGTTCCCAAAAAAAATTGCAAATGAAAGAAAGAAACAAAGAAGCCCCAAACATTTAAAAGAAAAAAAACAAAAACAAAAACAAAAACAAAAACAAAAACAAAAACAAAAACAAAAACAAAAACAAACAAAACAAACAAACAAATAAACGAAAAAACAACCAACCAACCAACCAACCAAACAACAATCAATCAAAAACAAACAAAAACCCCACAAGCTGTTGTGTTGCAAGTTATGCAGATCTCTGATAGATGAGTTTAGGTAAGACCTCTTTTTTTTTTTCTGAAAAACAAACAAAAACCAAACAAATAAACGAAACAAAACAAAAAGCAGACACTTTTTTGCAGTTACTCAGTTGAAAGCAGAAGCGCAACTTGTCTCATGTTGGAGCCTCTGGCTGCTGAAACACAGCGTTTCCACTTCTGAACTACATGGCAATTCCTATATATGCAATCAGTAGCAATTTCCACAAATCTGTTTTGTTTCCGACCATGTTCAAAGAACGTTTTCCTCCTCCTTTCATTCAAAATCCTCTTCCCAATTTTGAGAATCCTTTCTGTAAATTAGCTCCTAGCAGCCTGAAATTGTCTCACTATCAGCATACTATGAGCACAGTCTAGTGCATGATATTGCCAATAAGAGATCTCAAAATAAATTTTTCATTGTAGAGCATGTTTGGACAGCTTTGTGGCTGATTGATATATATCATGAAATAAAACTGCATTAAATTATTCCTACATGTTTTTACTTTCAAAAGTTCATCAACTCCTGCTGATAATTGCTTTCTGCTTTGAGGATCTATTCTAAGACTGAACTAATGAAGTTGCATGTTGTCTTTGCCAGTATTTGTATTTGCAGGCTTATTTTATACTGTTCTTTCACAGTGCTTTATGCCGTCTGAAATCTTGCAGATGCCCAGTACAAGATCCACACTGCCAGATGAACTCACTGGGGTGCTTCAAACTTTCCTTGCTCCCAATACTGCAAAAATGACAAAAACTAATGGGTACAGAGGAGAAACAAGCATAAAGGTTTATCGCTTTCTTGGCTAAGCTGTTGATGAAGACATAGCGCTTGAATCTTGTAAGCTGGTTTTCTGACAGATACTCCCACACTTTGTGGGCAGAACTGTCATAGGCAGATCTGCTGAAGATTTTTATTTTTTTTTTAATACTGAAATTTCATTCCTTCCTTTCTTCTGAGATCATAAGTGTAACTAATACTTCACGTCAGATTTGCTGACCTTGGAAGTTAGTATTATACCCTCACTTCCCTCAGAGAAGTAGGAGTATCAATGTCCCCAGATCTTTGCTGAATTAAAGCAATTGTGATCCTAGAGACTTCCATGCTTGGCGCAGAACAAAGATAAGCAAACCTTAATAACTGTATGGACCAATCCTGGGCAACAGGGAAATGAAGGTGGACGTTTTTAAAACAAGGATACCTGAAGGTCTGATTCCTACAAACTGTTTTGTAGCTTAGGTGGCCAAATCTACTTCACTTGAAACTCAAAGTTTGCTCAGAGCATTTCAATATCAGTCTCTCAGAAATTATAGTAGTCAGCTGGTATTAGTGAGCTTGTATTTAATTGTCCAATGTGGCTGGTGGAACGACACCACCAACTGACCCTGCTTTGCAGGATAAGGAGTTGCTATATGGAAATATAACACAAATATGTCACTATTCCTGTGGAATTCCTTAGAATCCCTGACTTCAAATGAAAAATGCCATCATACCTCTGAATTTCTCCATCCTCATCTTTCATTTGCCTTGAATTTCCTTGTTTTCTTTTTTGAGTAGTAAAAGAAAAGTATTTTTTTTTTCCCTAAGAAAGTCAAATTAGTTAAATTTATTAGTTTTTTATTCAAACTCTATCATCATCCAGTATGTCTGTCTAAAGATCATGAGCCATGTCTCTCAAGTTTTTCTGCCAAAGGATATCAGGTCTCTTTGAAAAGGGTAGGAGAGGAATATTAAGGAACTGATTAAGTATTTGGATTCGGGTTGGGAATCTGTTTCAACAGTTTCACCGTAGAGATACCATATGGAAACGAGGCAAAGGCTAACATAACCAACAAGAACTGTAACTATGTTTTATCATATATCAGGATATGGTAACCTGGAAATGCAATGAAATTTGGAAAAATTGCTAGGTATAAATTTATGCACAGTAGAAGATTATCAATGTAAATTAAGCATAGTTGTAAAATGATTGGCTTGTCTTACAAGTATTTTGTAATTATGGCCTGAATACTTAAAAGAGGAAAAAGCTTAGGGTATTTGAAATAATGTGATTAAAATTTTTAGCTGCACTTGCAGAGTTTTTGTCCAAAAGACTTTCTATTCTCCTATAACTGCTAATTTTTGAACAAGTCCTTATATAGTTGGAAAAACATTTTAGCAAAGGACATTGAACTACTTCTCTTTTACTGTTGACAGGAACTTGCTGACATTAAAATAAGATTGTGGAAGATTAAAAAAAAAAAAAAGAAGAATTAAAAAAAAAAAGAAAAAGAAAAAAGAAATGATGGATGACCTGTGAAAGAAGTTTAGCAGAGTACAAAACATAAAAACACATTTGTACTGTTAGTTGAATTTTGGAATCACTGACTGAAGTTCAGGAAATACACCTGGATCTAGTTGAAGAAGTCCCTATGAATTGAACAAAGAAATCCAGGTGAATATCACAGGACTGCAAAATTAAGGAGGAAATTTTGAAAGCTGGAATACTCTGAAAATCAAGGATGTAACAGACTCTTGTTTTCAGCTAAGAAAGAGAAAATACCAAGAAAGTTTTGAAAACAGAAATTAGGAGGTATCTTAGATCAACTAAAACTTTGAAAAGGTTGAAATGTGCTAGGTGACAGTATCAGCAGATTCAAACTTCATTTGTTAGCAGTGGGTTTGATTAAGGTCCTTAAAAGTAGCAGTTTAAGCAGTCTTTTGATCCTATGTGGCAATATCATACCCATCACGCATATGCGTTTCTTTGATACCTGATTTCAGAGTAATTTCAGGGATAAATTGCCTTGGGCAGTTTTGTATCAATCTGCAAATTTAACCTTCAGTATACTATTTCATATTCAAAATTCATTTTTTAACAGTGAGAATTAAATGCTAAATCAGGAGTATTTCTAACCTTCCATAGCCTTGATCTAAGTAGATATATTTTAATTTCCAAACTGAGACTTTGTAATCAGTCTTTAGAATAGAAAGACAACAGCAATTATAGAATTGAATATTATTTAAATACGTGGTTGGCAAAACACTGAGCTTTTAGCAATCAGGCTTAAGCATTTTGCTGATCTCAATCTAAGCTAGAAAAAATGATGATTCTGGGTTTAGAACAGGTTTCTGCCTTCACTTTTGGTTCAGTGCAGCTCCTGAACATGCCTTCTGAAAGAAAGGGAAGTGTCTTAAAAAGGAAAGGTCTTTCTAAAGCAGCAAGTGCTTGCAGACTGGCTTGGTGTTGGTCTGCTGGTGGGAAGTGGTGAGTATTTGCCTTTGAAACACTTGTTTTTCCCTGCTCTCTCCTTCACTTATTAACTGGTCATTATCACAGCCCATGAGTTCTCTAACTTTGGTGCTCCCCATCCTTTCCCCTCAACCCATAGCACGGCTGAGCAGGCAGCTATCTGGGTGCTCATATGCTGGCCAGCATCCACCCACAGCAACTGCAGAGCATCTAAATGAGTAACCTGATTTGTTTGTTTGTTTGTTTCTTCCTAAACTTGAAAGCCACAAAAGGGTAATTAGGTAATTAAAACTTCAGTTCCAGAAAACCAAGCCATAAACAAATTTTACTCTGTATTCCCTGGAAATACCTAAGCCCTATTAAGGAACACTTAGGGAGTACATGAGTTATGAATAGCTGGCAACTCATTTTTTCTCTGAACAAAAATCTAATTCTTTCTTTACTGCAGTATAATTTCAGCCTTTAGGTGAAAAAAAAAATAATAATATGGCATATACATTAATTATATTGCTTACTGTATGATAACTATCTTTAGAAGGTGTGCAAAAATCTTAAAATACTAATTTTCACAGTATTTTTTTCTGTGTAGCTCACTGCCTATTTTATACATGAAAAAATGGAGTACTATTTTCTGGATCTTCCTGTGGAAGGGGTGATCTGAGCAAAACAGAGGGCTGTAAATCATTTCTAGTATTCGTCATTCACCAGAACCTCAACATATATATTTTCAAAATGAAAGCAACAGCAATGATAGTTGTGCTTCTGTTTCTTCATCTTCTTTACTGCAAGTCAAAAGATGTTCTCAAAGTATAAAACTCCATCCCTGGTAGTGTTTAAAGCCAGGTTGGATGAGGCTTTGAGCAACCTGGTCTAGTGGGAGCTGTCCCTGCCCATGGAAGCAGGGTTGCAATAAGGTGATTCTTAAGGTAGGTCCCCTCTAACACAAGCCATTCTGTGATTCTATGATTTTATGGAAGTACCCCTGTAAAGGAAGTACCCCTGTAAATGCAAACATCTCTATTAATAACAAGGATGTAACTTTGTTAAAGAAAAGGTAAGAC
This sequence comes from Anser anser, assembly GCF_964211835.1. Lineage (NCBI taxonomy): Eukaryota > Metazoa > Chordata > Aves > Anseriformes > Anatidae > Anser > Anser anser. The sequence goes on from NC_139723.1 coordinate 11,031,998, forward strand.
AGTAGTACAGGAGTAGTGTTGTACAGAAAAGTGACAAGGTGAAATTTAAAAGCTTTTTTTATTTTTTTTTATTTTTTTTTCCCTCAGCAAGATTTAAAACAATTTACTTTGGATGTAATAAAAGCTTGTTATTTCTGTGTGTTGCAGAATGCTTTTCCTTGCTGTGTATAGGAATCTTCTGTGCTCCTTTTTCCTTTTTTCTTAAGTTCAAACCTATGACTGGCTCAGTGATGCTGCGCTGCTTTACGATATCTTTGACTTTGAGACTGAGAAGCAGTGGCTCAGAGAAGCAGATGTGGAGGGAGGAGCAATACGTGCCTTAATGAGGACAGCAGCCTTCCTTGTGCTCCTAATGGTTTTGGCTTCCAATGATCAAGCATTATTGATTTTCCTTCTCTCCTTCCCTCATTCTGCGATTGCTTTCTGTGGCCCATGGTGAGCTAAACGCTAAGCCATAATATCAGCAGAATCCTTCTTCTGCACAGACGAGAGGAACCATTTGGGGAACCATTCATTACTCCTTCTTTTTTCGTTCCCTTTTTCTTTGAAATATAAGTGCCTATAGCGAGGTGGTTGCCCACCAGTTTCAGCAAAGCAAACCGAACAGTGCGTGCTGCGTTCCTGCCCTCTCCAGGCTCAGGGATGACGCGGGGACTGCCGCAGCATTGCCCTGCATTATTCAACGTCAGGCGGGCCTAGACTCGTACATGTTGGTAATTCCTCTGGTCGGCCTTTCTTCGTTGTCTCCATGGCAACCGTTTCCATTGCCGTCAGTATCTCTGGGGCCCAGCCTTGCTCACATGTGTCTCAGCTGCTCCTCTCCCAACACAGCAATTAATAGCTGTGGTGTCACTATATTTAGACGTCTGGTGACCTCTGTGTTACTTACCTCTGAGATGAATGTCTTTGCAGTGCCCCCTTCTTCACTTGTGCTGCTTAGCTCTGGCTGCACGGCTTCACTTCATGGTTTCCTCCTGGGAAGTCACTGGGGTAGGACTGCTTCTCCTTGCTGTGGTGCTCTGGGCCAAAATGCCTTTGGGTGCTGGTTACAGGCCGCAGCATTTACATTGGTCATTCCAGCTTCTTTGCTGCGCTTTCTGCAGCTTTCATTGGAAACGAGAGAGAAGAGACACTGCAGAGTACGCTGGTGAAATGGCTGTCCCACCAAAACCAGCCAGACCCAAGCATGTGTGCTAAACTTGTGTCTCAGAGGGTTGTGGTAGGGAGGCCAGTTCTGCATGCTGACTATAGAAAACCCAGGGCAGGAAGGCCTGGTGGTCTTCTGAAGGGAGACACACAACCACTAGAAAAGGAGGTGAAGACAAGCACATGAAACACCATGCCTGAGTCCACAGAAACTACAAGCAATTAATCACAGAATTATTCAGGTTGGAAAAGACCTTTAAGATCACCTGGTAAACCTTTCACCTAGCACTGCGAAGTCCACTAAACCATGCTACTAAGTTCTATATCTACATGTTTCTTGAAGATCTCCAGGGATGGTGACTCAACCACTTCCCTGGGCAGCCCATTCCAGTGGTACACAACCCTTTCAGTGAAGAAATTTTTCCTAATATCCAATCTAAACCTCCCCTGGCACAACTTGAGGCCATTTCCTCTTGTTTAATCACTTGGTGCCTGGCAGAAAAGACCAATCCCAACCTCACTATAGTCTCCTTTAAGGTAGTTGTAGAGACCAATAAGGACTTCTCTGGGCCTCCTTTTCTCTAGGCTAAAAAAAATCCCCAAAAGGCTTAAAAAAAAAAAAAAAAAAAAAAACCTAAACCAAGAAAATTAGTGTCCCAGTCCACAAGTTGTCTATCACAGACAAAGCAAGGTATTGCTTGTTCACACCCCCTACCATGTAAAATATGCTTCAAAGGTATGATCATGGAACGAAATTTAAGTTTTCAAATGTTTAAATACAAGAGGCTCTTCATAATGTATCCCATGCTTGCCACTGCACTGTAAGTACTTGGAAGTACTGTAAGACTTTTGCCACCATACCTTTGTAGAAATAGGAATTTTTAAGGAGAGTTCCACTACAAAGAGAAATACATGGTTTTTAAAATACCAATATTTATTTTATTTTAGCAAGGACCACTGATCTTACTAACTATGTGAAAAATAAAACTTTTACAAGATTCAATGGGATGGTTACTAAAAAAAAATTTAAATCACAAATGCAAAATTTCACTCTGCTCTTTGATCTTCAGTATGATCCTCTCTTGGTGTTCAACTGCAATGTCACAAGAGTATGGAGTGCTGTTTGTTTTAAAGTAACATCCAAAATAGCTTGGAATGGTTAATTTCCCACCACCTCCTTTTTTTTTTTTTTTTTTTTTTTCCCAATACAGATTTGTTACATCAATTATAAATTACATATTGGATTATTTGAGAATGTCTGATGGACTGCAAAGTCTACAGTGAGAACTAAATTAAAATGTCTGCTTCTGTGCAAAAATAATTGCATCCTCCTTCTTGTTCCTAAGCTAAATAAACAAGCAATTGAATCACAGACAATTTTTTTATTATTATTGCTTTTTCACATTTGCAAAAAACATATTGATTTTTTCTGGATTTGGGGTGTTTACATTTTTTTTTCCTCTTTTGAATATTGCTATGGAGCAGCAGCAACATAAAAACTTGAGAGTGTCTTTTAAGGAGGAATGCACAGATCCCACAGCTCCGTTTGAGAAAACTATATGTAATTCTGTTTTTTCCCCAAAGCCTTTTCTTGTACCACCGATCTCAGGAGTATCGAAGACTTTAAATTCCCTAAATGATGTAGAATCACCATAATAAAATTCCTCCTTTTTATTTTTATTTTTTATATCTCCCTCTGTAGCATTATTCACTGGATGTGTTGCTGCTTTATGTTCTCAGCAATCAGGACAGCAAAACAATAATGTTGCTTAGTGCCTTGCAGAACTCTGGAAGGTGCTCTGCTGGTCCCATGGACCACAGCTGATTTTGCTCTGCCTCCTCCCTTCTCTCAGTTCCCAGATAAAAGCAAATGCAGTCCTCAGTCTGCAGGAGCGCTGATTGCTGAATGCTGCTGTGCCTAGCCAAACAATAATCTCAAAAAGTGAGAGGCAGCTTCTCAAAATCAAACAAATTGGAAGATTACATTAACTGCAAATGTAGCAATGAAACTGCCCCATGAAAAATCTCGTTTGCTCCATGGGGCAAGGTAAATTTAAACAAGCAGTGTTGGACCAAAGAGGCAGAAGATGGAAGGCAGGTGGAAATAGCCAGCTCAGCACTCTGTACAGCCCCAGCCTGGCTTCCTTGTGTCCCTGCTTTCATGTTATTTCCATGTGCTTCACTGAGGCCCCTTGGTTTATTCCCTGGTTTATATCCAAACTGCTGTTGCAATGCACTGGCATTGAGGTTGCACCTCACCAGCAGGCTGAAAACAGCATGGTCTTCAGGCATCCTGATTGCAATCGCTTCCTCCTGGGCCAAGAAATAGTCTTCACCTCCAAAATAAACAAGTTGTATGCCGTTTCCCTAATGGAAAAAGTCTCTGGACAACTCCTGGTACATGCTAGCAGTTGCTCAGCAGGGCTGCTCCTGATGCTCAGTGATCCTTGATGTTCATCAGCTCAGTGCCACCCTCCAGCACCACCAATGCACTGCTGCAGAGACAGCCTCAAAGCACGCAGCAAGCTTCTGAGATACAGGGCAGATGTGTCCAGCAAGAAAACCAAAGCTAGCCCCCAGAATGAGAAGGTTATAATCCTGAGGTGCATGCTGCCCATCATCACCTACCGAGTGATATGACACTTTGCATTACTTGCAATGCGTATTTTAGGCTACAACTGTTCTTCAGCTTTTCCAGTGTGCGCTCATAACTCCTGATGAATGATTTCTCTCCACTTAGCTACCCTGATTTTGTAAACTGATATTTCAATTTAGTCTCTTCTACTCTTCTTCTCATAAAAACTGTTGGTTTGTTAAGAATTAGAAAGCATCAGGAAGACTTGTTTTGTATGTACTTATTCTTTTGCCTTAAGAAAAGGAAGATTCCAGTAAAAACTCTGTAGGCCTCAGCTTAGAGACATAAAATTTTGTGCACAGGGATATTTTTTTTTTTAGTTCCCTTGCCAGACATGAAATATCACATATATCTATTGTGCTACATGTGCACTCTTGGGGCAGAGCCAGAATCAAATTTAAATTTCACTTGAGTTATAGGGTGATTGGATGCAGTGTTTCAGTTCATTGCTCATCTGTCTTTTAAATGCAGAGTAAATTATAATAAATGCCTGGTGTTGAAATGACTGACAGTTACTGATCAGATTCAATTACCATTGACTGAAGCAAAGAGAAATGGGAAAATTGGCTGGGGATGTTTATCACCAATACAGCTTGCACAGCATGGTCAGGAGAAGGACTCGGCTTTCCTGGTTAACGTGCAGTTGATTTAACAGCATGACAGCCGTCTGCCTTGCTCTTCCTGCTCCTGTAGTCCACTTTCTGTTACAGGAAAGCAGTATGCACACCACATGAGAGTACTGTGAAAAGATTATTTTGTTTTAATTATTTTATTTTATTTTTTTTAAAGCAGCTGATACTGTAGGTCATAAGAGTACCCTTATGGGTACAACAGGACAAACCTGAGGATGGTGTTAATGGACCTATGTTGGCATGTATCTGCTCTGTAGCCACTTTGGAAGGAATTTGTGCTAATTTCTGGTGTTGGTCTGGATCAAGTGTTTCTGTTGGTGGCTGGTTAATATGCAGGAGAAGGGCTTTTGAAAGGCCAAATTTTAATCAACCTATGAGCTTCTTATTTTCCCTGAAGATTTTATTTTAAAATGTTCATAGTAAGCCATGTGAAGAAAATAAAAAAATGAAACATGCAAAAAAGACGAAATCTTCTGTAAGTTAGAGTTACAGAAATGTGTTGCAAAGTTCAGGTCTGTGTTTCATTTCTCCCTGACTGGACTTGGGAAGTTCCTGTGACCCATTCCTCAGAAACAGGGTTGAAGCATCTCTGACATCTGAGGACCGATAGGCTGATGGAGAGGTTCTCAGACAGAATGGCTGTGAGGTCTGCTGCCAAAATGCCTTTTTGTCCCAAAAAAAAAAAAAAAACACCAAAAAAAAAAAAAACACACCTCTATCATGTCTGGCCGTGATACAGTTGTAGAACATGTATCATAAACATGTAAAACTCTATGAAATCTCAACTTTTTGTGCTTTTGTGGTCCTGAATGCTCAATTGGCATGAGTCAGGCATTCAGATCTTGTATATTCTGGAAAGATTGTCTAAAAAGTGCATCCACAAAATCATAGGATGTATTTTCTGAAGAAGCATGCCCCCAGATAGGTCCAATAGTACAGATATTGGAATTATCCAGTTTCAGATGTGCTCCAAATGCATGCAGAATAAAAGGCTTGGGCAGTGATGGGTTAGGATCGTCTCCAGCAGCCAGGCACTATGTTTAGATTCTCAAGCAAGTGCAATCCAGCAGGTACCACATCTTGCCAGATCACACATCATGCATAATTTAGTTTCTAATTTAGTCTGGATTAGTTGTTTTCACATGCTGTTTGTGTCACCCTTTTATTACCAAATCTCCTGCTTTAAGGTAGAACATTTTATTTCCTGTTGATATCAATGCCTCCATGTTTTCTTCAACCTCTCTGTATTCTGTTTCTCACCTTCTATTTTAAATTATTGTGGTTACAAACCACAACCAATTTACAGCAGCAGGAGTGTAATTAAAAATAATAGCCATAGCAGCTGTATTGAGAAACCAGTCGTTTTCTATACCAGTTAATGACATATCTTGTGCTAATCTGAATGCAAAACATGCTCCTTTAACAGCTTTTTCCAATATGAAAGGGAACGGAAACCCATTAATAACTATATTCTACTGCAAGGTTTTGAAAAATGGAGGAAGCCTCCCCCTTCCCCCCCTTCCCTCCCCAGTCGCCTGGAAATTGCATCCCCGAAGTCTGGGAATCTGTAAAATGCAGATGATTTATACCACCAACAGTCTCCAGGTCCCTGAGAAACAGCAATGGAAAGCTTCACAAGAAGGTCTCTGGGGGTCCAGGCACAATCATCTGCCATGGAAGCACTGGACAGAAGGATATTTACTGTGTAGTATTTATCAGACTGTGGCAAATAGAAAGTTCAGGGAAGAAAGCATCAGTGAAAAAGGGAGAAAAGCTGTCAGTTCAAGGTGAAGTGCGCTTATTGTCCTCAAAATCCTTAGCTGAGGAAGACCTGGGCTGCAGAAACAGCATTAGCACAAATTATTTTGAAATCTCAGAGGTTAACAGAAAGAAATCCTGAGATACTTTGATAAAATGAAATGTAAATCTCAAAATTTTCACATTTTTCAATATTTTCCCTTCAGGAAATGCTGTTGTCTGCTACTCTTGGAAATGGAAACTTTCTGCAGGGACATGTGGATTTTAATTAACATGAGCTAGAAAGAAGTCACCTGATGAAAGGGGATATTTTGACATTTTTATTTGTAAAGATCTTCAAATTTTTATATTATACAAAATCAATTTTGGAATGAAACATAGTCATTACTTAAACTAATGAGAAATACTAGTTTTTGAAAAGTTGCTCTCTGGGTGGAGAGAAATGCAGATGATTCTGTGCTACTCTAGTTTTTGCCTGTAGCTAGCTGGGAAAAAATGAAAATAGAAACAAACAATTGAGATAAAGCACACCGTTAGCATTAAGTGCTTCCCCAGGGGTACTGCTAAGTCATTTACCTTTGTTTTGAATATTGCTTAGAAGTGGAGCATACTGATTCGTGCTGTCAGCAAAATTTTAGGTTCATAGGTAAGGATTTATGGGAGGCTGCTAAGAGCATTTTCAGTCACCCTTTTAGTCAATCATCCCTTAAAAGAAGACAGAGTTATTCACACAATCACTTTGGCAGTCACTCATAGTGGGTGTAAAAGCCCAGCGTATGAGATTGATAGTTTGCTACATCTGTTTTCACCAGGCTAAAGGACAACGTGCATGAAAACAACACCAATGCTCCTTCTGTACGTGCACAGCACGCTGTGAAGTCTTTGTTGCTTGCTGCATAGAAAACACTGAGCTGAAACTGTTTGTTTAGCCAAGGCACTAATTGCCTAACTGACGCTGGGCTATTCAATTTAATCTTCAAATGTGGCAGAAAAAAACTCTACAAAGGAAAATTAACTTTCTGTTAAATTGAGCAAACACACACAACTCCAAAATTTTATACAAGCAGAACCTCTAGTCTGTATGAGGCCAACGCTCATTGATGGGCTCCATGCCACTTCCATAGGTTAATGCCTAGGTACATCCCAGTCTTAAAACTCTGTCCTAGCAATTTGGGTTGAGAGTGAAGTTATGCCAATAGCCACCATGCCCCACCTGTCACTCTCTGTACAGGCACTGTATGTTTCCTCTCTGTGAAGAAAACCCCGACGGAGCAGTTTGGGGTCGCTGGTGGTGGGAAGATGGGGTGGGGAAGCAGAGCCATGCTAGCCACAGGGTCCTTACAGAGGGTGCGTTGGCCAAGGGGTGGCCTTCAGCACAGCTCCAATGTGAGGGAAAGAGAAGCTGGGGTGATGGGGGTGTGGAGGATGGCCCAAAGCAGTTATTAATATTTCATCACTGATGCTTCTCTGCAGCATCTCTTTGCATATCCACAGTTGACAGCACTAGAAATCTTGTCACTTCACTCACATCTGTCCACCTGCCAGCCCTTCAGTGTGGCCTTTGGACACAGCAATGTCTCCATGGGGGCACAGGCTTTGGAAATATTAAAAAGTGGAGGAAAGTCTCAAGACACAGACTAAAAGGGTAGATTATTTCCTTTCCAACTTCTTTCTCCTACTAGGCATATGTCATAATTTCACAAGCTAAGCATATAAAATCAAAAACAAGACTGCAAAGAAACCCATGCAACTACTTCCCCACTGTTAAAACATGGATGTCCTACCATTTCTGGGTTGTCTGTGATGGAGCAGGAGCTTGTGAAAGCTGTCCTTTTATTCCGCAGAACATTTGCAGATCTATGCAGAGAGAAGGAGATGTGATGCTCTTTTAGCAGGACCTTCCCATCTTGTGTCTGTCCCGCAGGAACTGCTCTCCTGCTGCAGTGTTCAGTGTTTTATCTGCTCCTGTTCTAAAGGAGAAATCAATCTTACAACTCTTCCCTTTCTAATTAAACCTGTGCTAGTGAAATCTGGCCTAATTCTTCCAGCTGTATTTTAACAGAGTTAAATTTCATCCACCCGTTAGTTGCATTTATACTCTTCTTGCAGCTTCTGTTCTCTGTCTGCAAAGGGCTGGATGTGTGTGAAAACCCTCCACAGACTCTCAGGCAGATAGAAATGTTCTAAACCCCTGGTGTAGCATGCAGAGTAATATCATGTCTATTGCTGTGCTCCAGAATGGTAAGATCTTCCAGTAAAAACTTTAACCTTGTGATCCACCACCCTTTCAGGTATGTTTTGTTACCCCCTATGCCACAGCCCCCCTCCCTCCCCAGGTAAACCTGACACTGCTGGACGAGTGTGGAGAACTGGTGATTTGCTTGTGTGCAATTTATCCTGTTCTGGTTATATAGATTCAGTAATACTCGTACCACGTGTCCACTCCATAATACCTGTAAGGATATATGGATTATATAACTGACTGACTGAGAAAAGGGATGAAACCAAAACAGATCATCAAGAACCCATCCTACTCAGTGCATTCCTAGCTGATTTTCTTCAGAGCGTGCTCTTAACACATCTAGGTGGTGGCAGATGTTCCAGGAGGAGCAGTAATACAATTGTGGAAAAACCAAGGCCTGCAACAACGCAGGCAGAGCTGTAGGGACTGTGTCAGTACGAGGCAGTGAGGGCATAAAACAGACACTGTCTTTCACTCAGGAAAATGTTGCAAGGAGTCTAAACTGCTCTGCTCTACACCTTCAGTAGTTGTCCAGCTGTGAAAAGTAGACACAAGAAACTATTCTTCTGACTTGGCAGTGTTTTAAGTTGAATTTACACTAGAAGAGAAAAGAGTGAGAAATCATGTCCAACTACCTGCCACAGGAACCAGCAATCTTAAGGGTACAGCTTATATGCTCAGAGGCCACACGTTATAGTTTATGAACTGGCATTAAGACTCAACAGCAACCCCTGAGCTCTGTCTGGATGATAAATGCAATGTTCAGCTATCTTGAATAACAACAAAATCTGCTGCTGGCAGATATTACATGGGTGTATTGATTTCCTCTTTGGTGGGTCTGTGTGCTCAAACCGAAGAGTGCTCTTCGTTATTTATTTCCATTTTAGCAGCAAAAAGCTGTTCTCAGGATCCTGCCTACAGCTCTGTCAGTGGTACGCCTTCTGCCAGGGACTGCTTTGCCTTGGGATATGTGTCAAGCCCCACAGCTGGGGGTATCTTCTCAAAAGCCACATGAAATAAATGAACAAGCATCTTGTGAATGTGCCTGGTGAAGAAGCCTCCCACATCTCCTCCCAAGAATTTCTTCCTCCCAGCAGGACATAAAGAGAGAGCCTGTCCATACCACAGCCCACATGGCAGCTTGAGGACAGGTAGTGCAAAAAGAGCATCCACAGGGGATCTGTGTTGTCCCTGTGAGAGCCACCAGAGAGTGCATACCCTTGCCCACCCCTGAACCAAGAGGACAGCCACCTCCAGGCAGTGACGCAGACACAAATATTGGACAAATCACTTTTCAGCTGTCTGACTTTATAATGGGGCTGTCTGGTCTGCCTCTCCTGATTAAATGTCCTTGCTGATACAAATGCAGAACTACTTTCTACAAATAGAATAATTTATTCCTAGTCCTCACAGAGGTGTCCAAAATAGCTCTGCTATTTCTCTCTGCAGTTTGCATCTCTAAATGTTTGTGTAAGATTCATTCAATAGAGCCACACTTTGATTTTAGTTAACTTTAGCTGTGTTGTGTGGTGAAATAAAAGAGTTACCTGCTTACATTTCACTATATTTGCAACTTTTGCAAACAAAAACAAGTTATCTGGCAAGTAGCAAATGGAAACGTTTTCTCCACTAAGAGAAGTTGTTTAAGCTGTCTTGTATATTTGGGAGCACTGGCATAAATTAAGCCTGATTTCCGTGAGTTTGTACACTGAAGCTAGTTCATGTCAGTTGTGTTAGGTGACAGGGAAAGTTCACACTCCACTCAAAGCCTTTCCTGTGTCTGAAGCTTTTAAAAAATATTTTCTTTCCCTTACAGACACTGTTTATTACTAAGGGTTGGACCTCATCAGCATCCCTTCTTTCAGTGAGTCCTCCTCCACCTGGGCATTTATTTCAAGGGTCTTGGATGAACTTTATATCTTTCAGATTTTCCTCTGCTATATCTGTTAGTTCCAGTGACATGAGGAATGGGGAGAGACATAAACAGTACAATCATTTAATCCTTGTTTCCATAGCAAGTATGGCTAAAAAAAATTCCACCTGAATTTGACACATGACAACCTCTGAATACGAGCTGCAATAAAAGACTATCAAGTAAAAGAGGGCAGATACTATCTTTAGTGCCAAGTTTTGAAATGCTGAACAGCAGAACTAGTATGCCCTCCTAGTGATTTCTTCCAGGCTTTTCTCCCATGACACATACAAGTTCTTTAAACCAAAACTTCTGCATTTATGAACACTGGATGTGTTTGCTTTTGCTGCTGTGTGACAACAGGACGTTCCTGAAGGACTGCTTTGATGAAAGCCTAAGTGAAGAAATGGAGTGTCCTCTGCTATGTGCTCCCATATCTATCATTACACTTTAAGTCTAGACGAGAGGCTTCTGCAGAAATGTGTGCTTCCTTACTTTGCTTCGTAATTTGTCCTTAAGAGCTCTTGAAATAAAAAGATAAGCCAGCCCAGCAAGCAGGGCAAAAGACTGAAAAATGGAGAAACTGGGGATACAGGTGACCACTACTGACACATTGAGGAATCTTGGTGAAGTTGTTTCTTTGGTGTATGTCTTCACTGGACTCCCAAACCTCCTGCGGAATTAAGCACCAACACCCGTCTGTATGTTAGTGACAATGCATACCTGAACTCCAGACATACTGCTGCAGTGGAAATAAATACCGACGACTTCTGGCCTCTAATCCTTGCCACTGTATTGACTACCTGATCCCAGACCTGCTACTTCTCATCCTAGTGCCCCCGTGCATCTTATTATAAAAGCTGAGGCTCACAAGTATTAATCAGGAACAGGCACTGCTTCTTGGCATCCAAAAAAAAAAAAAACCAAAAAAAAAAAAGTGAAGCCTTCCTCAACTGGGGCCTCTGTCCTGTAAATAACAGAGACACGCTACAAATTCTGATAAAAACCGGACATTTTTCATGAAATGTGAAGGCTGCATTTTGAAGTAAGCAGCAGCAACCTGCTGGTCACCACAGCTGCTTCTTCATTCAGCTCTTTCTGCATGGTAAATGCAGTCAGTGCACACTATCTCATGCGCTAACAACCCTTGCGCTGGTGTGGCACAAGGTGTGGACTCTGAAGTCTCTGTTGGATGCACGCCTGTGAAGAACCATGGAAGAGTTTTGGCGCTGCCTTTCCATGCTATGTCCTTGAAATCAAAGAGGCTTTGTGCAGCTCCTGGTGCACAAAACTGTCTTCAAAACTCCAGAGACTGAGAGCTAAGTGTCTATGGCAAGAGGAAGCCAGTTCCTGCCTGTTTAGGCTAGGGATGAGCCATGCCCTGGCCCTCTTCTGTCTGGCAGTATAAGCATGGCCTCTAAAAGCAAAGGGTTTGTACAGATCTCACAGTAGTGAGTCAGTCTACCAAATGCTAGGACTGTCCCAAAGAACTGCAGAGCTTGTGAATAAATCTTAAAAGTATCAGGCTAGCAAAAATAATGTGCTGGATTCCCAGCTATTCCTCTCCTTTCTGGTCCTAGTGCTGCACAGCAGATGCGAGCCATGCCGTTCCTCCATTTGAGGAAACACCTAATTCCTAAGGAGTCATGTTTCTTTTGTGGAACGAGGTTCTTTACATCCCACAGAAGAAGTTTTTATTTGGAATTTGGAGGCTAGCAATTGAAAATCAATCTACTATTCAATACCAAACAAAGCCTTCCTCTCAGAGGCTGTGATGCCAAGCTAAAACCAATGCACAGCTATTTTATTCTTTTGCACCGTGGTGTCTGCTGTCAAATTACCTGCACTTGGCAGAATTCAGACTTCATTCAGAGGCTGTTGAAGCTGATAGCAGGATTTCCATTGGCTTTGGTTTGCCTTAGGCAAAAGACCTTACAAAGGAAACATAAGAGGCTTATGAGCTAAAGCTAGGAAGTGATGCAGAAGACAAGGCACCAGGTGTGTGTGAGCATTTGTGGTCCCTGTGATTCACAGTAATTCACAGCAATTATGTTCCCTTGTGTTTACTTTATTGATGTTTAAAACTAAAGTAATTGTAGATAACAATAAACATTTGCTTTTGCAATGGCAGCAGCTGATAAAATGTGATGGCATTTTATTAAGAATTAAGTCAGCGAGATTGTTTTGATCTGTTGTGTGAAATACATAAGAGCATTAACTGAAATGAAAGCTGCAATATCTCACAGGTTCAAGAATACTGTTGCACTTATTTTTAGCAGTTTTTTTTTTTCCCCTCTCATATTATCAAAAGATGGTATACGGATGCCAGGAAAGGGAAAAAATTGCTGCTGTTGATCTTGCTGCAAAATATATATTGGTAGAAGGATCCATGTTTTAACCTGGACTGAGGGCACTGCAATATGTTTGCAAATGATCAATACCTTTGATCATTTGGTCATTTTAAATCAAAGCATGGGTGTAATGTCAATTATTTTGTAAGAATGTGTGTTGTAAGAATGTGCTTCATCTGTGTGTTACTACAACTCAGCATCTGCAAGGGGATTGACTTGATTAGTAACATCTCTTCCACGAACACCATACCTATTCCCTATGCAAAGAAGGCTCATTGGATTATAAAATTTGGGATCTTGTTTCAGGATACCATGCACCACAAAGCCGAAAGGTATGTATTTGTCAATCAGCAGAGAAGTATTAAACAAGTTAGGAAGTTATGAGACTGTGTGGCCTTTTCATCTCGTTGTTGTGTGAAGGAGGAGAATAACTTTGAAAGAAGTCCTCGAATATTTATAAATGGAAGGGGGAATCAAAACCACTAGATTCTGCATACTCTTAAGGCAAAGATATCTGTGTGCCACCAATTACCCTATGAGCTTTCTGTGTGGTCTAGTCATAAATTGAATGACATTAAGATCACTTTAATTCTTTATCGTGAGCTTAAAGTCTGCTCTTAGTCCATACCTGTAAAAGGGCTATTGGTTATGCAGACACAGGTGAACTAACAGGAGGGAATGCCTCACGTTCTGTTAATGTGCTGTCTCGCCTGCTGTGGTGCCTGTATAGGTTGTGCTTGCTCCCATTACAGGCGTCTGAAAGCAGCAGTTGAGCTTTCTTATGATAGATGCTGCTTGCAACTTATACAACTCCTTGTAGGCAGATGTCACACAAAATCACTTCCTAAGTCAAGATCAACACATCAGAACTTTCACTGTTTAAGCATTTTCCATATAAACATATATTCCAGTGCAGAAGTGCAAGATACACCTTTCTAGAGGAAAAAAAATATATGTATATACATATATATATATTCTTCTGCTAGTGTGTTGTGAGAAAACAGCTCTGAAGATAATCTGGGCTAGCAGCTTGCAATGGAGCTAAAAGGGAGGCCTCCAGATGAATTTAGCCTGTTAACTTGGCTTAAAAAACAAAGGTGTCTTGTTTTTCTCTTTATCTTAGCAAACATCCATTGTGTGTGTGTGCCCTTGCTGCTTCTTATGGTCTGACCTGCATCCAAAGGTACCTCCCAGAAGCTTTTAGGCATCTTGAAGTAACTGGAATTCAGAGTCATGTGTAAGCAGTGGTACGGGCACACCACATCTCCAAACATCCACGCTGACGTGTGCACTCTCTCTCCCCCACGCACACACGTGTGAACACTCTTGATGCACTTTTGACACATTTTTTCTCTGTGGTTTGTCTCTGGCTCTGTAACCCTAGAGCTCCCTGTTCCCCACTTGGACTTGTCTCTGGCTCCAGGATGCTGTAAGTGATGGGTGATTGGAAGAAACAAGTCCCATATGCAGCATACACGTAGCTTCTTAGCTGGCGCTGATGAAATGTCCATTTCCCCCACCCAAGAGGCTTATTTCTAGTGGGTATTTTAGTGAGTAAAAGCTACGTTTGGATAAGTGCAGTGAACTCTTGGGGGTAACTCAAACAGACGAATTGATATTTCATGCCGAGTTAAACTTGGACAACGTGCATTGCAAAGGTGTTGACATAGCATTAGTAATTGCTTTTCATCACTTGCTGCTAGTTTCTACATCTTGCAAAATACTTTTAGTATTAGAAATGTCTTGCCGTGAGACACTGAAGTCATTTTCTTAGCCAGTGCATACCTCTGTAGCTCTGCAGATAACTCCCATTGTTCCTCATCAGCAACCACGCAAGGAAAGGACGTAGTTTGTAGGAGAAGACAAGGTACCAGGTTCTGGAAGGAAGGTGCTGACAATCAAGTCAATATCATGTAATCTGCTATTTTTTCACTCTGTGCAGCTATAACTTCCTATGACAGTTTGTCACGTTAGCTTTCATTTACGTAAGAGGGACCAGCTGTTGTTTTATTTCTCTGAAGGAGCCCATAATGGAATTGCTGAAATATTTAAGGCATAATTACCCAAAATGCTATTCCAGGCCTTAATAATAATATGTGCATGTCACCCAAAATTCCATGATGTTTCCCAAACAAAAAGTGAGATGAAGATTTGTTGGGCTTGAGAAAGCAGTTTTTGAAACACCTCCATTTCTGTTTAGATTTTCTGCTCCAGTGACAGATATGCTAGGGATCCTTATGTCTAGCAGTGATACTGGCTCTTGTCCATTTTTTTTCCAGCCATGAAATTCTCTGCATCTCAGTTGCAATTTCCATGACTGATGTAATCCATGAGTATTTCTCAGATGTACTTAGCATATAATCACTTAAACAAAATGCTGTTCTTCCCAATGCTTTTCTACACTAAAATGGGAGTAAAGTAAACTAGAAATAAACAAGCCAATCTCTTGTTATTAGGGGGGAAAAGACTGTGCAGCAAATTAGAATGTTAAATCAGTGAGAGACCTCATTTCTCAAAACGCAATATGTGGAACTCTCACCCGTGATAGAGCCATTTATTGTTCAAACTGCCTTTCATTGAGAGAAAATCGCATTATACGGCAATCTGTGTGCCATCGGAATATATTGCTGGGAGTAATGGCATGTGTATTGCTATGTGTATTGTACCATCAGTGTTTTGGATCACTCTGTCCTGTTCTACCCTCTTCTGAAGGAAAAAAAAAAAAAAAGCAAAAAAACTTTATAAAATATGCCAGTATGCCAGATTGAATTGTGTTTCTCATGTGACCCCCAAAGGAAAGAAGGTCATGGGGCCATTCAAGCCTCATTTCTGCACCGTTTAATGAGATTCTGAAAGGGCTGGGGAGGGGGAAAGACCATTTATCACTTTGGAAACAAAAGAAGAGGCAGCAGAAACAGAATCTGAATGCAAATGAGACATTTTTTCACTTGGGACAAGCTGATTTCCATATTAACTATTTTTTTTTTTACATTTGTCCACATGCATTTCCTTTGCTATTTTTAATTTTGAAGCCAAATGATGACAATGAGTTAAATTTGCATGTTTTCTAAAGAAACGCTGAGGATGAACCTACAGAGATTAGTTGTATTGCACTGCATTTTAGCGGTTATATCTTTAAACAAAGCTGAAATCCACCAGCCCCCTTGACCTGTGTTAGCTGTGTGCTTTGTCTGTTATTTTGTCATTGCTCACTGAAGAAATAGAGATAAGGTGGGGAGAAAATATAACAGTATTTATGTAAATCATTTTTATGACACTGAAATTATACACTGTACTTTTCCAGGATGTAGATAATATGCATTATTCATATAAAGAACATAAAGAATAAGGAAATTCAATCTCATTGACACAGTTTCAGTTCCCTTGTAAAGCAGAGGTGCCAATGCAACTTTAGAACTCTCTGAGGGGTTTGCTGAGTGTCGCTGATGGTGTCTGGTCTCTCCTTGACTGATTCAGGGTGAAAATATTTTATCTTTCCAGTGTTTCTGAAAGTGAAGTTGCTTAGAGGCTGGGGCACAGGTAACCCTATAGCTATTATTCAAGGATTTTGAGAGAAGAGGAAAACTGTCAACACATTGTAGTCTTGGATACATTGTGAAGCAGTGGCATAAAAACCCAGGCTTCCAGGCCCACCTCAATGCCGTAGAGAGTTTCCCTCTCTGTTTCAGTTTAACAAAAGCCTCACTATTAATTGTTTTAAACAAAGAAACCCCAAACTTTCCATGTGAGGGCAATAACCTATGCTACAAACCTGCCATCTTCTCCTGTTCATGCCTGTTGATGCTTCATAGGTTGCAGGTCATATAGCTTAGCCCATGCTTTCTAGGAATCATCACGCTGTGTCAGAGGGAGTAAAGGACCAGGGGTGAGACTGTCCTCAGCGGTGTCCAGTAACATGATGAGAGGCACCAGTCATGAATGAAAATACAGGATGGTCTATTTAAACAGAACAAAAATATATATATATATTTCTTTTCACTATTGATAGGAGTTGAGAGTAGTACTGTGCAACCTGCCCTAGCTGTGCAACCTCTGGGAAGGGAGTTTGGACTAGATGGTCCCCAGAGGTGCCTTCCAAACCCCAGCAATTCTGTGTGATTCTGTGATCACTTCAAACCACTCACAGAGAGCCCTGCCTTGAACCTTCTCTTCCAGCTGGAAGCACTCTGTCACTCAAGGGGCTTTACCACCTCTTTCCCAGTCGAACTTGGTGTGGTGCTCACTGAGGGCCTAGCAAGCTTCAGTCATGCTCAGGTTGATGTAATGGTGTCATCCCAGCAAGACCTTTGGTTGACAAACTGAGACCTAAATAGTGAATGCTGATTGATTTTTATTTTTTTTTTTAAATCATATTTTAAGCCTAGACATTCTTTTTCAGGGTAAGTGGAGGGGGATCAGACTTCATCAAAAAATTCATGGCATTCATGAAGTCCATAAGCATTAGCATGACCCGGGCCTATCTCCCTGCAGAAATAAGAGGTGGAGCTAGAAGCATTATGATTAATGTTTGGCACTAGACTAGATTTTCCCCACTGTTAGTTCTTGTGAATCCCCACAATACTAGCAGGTGTGTATTCTTTTGCAATCTTCCCCCATCCCCAGGTACTTTCTCCTGTTATTGTTGTCAGCTTTTTCCAGTTGTAAATGATAACATCAGGGCTTATATATCTATTTGAACACATTTTCTTCTCAGTAATGCAAATATTGGCTTTGTTTTATTTCCTCTTCAGCCCCTATATCTGTGAATTTGTCCTTATCCTTAGCAATTAAAACATCTTTCCTGAGGCAAACAAAAGAAAAATAATACAATAATAAAATGACAATGCTTGCATCTGCCTGATGTTATCTTGACAGCAGATGATGACAGATACATTAAACAATAAAAGACCTTCATTGAAATACAGATTTGGAGGGGAGGAGGAAATTCAAAGAAGGAATATCCATCTCTCTACTCACTGTGGTTTGATAATAATTATAGAAAAATTAATTACCTGCCCTTCACAGGAGCTAAGCAATTATACCTCTTGGATATTCTGAGTTCTATATGTTTATTTATTGCTAAATTAAATACAGATGATTTATAACTTTGTTACCTTGACACAGTCATGTTAAAAAAAACAACCTACTGCCCCAGAAATGAAACATCTGAAAATCTTGAGTGGATGAGACAGTTCTGGTGTTCATCATTAACCATCACCATTAACTAAGCTCTCCTCTGTCTACCTGGATGGCATGAATCAGGCTAACATCGGGGAAAATTCCTTTTGTCTTCCTTTTACTCTGTGCTACAACTATATCTGTAACATCACTGTTTTAAAGCAATCGGAGGTAACTCCAGCACTGTGATGACTCCCAGCACTAAACTCTCCTGTGCTGCTACTCATTGACTTCATGAAAAATATTGCAGGAATTACATGAGAGTGGAACCATCAAATGAAAAGAGACTTGACGGTGATGGATGTGCAGTGATGTTGTGTGAGGGGATTCTGATATGAATAAAAACAGGACAGAAACTGTCAAGCATTTCAGTGGTTTTTTTTTTTTTTTTTTTTTGGTGGCGTTATCTGTAATGAGTTAGAGAAGACATTTTAAAGCCATGATAGACAGCAGAAGGCATCAGAAAGTCAGATGTAAACTGGAATTTCCTTTGTTTCAATGAAAGGTGACACTCACAGACATTAGAAAGGAAAATAATACTGCAAACATGAATGCATTGTAAGACTCATTAATACATATATATATATATTTTTTCATAAAACAGATTTATCTCTGTGACAAAAAACATTGCAAAATTACCTTTAAAAAGCCAAAGATGCTGATCAGTTCCTGTCTGGCAGTACCCCACCGTTCAATTTTTGTTTAATTAGGAACAGCTATATGTCCTATGTCTTATCTCCTGCCTGCTTCATTCACGAAGTATCTTTTTTAAACATAGTAGGAAATTACAATACATGGACATATCTAGAGAGAATGGCTCCTTCATTTTAAGAAGGACCGTTTAACAGATTTCTTGCAGAAGCCATTGATCAGGTGGGGATTTGTGCTGAAACAGCGTCTCTATTTCATAAAACTGGAGCAAGTTTTTCTGGGTACCTTAAAAGCAAGTATGCTCAGCCAGGCTTTAATTACCTCTGTTAAGCTCTCTAGCAAGCAGCAAAGCAGCAAGTTGTGAGATTCGTAAGATTATGTTCTTTGCTAATAATAGGTATTAGTGTACAGTTAGGGGAGTGCAGAGTTTTTCTGTATTCAGTTTTCGGACTATTGTGATAATTATGCAGGCTCAAGCCCTGCAATAGCCACATACAGGCCTCTCAAAAAAGGATAGAGAAAAAGGAGAGCCAAATCCGACCTTCATCCACCCCTCTGTTAGCCTAGGGAGACTCACCAAGGTGACCTCCAGTAACAGGTTTTCAGCTTTTAATTTTTCCAACCTATCATGTTAAAGGGGACTTACCAGAGACAAACAATGGCCTGTTTCAGAACCCTGCTAAGGACTTTCACTGAAACAATTTCACCAAGTTGAAAGTATTTAATAAGGAGACAGATATAACAGATTCAGAACTGCCATTGATAAATACACATACTGCAATAACACTAATATATGATAATAGTGCTAGCAAAATACAATCCCAGGTATTCCTTACTGAAGGGTGAAAGCACAGAGCTTACCAAGAAGGCATCCCTGTCTTGGTGGAGGAGGAAGGGCACAGCCTCTGCTAGGCTTCCAATTTCTTCTTCCTGTCCCCCAGCTTTTCTTTTTTTCCTAACTTCTTTTTTTTTTTTTTTTCCTAACACTAGCTTCTAACACTAACTCTTTCTATACTATCCCCTTTTTTTCCTTTATATTCTAGCCTTATTTGTTCCCCTCCCTGGGGTAACATTTAGCATGATTTGGGTGGAAAGTCAAGTGCTACAGTCCTATATGTTTAGCATGTACTTCATTAAGCTCATTTTCATATTCAGGTGTACTATTCATTTTACAAATAATCAAGCAAAAGGTTTCACTCCAGGCACTGTGGCCCTCAAGGATGTATTCTGCTGCCAAAACAGGACCATCCTTCCACTTCCTCCCTCCTCTGGCAACCTCTTATACTAAGCTTGTGGACCTCCAACCACAAAGTTTGTATAAGAGATAAGCAGGAGCAAGCTGCTCAAATTCCCCTTGCACAAGGCCATTGCTTATCTCTGACACTAACAAATCTGACTATTCTTCATACAACCCATGTAGGCTGGGCACTCATGTATCTGTTTGACTGACCTCAGTGGTTTTATAGATGCATTAGCACATGGCACTGGTATCAGCATGCAAGTGCTTTGTGCGCTGCAAGACTGAACTAGAATTGATGCAGACATTGAATGATTAGGCCCCTGAAAGGTGGGGAATGGCAGACCAAAAGCTGGCCACTAGCAGCAGCCCATCAGCCTGGATACCTGTGCCTCGTGCACGGCCACATGGAGTGTTTTGGCCCTGAAGGACTGTCCCCTAGACACATTCCCTTCCCAAGCACCCGCAGTGATCCTGCTGTCCTCTGCCTAGGGCTTTGTCTGAGTGCAATAATGCACTTTGCAATTTTTTTTTATTTATTTTTTTTTCAGAACCATCATGGGGATCCTATCCACTTTTCTCACGTCAGCTAGGCCTGTCACGGTCAGTGCCTTGCCTTTGTATCTCCAACGCCTTGATGGTCTCTGTGGCACTGTTGCAGCATCCTTATATCTATCCAGCATTAACTGCCACCCGTAGAGACAGTCGTTCATTGACTGATTTGGCTGCCTCTGGAACTAGGTACAATGCTTTTGTCAGACCTGTTAAATTTTCCATCCCTTTGTTCTTTATATTGTCCATCTTTCACTTGTTTCTTGCTTGCATTTCTAGTTTTTTTTATTAACAGGTTTATACTCACACAAAAAGGTGTGTCTTACTGTAATCTCTGAGGACAGAAAAGCCACCAGCCCATGTCCATGTGCTTCAGGCATCTCTGCTTGAGTACACATAAACTTTCAGATGCTACATGTATCAACGCTAGAAAGTTTCCAGAGATGTAAAAACACATTTTTTATTTCTGTTTCCTTTTTTCCAGGATCCAGAATTTCTGAATTCTTTAAGGGATTAATTTGGCTATGGTCTTCCTTTGCCAACTTATCAGTTAGGTCTCTTATTTGCTTACAGAATTTTATAGGCTGTCTTCTGCACTTCAGACATTCGTCTTATAAAGGGAAAAGGTTTATTCAAAAGAAACTCTTTTTTTGTCATTCTATATGTTGGCATTTCAATTTGCTAAAGCCACCCAACCAAATTAAAATCATTCTGCCCTCCAAGAATACTGCCAAAAGGCATGATTTCTCTCTAAATGGGGTTCAAGGGTGATGGTTTCTGGAGAGGAAATTGCTAAACAATTGGTCAACATTTGTGTCTGTTAATTACTTCTGTTCCTCTACTTCTTTTCTGGATTTCTCCAGCACAAATTTCACTGGAGGATGTCACTAGAGTGTATTGCAATTCTGAATTTATTGAGGCTGACTCTGGCTGCAGAACAGTTAAGCAAAAAAAAAAAAGAAAAAAGAAAAGGCAACAATTAAGACTTTGTTGTATCGATACACTAGTACACTGTGAATTTGCCATGGTAGTGCACAAAAAAATTCCGTGGTACTTTAGTCTTTTGGGATATTCTAAGGTAAAATTAATGTTTCCTTTAATAAATAAATAAATAAAAGAGAAAAAGAAAAAAAAAATGATCCTCCTTGATGAAACTATTATCTGCTTTCAGCAAAAGCTTGACTTCACGAGTTTTGCAGGGCATTTTTCATCTTTTTTCCTCCAGGTTTAGAATGAAAAATCTGTCTCTATCTTTGACATCTATTGATGCAGAAGAATCTATCACAACCTAGATAAGTTTAAGTGAATTTAATTATTATCATATACTATCTGTCCTGAGCATATTTGTTTTCTGCCAATAGTTGCAGGCACACACCACCTGGTCACTTGAAAAGAAATCACAAAGTCATAGAATGGCTTGGGTTGGAAGGGACGTTAAAGATCATCTAATTCCACTCTCTGTGCCGTAGGCAGAGATGCATGTTGTAGCTGTTGTAACTTCTTTTTGTAGTCTTAACTTCAGAACATAAAAAACATTGTCTGCAACTATCTGTTACATGGTGCAACTGGGGAGGGAAACTGTATGCAAATCAAAAGAACCATATCTAGACACAGGCATAAAAGAACTTAAAGAGAAGCTGAGTTTTTGCAGTGTACATATCCAGCAATAGAGAAATTAATTATACTCCTCGGGCTGTAAGTATACCGGCTAACATTTAATTTGCCTGCAGGTTCACTTAGAGCTTGGAATTTGAAACTACCTAAGTAAACGTACAATTTTCCATTTGCTATGGTTATATACTATTTCATTTTGTGCTCACACGCTGTATTATGTTAGAGGTTTTTTATTCAAAACTAGGGCATGTGTAGAATTGATGCTAACATTACATTAAAAACATTCAGTGCAAGGCCTAAAAACTGGATAAAAGGGATCCTGAAGGTATATATCTCCATAACTGGTCAGAACCAGGCTGAAAACATTTCAAAAGAATGAATATTTTCTGAAATACTAAAAATATATATAGCAAACAATCACAAAGACAGATTTTGAAGAAATCCAGCAGATATAAATAACAGAAACAGACATTTTACTAAATGGACACTCAAGCAGTAAAGTGCAAGCCTTAAATGCATTCAGAGCACCATGGCATTTATTTTTATTCAGGCTTTCAAAGCCAGGCAGCAAAATCTGTAAGCTTCACTGGAAGGAAAACATTAGAGAAGTTTCCCAGGTTAAAAAGAAAACAGAACTGCAACAAAGCTGCTTTTAGAATAAAAGGAGCAATTGGATGTTGAAAAATGTTTTCTATAGGAAGAGATTTAATACACACTGCAGATCAAGCCCTTGTCCTCAAATACATACAAGGTACCAAACTCAAACAGCTATTGAAGTCTTGTGCCCATCACCTGCCATTGACAAAAGTGCACTTTTCAGCCCCAGAAATCAGTGGGTAGATGTCTCAAAGCTTGACTTCAGGCTCTGGTGCGGTATGAATATGTCTCTAGCAGGCTGAGGAGCCTCCAGGTGACACTGGGCATGCCACACTACCCATATGTGGTTCTTTTTCCCATCCCAGACCTCATGGGCTCTTCAAGCCATGGCCAGTCTCTGAACATGAGTGGCATAGCAGGGCACAGTCCTGAGCTCAACTTGCAATTGCAGCATGAATAATAAGGTAGACGCCTAACTCTGTACAACAAATATTTTTCCCAAAGGAGGACGTCTTGCAGCTATACATAAGTTTTAGAAAGTCAGGGAAGCTCCCGCTGAAACCTTAATGCTATAAAATGAAACAAACTCAACACCACTGCATGATATAATAACTGATGTTCACTGATAGCAAACAATCTGTTTACAGGAGGGTGACCACTCATATGTCCACACTGAGAATGGTGTGATGTTCATTTGGCCAATAATGTTATATATAAAAATAAAAGCAGTGCTCCTGGTAGAAGTGCTGTGTGGTGGGCTGACCTTGGATGGCTGCCAGGTGCCCACTCAGCCTCTCTCTCACTCCTCCTCAACATGACAAGGGAAAAAAATAGGATGAAAAATCTCAAGGGTCATGATAAACACAGGAAGATCACATACTAATTGCCATCATGGGCAAGGCAGACCCAACTTGGGGAAAATTAATTTAATGCATTGCCAATTAAAATAAATTTGGACGATAATGAGAAACAAAGACAACTTAAAACAACACTGAATTAATTGAATATGCTGTGTCCAGAAAAGTACTACTGCAAGTACAGCCATCACTGCTCTGGCCAATCCTATGGGCAATCTCAGCATCAAAGAGTACCGTATTTATACCAAATACTATTATTAATAATTGCTTTTTGAGGAAAACACCTGCTAGCACTGAGGACTAAGAATGGAAATTGAAAACAGAGAAGATTGAAAGGTGGGGGGAGACAAAAAGAAAGAGGGGAAGAAGAAGATAGGTAAGGAGAAGGGACAGAAAGACAAGAAAACAAAAAGAGAGAGAAAGAAAGAGGAAGCAAACACAGGTCACATTAAAACTCCCTTCTTTTACTAGTGTCTCTCTTATCCTGAGAGAATTTTTAAAAATAGCTTTATCCCTAAAGTTCAAAACACGTGATGTGCATTTCATTAGCCACTCTCAGACGCTTAGACTAGCTGAGTCATCCTACAAAAACAATCAAACAAGCAAACAAACACACTCTCTCTCCAAAACCTCAGTAGCCCTCTGACAGGCCATTGCAAATGCAAAGCGTACCTATCACATGCAGTTCCATGTCCCCCAGGTTAGGATAAAGAACAATGTCATAACCCATAAGCAAAGCTTTCAGCTCTGTCTCCAGCAATACTCTTGCATCTGAGATAGGATGTTGCAAGATGGAGAGGGAAATGATAGTATCATAAAAACCTGACCAGATATTCAGACTTAAGGGGTGGTGGTTACTGGTTCATGATCTACCTGGAGACCTGAAGCAAACTGGATAGTGGAGGGGTCTATTGCGGGACCTGCCCTTTTTAAGACCTTTATTGATGACATGGAACTGGTGGAGCAGCTCACTCTTGCCTATTCCAAGTTTGCAGATGACACCAAGTTGGGGAACTGGTTGATAACATGCAAGGTCAGCATTACCATCGCAGAGAGACTGGGACAAGAGGAGAAAGGGTCCAACAGGGACTGCATACAACCTGTGCAGGAACGATAGACAGCCCTGGTGGTGATGCCAGCTGAGGATCAGAGAAGGCCCCTCTGTTCAGCTTCCATCAGCTGTCATCCAGGCAATGAGTCCTGGTTATGCCCCTGGATAGGAGAGATGTTAACCAACTGAGGGAGGCCAGGGGAGGCCACTGGGTTTGTAGGGCTGGAGCACTCACCCTGGGAGAAGAAGCTGTGGAGCTGGGGCTGGTCCAGCCTGGAGCAGAGATGGTTTTATGAAACCTAACAGCATGCCTGAAACTATGGGGAACAGACTGAGTGGCCCTGGCCAGGCTGTCTGGCGGGAGGCTGAAAGACAGTTGCATTAGCCAAAACTGGAAAGGCTCAGGCTGGAGATCAGATCCTACTTTTCCCCCATGAGGACAATCTGGAAGTGGAGCAGTTACTCAGACAGGTTGTTACGTCTCCATCCTTAGATGGACAAACCCTGCACATCCTGGTTAAACAACATGGTTGACCCTGCAGGATACTGGACCAGAGACCTCCCTTGGTCTCTTCCAGGCTGTCATATTCTGTGGTCCTATGGGATGGATGTCACTTTTGTTATCTTGCCAGTATATGTTTATAGTTTACTGGATGAATGTGTGACAAAGAAAACAGAACTGAAGTGATACACTGAACACCAGAGAAACCACAGTCATTCAAAGAGGACCTGTGGGTAACATTGTAGTTTTATGGCAGGGGAGTTTCCTCACAGTTCTTGACTCTTGTGTTCAAAGTCAAATACATCCTACTACTGCAAATAAACACTGCTCCCATGCAGGAGTAGTTTCTCCAATTAACTTGTGTGCTTAGGAAAGTGTTTGTCCTGCATTTGTAGTTTCATCTTTTAATCCGCATCAAAAGGCAGCATTGGCAAGGATGTCCTCTCATTCTCTTTGAAATCCACTTACACTTGCATTGGCAGTTAAGTTTGATGCTTTTTGGTAGCAAGGCATGTCACAATTTCTAGAATGTTTTAAAACTGAGCATATGTGTCTGTGCATGGTCATGTCTACACTTGGACAGGAGGAAAGACAGAGGGCACCAACTTGCTTTGAAGTAGGGAATACAATAGTGCACTTCACCAAAGGGACCTTAAAGTAGAATATGAATTACAACACTGTTTTCATACAAAAGGCAGCAACTACCAAAGCTTCCCAGAGGAACGTGTATAAATAAACAAAGTCAGCATACATTGATATTTATAGTAGTATACTCCTTCAGGTCTGTAGTGCTTTATGATTCAAAGGTTTCTTGAGCAAAAGATACTTCTCTGTATTGTATAAACTTTGTCCAAATAGCCTTTAACATAATTCTTATACCATGTATCCATGTGTGTTTGTAGTTTAAGGATCAGTACACTGGATGAGGGCTAGGAGTCCTATTGCTCATGTGGCTGTTTCTGCTTTTCTGAAATTCATTTCATTTTTCCATGCCTTAGACTCATCACTTTCTAAATGGATGTTGGATGTAAATACAGTTGCCTTTATAATGGAGATTCATGTATGAAAGGTGATGCACAAAAGCTGTAAGTTCTTCTTATTACAAGGGGATGACTTTGTAAGGTCTAATTTTAGCTGAACAGGATCAAGGTGATGAATTTGAAAGTAAGCAGAAACAGGAGTAATTTGAACTGCAAAGCTGTGAAAGCACCTAACAGGTGAGGTTGTTCTTCAGCCACAGATTTGAATTCTAGGCTGCTAAAAGCTGAAATCGAGTCACAGAATCATAGAATATCCTGAGTTGGAAGAGACCCACAAGGATCATTGAGTCCAGCTCTTGGGTCCCCAAAGGACCACCCAAAAAATCAGACTATATGTCTGACAGAGCTGTCCAAACATTTCTTAAGCTCCAGCAGGCTCAGTGCCATGACCACTGCCCTGGGGAGCCTGTCCCAGTGCCCGACCACCCTCTGGGTGCAGAACCTTTCCCTAACACCCAGCCTGACCCTCCCCTGTCCCAGCTCCATGCCGTTCCCTCGGGTCCTGTCGCTGTCCCCAGAGAGCAGAGCTCAGCGCCTGCCCCTCCGCTCCCCTCGTGAGGGAGCTGCAGGCCGCCATGAGGCCTCCCCTCAGCCTGCTCTGCTCTGGGCTGAACAAACCAAGGGACCTCAGCCGCTCCTCACACATCTTCCCCTCCAGACCTTTCAACATCTTTGTAGCCCTCCTTTGGAATCTCTCCAACAGTTTTATATCTTTCTTACACTGTGGCACACAAAACTGCACACAGTCCTCAAGGTGAGGCTGCACCAGTGCAGAGCAGAGTAGGACAGCCACTTCTCTCGCCCGGCTGGCAGTGCTGTGCTTTATGCTCCCCAGGGTATGGTTGGCCCTCCTGGCTGCCAAGGCATGCTGCTGGCTCATGTCCAGCTTGTTGTTGACCAAACCTCCCAGATCCCTTTCTGTGGGGCTGCTCTCCAGCCTCTCATCCCCCAGTCTGTACGTGTAGCCAGGGTTGACCCTTCCCAGATTCTGAATCCAGCAACTTGCTCTTGTTAAACTTCATATTGTTGGTGATCGCCCAGCCCTGTAATTTGTCCAAATCTCCCTACAATGCCACCCCACCCTCGACGGAGTCCACAGCTCCACACAGTTTGGTTTCATTTGGTATCCATTCCAGGATAGACGTAGCTCTGGGCAGCCTGCTCTACTGATTGGCAACCCTGTCCAGAGCAGGGGGGTTGAAACTAGGTGATCTTTAAGATCCTTTTAAAACCCAGGCCATTCTATGATTCTATGATTCTATCTGTGAACTTGCTCAATAAACCTTCAAGTCCTATATCCTACGTGACAGACTCTGCTAAGTGCTACAGGAAAAGAGTCAAAGTGGGGTAGAAAATGGGAGCTTATATCATTGGATAATGGATATTTAGTGAATCACTGTAATCAGAACTTACCTTTTGGAAAGAAATATATACTGCATTGAATTTTGGGGGGTTGGGGATTTTTAGAATCTTCTCTTTCTGCCCTAAGAGAAACATACAGCAGAAACAGTGCTGAGGGGTCCCTTTGGTATACTTAGTTTTATGTAAGGGAAGAAAGAATGCCTATGCAGTGCTATTTTAAACACCTGTGGAACTACCAATAGAAATGCTTAATAACTCTTTGCCTTGTTAACAGAACTCTGTTTCTGAACATGATTACACAAGCATCAGTAAAACTAAGCCTGTGAAATGCTTTGAAATAGCCCTTTGCTTTAAATTAGTGAATATCTAAGTTCTGTCACTGAACGCAGGGAACCAGGAGGATTAATATGGACTCCTTCCAAAACCGTGTGTCTGGTTCTTACATTTTTTTATCACATAGCACACACTTTTCATTCAAGCTGTGCAGATGAATAAGTTGGGGTATTTCTTGTACAAGGTTTGCTGTTCAACGTAGGTCTAGTTCTGAGGTTTGCTGTTAAACAAATATTAAATTTTTCTGTGTCTCAGGCTGAAATATAAATTTTACTATAGGGAAAGAAACTCTTCTAGAATTGACTTGGGGTGGAAGGCCATGCATCTTGCTGAAAAGCATTGCAGTTTCACACTAACACCTGAAGAATACATTGCATGTTAAATATCCTGAGTACATTTGTCAGAAATTATGCTTTCTTGGGTTGTTTACCTTCAAACTCATCTTGATCTCAGTCAGATCTTCATTTTATTGACAAAGCTACATTACTTTTGTAACAATATCCATCATTGAAGGATACATCACCAGAACAAGAGAGGTTTCTCCTTTTCATATGCAGGTGTGCTGTGTATTTTCAGGACATTTGTTGTTAGTAGAATGTCTCTGGCAGAATTGTTTATTGAGTAGCAAGGAAGCAAAAGATGGAATAGAACCAAATTTCTGTTTTTCTGTTGTTGCTAAAGAAAAGACGTATATACATTTGAGAAAGGTACAGAGAAAGTAGATCTCCTGAATAAAGCACTTATCTTTTATTTTTTTCCCCTTTAATTCACATCATATTAACAAGACAACAGTACATCTGAGTGTTTGCCAACAAGAATACCTATAACGGATTAGTGGGTTTCATTCAGAGAAGTAATAGTTTGGAAACCTTTGCTTTATTCAGTCACTACTGTTACTTTATTTTCTAAAAGTCAAACAAATAGTAACTGTCAGCTCATTGGCCCTAAAATTGATTGAGGTCATAGAGGCTAGCATCTAATTCTACCATGAACCCAAACTGAGCTGCAAACTGCAAAGTCCTTCTGCTGATAATTATATTTGTTGACACTAGCTTAAAAATCCAGACAATCAGTATACAAGCAATTTCATCAGGAAAAGTCTCTCACTGTGCTCAGATAGGGGGGAGGGCAGTTCAGTGGCATATACAATGGTCCGGACCCCTGCTGGAGCAGACTTTCAACCATCTTCTGCGTGTATGTTTGTTACCAGCTTGAAGGGAGCAATGGGAAAAGGGAAATGCAAATAATGTATACCCTGCATTAACCAGGGATGCAGGAAATATGTCCACCTTTACCCATGCCTGGGCTTGAAATTTAGCAGCTATTTCTTCTGGGTAAGATCAAACCAAAAAGCACCATCTTTGGAGATCATTCTGAGAATGAGAATAAAGTGTTCTTTGCCTATTCCTGGCTGTGCAGCAAAGCCACAATGAGGAAGCTGACTCTCCTGGATGTCTGCTGCAAAAACTACAGAGCAGGCTGTAAGCAATCCAGGAGATACCTAGAGTATGTTGAAGATAACTTCCTGGTCCAGGTATTAGACAAACCAACCAGAGGAGAAGTGTTACTGGACCTGGTGCTCAGCAACACAGAAGAGCTCATTAGGAAGGTCAAGACTGGAGACAGTCTGGGCTGCAGTGACCAGGCCCTGGTTGAGTTTGTGATCTCAAGGAATATGGGCCTGGCAAAGAGCAAAATCAGGACCCTGAACTGGTAACGACAGACATGGAGAAGGCTAAGGTACTCAACAACTTATTTGCCTCAGTCTTCACTGCAGGTCAGGCTTACCATTTCCCTGAACCTGCAGATGGAGGTTGGGGGAGCAAAGTCCCACCCACTGTAAGTGAAGAGCAGCTTCGAGACCACCTGATGAAGCTAAACAAGTACAAGTCTATGGGGCATGATGACATACATCCCAGGGTCCTGACGGAACTGGCTGATGGAGTTGCCAAGCCTCTCTCCATCATATTTGAAAAGTCCTGGCATTCAGGTTAAGTCCCTGGTGACTGGAAAAAGCGAAACATTACTCCTATTTTTAAAAAAAATAGACTACAAGAGGAGGACTCAGGGAACTACAGAGTGGTGAGTGGTGAGCCACTGTGCCTGGCAAAATCATGGAAAAGATCCTCCTGGAAGCAATGTCAAGGCACATGCAAGACAAAGAGATGATCTGAGACAGCCAGCATGATTTCACCAAGGGTAAATCGTGTCCAGTCTGGTGATCTTCTACGACGGAGCAACTGCATCAGTTGACAAGGGAAGACCGACCAATGTCATCTACCTGGACTTCTGTAAGGCCTTTGACACGGTCCCACATGAAATCCTGATCTCCAAACCGGGGAGAGAGAGACCATTCAGTGGGTAAGGAGTTGGCTTGAAGGTCACACCCAGAGAGTGGTGGTCAATGGCTCTATGTCAAGGTGGAGGCTGGTGACGAGCGGTGTACCTCAGGCGTCTCTCCTGGGACTGGAACTATTTAATATTTTTATCAGTGACACAGACAGTGGGATTGGGTGCACCCTCAGCAAGTTTGGAGACAACACCAAGACTCAGACTGCTGAGTGGTGCAGTCACACAACAGAAGGAAGGGATGCCATCCAAAGGGACCTGGAAAGGTTTGAGAAGTGGGCCCACATGAACCTAATGAGGTTCAACAAGCCCAAGTGCAAGGTGCTGCACCTGGGCCAGGGCAATCCCAGCCATGTGTACACTCTGGGAGAAGAACTCCTTGAGAGCAGCCCTGCAGAGAAGGACTTGGGGGATCTGGTGGATGAAAAGCTTGACCTGATCCAGCAGTACACACTTGCAGCCCAGAAGGCCAACTGCTTCCTGGGCTGCATCAACAGAGGAGCAGCCAGCAGGGCAAGGGAGGTGATTGTGCCCCTCTGCTCTGCCCTTGTGAGGCCCCACCTGGAGTGCTGCATCCAGCTCTGGGGCCTCCAGCACAAGAAAGATGTTGATCTTTTAGAATGGGTCCAGAGGAATGCCATGAAGATGATCAGAGGGATGGAGCACCTCTTCCACAAAGATAGTCTGAGAGAGCTGTGGGTGTTCAGCCTGGCAAAGAGAAAGCTGCAGGGTGACCTTACTGCAGCCTTTCAATACTTGAAAGGGGCTTATAGAAAAGATGGAGAGTGACTCTTTGCTCAATCAGATAATGACAGGACAAGGGGGAATGGTTTTAAACTAAAAGGGGAGAGATTTAGATTAGAGGTTAGGAGGAAATCCTTCACTGAGAGTGACACAGGATGCCCAGAGAGGTTGTGGATGCCCCATCCCTGGAATTGCTCAAGGCCAGGCTGGATGGGGCCTTGGCCCACCTGATCTAGTGGGTGCCATCCCTGCCTATGGCAGGGGGGTTAGAGTTAGGTGATCTTTAAGGTCCCTTCCAACTTGAGCCATTCTACAATTCTATGACTCTTTGACTTGAAAAATCTAAAGGCCCGACACAGAAGGTGATTGCCTCACACCCTTTTCTTGGTTCTTTGTCTAGAAAGTCTGAAATCCTTGATGAGTACAGGGAGTTTGAGTTTGGAAGAACTTTTCCTTGCATGGGGTAAGGTGCTTTGAGTTGGGTGGCCATATATGAGAAAATTCTTAGGTACTTAGCTGAAAATTTTGGTCTTTGTGTCTTAGTTCCTTCTGCTCCTTTAGGAGTATGTGGGAAGGGTCAACTTAGCACACTTAGCACACTTTTGAGATGCTAAATTTAGTCAGCTTATGATTTCAAATGAAGATGCCTGGTAAGGACAGAAACCCAGACCTTTCAAGGGGAAAACTGTGATGAGTTAGGGGTCTAGAAAATTAACTTATTTAAGACAGTGGTATCTTTGTTAAAGACTCACAGTGTAATGATGTTCATAGAAATTGAATGATTTTGCCAATTATTTGGGAAGATGTGATGAGAACACATCTGTATGGCTCTGACTTTGTTTCTGTTTATTGTTTTCTCATCACATCCCATTTGATTTCCTGTTTTATTGAGTCTACTTCCTGCTTGTTGCAATGATAGCACATTCTTTACCTAAAATGATTAATATGTATATGTATATCTATATCCCTGGGGAAAATGTTCTAAGGAAAGTCACTGGAACTGATTTTACCTCTTTGCCTACTTGCCTTTTGTGTCAAGTGGTAAGTTTTACTAACTCCTGCTATGATTCTCTCTCTCAGGATCCCAGAGCCATTCACTCTTTTATTCAAGTTTTCTCCACTCAAGAAATCATTGAAGATAAAACGAGTTAAAAATTATGCACTTTATCCTCAGTCTATTTGTAGGGGTTACCAAAATATAACCACAAGTCAGAGGAAGGGAAAGTCAATTGACCTAGAGCCTAGTCCTAAATGTATATGGTATATTCCTTTTGGAGGAGGCAGTGAGATAGAAGTGCATAGAAAATCTCCCATGTGTTACAGTTCAGAGCATCAGCCATGGTGTGTACTTCTGTGTGTTAGCATGTATGCATTGCTTAGCAAGCTTCACACTTCTCAGAGAGGACTTTTCTGCGCTTATTAATCTTGAAAAGTTCTCTTAGGAACCAAATCATTTGCCTGCTCTTCTTCACCAAGGTCAGCAGAACTCTAAAGCAACCAAGGAAAGCAGCAATAGTCACAAAAAACAAGCTCTCCAAGGGTATCCCAGGGTGTGATATTTTTTTAACTGTTGTTACCAAAATTCTCACCTCAAACCACCCATGGTAAGATTTCTGCAGTGCTCAATACACAGCTCTTTCAGATTTTGATAGTAGTCAAAGTCCCCCACAATGCAGGTATTTGGGTGCCTACACAGAAAATTTATAGAAGCTTTTTGATTATTTGGGCTAAGGCTGTCACAGAAAAAGGGCCATATATTCGAGAAAGAAGTACATGCATATCCTTCCTCATTAGTGACCTTGAAAATAAACTTGTAACTGATGAGCTCTAGCTGTATCAGTAATGTCATGTCAACCCAAGGAATTCAAAAGCAGGTTGTATTAAATCTCTAGCTGAAAAAATTGCACTTTGTTGTTTAAGGCTGAGTTTATTTGCAACTTCTGAGAGGAATTCGTTCTACGACATGGAGGAAGATGTGTACCTTGTCTTTCTCACCTCAATTTCCTGACATGCAAAATGTTTATTATTATTATTATTGTTTTGTTTGTTTGTTTGTTTGTTTTTCATATTTGCTTACATGCCTATTTGAGAAAGAATCTAGGAATATTTTCAGTAACAGTTTTTTGAGTCACTCCCATTGGTGACTGCACACTGAGAAGTGAATACTTACATACCTTTATATTATAAAGGAAAGAACGAATACTGAATTTCCAAGGCATTCAGGAGACATGTAAAAGCCTTTTATTAATACATGCAAGTGCTTGAAATTGCACCCATTTTAATATTAGATCATTCATAATACCTTACCTCTCTTTTCAGTATTTATGTTTGATATTTCAATATTAAGCACTTTCAGGAGAAAGCTTTCCAGTTTTCTCCTAGTTCATTTCCTTTTATTGGAGGCAGGAGACAAAATCCACCAGCTCAAATGGAAAACCAGCAGCTGTCAGATGTTCTGCATCCTCCTTGAATTATGACAATACTGAGGCAGCAATTGACAAATCCCTTGACATACAAGGTCTAGTGATTTCCATCAAGGAGAGGTAGCACTGAGACTTAGATCCAGTCAGTTCATTCTTGGATGACTGATTTTCACCAGTTTCCAAAGGGTCCTTTTGATTTTTAGGGCTTTATTTAATTATCTATTTATTTTAAAGTAAATTTATGCATTTGGGACATTATCTAATTGATAAGAAAGAATTTGCTGGGTTACCAGGATGTACCCATCTGCAAGCAAAAAGTCAGTGTTTCAGTGAAATTGGTTTGTTGTGATGTTTTTTGTGCTGTTCCTCTTATTTATAGGTGGGAAAAAATTACCCTGAGAGATTCAGAAAAAGCTGAAGGTGAGTGAAAAATGGCACCATAACAACATTCAGGAATCTTCTTTAGCACAGTCTGCCCTGCTTGGGCTTCTGAGCAACCATTGCATAGAAGGGGAGGACAGGCTGCATAGAACATTGCTGTGGTATCAGCCAAACCACTGCAATAATCTAAAAAGACCCAAGGATGCAATGTACACTGAGGAAGCTAAGTCCCTGGGTCTCTGGTGAACACAAGTAGTTACAGTTTGTTTTTTGTTGCTTCAGATGACTCTTGTTCTTGAAGAAATTTCTCCTAATTTCGAACCTAAACCTCCCCTGTTGCAACTTGAGGCCATTCCCTCTAGTCCTATCGCTAGTTACCTGTGGGAAGAGGCCGGCCCCAGCTCCACACTGCTTCCTTTCAGGTAGCTGTAGAGAACAATAAGAGAGAGAGCAGTAAGATCTCCCCTGAGCCTCCTCTTCTTTCTATTGCACAAAGTTGATCAGATACACACCTGCGGGAAGGTTGGCTATCAAGACAATAAGGTCCCAAACCAAACTTGGCTTGTCTGGTGTGAATGGAAGCCGAAATCAATCAGACAGCAATGCAATTCTTGCAACATGTCCTGACTGATTTTCACATCAAGACTGTTCACAGAGGTCTCTTTGCACCATCAGATAGCTGGAGAGTTTGTTACTTTTGTAAGTTTCATAAACAATTGTAGCACTTAGAGAAAAGGACTGTGCAGGCTGCAGAGCTGCACAGGGCCAGTGTCACACCAAGGCCTCGGTGTGCCATTTCTATGAGGCGAACATACATCAGGAAACCCTGGCCACATCTGCGACGAGCATTGCTTTTGCCCTAAGCATCTCCCAGGGTGTCCATGCCAGGGCTCAGCACAGTTCATGATCCCCCACAGAATGCTTCTAACACCTCCTAACCAGGAGGTGGTTTCCAGTGCCCACCACCTTGACTAAACACAGAGGCCCCCGAGGAAGAGTTCGGTGGGACATTTACAGCTTGTGCCGGGGGAAATGAAGCCCAGGGGTTTGTGCCTCTGCTCCTCCCAGGAGCTGAGCCTCACCTGGCCCGTGTCCCCAGCTGACCTCCTGTTCCCATACAACCTGCTGTCCCCACCCTTGTGGGGCTCCTGCACCCCTACCCTGGAGACCCGTGGCAGGAACACCACTCCCTGCTGCTGGCAGCACCCACAGGCTCTACCCTGAGATCTGTTTTGAAGAAGAACAAGACACTGCCTGTGGAATCCTCACGGATTTTGTCTGCTTTAAAGAAAGGCAAGTGTAGCCCTGCTAGTGGCGCCATCAAGGCGGCCTCTTGAAGAGCTTGGGAGGGTCCGGGCTGCTGCTGGCTTTCCTCTTCGGGGGGCGCCGAGGCCCCCCAAGCGAGCTGTCCCTGCCCCATCCAGGAGCAGAGGCCCAGTGGCTGCAGCCCTGGCCAGCGTCATTTTCTGCTGGTGCCTGCTCCGGCTCTGCATTGGGTTCCTCCTGCTTTCTGGAGACACATGTGGTGGTGGGGTGGCCGGGACCCCATGAAGGACAGCACTGGATGTGCTGGGGAGCTCCTCATCATCGTTATCTGCAGGGCTGCCGGCGGGTCCAGGGCTGGAGGTGGGAATTCCTCCCCGGGGGGTAGCTGGATGTGGGGTGGATGCAGGGCTGTACTCCTGTTCCCTGTTGACATGGGGCTCCTGGAGGCCCAGCAGCCTCCAGGCCTCTTTGCTGCACAGGTGCACGATGGTGCTGGTCAGTCCATCCACAAATATTTCTGTCCTGTCCCCCAGGCATCTCAGCAGCTGTTGGATTAAAACATTCCTGTCTGGCCCAGCATGGCATAAGGTCTGCAGGTTCATGCTCTCCATCACCATCGCTGGCCACCAGTGCACCTCATAGATGATGGACAGCTCCCAATGCAGCCAGGGCAGCATGGGATCGAGGGTGCTGCAGTGCTGCCTGGAAAGTGCCACCCAGATCTCGGGCAGCAGAAAGGGCAGTGTGGCCCGTCCCCCACAGCCATCACTTGGTGACGCCACAGCTCCTGTTTGGGGCCGACCAGGCCCCGAGTCCCCTGCCCGCTGCCTGCAGGGCGCTGGGGTGGCCCGGCCCTGCTCAGCCCCAGGCTTTGTGCCCGCTGGGCTTTGGGCAGAGGGCTCAGCCCAGGCGGTGCCCTCAGAAATGGCCTCCTGGGCCAGGAGCTGCTGGACAGCCACTCTTGGCAGGGCCCTCCAGGGACAGGAGCAAAGACGGGCTCCACTGCCAAATTCCAGTTAAGCTAAAACTAAGCCTTAACAGTCCTCATTAGAACTACCTGTTTATTTTCTCCAGTTACTAAGCTGTTCTCTATGCGTTTACAGCTGATGAGTACTAGTTCTCCTTGTCATTAATAGTAGAGCCATGGTCCTTGAAGTGATTGAAGTTTCCCCATTTCACCTGATTTCTGATTGTTAAAAAAAAAATATATTAAATTATATGCCTACTTCACTCAGTGGAAAGGTGAAATTAAGGCTAGGTTTTGCATGAGCTCTAAATGAGACATATGGAAAATCTCTCTTGCATACCTCACACTGACCTCCACAGGTATGAAATCAATTATCAGAAAAGCAAAATTATGATGTGTGAATCTTAATTATGTTACCGATCTGAACCAAGGAAATATTATGACACTTGAGGGGAGGAGCTGAATAATCTCAGCTGCTTAGGATATACTTCAGTTATCATATAGCAGATGCTCTAATGAATTTTATTATTTGTATAAAAAAGTCCATGTTACATAACTCTGTGCAAGACTATATAGAAGCATATAGTGATTTTACTTTCCAATGCTTTTAGTAGGCACTGAGACTCTGGATTTGTTTGTGTCCCAGGCTTCATATGTGGGATTGTCAGTGTTTCAAGCAGTGATAGATCTTTGTCCTTAGCCAACAGCCTAACAGCCAAAATTTAGCGTCTTATATTTACCTGCATTACTGGTATGAAGATGAACACAAACAATAAGTTCTCACCCTATAGCCTCAAATCTAGATGTTAGACAATATCTGCTGCCTTTGTGCCAGAAAGAAAGTTGCTACATAATTTCACAAACCCATTTATCCAGGTCTAATAATAGAATCTCCTGCCAGCACCAGCTGTTTTTCTCATTCCCTGCTGCCTCCAAGGTACACTTTGTAGGATGGGTCTCTTGTGTGGGAAACTCAGGCAGTCCAAGGAGGGCATAATTTGCAGGGTGCCCTGCAACTCTGATGGAGGTATCTCTACTCCTCTCCATTGCTGTCATTTGTAGAACTGTCCACCTGAAAGATGTCCTCAGATCCTTGTGCCATAGCCACTGATAGGAAGTTTGACACTAATAAGCCAATCACACACTTTGCATCCTGCATAATTTATGCGATGTCTAGCTTTGGGGGGGATTTCTACCTCCTCAGAGTCTTTACAGTGCTCTTCTGGCTATTCAGAATTGACTGTATCTGGGGAGATTCGGTTTCCATAGTTCTGTTAATACAAAGCTGTGCCTTCCCCAGTGCAAACTGCCACGGCAGTTTCTCTGTTGTCTATTCCCCATTATGCAGTGACTGCCTTGTACTTTTGCCTGGGCATGGGAAAGATTTGCCCCTAGAAGCCATATGCTGCCTCTTCTTACTTGCACTCTTCTTCCTCCCAGACACCTTAAACAAAACTGTCATGCAGACAGTCCTATTCACTGTCCCTTGATGTTGATCTCTATTTCATAGAATGACACTGGTGTAATGTCCTTAGGCTAGCCACGTGGAAACACACCCTCTTCAGCCTGTGTTTTGACAAACATCAGTAAAAGGATAGGAGGAAGTTAATCACAGATATCTGTGTATGACAACAGATTTTAAAAAATTCTTGGTGCTTTTTTGCTTGCATTCAGGTGTGTCAGAGGTGACTTTGTTTGTTTGCCTTATTTTTTTATTTTATTTTATTTTTTTAAAGACATCTGTTACAGATATCTGACCTTTACATGTTGACCTCATACTATTCCATGACAATGGTCTGATGTGACTATATGCAAAATGACATGTAAGAAGAGATAGAATAAAGAGAAAATAACCTCTGTAGAAGTCAGGCCTTTTCTCTTTTACTGATTTTCTCATCACCTACAGGCTCTTTTGTAAAAGGGGAATAGGACCTGCTTAATTTTTCTCTCTTTCACAGCTGAGTCTAAGATATATTGAACGAAAAGGATTTGCTCCACTGAGCTGAACAGAACTCAACTTCCAGATCCTGGTGCTTTTCAAGGTTTCTCATATCTTCCTGTTGGCTTCAGGTTCCAGCTATTCTAACACTTGCTGCATTATTAGAGTCTTTTCTCCATCCCTTGCAAATGATTTTGTCCTGCAGGAGAACAAGGTGACATGTAAGGGAGTATAATTAACAGGGCCCAGAAAAGTTTCAACTGTTACACAATTCCTTCTTCTGTTCTGTATGCTGTTCATTCTCGCTAGACTTGACCAACATCCATATCTAATACCCAGAATACCCAGTCGATCAGACACTTCTGAGACTGTTTGTCATGTCTGTTAAAAGATCCATTACTTTCTAATTCAAGAGAAAGACATATCACTTCCAGGGTGCCAAAGGATTTGGCTCTCCTTTTTAATTCCTTGCTGTGTGTAGTTTGTAGAAAGGCTCAGATAAAAACAAAAAACAAACAAACAAAAAAAAACCACAAACAACTCTTTTCCTGAGAATCACCGAATCACAGAATTGTAGGGGTTGGAAGGGACCTCAGGAGATCATCAGGTCCAACCCCCCTGCCAAAGCACGTCCCTTAGAGCAGGCTGCCCAGGTAGGCATCCAGATGGGCCTTGAATATCTCCAGAGAAGGAGACTCCACAGCCTCCCTGGGCAGCCTGTTCCAGTGCTCCGTCACCCTCACCGTGAAGAAGTTCTTTCACATGTTGGTGCGGAACTTCCTGTGCTCCATCTTGTGGCCATTGCCCCTCGTCCTGTCCCCACAAACCACTGAAAAGAGGTTGGCCAAGTCCCACTGCCTCCCACACTTAAGGTATTTGTAAGGATTAATAAGATCCCTTCTCAGTCTTCTTTTCTCAAGGTTGAACTGGCCCAGGTCTCTAAAGCCTTTCCTAATAGGGAAGATGCTTCAGGCCCTGTATTATCTTTGTGACCCTCCACTGGACTCTTTCCAGGAAAATGAGGCGAGCTGTTGGTATGCTACAAGATTTTTGACTTGTAAAAAGAAACACTGAAGAACACTACAGTGAAGCAGTCTGGCAAGCACAGGCTGTATCAGGTTGAGCAAGAAAAGAAAAGGATGTCTGTAATTAAGCCGAACATTCACCCCACCTAACATGCATCCTGAAAGAACAGATGCTGTCTCAACAAGACAGTTGAGGGGAAGGCAGTCTAGGTTCAGTCTCTGTTCAACCACTGTTTCCCTCCGTGCACTTGACCTTATGATAACCACAAGATTTCAAAGAAAGATAATGCTAAATTTCATTAATGAAAATGAAGTTCCTGAATAGTTGTGTGGATTCACTTCTTAAATGCTCCATTTTTCTTCCTGACTTCACAGTGGATATGTGTGCCTGTTGTAGTTTAACCTAGCCGGCAGCTAAGCACCACACAGCCATTCACTCACCCTCTCCTCTCCCTCCCTGGGATGGGGGAGAGAAACAAGAAAATGAAGCCTGTGGGTTGAGATAGAGACAGTTTATTAGGACAGAAAAGAAAATACGTTAAGAGAAATTCTGATAGCCTGTTAGCAGTCATATCAGAAAATACAAAACTTGCTGAAAATAAACCTTCCAATTCAATTTCCGAACATGTTTCCCCTTCCCCTGCTCCCTATGATTTTGAAGAGCTGGAATTAATCAGTGGCCACCCACTCCATCCTAGAGTATGCGCACCCCTGAGTAGTGCAATACTCTCATATAGGTTTTTGACTGCCATCTGCTGTCCTTTAGAGGGTGTTTTAACTTCTATGATGATGGTGGCAAGGCTTGCACTAGATTGTGAAACAACTTCAAACAAGTAGCAGTCACCACCCATCTCTGAACTGCCTGATTCTTCACATCCCACATACACACAGGGTGAAGCTTTGAGAAAGTAACCCTTTCAAATCAAACCCTTCTCCTTGTCTCTTTTTCCCCTGGTCTGTTCGAGTCTCCTTTCACACAAATGAATATGTAAGATGTTTCCAGCTGCATCAACCCTCTGGTGAGCTGGTCTTGATGAAGGTAAAGCAGCAAACGTGAAACAAGGGTTTAAATGCTGAATAGGCTTAATATAAAAATCAGCAGAAGGCCAACGTAATGTACAGTGAAGGTAGAAAATGAGTAGATCACTTCAGAAACAGTACCTATGTTTGCATTGCATCTAAACATATATTCTGTTATACAACCTGTGGTTACAGGCTAAATGGAAGATAGAGGTGTAGAAGCACAATTCAAACTGAAATACACGATTTAATCCGTGATCCCAGCCATGAAAACCTGTATGGACTGAAAGCATAAACAAGAAAAATATTAATGGTTATTGGGTTTCACAAATGGGGTAGGAGGATTGCAATGCTGTCCTGGAGTCTGGAAGTTAAATGGAATTGAGACAGCTTTGCTCCATAGCCTGAGTCAGATATTGTCTTGGAGTCACCTCCACAAGCTCACTAAGGGACTTGAGACAAAAGGATTTCATAAAATCACAGAATGGCTTGTGTTGGAAGGGACCTTAAAGATCATCTGCTTCCAAACCCCCTGCCATAGGCAGGGATGCCACCCACTCGATCAGGTTGGCCATGGCCTCATCCAACTGGATCCTGAACACCTTCAGGGATGGAGCATCCACAGCTTCTCTGGGCAACATGTTCCAGTGCCTCATCACCCGCTGAGTGAAGAAATTCCTCCTAACCTCTAATCTAAATCTCCCACCTTTTAGTTTATAACCATTGCTCCTTGTCCTATCATTATATGCCCAAGCAAAGAGTTGCTCTCCATCTCTTTTATAAGCCCCCTTTAAGTACTGAAAGGCTTCAATGAGGTCGCTCGAGAGTCTTCTCTTCTCCAGGCTGAACAGCCCCAGCTCTCTCAGCCTTGTTTCATAGGAGAGCTGCTCCAGCCCTCTGATCATTCTCGTGGCACTGCTCCTCTGGACCTGCTCTAACAGATCCACATCTTTCTTGTGCTGGAGGCACCAGACCTAAATGATGTACTCCTCTAAAATGGGGAAAATATCTTTCTTGCTTCAAAAATATGTAAAAGTATCTGTTGTTTGCATTCTGGTAATTCAATACCAATATAAATGCACCTGCTTCCTTGTCACATCTGATGCCACCACCTGGATATCCAGCTTTGGGTGTTTAATATCGTTACATCAACCTGCATACTTGCTACATCATATGGAAACGACCCTTCTTGTTGTAACATGTCTGTAAGACCCTGTAGCTGCATCCTTGATATCCAGGGCTTTTCTCTGCATGGGCCCTACTTTTTGGGGACATTAAGACAAGGAACAGCACTTGCTACAGATTTTGCTTTGTTTCACTACAAAATGATGGAGAAATCATGCTCAGTGGAAGAACAAAGGAGCAAATCCACATGCAAAGCTGTGTATGGTCTCATATTACAGTGTAGTGTCAAACAGTTACTCAAGTACAGGGATTTGGAAGAATGGTGGCTCTGAGTCTTTCATAGTTAATTTTTTTTCCACTGTATGTTCTATCACTAACCTTTGTCTCAGGTCTGCTAATTTTTTTTCTTGTTGGCCTCTTCCTGGGGGATGTTAACTGAGGCTTGGGAGCTTGTATTTTTACTACAGGTATTTGCTATTGAGTGCCAAGAGCACACAGTGTAGTGGCCAGATGATGTTCTTTGGTCCCTTCTGAAATAAATACTTATTTCATGGTCGGTGCATTTGCACGAGATGAGATTTGGTGATCCAGGTAATGCCTGTTTTGTGTTGCCCTATTCCTAGGAGTTCAATGGAAAAGGACGTCTCTGTGTGTTATGGATCCCCTTAAAAATCAGGGCCTGAAGAGGACACACATCCAGATGGTCAAATCACCAGGTTAGTTCCCATCTCCTGGGGTTTCTTTTATGACTTCAGAACTACTTCTAGCCTGAGCTTGTTTGGAATTTTGGATATGAACCATAGGTATCACAAAGATGGAGGCTTTCATCATTATCAATATTTTAATATGGCAAAGGCATTTCTGATCTTTCTGTACATGAACAACTCGAGTCAGTGAGAGTGTCAAGTGGTGGTTTTTATTCACTGAGCTAGAATCTCCTTACCACAATTCAATGTTTAATTTTTTCTGAAAATATAAGTTAGAAAAAATGTAAGGAAGAAATATTGTAGCTCCTGCTGTGATTTTAAACGGTTAAAGTTCTCACACTATA
Organism: Anser anser; assembly: GCF_964211835.1. Classification (NCBI taxonomy): domain Eukaryota; kingdom Metazoa; phylum Chordata; class Aves; order Anseriformes; family Anatidae; genus Anser; species Anser anser. Next base: position 11,073,938 of record NC_139723.1, read on the forward strand.
CAGAGATATCACAATTTCAGCATATCTGAATGCCTTCTGATGCAGAATCTGTCTCTTGCCACCCATGGGCATTAGTTTTCATTATGCATTAGCAGACAAGATGCGTTAGCAATGCATTTATTCACACTTACTACTCTGAATCAGTCATCCTCACCTATAGGAAACTTTGCCTCAATGCCTTCCATCACTTACTCACATTTTTTAAATGGATTTGATTTTTGTATCGAGCAGTAATGCTAGGATTTACAGCAGCAAAGTTTAATGCTATAGACGTGAACTGAAGGTAGGGGGCAGTGTCTCTGTCTTGGCATTCATGAACCTGCATTGATTTACACTTGCAGATATGTACCATTGATCTTATTTCTTTATGCATTCTGTATATTTCTTCCTTTACTTTCTTGTCTAAGCAAGTGCGTCAGTAAAATCAATGCTTACAGTCAAGTGCTCAGAAGCAATCCCATTTTATAGCAGTTATGTATGCTCACAAAGGCATAAGAAGATGTTATGGAAAGAAAGTTGATATCCCAGGTCAAGCCCTACAAAATCACTGAAGAATTCCAGGAACTGACAAGTGTTTTTCTCTTCTGTTGACTGCCATGGTGGTGGGACTCTTGGCTTCTTGCAGACTCAACATTCAAATACTGGAGTTTTACAGTATAACTTATAAGAGGTTTCTTTTTCTGAATATTCTTGCATGAAAGCATACTATTCTGTAGGAACGTGTTTTCAAAAAGAAACTGCTGACAAGATAAAACTTCATTTCAATGTATTGCTTTAGATGTGTTGTCATGTATTGTGCTATAGTGTATTATAAGTCATAATTGTTTATTACAGAAAGTGAATTGTAATATTTTGACTGACATATACATAATTTACTAGAAATGTTATTTTCCATTGTTTTTCAAATAACATTTTTGTATTTGGAAATGGAAACAGATTTTAATCTTTGAGGAATATTTTTCAAGAGGATGGAAGGTTCTCTTGCTGTACCACTCCACTTAATGAGGTATAACTCAGGACGTGGCCCAGAGATTTGTAGGAATGATGAGATATACCCTTATTTTCTTCCATCTGAATTTTAAGATTTGTAGGGAACTTGTTTTAAGTGAAAAGCGGGAATGGTATGGTACTAAGTGAAGGTTTTAATGTCTTACTCACCTTTGATTCTAACTGAAAAGCATGTGCAGAATGGGCAGTCAGGTGACCATTTCATGTCAGTTGAAGACAAGCATTGACAGTGAGAGCAGCGGAGTCATTCTGGGATTATATTGCTATGATTAAAGGTCATTTTTATTTAAGACACAGTATTTTAAAGGTCACAGCACCTCCTGGTAGTTACTGTACTCTACTTTTCACATTCCCTTTCCTTAAGAGCCCACTGTTCTTCCAGCCTCCATCTACCATTTGAAAACTGCTTCTTCTGATTTCCCCTGGGGCAATTTTCATTGAATTCCTAATTATAGATGTGCCAATGTACGCTGAAGGGAGTGGATCCTGGTTTGAATTACAGCTGCTATTTGCAGATTGAGCTGCCTGTGCTGGAGGCAGCGCTCCCTGCTCCAGGACAAGGGCAGCGGCCTCTGGTGGCCACCCTGCACCCCACCCATAGGGACAAGCTGGGCACCCCACTGCCTGCTCGCCAAGCCACCCAGACAGGTTCCTCTTCCCACTCACTCTGTCACCTCTGATTTTTCTTTCCTTCTTTTTCTCCTTCCCTCCAGCCCTCACTCTCACCCTCCCTTACTTCACTGTCTTTCTTCCTCCTTTGCCTTCCCTCTTTCTCTTCCCCTCTTTTCTTCCTCTTCCTGTCCCTAATGAGGTATTTCTTTGGTGTCCTCTGAACACCAGAGCAAAAGAGATTCCCTTACCAGAAAAGTTATAGTCTCATAACAGTATGTTAACATGCGCAAAGTCTTTCCCTGTATATATGGTTCCTTCAGGAAAGAGTCTGTTTCGCATTTCATAATATTCTGTGTGATATTTAAAGTGTCCACATACTATTTTCTCAGTAATTTATGAGGAGATAGAATGGGTTTTAAAAGAAAAGTAAGAAATGAAGAAACCTGCTGTCCTTTCTGTGTTTTGGAGAAACACAAATACATAAATTTTGTAGAGATTACCCAAGACACAGAGAGAAATTGACCACGTAACTACCAGGAAAGTTCATACTTAAATGCAGAAATCCAAACAGCATGGCCACGACGGCCCTGGTGTTACGCATTTGATAGGAAGCACTCCCCTCCTGCTCCTTCTCTGCAGGACCTCAGGTCAATGAGCCTAACAGGACAAGCAAAAAAATCATAGCCAGGATGAACAAGAGCTGTGTACCTAGAAAGGAAAATAACTGACAATGATGACGCAACGTTACACCAAAACATGCCAGGATGCTGCTTTGAAGCACACATTTAAAGAGCGCACTGCATTAAAATAAATTCTAAAGTAGTATAAAATGTTCTTACGCTTGCAGATAACCCAGAGTCACCTCTCTCTCTCTCTCTCTCTCTCTCTTTCCTTGCTTTGTGACAAGAGCAGCCTTGAGCAAGATTTGTGAAGTTGGTGCAGTTCCTTGAAGAGCAGTGGTGGGAGGGAATGAAAAGATTCCTGGTGTTTTTTTGTAGAGAAGGTGTGAGTGTCCTTCACTAATGTATCATGCCTGTGGAGTTTCTCCCCATAATCATGATTAATCATGGCACCCTGAGCACTGCCTGGCCTCACAGAGCATCCTCGATGCCCTGCATCCTGCTGTGGACATCAGCAGGATGTCACCGTGGAGGGGTCCCCCCACCTCAGGTGGGCCTGTGAAGACCAGCAGGGCTTCCCCTCTGAGGTGGGGGAATTAATCTCCATGACAGGAAATTCATCAGACCTTCCAAAGCTGCTTCACCTGAGAGACAAAAGATTTGCCTTGTAATTCATTGCTGCAGTCCATTCCTTAGAAAGTCATTTATGGTTCATACCTTACCCACCTTGCTTTCAGAAAATCATAGCTGAAAGACATAACAGCTTCACTGGAGCTTTGCCAGCTATGAATTTGGCCTGAAAAGAAGGCAGTTAGGGGAAAAATAATGAGAATTATTATTGTGTTGGCAGATTTGGTGTCAGGTGGGGGGAAAAAATTTTTAAAAAAATCTCAAAATAGCTCAGCTGACGACCAGAGAGGGGAAGGTATAGAAAAAAAGGATAAGAATGAAACATCAAACGGTGGAAAGGAGTCTGAAAAGAGGTTGAAAGTAGCATAAGGAAGAGTAAATGGATAAAATCATGAAAAAAAAAATAAATGTAGGTTGATACATGAGAAAAATCTCCTAAGCTTCGGTTCTGTTACTGTCAATAAAAACATTTAGGATGAGAAATAATCCTGCAGTCTCCAGCACTTGCCTCTGCATACCGCAGAGTGTGACAAAGGATGAAACTCTGAGATTAGATAGATAGATAGATAGATAGACAGATGTTTATCTTGCTGCAGGTGTCTGTGTGCCTGTGTGGGTGGGTGTATACGTGTGTGTGTAAAGCTCTGTTTCAGCCACATACTGAAGCACTGATGAAGCCAGTTGTGGAAAGGAGTGCCAAGGAAAGGATCGAGCAATTCATTCAGTTCCCCCATTTCTAATCCTTCTCATGTTCCACAGCTGCTGACAGCACCAGTTCTTCAGCATTTTTGTCTGGTGTGTTTATGTATCAGAGGAGCAAATATCACGGCTATTTTCCCTACTGCAGATGTCCTGTGGATTTGTGACGGTGTAATTCTGGAGAACTTTCATGAGAGGGTGCAGAGAGCTAATATTTCTGCTGATAGTTTCAACAGCTGGCATGTTATACTGCAACAGGAATCATGGCAGAGTGCTTTTTTTTGTTTGTTTGTTTGTTTTTTCTTTTTGTATCTATATGATTATTTCTCTCCCAGAAAACAGCGTTTTGAACATAGCTTCATGACAAAGATTCTTTTATCATTTGGCTGTGGCCCTGGTTATCTCTGGGGGGAATTTAAAGGATCCCAGATATTTTCATGGGAGGTGTAAAAATAAACACAGACTAATATACAGAATATGCCTGTTAATAGAAATCATCCCCATACAGTGCAAAGAAGCAGCTCCCGTAGTGAACCAGAATTAAGCACAGGTGAAAAGATTTGCCAGTTTTCTGGCTGTGTTTCTCAGGTGCTTTTGTTTGTCTTTGGTGGCCTGGAAGTAAATGCAAGGAATTGCTTTTTACATAGGAAGGGTTTTCTAAACATTGTTCTCTATTTATAAATGAATCTATCCTCACGCCACATTGATGCTCTGATTTGCACGGGAAACTTCTTTCTGCTTTTTCTGGGGAATACAGAAATTGTTGGTTTCAGCACAAGCAAAACCTGAAGGTCAGAGCTTCTTCCACTGGACTTTTTATTCATCTTTGCCAGCTAAGAAACTGTTGGATGCTCTGGCTTCAACACCTTTGTCCCAGTGAATGGTTCAAGCATCATCAATAATGTGCACAAGTGCTGTGATCTTCCCAGCTGGGAGGCTGCAGGATGCCGTGGGATGCTGGCAAAAAGTGTTGGACAAGGAAACACTTACGTGAAATTAAAGCCAACTCTGCCACTCCAGAAATGTTTCCAGGTGCCATCCCAAGTGCAGGTCAGGATTTTGGGAAGTATCTGAATCTGAATTTCCATGATTGCCCTCCAGTGTCCTTTATGCTGGGACGGGCTTTTGCTAAATCTGAGTGAGGAAGACCTATGTCCATAGCAGAGAGTGAAGAGGTGATTATTAGATTACTGTCTGGCTCCCCAAAGCATGATTTAGGGAGATAAATTTCCACAATGACCCCCAGCCCTTTCCCCACCACATGCAACACTCACAGCAGTCACTCACAACACCACCCCCATGAGATTTGGGTAGCACAACCTCCTGACCCTATTACTTGTCTATATGTTCTCTGTGAATCTCAGCGAACTGTGCACATGCTTTTCGAAATTAATTGGGTAGCGGCTGATTTCACGGAAAGGGCTTTGGTCTGGCTGAACTGAGTGAGAATAACAGCAGTCAGCTTTGGTGTTGAGTACTAATTGTCTTCACATTCAGTTCTGGCTGAGCAAGCGGAGTCCTTTCCTGCAGGCTGGGACAGACAAGTATGCACATTTTGCTCAGACACACTGAGGAATGTCATGCGTGGAGACAAGACACCTGCCCCTCTCCAGAGGCATGGGGCAGTGAGGAGAGCTGGCAAGAGGCTGCGCCAAGAAGCCGTGGTAGTAAATGTAGTAGTAAACAGCTGTTTGGTAGACAACAGTAAGTCTGTGAAGCTAAGGGAGTCACAAAAAAAATATATAAATAAAATAAAAATCCACAGACTGAACTGTGAATCTTGAAACGCCCTGCTTCTCAGGACATTTCTTCAGTTTCTTCTATTTTGGCCAACACCAATGTCTCCTCTCTAGAGCAGCAGTCATAACACGGTCATAAACTCAGAAAACATTGGCATAACAGCACGTCAGCATAAATCAAATCCCATTTCCAGGCTATGCAGTGTCACTGTTTCCACACTCTTGTTCCTTCCAAAGACATTTCCAGCCTATGGAGGGGGCCTTTGCCAAAACATCACTGCCTAAGTCGCCATCAGCTGCACAATGGAAAAAAACAAGAACTGGAGCCACTATATGCCATCCTACAATTCTGATTTCCCAGATAAACCTCAAAGCTGTCTGAAAAAAAAACTGTGACTGAGGAGTTTTTGGTGAGAAAAGCAAAATTATTAATGTCATAAACATTGTATTTTGAGTAAAAAGGGAGTGGGAGAAACAGAAAAGTTCTGGCAATAGCAAAATATTAAAACAAACAAACAGACCAGAACCCACGTGAATATTATATAATTGTAAAAAGTCAAAATTATAATAAAAAATCAATACTAAATGTCTAATCCACCCCAAAATTTTACCTTTTTATAGGATTTGTCTGATAAATAATGTTGACACTAGTGAGTTACACTCAAGATAGGCCCATAATAATATAAAGATCTGAGGAACAGTTTCTATACACACATGCTTTTCTCTTAGTTGTACAGTAGAGGGAAGCACAAGGCCCATGAACAGATGAACATGCCTTTCCCCGGTCCTTGAGAAACTACTGTGAAAACAGAAAAAATATCAATTTATTAAGGACAAAACATCCTTCCACCGTACCAGGTAGAACCTGTGAAACTGGGTGGCAAAATGAAATATTTTAGATGGAATACATGTGTCATAAATGCATGACAGGTTTGAATCAGTGGCAATTAGTAAGTGTTGTTGTTGCTGTTTTTATGTTTTTGCCTGTTTGTTTGATTTTCCCCTTTAGCACTGTGTCTTAGATGATAATTTAATTACAAATAGCATGGCTGATCTGATGCTGACAGAAAATACCTGGTAAAGGAATTTCGTTCAGCAATGATTTCTTACTTTGCTCCAATATTGTTAAGATTTCCTTGTGCCTCAGTGCTGAGGAAACTTGTAATTACAGGTTGATCTGAATTCTTCTGTACAAAGCTACTGAATGCAGTCTGTAAAGAGGAACCTAGTAAATAAACTTAGCTATCTGCAGATATCACCAACATGACAGCTGCATAATCACTGGACAGTTTTCTACTATTTTAGAATAAAAGTTCCTGTTTACCGTGTTCTCAAAGATTATATACAATTTTGTGAAAAATAAATTTTTATATGAAGTGGAAGCTGCATCTTCTGAGTATGGAATATTAGCTGTGATGTAAGCTGAGGCCTTATTTCATACACTTAGTTTGAAGCTAGTATCAACAGTCCAGATAAATAGAAGTAATATTATGACAAAAGGACAAAAATGAGATTTTATGGTCTAGAACAATTTTTTCATGTCCAAAGATATTCCCATGCAAAATCACCATTAGATGTTAAAATATGTGGAAATATCCGTGAGCTGAAGATATTATCAAATAGACATAAACCAGTGGAAATGATGAAACTAATTCTGAATATTTCACTGTAATGCTAGCCTTTATATACTTCTGTATAGATCCACTTCACTTTTTCTATGACAAAATATCTAAGACAAAAAGTTTTCCATTCAGAAATATCTGTGCAACATACTTCAACAATCTTAAATTCTGATTAATATTTTTAAATAGAAAGTACATTAAAACTGACTCTTTTTGTTGAAAATGTTTAGTTTCAATGAGTCAAGAATGACTATTGAATGAGCAAAATCAATGAGCAAAATCAGTCTCTGAGTTCCTGATTTTTTACTTGAAATTATCCCTTATTAATCTGCATTATGGCCAATGATAATATTGTATGAGAATTAGCCTCATACAATGATTATGGTTAAGTGATTCCAATTAAGATATTTTATTAAGGTGATATCTACTTTGGGGTGATGACTTATGTTCTTATGTTGTACAGCATTTAGGTTTTTCTGCAAATATAAAGAAGAAAAAAAAAAGAAAAGTAGATATGACTTATTCTGAAAAACAACAGAGACAGGAAAAACAACAGGGAAAGCAACATTACTTCCATATTTCCAGCCATTTTAGCAGTGCCAAATTAAAATTGTGAAATAAGCAGGGTGCTGAAGCATGGTGCCCTCATCACAGCTGCTGCAGGTGGCAGCACTGAGGAGGGCACACTGGGCTCTCCCAACCCTATGTAACAGGTAATTATTAACGGTCTGTACAGAGAAAACACTGAGGGGTCCCAGGGCTGTACGAACACTAATGTGTTGTATGCCGTATCAGCATCTTAAAGTATTATTTTCCTTTTTTATGAATTTGTCAAGTTCCCCATCGCTCGGCTGGGCAGAATGCCTCCACGGACACGAGAGCCCTCTCTTTGTTCCCGTGTCTCTCTTGCTGCACCCCCAGGGTCTTCAGCCTGTGTGAGCACACCACAGAAGTTGTGACAGGACCCTCTCCACGGTACATGTGGTGGTCGGTGAGGATAATTTCCCTCCACACACACACTCTGTGTGAAATTCCCTGAACAGTAATCTCAGGTTCTGGTGATCTCATCCAAATACAGTATTTACTGCAAATGGAAAATAAAGGGATGAGGTAGAATCAAAACAGTTTGCATTTTTTTGTCTATTCCTGCATCTGGTCGGAGTTAAGCTAGCAAGGTATGCTGGGTTTAGTTACAGTCTATAAAAATATCTTGCGTTTTAATATATTTTCCTTTGGAATCTCTTTGGTCTTTTTCCAACCCTGCAAAGTGTGGCCTAAGCCAGACAACATGTCACAGAAAATATAAAGAACTGCTTGTGTTTTTTATTTTCTTCTTACATTTTGTCATTTTTATACCTGGACACTGATAAACAGGCATATTCACAAGTGGACACTCTTTTGTTCTTAAGGAGACATATGCTTCTGCAGAATCTTTTCTATCTTTTTCTTCCCTTTACTTCTCAGAAAAAGAAGAATTAGAAAATCCAGATCTCAGGTTAGAAGTTAAAACAAGACAGATGTGTTTTTCACTTGTACATTTTCCCAGCTTATTCCTTGAGGATTTTTTGTTCTAATGTAACTACCAACATTGACTTGAAGAGTTGTTAAGTGCTTTGAATGAACCATGTAATGGGAAACATTTAACATACAGAAGTATTTGTAAAACTTTATTTTTAACTGAAATACATCCCAAGGTTACTTTCACTTACTCAAGGAAATGCTACAGACTATGTCACTACAAGCGCTCAACAGAGAATTAACTTGTATTTAATATTTGCAGTATGGCTGGTTATGCATGCTCTTGTAGCTCTAGCTTAATGTGTTGAAATTTTTAGGCGAGATTCTGCTTTAATGCTTTTCTGAGTGGTATCCATATAAAACGTCATCTTTCAAATAACAGATAATCTTCCTGAGTGAATTCATGTTTGCCATTGATGACGTAAAAACAACATCTCTTTTTAGCACTGCAGAGCCATTACAGATTTGGCAGGCTGCACAGGAGATACCTCCTTCTCCTGCATCCTCCAGAAAGTGTCTGACTACATCCAGTGCCGGGACCACAGCTGGTCCTGCTTGTAGGAGGATGGCAGGATAAGGGACTGGAAAAAACAGCTTGCCCTTGAGATGCTAGGATTTAGCTTGTATTCGTTAAGAAGAAAACAAATACTTGCAAACTCGAAGTAGATGGAGGGAAAGCTGTGAGACCCTGAGCTATTCCACAGTATTACTTGGGGTGTGATACTCAGCCAAGGAGAGGTTGTGCAGGGGCCTTATAAGTAAAACAGAAAAGGCTTTTTTCATTTTCTTAGTTACCCTCTTATGATGGTGCTGAAAAGGGTAGGTGAAGGGTAGCCAGCACTTCCCTCGTGGACAATATGATTGACTTATTTTTAAAAGAGAATGCATCCCTTCAGCCCTCCACTAGATGAATGTTGATCGTATCTCCTGTTACATTGGGTTACCTCCTTCTTTTCCATCACATCAAACTTCTCTAAGTGGTCTTTGTGAAGCTCCTTTACTTTCTTTGCGTTTCTTCTGACATTCTATTCCAAAACATTCCTATCCCTGCAATAATAATAATAATAATAAAAAAGACTAGATGACATGAAAAAACAGTAAAGCTATTCTTTTATCATTGTTTTTGTTTCAATAGAAGAGTGGTTCTCTATGGTGTTCAACAACATACCTATGAAAATCTCAGCCTAAAGAGTGTGATTCTGTTACAAATACAGGTTCTCTGCAAATAAGAAAATGAAAAATAATGAGTATACGAAAATGAAAAATAATGAAACACATGGAAATAAATGAAGGAAGGATTTAAGCCTCTATTTAGCTGCTGTCTGAATCTTGGCAGAAGAGCTGGAAAGGCCCACTGTATTTTCTGGAATGTGTCACAGATGAAATGATGTATTTAATCACACATGTGAAGAGGAGGATAAAAGAAATAAGGATGTTAATACATACCAGGGGCAAAATACAGAGGAAATGCTCTCTATTAGGGCAGTTCTCATAGATTTGATGTATGATTTATCTGGTTTAGCAAATTCAGAAAAGCATCATGGATCAAAGACTTCAGTCACATTTTCATAAGAAAAACTGTTAAAATGTCATGCAGCACTGAAACATCACTTCTAAAGTATGTAGATAAATATTTTAATTTTGTTTTTGCATTGTTCTGAGCTGATATGTGCAGTTAGGTGTCTCCTTCAGCATCTGCCAGTGGTTCTGCTCCCATGGCACGTGTGTGCTTGCAGAGAAAGTTGTTCCAAACTTGCAGCACCGACATCAATAGCTATCTGCCTATTAGCATGGACAGCAGCAAGGTCAGAGCCAACCTCATGCTTACTGCTTGCCTTGCCTGAGCAGCTGTCGATACACCCTGTGTGAGCAGAAATGCCCACTGATCTATACCCATACGAAATCCCTTTTGGCAGCTCATCGATTTTGCAGAAGGTTTCCCAGAGGTCCCATTAAATCCACCAAGTAAAGGTTCTCTGAAAATGTGAAACCTGGGGAAAGTTGTGCTAAGCACAGAGGGACATCCAGAATCCATGAAAAAACTACCAAATCTGAAGTCAATATCTCTTGAGTGACATCCCTGTCATTTAGTGCTGTGATCTGAATTGGGACCAAAGATCCTGTAACCACTGAGCCAAGAAAACAGATCTCTCTTTTACCAAAGTTGTCTTTAGTAGGCTTTAGCTACAAGGTTTCTATATGCCATCTACATTGCTGACATTTTTGCAATGTATGTGCTGCCTTGATCACCTCCAGCATCTCTTAATACAGTTTCATCAGACATTCATGCTTTAGGACCTTGATTTAATACATTTATAGGCTGCAGTTTTGTAGAAACACCTTTTGAAGAAATATTTAAATGCTAGCGGGAAACCCATGGGAAACTACAGATAAAAAATTATGGCTCCAAAATCTCTACAGCTGCAATGACAAATGATAGTTATACTCCATAATTCATTTTCCACTTCTGTCCTTCATTTCTCCTATAATGAGCCTTCTACATTCTTTCAATTAATAGGGAGAAAATAACTTCCTCTACAGATTAAATATTTTGTAAGTGACTTCAGTATCCTCTCCAAATTTGACATCTATATTTCCTTGGCAATTTACTTTATTAGAGTAAAATTTCACCATTTGCTTCCAAAATAGATTATTTTTAATCTTGGTCAGTTCTCTTCTCTGTATAGTCAATACCTCAAGTAATTGCAGGGCAGAACAGATGACCTAGAAAAACATGAGACAGGGTCAAGAAAAGGAAGTAGGGAAGAATTTCTTCAGATGGGCTTCAAGGCTGAAACCAGCATCCTTTGATATTGCTGTAGGAAAACACATAGGAATTATCAACCCCAAATGTACACATTCTTGAAAAGAAATCCAAGGTTTGTTATACACAAAGTCTGTTTCTGACATGAAGGTCCTGAGCCTAAAATTGGCCTTAGTGGTCTGGGACAGATTTTGAGAAAGCAATGCAACATTCTTGCATTACTCTTCTACTCTTCCTCAGGTGTATGCTGTTAAAGAGAGGATACCATCATTAGGTCATAACCTAATGACAAAATTTTTTGCATTCATAATAATTTTATTTTTTTCCCTGCTCAGCTTGAATTGTGTGTGGGCAGGCACAACATCATTGGCAGCTTGCAGGGGGAAGGAGTTATTGGGTGGTGGGAGTTATTCATTGTGCTCATACAAAACTTGCCAAGGCAGGACAAGTAATGAGAGACACCTGACACTTAAAATGGCCTTGATAAATGGCAAAGAGGATCTTAAAAATAAGGTATAATTTAATAGAGAGTAATGCAACATAATGCACATAGTAAGAAAGATGAGTTGTACAAATAAAGCACAGGAAATTGGCCAGAGACTTGTTCTGCAGAAAAGAGCAGGGAGTCTGTGGTGGCTGAGAAAATGGTAGTCATAATATTAACATGAAAAATGCAGCCCAGCCAGGCAGGCTGGTGATGCACCTACCTGCGCATAGGTCCAGACAGCTCTTTCTGGTCCCTTCTCCTGTGCAGCAGCCTTCAGCAAAGACAGAGGGAAACATCTTTTCCTAAGGGCTCAAACTACTGCTGCTGAAAGTGCCGATAATACACATAGGAATAGATTACCTCTAAAGGTCAAAGAAGCTTCTCCATTAGTGATTTTTAAAAGGTGGCAAACATCTCTAGAGAATGGTTTATGCATCACTCATCCTGCCCTCCTGCAAAGCACCATCGCATCCAAACACTGCTCTTTGTTTATCTGGCCATGGTGGTGAAATCTGTTTCTCCATATTTTCAGTCATCAGCTCTTGCAGTATAAATAGCTATTGCATAAAATACATCACCCTATAATTAATCAATAGTTTAATTCATAGATAATTCTTTAGCTTAATGCATACGTCAGTTTTCTTGTTGTTAAGGTTATTCATGCTTACATTTTTGACTCCTTAGTGTAACTTGACTTACACAGTAGCTGTGAAGCTTAAGGTGCATAAAGCTTGATAGCCAACAAATATAGAAGTACAGAAACACTGCAGCACTTACCGTTAGTGAAGTACATAAACTGTTTCCTCTGCATTGAGGAAACACACCAGTAGTCATGATCCAGACAGAAGAACAGAAGGAAGTATGATGGATGCACTGTACATGAAAGGACGACTGAGACACGGGGGCCAGTACTTTATCACCCTTTCTTCAAGCACTTTCATCTTTGACTCCCTTTAGTTAGTGTGTCTTCTTATGGCAGGGAAGAAGACCGGGTCTGGTAATGGAAGGCTTCCTCCTAGACTGTAATTTAAGCTGATCTGAGACTACATCCAGAAGCCTTGAAACTTGGGTGCTTCTAGGTCCTTGCTTGTATGCAGAAGTCCTGGGATTCAAAACCTTGAGTGCCTGAATGGTGGAAAAAGAAAGAGCTAGGAAAAAGCAGGGAAAATAAAAGAGTAAAAGTCTGTATTTAATAAGCCAGTTCTGCCTCTAGTGGTCTTTGCAGAGGCTCTTGCCTTGTGCTTCCTCATATAGCTGCTGGGTCTTTGTGTTTTTCTTTTAGTCACTGCTACACTTTGAGCATGTTTATGCAAGTGTGTATTGCATGTGTAAGGGAAATCTACCTCCTCTGTGTCAGGGAAGAGCACATGTGGTCCACAAAGTACTCAGCAAGCCAAAAGAGTTAAATGGTGTGAGTTTTTTTGTCAAAGACCACCAGATCAGTCAGTGCCACGAGGCGGGGAATTCATCTGGAGCAGGTAGCTACAACTGGTCTGTCTCAGTTACAGACAAGCCTCCCCCAAGCCCTCAGAGATGACCACTGAAACCACAGATAGTTCCAGTCTGGAGAAAAAAAATGCATCAGTACTAAACCTCTAGTTTCACTGTGGCAAACCTGATGTTATGTTATCAATTTTTGACTTAAAAAGACTTCACAATGAAATTCCCCTTAGGCACGGGTTTTTCTTTCTGTTTTTGTCCACAGGGTAACTATGGCAACCCTAGGAAAAACTACCACCATCAACAAAAATAACAGTTTATTATTGCATTTATGCTGGTGTTCATCCCATAATAATAATAATAATAATTTGCTGTTTCTGTTACATCACTTTGCAGCAGGCAATTTTTTAAACAGGTCTTTTATACTTACGGTATGGTTGGCACTGGCTGCCTTTGAGTTCCATTACATGAGCACATGCAGTAGTGCTCCAACACAGCCTGGAATTTTCCTCAAGTGGTGAAACTGGATGACAGGAGAGCAGCCACATGTGGAGAGGTGAGGAGCTCTGTTTTTTTGTTTTGTTTTGCTTTGTTTTGTTTTTTTCAATTTTATGAAAACATGAAAATTCAGGACTTCAGAATCTTTTGCTATCTGCCTTCATAAGGTCAAGAGCACGAATTGTGGTTCATACTGCTTGTACACAGACAAAAGATTCGTAACTTTGTACAGGCCTTGTTCAGAAAGAGTCTGAAACCAGAGATCAGTTACCTCCTTAGTACAGGCTCTTTGGCTTTAATTTTGCAGTTTGAGCATAAGTTGAAACTTTTTATATTTTTAAAATAGTTGTTGGTTTGGACAGATCCTGTCATGCTGGTCTTCTGAGTAGGAAGACCTCCTGCTTGGCTGTGGAGTTTCCTATGCCTGGCTTGCAGCACAGTGGGAGAAGCTGATGTCTCAGATCTACAAGTGCGAAGACAGATTTAAGGAAAAACAGCAGGACAAGAGCAAAACACAGCAAATTATATTTCCTCGGTGGTAGAGGAAAGTGAAAATTTGGGGAGAACGGAAGGCGGGATAGCAAGCAAACTGAACTGTTAAGCACAAAGAAAACAAACAGGCCTATGTGCCATACCCACTTCTTCGCAGATGAGGCGGGGGCTGCAGTAATGAGTCTTTCTCAGCAAAATGAAGGCTGCTTTTCACTAGGCACACACTGAGTATTAATACTCTGAATTGAGACCGCTGGCGGTTGGGAGTGATGAAACTGGAACTGAGCTTTTCAGCTGAGCGTGAGCTTCTCAAATGACAGCTCCTTCTGCAGAGAGACAATTTAACCAGGCTGCCAATGAGGGGAGGTTTTGTATGAACCTGGGAAACTTATCAGCAGTAGCAGTTGTTACTGCTGCAAGGCAAAACTGATTGGGTTTGAAGAAGGAAATGAGAATCTGCAGGTTTTAGGCAACCACTGCAAAGTCAGACTCCCCTTGTCTTTTATCCCAAAGTGAGCAATGTTTACTGCTATTTACTGAGCCAGAAAAAGTGATGTAGGTACTACAGCTTACTAAAGCTGTGCACAGCCCATACTGCTGAAATGCAGTCAGACTGTTGTTCACTCTAAATATGCATTGCATGGTTTGCATTTGCAAAGTCGCCTGTGATGTTGTGGCAGTTTAAAATGAGCCCACCAAACTGTGAATTTCCCAAAGCAGCAGAAAAAGCAAATTTTTGAGTCAAGAGATCCCCAAAAACAGGAATAATTTATTGGTGAGTGTGCCTGGCTGATGATTCTTGAAAACATAGGGTCTTAAGACAAGTTTTTCCAGTGGTTTTCACATCAAAACATCCCTGCAATACGCCCCTGGAAAAGACAGTTGTGTAATCTCTCACAGGTTAAACAAACCCACCTGCCTTCAAAGAATTTTTGACCTGCAGGCAGCCATCACAGAGAAGAGGAAAATATTCCCATTTATCATCAGCATCCCGCAGGAGCCTTGCTGCCATTTTCTATGGCAATGTCTGGGGCCTGGACGCTCTGCATCTTTCCAGCCAAGTGCTGAAATGAATTACAGTCCTTTCAAATTGTTGCTCAGGTTGTGCCATGCATACAGATTGTGTGAATTCCTTGGCTTTCATTTGCATCCTGAGTAATGGTCTGCTCTTGAATGTTGTTAATAAATCAGAGAAGACACTCATTCCACTGAACCTTG
The DNA here is from genome assembly GCF_964211835.1 of Anser anser. Classification (NCBI taxonomy): domain Eukaryota; kingdom Metazoa; phylum Chordata; class Aves; order Anseriformes; family Anatidae; genus Anser; species Anser anser. The sequence continues at coordinate 11,089,285 of NC_139723.1, forward strand.
CACATAGTGGGACTGCCAGTATGCGGGAGCAAAAATGTCCTATCATGCTCTCCAGAGATCACACAAAATAAAGATGCAGTGGAAGAAATCTAGGACATGGTGGAAAAGTAATACAGATCTTGTCCTGGGAAAAGGATAATGTACAGCCTGAATCCAGCTTTTTGGTTTATGATGTATCTTGCAATCTCACCCACAGACAGGCCTTGAGCATCCAGCTATGAAGTAGATTGCTGTTATTTTTTAATCTAGTTGTAATTCATTTGGGGGGATTTTAGAAATTGTTTTCTTTTGTGTGCATTATAAAATGGAGTGCATGCCCATTCCAAACTAATGTAATGGTGAGACGTGGGAAACAGAAGGTTATACATAGTGATATTTACAAATTTACAGCTGGTTAGGGCTGTCATATTTTACAGTGATACCCAGCAAATCAGGTTAAAGAGAAAATAAGTCTTCCTTCCCTTTTCTCTGCTTAACTCTTCAGCATCACTCAGGTGAAGAAATATTACTAAAAAAGTTACTAAAATTTTTTTAGAAATAAAGTTTTTTTTTTAGAAAAAAAAAGTTTTTTTTTAGAAAAGTTACTAAAGAGCAACTAACTAAAGAGCAACTTACTAAAGAGTAACTCTGAAAGGTTTTTGGATGGTGATATGGTGAAATGCTGCTGGCAGGAGCCTGATCTTCAATTGCCAGAGATTTTTTTCTGCAGGAGCTTCACCTTTCAAGGTGGAAGTCCTTCAGTTTCTCTCTGCAGTCTGTTCCATCTTCTAAATACCTACAGCTGAGCTACTCTTTTCTGCTTTTTGAGTCCCTGGAATTTCCACAGGAATTAATGAGTGAACAGTGCAAAATACAACACTTAAAGCATTTTCAAGGATGCTGCTTTTTTAAGATATGGGAAGAAAAGTGATGCTATAACACTGCCTTGGGTCTGGCCCCAACCCCAAAGAAAATAGGCAGCGAAATTGCATAGGCACCTTGTTTCTCTCTAGTATGCTGAGCAGAAAGATATGTGCTGAGATGGGATGTAGTTAACAAATGCAGGGAAATATAAGTTCCACTGATTTGTGCATCAGGTGTCCAGTTAATATGGTCCCCATGACCAAAAAGAAATAATGACTTTTAAAACTAACACAATGAATGACAATGTTCACACGTGATTGTCTCATTCTGGAAGCAGTACAGGTGAAACCTGTGCAATAGGATAGTGATTCCCATCCTCCCTCACCTGCACAGAAGTGTGCTTAGCTTTAACCCTAGTATGAAGCAAGCAACAGAGTCATCTATGAGCAATTTTCAAACAGATATCCACATGTGAAGAATGACTCTTTTCAAACAACATCTAATGGGAGTAGCAAGGGCAAATATTTCAAGGAATGCTGTTTTTCTTAAATGAAATTAAGAAATAGGTGGCTAAGCTTTTCTTCTTCCTGTCTCTTCTCATTAAGATAGAGGTTTCTGAGCAGCTATTTAAAATCTTAGTAATGTGTATATTTGAAACACACATGCAAAATTTAAAAACTTATTAAAATGAATACAACATACATGTTCATACAAATGAACATATTTTAAATACTTTTTTTATTTAAGAAGTGGATTATCTTTTTAAGTTTGATTTGAATAAATTTCTTCTCTCAGGATGTAGGTGAGAATTGTAAATCAGAACTCAAGATTTATTGGATGCACACTTTACAAATAAGAGGTCATATATTTTTAATTTAAGTGTTAGAGACCTGTGGAAAAGTTCCAGTAGATAGAAGAAATATTCTGATAATCAAAGAAATAATGTTTCTTTATTGCTTATGGAGCCAAAATGCTTTTAATTCTTCCTCCTGAGGTGTTACTTCACTGATAAGGTCACTGTCTCTCATCTCTCAAGTATACAAAAATTATTTTCCGTGATATAACATAAGAATGTTCTGATGTCCACTAGTGATTTAAGTCACTGTGTTTAAATGCAATGCTTTTTAATGGAAGCTTTCATTTAACAGGTGCCTTGAAGCCTGCCAGACTCAGTTCTTGTCTGTGAAGGAAAATCTTCCCAAACTGCTTTTCCCCCAATTCTCATTGTACAGCCTCCTCAGGATCCTGCTTGAGGGAAGTTGGCTCACATCAGAGCATCCTTCATACACCCGGTGTTGGCTGCATGCACGGGACTAGTGGTGTAAGTGGAGTTTGAGATGACAGCTCCATTTCTTCATAGTTTCCTAGTTCTCAGACATTTTTTCTAAATTTGGTGGGAGGGGATTTTGAAAATTTTCACCAGATAGCCTGATTCAGTAAAAAGATCAGTTTTCATTTCATGTATCCTTAGCTGATGCACTTGCTGAAAAACTTGTTCAAAGTTGGTTAATTTCCATAAAATATTTCTGCTTTGAGAAAAGATGATATACTGATGCATACGCATTTCACATTAGCTGCCTCAGAGCCTGCAGCATTTAATTCCAGCAGCTGGAAAGAGCAGTCCCCAGAATTCAGCTGCTCTAAGAGGATGAATAAAGCGAAGAGATTGCTAGGTAATGGAGCTCTTAGCTAAGAGCAATTAACACCTTGACCTGCCTCCAGAAATGGACAGCAGAGTGAGATATGTGCTATTAAAAGAGTAATCAGAGGAAAGGTTATTCTGGTATTTTCTGCTGCAAAGTGATGTTCAAGAAATTCCCTAGCACAACAAGTCCCAGCAATTCAGGCTGGATGTGACAAGGACAGGGACCACCACGGTGACTCCTCCAAGCCCCAGGCCGGTGGAGGTCAGAAAAGGTGGTGCAGTTAGCAATTAGTGTGGCTCACTGATGCTGCCTGTCTATAAGCAGTTTTCCCATAGAAGGCTCAGAGAGGGCTACACACCCTATTTCTGGATGTTTTCCCAACATTATTTGAAAGGAGCTTGCTTCTGTTTCAGAACCAGGTTTCTCAGGCTGAGGACCTTGCTGGGAAAGGAGTGAGATGCCATCCTTGGGTCAGGGCAGGATGAAATGCAGAGGTGAGCACAGAGAACAGCTAATGGTGAGCACCAGTGACTTGCAGTCTCCCCATTTTGGGTCCCCTTTTCCCAACCTGCTCCACTGAGCAGTTATCAGCATGAAGAGGGCACGTAGATCATGAATCCTTCACACTTTTTTGCTTTGCCTTATTAGCCTCTCCTTGCAGATGTGCCCCATGGTCACTGCTCTCAGAGCATGGCGTGTCTTGTGGCTGTGTGGGAAGCAAAGGGTATACCTTTGATATGTGTTAGCACACTCTGGAGTGTGTTATCATATGGGCTGCCAGTTGCTCAGGCTTGCCAAATCCAGTAGCCCCACAAGTGTGAGGCTGATGCAATCTCAGGACCCAAGGCCCAGACAGTAACAATGCTGAGCAGTTATTCCTGGTAGGCGCATGCACACACAAGATACAGACATACAGAGCTTCTGCTGGGATATATGAGTCCCCAAGGCCCACCACCCTCAGCCACTTGCTGGCCATGTCCACACCTATGGTCACACCAGCAGCCGACTCTCAGATCTCTGCTTTCTCTCTTACCTTACTCCTCGACTACCCTGTTGAAGTTCCCTAGCAAATTATGCATGCACATGTACACACACACACACCAGCAGTGGAACTCACATATTTGCTCAGGATACACGCAATCTGGTCTCTTCAGCAGCTGTCTCCACAGAAGTGCGGATCCCTATGACTTGTGACTCCTGGAGGTGAGCCCCAAGTCCTGAAACCTTACGCTGGTCTCAGCCAGGTGGTGTGGTGCTGGGTGGTGAAGCTGACGTGGCACATGGCCTAAGCTCTTTGACACACGGTGACTTCTGTCCACGCATTAAAATACAACCTTCGGGAAATTAATACACAGTTTAGTTTCTTCTTCTCTATTTTTTTCCCCAATTGGTTTCATTACAGAAGAGAATGTGCATTATGTCCTGATGAGTTTCAGAGTAAAGCATGTTTTTAGGAAAATTGGGAACACAAGGCCTGTTTTGCTTAAAATATGGTTCTATATCCTGAACACCCATGAATGGAAACAATTTTGCCAGTCCTGTTTCATAGTTCTTAAATCCCTTGAAGTCAATGATGTATTTATAGCTATAAAGTGTGGATTGCCAGCAGTATTAATTAGATTGAAAGGAAGCCTGTTTTTCTTCCCTCTAGGAAGGGTGATTTACTGTCCTGGAATACTCAGTGCCTGGCCTGAAACACAGTCAGCCTGGGTGCAACTTTATCCTTCACGTGGATGGGCAGGTTCACTCTCCCAGAGCCTGAGGAGGTGGGAGAGCAGCATGGGGATGCACTTCAGTCATCGCCATGGCACACTTGGAAGAAGCAGAAAGAGGAGCCAACAAGGATTGTAAGTCAGCTGTTCCCATCTCTTCATCTCTTTTTCTTTCCACTTAAAGGAAAAACTGAAAGGAAGTATGTAATGTCTAAAATGACATGTTACACCTGGGAGACTGAAAAAAAAGAATGGCTTTGAGGCTCTTGAAAAGACCCTCCCCCAAATGGCATTGCTTCTGCTTTCTTTACCAGATATATCCTGATTTTCTTGTCCCATGTCACCACTGCTCCTTCCTCTTGTTCAGCCTCTAGAGCCCAGCCTTCATTCATTTCTATGTTAGGGGTGTAGTGCTTATTTATCTGTTTCCATCTTTATGACTTTTGGGAAGTTCAGAAATTGGTTCAAATCAGGAGAGGGGAGAAAAGGCATTTTCTCACTGCCTCAGCACATTCTGAGCTCCTGCTGCAAAGCCTGGGATCACGACTGCGTTATTTGACCTGCACATGTTTGCTGCATTGGAGCCTGTGCCCTCACCAGCTCTGGTCTCAACACATATTGAAAAGAACTCTCTAGTACAAGAGATAGGTCTATTTGACCTATGTGACATAATTGTCAAACTCTTCTTTTTACACTAGTATAAATCCCCTAGGGATTCATAATCATATAATAAAGAGTAGAATTGCATCCCAGTAACTTTACAGTGAGAAGTAATATTTTCCACAGCTTCTATTGAAACTGAGCAGTTTCCCTACTGACATCCCACATCTTAAAACTCTTACTGGAATCTGAATGGGATCCAAAGTCAGCCAGCAGGATTCACCCTCCTCAGGACAACAGCAGAGCACAGTTGCTTTGTGTGATGTTCGCTGTAGCACCTTCCACATCACTGTCAGAAATCAGTGGCGTTACTGTGCCTTACAAATCATGTCATACATATAAAACCTGGCATTGCTATTTTGATCCCTTAAATCTTGGCCTATCTTTTCTACAGATTGTTTTCACAGATCTGGAAAATAAGTATCTTTTTTTTTTGTTTGTTTTATTTCCCATCTGGATAGTTATGCATAAAAAGGGAACCAGAGAAAAGATCTGCTGTTTTGAGATGCTCTACTTGAAGCTGTAAAATTCAAACCAAGTTTTTCAGCCACCCACAAGCTTGTGTGAGAAACTACACAATACCAAAACAATTACATCATTGTGGGCTTTTGCCCTGTCCTTAAAAGGTTTCATATAAGTTACAAGTAAAGACAGGAGATTTTTCTCTTACTTCCTAGACTGATTACAGCTGTTTTGAAGTAAACACTAAGTGTCTCTGAATTTCCTACTCCTGCTCCTGTGTTTACTGCTGTTGCTGTTGACCTTGGATACACAGTGATAATGGCAGAAGTCAGAGAGAAGGTTTCCAAGTGCATTCAGTAAAGACCTAGATTTGTGCCTCTGGAAAACACCAGCAAAATGAGGAATTCGCCATTTGCTGTAATGTCATGCTGAGTGCTTCTGAAAATCTCACTTGAAAACCCTCATGTCAAATTCTGCCCTCACTTATCTCCAGTGATTGCACTCAGAGTGAGTGCTGGACACCAGAGCAGGACAAGTGCCTGAAACAAAGTTCCTTGTATTGCTGTATTAACCCTTGAGTATCCTGCATTTGCATCATCCTATTATAGCACAGCTTCCCAGCCTCATGCAGAACATTTAGTAAGGGAGCAAAAATAGACGTGAACACAAGCCAATGAAAATATAGCAGGCACTGCCCGAAGAGCTGCTCTAACTCAGAAAGTGTGTGAGACATTAAGCTCTAGGTAGTTTGTGCCTGTACTTAAACGGCTCTCATTCCCACATGGAAACTACTTGTATATAATTTTAAAGCCTCCATCTCACAAACCAAGAAAAACAACGATATATTTATCTGAAATGTTAGGCAATGGCTCTACAAGGTTCAGGTGCAGTGAGATGAAAAATGCAGGCACAAGAGGTAGTTCTCACTGAACCTTAGGTGTACTGAGTTTTGTGTTGTTTATAGTTCCACCTTAATTCTGCAAGGGTGTATTTTGAGTGGCTTTGGGAAAGCTCTCTCTGCAGGGATAACCAAGGAACATTTTGCAGAAGGCTTTTCTGCACAACCACTACAACCATGACTGTGATTCTGGGGTTTTCCCTGATATTCTTGGTTATTGGTTTGTAAGGATTTTTGTTTACATTAATGACTCAGATTTTTTTTTTCTTGTTTACAGACAACTATCTTTATTTGCATGTAAATAAATGTATTCACATACAAACAAGAGTATTCTTCAGCTACTTTTCTGAATTCATTTTTTGAATATTTCAGTGAAAAGAAATAATGACATCCCCTCATGAAGAGGACAATTACACATCACACATAGCAAACAATGAATGGAAATATCTCATTCGTTTCAATGGAAACTGCACTGGGTCAGAATGGTCAAAGGGAGCAAACAAATCAGGGGCTTAAATTGGTTCACAAGCTGCACATGAAGCTGCACTTTATGAATAAATTGACACAACTCAGAGCTGTTCACAAAACAATTCAGAACCAGAAAAAACTTAGATTACCCATATATCATGTTCATAATGGATAACTCAGCTCTCAGACATTACCAAACTTTTACATGTTCTTCCTATGTTACTTTCTATGCAGGAAGTCTGAAAATTCAGACCATATGTTCAAATGCCATGAGAATACCACAGGGTTACATTATAAATAGATCCAGAAACAGGTATGAAAATGAGATACATTAGCACAGATTGCTTCTGAATTTAATGCAACTCCATGGAAAACCAAATCAGCTCTTTTCCCTGGTTGAACTCTTTTTCAGTAAACCTTTAATAATTTTGAATGCACACAGTACATTGAGTAGCTGCACTAAAATGAACTCTGCAGTTACATTTCATTGCATTTCCCGAGAGCTAAACAGCAGTCCAACTCAAATAATGATTTGCTGGTTTTATCCTACTCAGATCCTAAAGTACTTATGTAAATTTTAATTCCAAGGTGGTGTTGTCTCTCAAAACAATATTTCAGAACACCGCAAAAGTTTGCAGTGCTGATCACCAGGTATGTCCCCACTTGCAGTGGTCTGGAATACATTTCCTCTTCCCATCCCTCTCATGACAAAGCAGGGCTAGCTATGAGCTTTCCCCTGGATGAAAGCTGGGGTTCTCATCTGTTCATCTCATCATTACATGAGCTGACTTGAACAAAGCTGAGCTGAAGGCAAGAGCAACAAGACAAAAAACATTAAGGTACTTCATGAGAAACAACTTTCTCCTCTCTTCCTCTCTCTTCTCAGTCCTCTTTTTCTTCAGAAAAGATATAGGTCATTTCCATTGCATCAGCAGTGAGAAACCAAATTCTGGGTAAAGCAATTAGGCAGTGACCAGTAACATTAGAAGCCCCACCAATCTGCATCCTCTTGACAAAAAAAGAAATTGCCAGAAATTAGTAGAAATGTTCATACACATGGTAAAGAACTGAACACCTGTACTAGTTCTTAACTGAAACATTAACTTCTTTACAGCATCCTATAGCAGTATGAGTCTGTAAAGCAAGCTTTCCAAACTTTCACACTAGTGTAGGCAGGTGAGAACATGTGCTACATTAACAAAAGTGACTATGATGTAGATGACGGGCTGACTATCACACTGCTCTCATGCTCTCTCCTCCTGCAGAAAAGCTAGCAAGTATACTGCAACTTGGTCTCACAGGTACTCAAGGAGTCTTATTTTTAATCTGCATTCCCCTAGTATCACATCCAGAAAATTTTCCTCTTTTTCCCCTATAAATCTTTACAAGGAACCTCTTTATGTTCTTTCTCATAAAAGCTACAAGCAGTGGTCCTTTTTTTATTTTTCCTTTTTTTTTTTTTTTAAAGTTTTAACGGTCAGTGCAGCAAGCACTGGAGGGATGACTCATAGCTTTTTCACACAGTGCTAAAACCACTTCTAGTCTCCCCGTGTTTAATGTCTTGTTCATATGAGGGAAGAGTCTCCAATGACACTTCTGAATACATGCACTTGTGCATATTTAATTCAGTGTATGGATTTTCTTGTTATGCATTAGCTAATAAACCTGAAATACAAAAAAGATAGCCCTAGATGGTAAAAGAAGAGCCTGTCTTGAAATAAGCATACAATAATCTGCTGAAAGTTCTTTACCCACATGCATAGACCACAGAAGTTTCCCCACGGAAACAAGATGAAAAACATGTCCCAGAAACAAGACCTCAGGAAGAAGCAAGGCAAGACTTGTATTTAGCTGCCTCACACAGACAACTAAGGTACATCAATGATACTTGTAAAACAAAGGAAAGAAATTCATGATTCTGGAGAGGCAAGCATATTTATCACCTGTGCAGTCAGTCAAAATAAATCAGAACGTAGAAAGAGGATCTTGTTATCCCAAGAGGTGTGAGCTAAATTTAGTACTGTTATGGATTTCTTATGTGGCTTGGGATAAGTTACTGTACCTCATTGTCCCATGACCATGGAACAGGTGCCATAACCATTCCCTAGCCTACCAGATAATTATGAGATGCGTACACTGAAGATGTGAGGTACCTAGATAACCAGGTAATGTTTTACAAATTTTTAGCTGTAGATCGCATACTATGTTTGAAGGAACTACTATAATGAAGCCATAATAATATAAATACTACTTTTAACAAACACCCTATCTACAGGAATTTTTACTGGTTAACTTTGTGAACTTATTGAGACTGCACCAGTAGTAAAACTCTCACTTGGTCTAGGACAAGACATAATGTACTTTGAATGTTGAAGGAAAAAGATAGTTTGTCATTCTCAGTGTAGAATAATGTTGTTCTGCCACAAAGCAACTTAGGCAATCTAATGGAATTCTTCTTGACATGTACAAACTTAAAAATCTGCTCCATTGTTACAAGGTATTCACTCAAATTAATACTATTTTAGGGAATAACACTGTGTTAGTGAAGCATACAAAACTGTACTACTTAACAGGTCAACCAATAAACAAAACTAATTTGAGGTCATCCTATAAGCACTATTGTACATCACTAAGTAAGATTTTTTTCTCTCATTCTGCTCCTTTTTTCTGTAGATCATTTAAGGATTCTTTTCTATAGGGCATATCTGACAGCAGTTTCTCAGTTCTCTCTTCCTGGTGTATCCATCTCTGCCCGAATAGACAGCAATGTTTTTACCTTTGTGATTCAAAGTCCTGGTTGGTCTGCTCCTCTGCCAAAACTATCCACTTTCAATGTCATTGTCAACTTCAGATATGTGCTTCTTCAACAGTAATTACTTAAGATTCCTTACTCATACTCCAGGAGTGTGTCTCCTTGGGTACAGCCATGGCTCAAACAGTGTGCAGGGGTAGTAGACTGGTGAACACACTCAGGTAGTTTTAGTTTTAGTACATGGCAAATACATATAAATCACCATGCTGAAGAAGTTGGAGAGTACACGAAGACTTGGACTACTCCAAAAAGAACTCGTCCAACCACTTTTCCTATGGGAGAAAACAAAATATGGAGATGGAGGAGTCACAGAAGCATTTAGACCTTCATTTCTCCCAGTCTCCAGGAAATAACTTCAGGCAAAGCACATTTATTTAAGCTCTGTGACAAAAGGAAAATTCAGCTCTTTTGAGGCAGGCATGGTTGAAGAAATTAAGTAGCGTTTGGCTTGGGAGAACAGTCTTGATGATTGTAAAATTCATTTCTGACCTTGAAATCAATGGAATTGCCCTAGTAGCAGTACTTTGCAGAGGCTTGCTACATGCCAAATAGCTGTGCCTGCCTTTTCTTGGGAAAATAGGTATTCTTGGGAATTAACCTGAAAAGCTTCAGCTGGTGGCTGCAATCTGTTATAGTCACTGATGAGTAGTGAAAGATCAGACTGTGTGCATCGGATCAGTGTATGTCCACACTTACTGCAGCACTGTGAGGAAACAAAATAATGAAAGCCCAGCAACACCTACCAACTAGAAGATAGAAATACATGAGTTTGCAAATCAAGTGTCAGAATTAAATAGGGACCATAACTAATCATTGAAAGCAAAGGTTAGCTAGAGATTTTATTAGCAGCATAATGTAACTTAAGGTGCGGTCAGGAAGGAGAAGCACCTAAAAGTGGATAATGTTGTAGTCACAGAGGCCACCTCGTCTTCATAGCTTTTGGCCATAGGCAGTTGGATGGGAGAGGAAATATCATATTTCCTCTGTTGACACACTAGCCTTTCTGTGTTGCAATGTTGTGTCCAGTTCTTACAGCCACAGTTCAAGTGGGATATCCCAAAATGGGCTACTGGCCAGAATATAGCTGCAGGAACAGATATTGGGAAGACATGTCAGTGAAAGTCATGTGGAAGTTAATCTACCTGATGCAGAAGAGACGTCTACATCAACATGTGTACATCCCTGCACAGGGAAAAGAAGTTTCTGTCACCTAAAAGAATGATCCAACAGCTAGGAAAATAACATTAGCTTGTCCAAAGTAGAAATAAAGCATGTATTTTTAAGTGATGTTAATTAGTAGCTGATAAATTACAGAAGCTATAAAAGAGAAAACAAAATAAGGGATATTTCATACAGATTCAGGGATAAATACTATATGAAATTGGCCTGACAAAGAAATACAATTGCAAGATTACTAGGAGAGTTAAGACACTAATACAGAAAAATCTAACCATCTAACCTAGAAGAAAAACCAGTATATTTTTGCTGTATATGAATATTCTTCTCAGAAACCAATACTAGCAATTTAAGAGTCTTCCTAGAGCACAGAGGAGTGGGGTGTTGCAAGGCAAAACATTGGTAGGAGACATTTAGATTTAATTAGCCGCAGAGGCAGTGGCATTCCAAATGCAAGGCTGCACCCAAACAGTGGCTGACCTATGCCTACGTTTGAATGTTAATGGCCTGACACTCCATAGCATAGCTTGCAGAAAAAACACTGAAAGAGAAGTGTTTTGCTTGTATCCATCCACCAAACTAGTAAAAAGCTGGAGAAAATAACAAATTAATAGTCTTGGCATTTGTCTTTGCCTAGTTCGTACCTTAATTGTCGGCCTTAGCAAAACTTGATCTCATTCAAGTTTTATTTTGGTTTAGTTGAGTTTAGTTGATTTTTTTCTGAGGGACTTAAGAAACAACATCAGAATGAGAATTTACTGTAGTGTGTCATTCAGGATGAGCTTGTGAGGCAGCTATGACTCAACATCCACCAAAATCAATAATAGAATCATAGAATTATTAAGGTTGGAAAAGATCTCCAAGATCATCTGGTCCAACCATCACACTACCACCAAAATTACCCACTAAACCATGTCCCTAAGCACCACATCCAACCTTTCATTAAACACCCCCAGGAACGGTGACTCCCCCACCTCCCTGGGCAACCCGTTCCAATGTCTGACTGCTCTTTCTGAGAATAAATTTCTCCTCATTTCCAACCTGAACCTCCCCTGGCGCAACTTGAGGCCATTCCCTCTAGTCCTATCACTAGTTATCCATGAGAAGAGGCTGACCCCCAGCTGCCCACAGCTTCCTTTCAGGTAGTTGCAGAGAACAATAAGATCTCCCCTGAGCCTCCTCCAGACAAAACAAATCCAGTGCCCTCAGCCACTCCTCACAGGATTTGTGCCCCAGGCCCTTCACCAGCTTTGTAGCCCTCCTCTGGACATGCTCCAGGGCCTTGATGTCCTTCTTGTAATGAGGGGCCCAAAGCTGAACACAGTACTCGAGGTGTGGCCTCGCCAGAGCAGAGTACAGGGGGACAATCACCTCCCTGATCCTGCTGTCTACACTGTTCCTGATACAAGCCAGGATGCCATTGGCCTTCTTGGCCTCCTGGATGCACTCCTGGCTGGTGTGCCAAGCTTCAGAGAAGCATCAACCAATACTCCCACAGCTTTTTTATTTCTCCACATAGCTTTCGAGACCCTCTGCCCCAAACCTCTAATGCTGCATGGAGTTGTTGTGGCCAAAGTGCAGGACCCAGCACTTAGCCATGTTGAACCTCATCCCATTGGCCTCTGCCCACCAATCCAACCTGTCCAGGTCCCTCTGCAGGGCCTTCCTACCCTCCAGCACATCAACACTTCCCCCCAACTTTGTGTCATCTGCATACTTACTGAGAGTGCAATCAATTCCCTCATCCAAGTCATCAGTAAAGATGTTAAAGAGGATGGGCCCCAACACTGACCCCTGGGGAACACCACTTGTGACCGGTCACCAGCTGGACTTCACTCCATTCACCACCACTCTCTGGGCCCAGCCACCCAGCCAGTTTTTAACTCAGCTAAGAGTGTACCTGTGCAAGCCATGGGCTGCCAGCTTCTCCAGGAGAATACTGTGGGAGATCATGTCAAAGGCCTTGCTGAAGTCTAGGTAGACTACATCAACAGCCTTTCCCTCATCCACCAGGCGGGTCACCCGGTCGTAGAAGGAGACGAGGTTGGTCAGGCAGGACTTGCCTTTCATGAACCCATGCTGACTGGGCCTGATCCCCTGGTTGTCCCACACATGCTGTGTGATTTCACTCAAGATGACCTGTTCCATAACCTTTTCTGGCTCCAAGGTCAGGCTGGCAGGTGTGTAGTTCCACAGGTCCTCCTTACAACATTTCTTATAGATGGGTGTCACAGTAGCAAGTCTCCAGTCATCTAGGACCTCTCCAGTTGACCATGATCACTGATAGATGATGGAAAGTAGCTTGGCAATCACATCCTCTAGTTCCCTCAACACTCTCAGGTGGATTCCATCATGGACTTGTGACAGTCCAGGTAGAATAGCAGGTCACTAAACATTTCCACCTGAATCATGGGGTATTTATCTTACTCCCTGTCCCCCAGTTCTAGTGAGGCACCTCCTCTAGAAGGCTCTCTTACCAGCTATGTTAGGAAGTTCTCTCCCACACGCTCCAGGAACCTCCTAGTCTGTTTTCTTTGGGCTGTATTGTATTTCCAGCATATATCAGGGAAGTTGAAGTGCCCCATGAGAACAAGTACCAGCAATTGTGTGACTTTTACCAGCTGTTTCTAGAATGCTTCTTCCATCTCTTCATCATGGTTTGGCTGTCTGTAACAGGCCCTCACCAGGATGTCGACCTTGTTGGCCTTCCCCCTGATCCTTAAACACAGGGACTCTACTTTCTCATTCCCAGCCCCAAGCAATAAAACATCAAAACACTGTCATACAGAAAGCCACACCACTGCTCCTCCTTTGTTGCCTGCCCTTTCTGAAGAGCTTCTAGCCATCCATTGCAGCACTCCAGTCACGAGAAGGGTCCCACCATATTTCAGTGATGGCAACTAGATCACAGTTTGCCTGCTACACAATCCCTTCCAGCTCCTCCTGTACGTTGCCCATACTGCATGCATTAGTGTACTTTATTTGAGCTATTGCCTTCACCCCCAACCCTGGCATTGCTCCCCCAGGCTCATCTTTATCGAGTCTAATTTAATCTCTGTCCCCCTTCGTACCTAGTTTAAAGCCCTCTCAAAAAATCCTGTCAGCTCCTGGGCTAGGATCCACTTCCCCTTCTGAAACAGGTGGGACCCATCTGCAGCCCGCAGGCCAGGTGTTGAATAAACCACCCCCTGGTCGAAAAAAATAATAATCTTGTGATGGCACTGGCCTCTCAGCCATGTCCAACTATATTTGGACATTTTACTGACAGCAAGATATGTGATGTGTGCACTTTTCTCTTAACCTTCCCTTGTTCTTTCTACCTCTGCCTCCTCTGGCCCACCTGTTGGAGAGGGAGAACTTGTCATGACTGCCTATAAGACACAGAAATCTCCATTTAGTCTTCTGCGCTGAAGTGAGTACAATGGGAATTGCTCTAATTTGTCTCTCTATAGCTGCCTGAGCTCATTCAAATGGTATGGTCTGGTTTTGATAAAAATCACATTTTAAAAGCATTTGTTAATATTCTTGGTAAAATGTTCAAAGAAACATAATTTATATGAAAAAATAATTCTCTTTTCCTGTGTCAGCTGTTCCAGTGAAAATAAATCCATCTGTTAAAAAGCCATTTTGGTGAAAACCTTTATTCTCCTGAAAGTGTTTCATCAGCAGTCAGCACTTTTCCATGCTTTCAGAAATCAAGCTAGAAGGATGCTTTGGTTTTCTCCTCCTGATAGTGCAGTCAAAGACACCTGTCCCATGCCTGCCTTCCATCGGCATGTCAGTACCCCTGGGAGCAAAACCCCTGTGGTCAGTATTGGACTTTGGGCACTACCAGTCCCAGGGGAGGACAATTCCTGGTGATACACGCCGTTCTCAGCAGCTCCTGACCCAGACATAGTTCAGCTCCTCCAAACAAAGACCCTACCTCTGCAGTGGTCTTGACAGAAACAATATTGGAAGGGCCAAATGTTATGTGGTAGCTTGAAACGTCACTCCTGAGTAACAGGGAAATGGCTTTTGCTGATAACCAGAGCCGTGTTTCTCAGCAGCTCCCAATGCTTGCTACATATGTCAATATTTCTCCTTGGGTCACAGTTCTGTCCCACGCAGTGGAAAATGCAGTGTTAAGGTAGGACCTCACCTTCAGTGAAGAGTGGGGCAAGGAGCTGTGGGGGTTCAATAGGTGGCAAAAAGTCCTCTCCTTCCACTGCAGCCAGCTCACCTGAAGGGCATCAAATTGGTCCACAGCCTTGCACAACATTGGCCCCTTGTGATAGCCCAGATGTTCAGAACACATCCATGCTGATGAGGTGGGTTTTGTTTTCTCATTGCATCCTCTCTGTACAAAGCCAGGGGCCAGGAAAAATGCAAATAGCTAGAGAAGAGTATCCACATAATTGAAACTGAAATATTCACCCCCACATACCAGTCTGCTGCTTAAGGGTCCTCAAAGCTCCAGCTTTGGGAGCAGGGGCACAGGGCAGCCACAAAAGAAAAGAGCTTTAAGTTAGTGCTGCTATGCTTATGTTTCATTTTCAACCTTGTTTCCTTAACCAGAGGTATGTTTGTCTTATATGTGTATTTTGAGCTAGGACAGTTTACTTTAATTCATAGGCTTATCAGAAAGCATATTGATTTTTAATACATTTTTATAAAAATTCCTCAGAAATTTGAATCTTTTCCCAGTATTTTCCTTACTGAAATTTGTTTTCATTATTTATCATATTCTACTTTGAAAGAAAGAATTTCTAAGTGAGTAAATAAACAATATTAATGATACATTTCAAAACAAATCATGTTGCGATATTCACCAGAACATTCTCCTTTACAAAATGGGAATTGTCTGACATTTATTTTTATTCTCACTATGCAGTGTGTTGCCTGGGGCCTTGCTTACTACACGGCATCCACATAGTGAACAAATGATTCCCACTTTGGTAGGAGGAGATGGGATTTATTTTTCTAAAGCAAGTCCAATTCTGATGTCTCTTCCTCCCTTTTCCTTCCAGAAATACACAAGTGAATACATAAATATGTCAAACAATAAGCAATCTGCATGGGTGCAGAGCCGAAGGACAGAACCCATGCCTCCCACAGCTTCCCCATCACACAGCAGATAAAAACAACCTCATGGCTCAGTCACTGGTACCAAGTTACCCTATTAATCCCTCATTCAAGATAAAACTGACATAGAACAAAACTGCCTTGCTTCTGCTCCAGCAGGATGGCACAGATGCGTTCAGATTACTGTTGAAGGCCAAAGAGACATCCTCCCCATCACTTGAATACATGACATCTCTCTCTATTCTTCAGAGCTAGACACAGTTAATTGCACAGATTAGGCTTTCCCAGATTGCTTTACTACAGACGGTGTTTTCTCACCAGAAATAAAATCTGTATTTAGATCTTATGAAGCTGCAGAATGAGATATAAAATCATTGCTGGAGGTAAAGAGTTTAGCACATTTTTACTGTAATATTCTAAGATGTTACAATACTGAGGACCTTGTGATAGCCCTGATTGATGGATGTTTTTTGTCTAAATTTAGGCATAAACCCACACATGATACCCACTGCCATGTTTTTGGTTTGTTTATGGTCTACCTTCCATCTACTGTGATATTTCCACAAATACCTTTAATGAAGTACAGACATATCAAGTATTTTTCTTCAGTAAGATGCACATAGGGTGAATAAAACCCAATGTCATTGTTGAATACACATTCACAGAATACATCAGCAGGAAAATTTTCTCCAGTTTACTTTAGGATTTGTCCCTTAAAGACTACTTCAAAAAGAACATCAGCAGTTGACTAATCTTACAGTCTTTTAGGCATCTCTTTTCCCTCTTGGTGTTATTCAATTGACTTCAAAGAGTCTGCTCACAGGACAATGTACATGCTTCAGGAGTGCCCCAAACTTCTATCTGAAGATAGAGTCTGGTGTAAAATACATTGCCTTACTGGGAGATATTTTTTGTAGATTTTGGATTTAACCTTTTTTTTTTTTTTTTTTTTTTTTATGAATCTTTTGCATTATAGCTTTAATTAAAAACTAAAAAAGAGGCAGGTAAAATAAAGCCTGTATTGTTTGTAAGAGGAACCAGAAAATTTTTTTCTTAATGTGAAATGCTTCTTAAAACTTGCCCATACTGTTTTCTGTGTCAGAAATTCATTTCAGAAACTTAGCAAATTGCACAGGTGAAGTCCATCCTTACTCAACAGAACTCTTAAGAACATGTACAGTTTTAAAGTCAAGGCTATGCATGCATACTTTGCTGATCACAGTCTGCGATGCTGACTTTAATTTATTTTTTTGAGAGCAGATTTTATATTCTGTTATCATGCAGAGGGAGGACACTAGCAGAGCAGGAGCGATGGCAGCTGGAAAAGCTGATATGCATTTTAATGCAGGAATACACACAAAATACATATTGTATGTCGTAAACAACTAACATGCTTTAATAGATGTGTTGTTGAGAAAGATCTTCAGTTGATGGTCACTCTGGATGCAAACATACTGCAGATAGGGATAAGGAGGCACTATGTATTTATTACACTTGTACCATGGTACAGGACACAGACTTTGGCTCCCGATAGCAATACCAATGACAAAGGTAAAGAAATGTCAGGCAAAATTACACCTGGGAGGTTTAGTCTCAGCACACTGCAGGATTTCACCAGTGGCAACATATTTCACCGGCAAATCACAAACACAACTTTCTTTGTATCACTGAAGTTACCAGCACTGTCAGAGTTCTTTGTTCAATAGCCAGAACAAAGCTGGGGTATATTTTAGTGTATTTCTGCCCAGCACAAGGCAAAATGGTCGGTTCTGGTGGTCTTTAGAAATGCTCAACCTAAACGACAATTTTCTTGAACTGCTGAAGCTGCAACAGAGCCAGAAGTGTTTGAGAAGTCCTGTGGAACATGTCTTGGGACCAGCTTTTACAATGCTGAACCAGTTACAGGCAGAGTGTTTCCCCAAATTGCATTAATGTCTGATGGCAGTGTTGTATTCAGCACTGTGAAAATGAATTTCAGTCTAAAATGTTTTGGTTCTATGGTAACTGCTAGAAACTGTTATGAATATAGTTACTCACAGGCCTGGTAATGTCAGTGGAAAGACTCACAATGACTTTAGTTCGCCTATAAATCTTTCCCTCCATCTTAGAATCCCGCTTCCTAAAAAGGATGCAAAAGGCCATATTTTCACTCCAAGTTTTTGCCCTTACCATTTTCCCCTGTCCCTCTGACTGTGACATTTTCTGTTATGAGGTGGTTCAAGCACAAAACATAAAGACACTCCCATGCTGGAGGCTTTTAAGAAGGGCTTAAACATAGTGCACTCGAGTCAGGAATGCCTTCAGTTCTTTCAGCAGATCTGCCTTGGAACAGGAGACCAGAGCTACTAAGACACGAGGTCCTCACATGAGCCCCCCAAAGAAGAAATTCTGTGCTTCTGTGTTGCACTTCTCCCTCTGAATTTGCATTTATTTCTCCTGAGCGCAGCAGTGTGTGCAATCAGCCACAGTCCTCCTTCATGACAAGCTGCACATTTCGTCTCTAGACCATCACCAAAAAAAACATCATTAAGCAAAGTAAGCGTTTGACACTCTCTTCTGTCATGCAGAGAGGAAATCATTCCCTTGGCCTCATCAGAGCTGCTGGTCTTTGGTCCCTGCTGTCATCCACTGCACACAGACTCATGTCTGCTGATAGGTGACTGCAGGCTCGGGGCAGTTTAAAGTTCCAGGTCCACAGGAAATGAGGTGGTAAGAGGTGCGTGATTGTGCCTCACAGCCCTCCTCAGATGTTAAAACAGAGGCTTGTTCTCCCAGCCCCTGCCACACCTGGAAATATGCACTCACTCTTTATTCTCCTGCAGCTGGATAAGGACTCCAAGTGCATCAATCCAGCGGTGCAATGCGGCATCTGTGTCACACTGCAAAAGAAGGAAGAAGCTGTGACAACCAGAACTGTCCACATGGCCAAGGATCTGCAGTGTCTGGTCTGGGACATCTAATTCATTTTATATCAAGGGAAACTGAGGCATAGAGAGGTGAATTGTCTGGTGGAAGGACACCAAACAGAGACCAACAGAGCATCTCAGAAATCATGGAGTTCTGTGCCTGGGGGGCCCTGCCATGAAAATGGGCTTTCTTCTGATCTCTGATAATAGCAACAGGGATTGTCACTTCCAGCCCCATGGCTTCCAAATTACAGCCAAATTACTAATTCCCCAAATTAAAAAGGTCCTTTCTGTCCCAAATGGAGTCCACTGAAGCTCTGCCTCTCAACCTGAATAAGGGACAGCGTCAGTGTGTAGAGGTATGGGATCAGCTTCCAGGCCACTGCTCATGGAGTGATGCTCCAGCCTTTGCTCCCTATTTCCGTGCAGAGCAGAGCTACAATGTGCCTTCCCTCTGTCCCATACCCAGAAAAAACTCTCCTATGTGACTGATCTTGAGTCTGCTTCTTCAGAGAGGGTAGCTGCACAAGTGATCTAGTCAGGGACGGGTAGGGAAGCTGGACATCCAGCTCTCCGAAGGAAACTCCAGCGTGTTAGCTCTTTTTTGCTTTTCCTTATGCTGTGTTTCCTGGTCTGCCATCCGCTTCATGCCTGCAAATGAGAGACAGCTCTGTCTGGACCACTGACTGCTACAGAGCTCACCTGCTTGGCCATTCTGGGGGCTGGCTTCGTAGACACTTGCTTGTCCCCCTCCCCTTACACAACTGCACGACCCTGCACTCAGGCTACAATGCAACGTCTCCCCTACTTTTCAGTGGGAAAATAATCCATTCAGGCCCTCAAAAGCTAATTGATTGTATTCAGAAATGGCATAAGGTCTGTCCTTGCTTCTAAGCATCTGTATCTACAGTGAACAATCTTTGATTAATGGTATGATTGCTGGACTATATGGCATTCATACCATATAGTCATTAAATACTTGGCCAGCCACCCATCCCATGCCGTCAACATTTCCAAGGACTAATCCAACACTTTCATTTGGCACAAAACAAGCAGGAGACATGTCATGCATTCAGGTCAGCTCTAAAATGTATGTGAAACAATGGAAGATTTCTTGATATGCAGGTGGAACAAATCACTGCCAAAACAAACAAGTAGAGCTAAGATGGGAAATACCTGTAAGTGAGAGACAGATTATAACATATCATTGTTATTTAAATAAACAGAAATGAACAAGTATATATGCCTGCATTTGTGTAAACAATACATATAAACATGCATATGTATAAATATATTCCTATATCACAGCTTTCATTTATGTACTTTTTGGCTGTCAACTGTTTAAGCTGTATTTGAAACAGAAAAAGAAAACAGTGGGAGTGTGTGGATGTTGTGTGTGATACAGTATTTCAAAAACCATTTTTCAAAGTAGTTTGAAAAGGGTGAAGAAGGGTAAAACAAGAAGAGAGTTCATCATGATTCAGCAAAAGGAGGCCTGAATGCTTGAGACGTTGATGGAGCACACTTGTGCCCTGCTCTGTTTCCCTCCCATGAGCTCCAGGAAGCTGCCAGGAGGTCAAGGTCTGAATGCCTTTGCAAAGCTCTTCTTATTTTGTCTCTCCTGCAGTTGCTCATGTTTAAAATCTCTAGCCTCTCCATCTTGCCAGTGTGTCAGTAGACTTTCTGAAATGGCAGTAAATAAACAAATAAATTGCTGTAAAAATGCAGTTATTCAGAGGTAGGGTCTGGTTAACTACATTTGACTCCAAGTTAATCCTAATGGAGCGCTTCTGGTCAGCATTCCTGACCAAAAGAAATCTGCACTCCCTTTGCATTCCACACTCCCCACGTAGTCAGGACAAGCTAAGAGAGTGGACTTTCCGGAGTATCTTGCAAGAGATGACATGGGCAGACATCTGAAAGTGTCTGTTCATGCCTTCTGAAGACAGCAAAGTATCACTGTCAGAGGAGCTGAGACTTAGTCCACCACAGCTACCTCTGCTAGTCTAGGAAGACTATTTGTCCGGAATTACTCAGCCTCTCTGAGTATCTGGGCACAAGCTATCCGTCTCAAGTCTTTTGGCTGAGAAAGGCGATTTTATGCTTTAATCAAATGGAGAAACACCCTTGCTGTTTTTCCCTCTAGGGACTTAATACACAAAGAATGTTAAATATGTGAAGTGTAACAAAGTAATGTTAATCACTTACCTAATGACTGTTATTATGGGGATTAAATAATCATTTTCTGTGGATTGGATATAGATACTAATTATTATTAATCAGCATCATTCTTAGTACTGTAGTTGATTGTGAAAGCTCTATCAGGTTTGTACTTTAGAACGGCGTTTTCAGTACTATACTGAGAAGTAATATGGCTCCACCTAAGAATATTTTAGTTAAGCTTAATTTTCGTTTATGGACATGAATAAACATATGAATGCTTGAAATACCATATATATCCTCATTAATAGTAGGCATCATTAGTAGCAGACCTAATTTCTCTTCATATTTTATTCAAATTTTATTTTTCAATTCTTTTTGATAAAAGTGTCATAGATTGTGTTTT
Organism: Anser anser; assembly: GCF_964211835.1. Classification (NCBI taxonomy): domain Eukaryota; kingdom Metazoa; phylum Chordata; class Aves; order Anseriformes; family Anatidae; genus Anser; species Anser anser. The sequence goes on from NC_139723.1 coordinate 11,110,498, forward strand.
TCTCCAGGGTAATGCCAGAAGCTGCACTAGTAAAATAGCTGTGCTTCAGTGATAATCTACAAGTGAAAATCAAAAGTTATACCTGGACAAACACTACAGGACCTAGAGGAAATCATTGCAGTCCATTTGATGAAGTTTTCTATAGTAATGACATGCCAGCGTCCAACAAAATGGGAGGGATACAACTTTTCTCTTCTCCTCCTAAGCTATGCCACTTTTCCCATTGTAGTAGTGGGCTGGAAAGCTCTGGTCTTTTCTCTTTCTTTGTTGGCTGATGGGAGGAAACATCTAACATGCAGACTTCTTAGAGCACTTATTGGATTTTGCCCTTAATTTGGGGAATTTGGATATCCTCATCTCTCACAGCTCCTCCACCTTGACACTGTACAGGCAGGTGACAGCCAGAAGGCACACCCAGACCCCGCGAGCTAGCACCATGGGGCTAACCACAGGCAGGAACCACGTCCTTGAGAAAAATGAAAGCTCACATAGTACATGTTTTAGGGATAATATACTGAAAAAATGTCTGTGATGTATCATTTAAAAGCCTGTTCCTGAGAAAACAGCACCTGTGATTTTTTTCTGCACACAGCTCTGTACACATGGTGCATGAACAGTGCAATATCCTGATTTTTGCTACTTCTTCTTTGTCTCCACTTTGCAGTTCTGCAGCATTTGTGCCTAACAGCTTGGTGCAGGCCCCCGAGCAGAACCCAAAGCCAGGGGTGGTGTTGCAGTTTCCAAGAAAGCACATTGCCCAGGTGCCTCCTTCTCTGCCTGCAAGCAGTATTGAAGTGTCCTCCTAGTGCACCCCAGCAGTCTCCAGAGAGAAAACTTGAATCAGGAGAGAGGAACAAATAAATAAAACAGTGAGGGCTGGGAGGTCCAAAGGACTGTGAGCACAGCCTGAGTGTCCTGTGCTTGGAGGAATGGGGAGGGGGAGATCCCCACCCGGTGAGTAGCGATGCTCTGTTCTCGGGGCTGCATCCATCCATCCCTTTCCTCCGGCGTGTTTCCATGGTGACCAGCACAGGATGCTTCATCTGGTGGTGCCGGACCTACCCAGGGTGCCATGGGCTTAGCCTCGAGCTGCCTGGGGGCTGTCAGCCCCACAGACAGCCATTCCCACACTGCTGCCCTGGGAACCCCCACCGTGGGGCTGGGATGGGATGGGCACACAGCTGGGTGTCACCGCACACAGGTGGCTTTGCTCTGGAATTGAGGGGACAGGAGTGAGGGAACGAGCTTGAGGGGAGGAAGGCAAGGGGACCGAAATGTTTAAGCCATCAAGCTGTCCATAGGTGCAGTAGAGACCTTAGCCTAGCACCTGCGAGAAGGGAGGAGCTGCTTGGAGCAGAAGCAGTGCCCAAAGCCAAGCCAGTGTTTTCTGAGCATCCCTGCGTGGCGCGGAGGAGACAGGCAGGTACGTGAGCAGAAGAGGAGTGGGGGGTGAGCAGGGGTGAAGCGAGCCTTTCCCAAGCAGGCAGGCAGCCAGCCAGCTGTCCCAACACCGCCCTGCCAATGCAGGTAAGGCAGAGTTGCACTGCCCTGGGTCTCACAGCAGGTTAGCATGCATCCAGCACAAACCTGGCCCAGCAGCACACCCTTCAATCAGCGTGGAAGCCAGGGAGGAAGCACAGCTTAATGCAGAAGGCAGTAGGCAGCTGCCTCAACTCTCTGCTCTGCTGCTGGTAAGCAAGATGCATACTCTGCCTGTGATTCAGTTTCCATTTCCAGAGGAGGAATGGTAGCACACTCGTATTTCCCAGGAACACCATGAGAAGAAAACACATAATGTAATCTGGAAGGCTCATCACCCTGCGGTAACGAGGCTTGTTCATACCTTCTCACACAGAGCCTCAGTCCAGCCAAGAAATCTCTTGCCTCCTTAACATTTGCAGCTTGTGGGCATAGAGCGAAGAAGTTATTTTGGGAGCTGAGGGGCCTCCTACTGCTGGCAGCGGTGATGGTCTCTGGAAATGTAGTGAGGCAGAGCAGCACATGGAGGGAAAGGCAAGGCATCCACAGCACAGCACGTAAAACCAGGCTATGGAAGTCACTGCCACTGGGCGTCACTGTGCCCATGAATTTAGTGAAATTGAAGAAGTAAACATTTTCTTGCATGCACAGCTGAAATATCCAGGTTTGTGGAGAACCATGGTCTTGTTAGCTTCTGTTCTGGAAGTCAGGTAAAGCCCTGAGGGCCCTTATAGCTCAGAGGTTACAGACAGGGGACAAATTTTCCCATACCTTCCTTCTTATAGCTCCCCTTCATGTCTGGTGGGCTGTGGTCAGAGGTAGGACCATGGAGCAATGCTCTTGACTCTGATTTGCTCTGACAGTTTCAAGTGTCTCTCTACTGCTGTGCAGTCTTTTTTTTTTTTTTTTGTCTTTTTTTTTTTAATGTTGTCAAGATCAAGGAAGTCTAAGAGACCTCTTCCACCTGCCCTGTCTTCTTCCTAGTCCCAGGAAGAGGGACAGGACCAAAGTCTAGGTTATTGCCATTGCAGTCAGGGGAAAGATCTTTTCAATTTGCCTGCTTGTTTGTTTGAAGGGAAGACTTCTGCAAGATCCCAGAATCTTAAAAATTGTTAGAGTATTGTCTGATATGGATTAAACCTGCATAATTCCATGCAGAAGAAAAGCGATGAAACCATGATCCAAAGTGAGGAAGTAAGTGGGGCAAACATATTGAATTAACAGCAGTGTCGTGGCAAGACAGCTTTCTTTTAGTACTGGAATTCATTGTACAGCCAGGCTGTCATACTTGTGAAAAATGTTGTCCTTGCAAGCACTGCTCTTGCCTCTCTTTCCTCTCCTGGATCTATCCAGCAGGAACCATCCATGTACAGCATAACCCACACATAAACCCACACACGAACCACTCATTTTACCTGCACAAGCTCCTACCATGAGGGTCCTGATTTCGAATCTCCTCAGCACAACCAGCCACCCACCTTTCTACGCATGGCTTATCCCCCTTCCTCCTGTCCCCTCTCTTCACCATTAAATCTGCTCAACCTGTGCCAGCACTATTATGTTGTACCAAGGGCCAGCCCCACACCTCATCAGAGGTCAACTTTGCCTGCAAGTTACCTGATTCCCACCTGATTCCGCAAGCATGGCATTTTCTGTTACCATTGCTCATCCAATAACAGTATTTTTTGTATGCTAATTTAGGAATTTCTCTTCCTCAAACAATAAAGACAGTGTCAAAGCCCCACATGTCACGCAGACTACTGCAGCTTTTAAGAGACGAAGCTTGGTCTGAGCACCCAGCTGAGGCAGCAGTCAATGCATTGGGAGAGGGAGAACAGAAACGTGATTCTCAGTTCATTGTCCCAGCTAAACTGTGTTTCTTTCTCGGCCCTGAGTGCCACCACCAGACATCATCCCAGAGTAGGACCGCAGCCCACCAGTATCCCTGCCGGGGATGTGTGGGCTACAGCAGCTGGAGGTGTGGTGGAGGTTTGGGGAGAAATGCAGCAGCTTGAGAGTGGCTGGGGAAGAAGATAAAAAGCAAAACAAAAGACAGCAGTCATTTCAGAGAAATTATGTTTCTTGTTTTCAGGGTCAGTACTTAAGCAATGTTAAGACTGCACACAAAGCTGTAAATCTCTCCTTGAGCATAAGCATATGGAAAGTATTGAGGGACAAATTAACTTCATAAATTATGGTTCCTCTGTTTTCTCTCAGCCATCCCTTCACTTGTTGATTAATACTTCACTTCTACCTTATTTCATGTGCTTTATGTTTTTGCCATACTGGAGACACGACAGGAATGAATCCCAGAGGATGTAAATTCCTCTGCTAAAGGACTTTGGGGCTTCCCAGGTATCATCAGGAACAGACAGAAAACAAACAGCTGTGCTCAGACAGAAACAGATGACCATGCTGTAAAAGCAAGAGCACATGCTAGCTCCTTCTCAGACCTGGGAGCAGGTCTGCTGGTTTCTCTAGGGCTGGGGTGTGAGGCACGGAGACACCATTTGTGTCCTCAGATCTCAACGATGAATCCAGCAGTGGATGGGAAAACATTAGCAACCACATTTTTATTTTTTTTCATTTGAGACGAGGTGCAGCTATAGAGTGCATTGAAGGCTGCCTTCAAGGTTTCCAGCTCCCATTTTTTGCTGCAGTGTCCACACATTTTACTCCTCAATCTTCCCGTCCCCATTGTCAAGGTTTTTGTCATGCCTGTGGCTACAGCAACTTAGATTCCTTCTGATGGGCACTTTCCTTACCTGCTTTGACAAGGAGTATTTATTCTGATTTGTGCCGTGTTGGTGCTTCGATCTGCTCAAGATCTCTCTAGAGCAGGTCAGAAAGCAGATTTCATGTCCCAAGGGAAAATGTCAAGAAATAACTTTAGCTTTGAATACAGCGGGTAAAGAGATGTATTTGATATCGTTTTAATGGTAAAATATATGTAGGTGTTGAAGAAAATATTCAACTGTGTTGAAGAGGTGATATCCTCCTACCAAAAAAAAAAGAGAGAGAGAGAGAGAGAAAAAGGTGTTTTCAGGCATCTGTGCTATCACCCCTTCTGGGATACACCTTGGCAATCAATGTGATCCCCAGTTTGTGTAGGAGCAATCCTATTTTTGCGCTGGGGTGGGACATGAGGGGAATGTTGACTCTCCCTTGGTTTAATGAAATCATTTTATCTTCCTGACCAAGATGAAAGTTCAACCCTTTTCCCGTCAGAGACAGGAGACAGAAATGGATGGGAAGGGAGAGGGGAAGAGGCATGTGGGATTTTCCCACTGCAGTCCCAGGAGGTGCATATTTCTGTAGCCATGTTAAGTTACAGACAGATTCTGTCTGAAGACGGGAATAAATTTTTGAGGTTTCCCCCCTTAAGAGATTCATATTTTCCATGCAGAGAGATGGGGTTGGAATATTTCCCTTTGGAGGTCTGTGGGTTTTTGAAGTGGCTTCTTAATTTAAAAATGGATATAAGACAGAGTGAAAAAGAGGCAATTTACATTGTTTTATTTAATATGACAAATAATGCAGATTCCTCTTAATAACTTATTGCCCCATCATTGCAATTCTTGACCAGTTGGGCCACATAAGAGTTTCTGCGTTGGCTTCAATGACGTTATTTTGCACTCTTTTATATATTTCTGACTTTTTTGTGGCCTTTTAAATGTGCCTTTTGCTTGGCATATGGATAATAGTAGCAGGCAGAGAGTCTGCTTGAAGAACATGGCTTTTGTTGAATGTTATATATGATTTAGCAGAACTATACCTTACTCACCTATTGCTCCCATCAGGTGGCATTATTTTCACAGCAGTCACTGAATTATCCATAGTAGCAGAAATGAGGGTCAGGTATTTTTCTTTTTCTTACCCCTGAATTTCATTTAATTCATTTATCAGCTACCGCAGCCTCAAACAGCTGCCCTGCAAGTGAAAAATGTGTGACTTAAATTATTATTTTTGTACTCAGATTTTAAACACCCAAGATCTAAAAACATTATTTTTTTTAGGCCAAATGCAGTTTTCTTTTTCCTCTTTTCATCTGACAGACCTAAACCTCCTATTTAAAACAAATAAAACATTGCCACTTCATATAAAAGGCTTTGTCCCTGCCGCTGCCATGGACACATTTAGCTTTTCACCAGAAACCTTGATAACATAAAAGTTTTCTCTGATAACTCTAGATGCTCAGTTCTAGCATCTTTCTCCCATTGCATTAAGCTTTAGATATGTCCTATATGCAGAGTCTGTACTTCTCTTGCAACAGGTCTCTTGCAGTTTCTTCTGCACAGGATGCCTGGTATTGGAATTGGCCTGTGAATCTAGATGGCAAACTTCGAAAGCAGCATTTATTTTATACACCGTTTTTAACTGCCAGACTTCCTTTCTTCTCCTTGGTAAGCACAGTAAACCTCTGGGTTTTCCTTTTATGACTGAAAGGAGTGTGTTGCAGAGGAAGAAAAGATTAGTAAATATTACTGGATTTTAATGAAGAGGTAAATGATTTATATCAGTGATGGTGAAGTTTTAGAGATGATAATAATAATAATAAATCAAAATGTTTCATTTTCTGTAAAGCTTACCAAAGCAGAACCTTTAAAAAATATATTTGTGAGAAAGGTTTGAGGAAGGCACTGGGGTTTGTGTCCTTCACTTAAGTGGTGTAATGCTGGAAATATAAAAGCAAAAGCTAAGCAACACAGAAGAAACATTTTTAATCATATTTTTAACAGTTTATTTTGTATCTGCTGGTGCTGATCTCTATTTACTTCCAGTGTACAAAGAACATTTGGGCGAAAGGAAGTCTTTGTTGAATATTTAAACTGCCACTTTCTTCAAATAAGCTGTAAAATCTCATAACAAACATGTCTGAGATTTCTAGGAATCTTCCAGCAAAACCTTAAATAATTCCTGTTTAACAGGGTTTGAGAAAGAGTAAAAATAAGTGCAAATTTAAAAAAAAAATATTTTCTTATGCTTATGGAAGGGAAAATGGACTAATCTTAAAAAAAAAATGAAAAGAAAAAATATGTTACAAAGTTTTGGCACTTTCAGTTGACATAAGGGCCTTCAATCTGTTGAAATGAGAATTGTTCTGAGTTCTTTTATATAGATAACAAGCTTTTTCTTTTTTTTTCCTCTTATATTGCATGCACATTCATGTTGGCACTGGAATAGTTTCTTTTCTCCTTTAAGAGGGAAAAAAAAGCAGTACAAATTCATTGTTATGTCACTTTATACTGATGACAAATGGACTTTTACATGTATGACAGTCACGAGAATTTGGCATACTTTTTGAAGACGAAAGGTCAGGGTTAATTTAAACACAGAATTTTAGCTTCTAAGCACAGTTGATCTTATCTTGAGAGAAATTATTTAATGCATTGTTTCATGGAAATGGAAAGAGCTGGAAAAACCTTTAAAGTCATCTGACACAGAATTGAATTTCCAGCATATTTTTGAGTGTCTGTCTTGCAATAGAATGAAGCAGCGACAGTTCTAGTCCCTGAACCTCAGAGAAGAGAAATATTTGTACAGAGCTTTGCTGCTGATTAATGGGAATTACCTCAGAAATATGTTTAATGTGTGCAAACCCCTTGCACTAAGTGCAGTGAGAAGGATATTTTTTAGTAATACAGGAAACAAGCACTGAATTTGCAGTAGGACATCACTGGAAGGTCAGGGTTTTTTTTGTTGTGCACTTTTACTCCGTACAGTTTTTATTATCTTCCAATCTTCTGCTTAAAACTATATGCCTGCCACATGTCAAAGCATACCTGATGGCTTCCTAAACAAACAGGTTCTTTGGTATTTTTTCCTGTCTGCATAGTTGCTTATTGCTAGATCTGTGAACTTCTCTGCCGCTTAGCCCCACAGATCTGCCAGGTTTAAGCACGACAGCAAAATGGCAAAATCCAGGTGTCAGTACAGGGGTTTTAGTAAGTTCTGTCAGCTTTGGATGTGCCTTGCATCACCAAAATCCTTTCTTATTCTTATTTGTGTTTTGCTATGCAGATTACATGTTGACACAAAATTACAGTCTTTACCACTCACCGTACTCATAAAATGTTTTTTTTGTGTGTGTGTGTTGATTTGGCCAGTGGATTGTAGAACTTTAGACAATCTTTAGGGGTAGTTTCTGCTGAATTGTAAGCAGGAAAAATACTGCTAAACATTTTTAAGCAGTACAAAGTGAAGGAAGTTTAGAAAATTTCTAAAGAAAAATTAAAAGAAGATTAGATTTTAGATTAAGTTTTAGATTAAAATCTAAAGAAAAATTAAAGAAAATTTTTTAAGAAAATTTAGAAAATGCAAGAAAAAGGTTTTTAGTTGAACTGTTTAATTGTTTTATTTAAGTTTGTTCTCTATTCACTGAGTGTTCAACAACAAAAATAACGTTTATTTTTGCACCTTTCTACCTTTTCTTATTCAAATGTGATTGCTCAAAATAAATAACATAACTTTTCATCAGCTTTCCAGTAAAACAAGACCAGAATCATGATTATTGATATTTTCAAAGTAGCAAATGGGAGAAAAAGTCAAAGCAAAATTCCAAGATCTTTTTTAGCATTATAAATAAGGGGGAAATGTCCTTTAAGACTTTCTTACATATATATCATTAGCAGTACAAATTGCATGAGATAACAAAAGTCAAGAAGCCTCTTTCAGCTTTTACTTGAAATGGAGAATTTTAGAGTTTCCAAATTTTTTCCCAATTGTAATTTGTTGTATTTGCCCCATTTTCTTGAATCTTAGCTCTCACTTTAACTGCCTTTCAACTAGAAGGTTGCTTCCAAATTGCTTAGTTTAATCAATATCCAACTCAGTCTTCTTTTGTTATTACTCAGGAAATGTGAGTTTGTCAACTAGGCAAACCACACTCCAAGCAGGATTAACAAACATAGTACAGGGCTTTGTTTTATTTTTGTCAGAAAGCATTCAGAACTGTTATCAAATCAAAATGACTCGATTTTTCATCTATTTGATACTGTTATAAATCAGAAGGCATGAGACTGTCATGAGCAGGAGTACATTCACGTTACATCATTCCAAGCAAGCAGCAGTCCAAGTCAGCAGTCTGCTTTGAGGAGCGGAAGAAGTCCTTTTAATACAAAGACATACTTGTGAAATCATGATTGTACAAAGTTTGTCTACAAATGTCAGGGTGCACAGAGTGTGTGTCTCTGGCAAACTCACATGTAGAGTAAAAAATGTGGAATTTTTAAAGTATCTATCCGGATGAAGAGAGACACTCTCTGGTGCAGACTGTGTCTAGTGTGATACAAATATATGGATTTTTGCACTGCATGCTGCTAAGATTCTGATTTTAACCCCTCAGACAAAAACTTCTTACTCAGTGTAAGGAGATAAATAAGAAATCCTCAGCAGTTAAATATTTGGTCTAATAAAGTCATTATTAATCAAATACTTTTAATGTTAAATTTTCTAGGATCATATTGCAATTTTTTAGGCTTCTGAAGTTTTTGATTTGGTATTATCACATTTTCTTGAAGAATCATAACTCAGAACAACATCAAGCATTTTTCAATCAAGATGAACGCTTACAGAAAAATGTCATTGTTACTGACGTCTGTTATAAAATGTAATTATTTTATTTCAATTGCAAAACCTTTTGGAAAAGTATTAACAATCTTAATTTACTGCGAACGCTCTCAAAAACTAGCAAACAAGATTTATTCTTAATAATTTTTAAAACAAGAAATTGGGGGTGAGGGAATTGTATTAAAATATTCCTGTGTAAAATTCCTGTACAAAATTGTTTTAAAATATTCCTGCATAAAATTTACATTTTTTTTTTCTATTTCCTAGGTTACAATATTGATATTCTTTACAATAAGAAATACAACTACCTAACAAACAGGAACAGTATTCATTTTGATATTTCTCTTATGAGAACAGAACAAATTTAAAAAAAAAAAAAAAAAAAAAAAACAAGCAGCAACCTATAAAGCAAAACCCTTATCATGTAAGATCTGGACTTCAGATAACATACCTCCATTCCATCCCTACCCCACCCCACCCCACCCCTAAATAAAAATAAATAAATAATCAGAATATTAAATCTAGAGGAAAGCTGGTTTCTGTTGGCATGATTTGCAATATCTTCCTTTGTATTTCTTCATGTAAGTCAGGCACCCTGTACTCCTACGTGCCCTGTGCAGCCCTTTCATCTGTACAGCTGCTTAATTCCTGTCCCTTATGTTCCAGGACACCTTGCCTATCTCAGAGGTGTCTGCTAATCACAGCACTTAAGGAGGTGGAGTTGCAGTGCTGAAGAAGGGGTGCATGACTAACTGGGAGGGCAACGCTTGTCTCCCCTAACTTGGGTGCATTAACAGAGGTAGTTTACATGAAATCAGACTGCACGCACTGGAACCGCTGCATTGCAGGGAGAATCTCTGTGGTCTTCCTAGGAGTAGATTTCACTCCTGATGGCCAAGCAGTGGGCCATTTCGATAGGCAGTACTCCGTGGTCCTCAGCTATCAGCAGAGAACAGCAGCCCAGCAGCTTTCACAGCTGGGCTGCGCTGGGCTGGGCAGGCAGCATCCCACCCTCTTCCAGTTTGTCAAATACACACCACCACGTTTCAGTTTCAATGTTCTAACTAACCTCCGTTTCAACCTTGCTAAGTCTTTGGAGTCATGCAGACGTGGAGAGAGCCAGAACGAACTATTTGTATTACTAACCCACTTCACACTTGTCTGCATAGAGATAAAAAATTCCACAGCTGCAAGGTGCAAACAGAGCGTGGGATGTAAAACAGGCCATTAGGAAATAACCTCGTCAAGGTGAGGTTCCTCCTCTCAGAAGGTGTGATATAAGGCATGTTTCAGTTAAAGAAATCAGACAGAAAACACAGAGCCACCCGGCACACAAGTTTGTGTGACCCATACCTTTCAGAAAACGTAAGAATGAGCAATGTTTGTGAGCTGATATACAGGAAAAGCATTTTAAAAATAACACAATTTAATATATTTAAAACAGTAGTTTTAAATAAATTTAATTAATGTATTGCTTACTTCATAAGTCATTAATTATCTGTTATGCAATGCATTACTTCTGGTTCAATAAATGTTAGTTAAATAAAAACTTTTAAAATGGTATTATTTGCTTGAGACTGTCCAACTTGGTCTTAATTAGCAACTTTGCAGATGCTAAGCTTTAAAGGATTTTAAAATGCACTTGCATCAGGATTCCCCAGCAGAGACCAGTCTGAAGCTGGATGCCACATCTCCTGTGAGTAAGACACGGGTTATGCTGAGCCACATCTGGCCATCTGTGTTACTGGATGGCACTTCAACTACCGTTTCTCACAAAAGCAAAAATAGAACTGGGGTTCTGCTTAACTGGAGGTAACGTGAGCAGTCCCACTGCCAGCAGTGGGGATAGCTCACAGTGTGGAGTTAATTGCAGAGTTTGCTGCTTTTCTGTTACTCTGTCGTGATCCTTGGTCTCCCCACAGTCAGAAATGAACCTTTCCACCTAACCTGTCTGTATATCACTCCTACCAGGAGTTCTGTGCCTGTCTAATTTAATGATAATAGCCAATGAATCTGACATTTTTTATTGGTAAGAACACTGAGTAAACCTAATACTGTATTTTTTTATTTTTTTCCCCAAAGTAATTTTCCAAAGCTCCTTTATTGAAACAAGGATTAATGATGTTGGGTAATCCAATATTTTTTCATGTATGCTGTTAATTTCCTTTACCCAGTTATGTCAATTAAATGCAAGCCATTAGTGCAACTGCAGTTTGTTCTAATGAGGTACGTATTGATTTATAATGAAGACTTTTTTTTCCAAGATTAAATGTAGCTTGGGAAAAATGGTTAGAAAGCTCAACAGAGCACACATTTCTGTTCCGCGTAGGCAACACATTCACTTTTTCCCCTCCATGGCTGCTGCAAATGTCTGCATTGCAGCTTAGAAGTTGAGATGGTAAATTACAGTTGTGATTCAACAGCTGGGTCCACACAGGATCTCTGCTGATATTCTCAAAGGTGAGGCTGAAGAACAGGCCCAAGAGTGCTGCATTTTGAGAACAACCCAAAGAGACAGCTGCTCAGAGGTCATTCGCTGTGTACTTGAAATGGTTTGGTGGACAGTACACTCTTGCAAACACAATCTCCAGTCCATGTGCAGAGCAAACCACAACTTTATGATCTGTTACGCTTCCATGTTCACAGATCGTGATGCTGCATTACATTAAAAAAAAATCCTAAATATCAGAAAGCAGCTCTCTGCTGGCACACACACTTAGCTCAAAATCTGGGAAAGCAGGGTAGCCCTCTGATCTTGAGGAGTCAGTTCACACACACACTGCCATTCAATCTTGTTTCTAAATTTCCATTTAGCAAGCCACAGTTGCTTTCCAGAGTCATTTTCAGGCCTATATAGCAGGCTGGCAGGTTTTTTTGAGTGTACATGGCACAGACAGGATGTATTTCAGAAATACTTTCCAATATCCAAAGCCACTAAAAAAGATTTACAACAAACTGTATCAAAATCTGGATATGTGAATAGGGGGGAGGGAGGTGAGGGGGTTGGGGTTCAAGATAAATTCACATCTCAGTTAACTTAGGTCATAGGCTATATAACTGATTAGGAACAAGGAATGCAGTCTCCTGGAAATTAATAGATATGAAAAATCACAATATTAAAAGAGACTGAATCTAAATCATTGCTGCACCCATGGCATGTCCCGGCCAAGACTCTCTGGTGAGAGACCAGCATCCTGCCACACGATGATGTTTCCCTTCAAATGCTACCGACCTTGGCTTTGTCTAAGACAGCCAGGCTGGACTCATCAGCTGCAATACCCCATCACTACGCGATAGCACGCCATGGAGCAAGCAAGGGGAAGCGTGTTGGGGGCAGGAAGGTTAAGGCATTCCTTTATGTCAGTGGATTTCCATCTCTGTCACAGTTTCTGGACACAAAGCTGCCTTCAGAGAGCTGCCTTCCTTCAGCTAATGAAGGATTGATTTTTCTGGGCTCCATCTTAACCCTCTGAAGATAAGCTTCAAACTCAGTGTGCTGCCTGCTTCAGATTTTGGACCTTTCTATCTCTTTCTCCAGGTGTCCAGGTTCCAGGCATGTTTCAGTCACAGATGTTAAGAGCAGTCAGTGATCACTACACTAAGGCAGGCATTTTAGAGCCAGCACTTCAATCTGGAGACAGCTCCATGTCAATAGGAAAATCATACAAACCTTTGCATGTGTTGAAATACAAGCTATGGGAGATGCAGGTGACATGACACATACAGAAATCTGGCTTGAAAATAAGAATGTGAAAAAAAAAAGTGAAAATGTTTTTCATCAACTGCAAAACCGTGAAAACCTCTACTTTTTAGAGAAAATTGCCTTTTTTTTTTTCCTTTTCTTTCAAAATGACCATATTTATTAATATACCTGCAGGGGAAGAAGGTAAAACATTTGCAGTTTTTTCTCATAAAGCTCAGCTTAGCTATTATTTGGCTCTTTGCTCTTACTGAGATAGTGTTTTTTCTCTGATAAAGCATAAATGGAATTAATTTACAGTCAGTCTAATTTGCATTTGTGCCTGAGCAGAGCTTGACAAATGGCTCTGGAATTTAATGATGGTTGGGTTACCTTTATAGCATTTGAACAAATCGTGGCTTGTTTCACGCCCTCCCCGTAGCCAGAAAAAAAAAAAAAAAAGAGAAAGCAAAACAAGCAAAGCCACCTAAGGCTTTCTTCCCCTCCACAGCTGTATGTAATCCCATAATACTTGAGACACTGTAACCACAGTAAACTGCTGTTTTTTGAATAGAAGCCTGCTTTAATGTCATATATAAAAAAAGCATTGTGTATGTGCTCAAAGGTTTTTAAGTCATGTTTTTCAACTGATAAATGAAGGAGTTTACTATATTATGTGTCACAGTATGAAGGATTTAATAAGGATTTAATGTCTAATATTAAAGACTTATGTAATTGGCATTTAGCTTAAACAAAATCTCAAGTAAACCAGAAGTGTTATTTTAAACTCTGTTTGAGCTTAATAATTGAGCCAACACTCAGTCTGTGCCAGATTTTATATGTGCCTGCCTGAGTAGGCCATCCGCTCTGATGCTGACACACAGGTATCCAAAAAGCCAAATTTGTCTCCTAAGAAATCACTAGCAGGTAGCTATTTAAAAATTTTGAATGCCAGAAAAAGCTTTTGTGGTCATCTAGTCCAAATTTCTGCGCAGTGTAAGTTGTTGAACATAAGTCATTTCTACATCATGTTGATTTGTTTTGACCTAGCTCAAATCCTTTAGAAAGATACCTATCTTTAACGGCTTCACTGAAGAGGACGGACAACTGAAAAAAAAAAAACAAAAAAACCCAAAACCAACCAAACAAAAAAAAACACATGGACTTCTTTGCAGATGTTGATATTATAGCCAGATTCAAGCATTTAAGAGCTGGATTCACAGTAGCAGTTATAACTATTCTTTTCATCTTTTCTATACTGTATGTTCCTGGACAGTATAAAAGCTTTCTATATCTAACTCCGTGGAAAAAAAAGAAATATATATATACATACATATATATATATATATTTAGCTCCTTATTTTGCTCTATTTAAAAAGAAAGAAAGAAAGAAAGAAAGAAAGAAAGAAAGAAAGAAAGAAAAAGAAAGAAAGAAAGAAAGAAAGAAAGAAAGAAAGAAAGAAAGAAAGAAAGAAAGAAAGAAAGAAAGAAAGAAAGAAAGAAAGAAAAAGAAAGAAAGAAAGAAAGAAAGAAAGAAAAGCATACAACAACCTTTAAAATACAAAGAACGATTTATTTCTGACAGGAACACAGTCTAAAATATGTGATAACATGGAGAATATTTGAAGTCATGAAACAGGTTCAGCTTCATAATCATTCAAATGTAAACATTTTATAGAGCATTATATTCATTATATTTAACATTAGACCTGTTCCAACATATACAGACATATAAATTGTATCTATCTCAGGAGCATGATATTTTAAAGATCAGTCTGTGCCACTGAAAGCTATTAAACTGACAGCATTGGAGGCCAATAGCCTAAATTTACATGGAGGTCTGCTGTAGCTTGGACAAAGATCATGAAAAGCATGCTGTCAAAGAAATTCTAACCTGAAAAGATCTGGGATATGATGGACTACCACCAGAAACACAAAAGTTAAAACAGTGTCAAGACTAAATAATTGGAGACCTACTTTCCTCTTCCTTCCTGCAGTTTCACCCTCTTCTTTTTCTGGGAGAACCTCACAAATAGCAGCAATTTCTTTAAAGACCATATTAATATCTTTCTCCAGGACTTTTGTGCCTTTGCAGGTAGCAGAGGCTTCTCCAGCATGGACCTAGCCTGCCCCACTTCACCGAAACACTAGTTCAACATGCTGCAGTATATATTTTTCCTTCATACTTCCTTAGCTATAAAAAACAGTAGGCTTGGGTCATAAATCCCTACTCCCTGCATCAGCACGTAATAGCCACAATGACAACCATCCAAACTGGCCAGCCTTGCTTTTTCCTTCCTAAATGTGTTGCTCAGTAGGAGACTATTCCCTGCTACCATTAATTGGCAGAGATTCCAACTTTTTTTCGTCAACACTGATGACTACAGACCCTCTGAGGAGGAGCCTGTTCATCCACTTGTGTTTGGAAGAGAGAGTAGAGGTACCCTCAGTCTCAGTATTATAGCCACTCTTGCACTCCTGTGTTGTGACCTCTCATGGAATTAAGGATCAGACTGAGTAAGATGAAAGATCAGACTGGGTAAAGACAATTGCAGCAAAGAAGACAGAACAAATCTAAACCAGAGAGTGTACTTGAGAAACTGAATAAATGTCCTGTTTACATTTTCTTTGCTTCACTGTTTCATTTTCCAATGTTAATTCTGTCTTCATCACCCATGTGGCTTTTCTTTTGACCAGTAAAGTTAAATAGTTCATCTATATGCAGCTGTCCAGGTACGTACGTATCTGTAAGCATGAAAGTCACTGTCTGGTCCTGCAAAGCACTCCAAGGCCCAGCAGATCAGCAAGTGCAGTGTTCTGCTTTCCATGAAAGTGCAACAAAACTCAAGGTCTTTGCCTATGAGGCATCTTTTGCTTTATGCAGGAAAAAAAAATAAGTATTGTGACAATAATAATCAGTTTGGTAGAGCAGGAGAGGAAAAAAAAAAAAAGAAAAAAGAAAAGAAAAAAAAACTTTAATACAAAAAAATACCCCTGAACTTTAAGCTGGGTAAACATCAGTACCTAGAGAGAAAATGATTTCATAGGAGGCCATATCCAATGATGGGTATAGAAATACAGAAATATAGAAAGCAGCAGAGGAAAAGATCCATATTTTACCTTTCCTTCCTTTCGAGTTCTCTTGAGTATCTGGCTGATTTCTTTTGTTGCCTTAACAGAAGTGGGCACTGACATCTGTTGGACAGGTTTACCCAAGCAGTCCTATAGTCTCATCCCTCTAACAACCTAGAATCAATCTGCTTGACTTCATCCAGTTCTGTGAGGCTATATTTTAATGAAGAATGGGTGATTTCGTCTTCTGAGGCATGTTCAGTATTTTGCACTTCTGCACACTTGAAAAAAATGGATTCAGAAAGAGGAGAACAGAGGTAACTAACTGTAATTTGTGAGTGAATTCACCATTGCACAAATGTCTGCAGACATCTGTCTTTGCAATAACACTGTCTTTGCTCTAAAGAGGACAACTTAGAAGTGCCTGACCAGCCAAGCTAATATCTATGGGAGAAGCAGGTTCTTCTGTTTTTACTATGGAAAATATGGCTGCTGTCAGAAGATGTGAGCAGGAAAACTTCTCCAGTTCTCATCTCTTAAGCTGCCTTATAATTCTGCTGTTGTGCTGTGGCAGTCCTCAAAACAAGGCATCCAAACTCAAAAACGCTAATCAGCCCCTTATATTGCAGGTTGAAACAAACATCCCGGAAAACTCACACAAGTATGCAGAAGCAACATGGAAAAGCAACTAATATATTTCATGTTTTTGACGCTGACCATAGCATCATTGCTTCTTTCTGACCACAGCCACATGCCTAAAGCCAGCCTTCAATGTTTCCGCTCTGACTTGTCACAAGATTTGAAGCTAAAACCTTTCATCTGTCATAGGCATTTATTTAGCCTGCCAGCCACCTTGTTTTATTTTTCCCATTTTTATCATGAGAATACCTTATCCTACCATTTGTTATTCAGGACCAGTGTTGCTGGGACAGCTGACAGCCGGCTGTCTCAAACAGAGGCACTGGGGTGGTTTATTACTGTGGCCATCTAAAGAAGGCTTACAGCTTCTATACATGCTCTCAGAAGTGAATCAGGACTCCAAAGTGAAGGTCCTTCACTTTCTACTTCACTCTAGAAGAAAAGTAAATACCTGTATACTGAAGGAACCCCCTCTGTACATTACTTAGCAGGCAACATGTCACCATCCTGCCCTGCTTCCTACATTTTGCCTGAAGTCAGTCATCTCTTTTTGGAATTACTTCTACCACAACGAATTGGTAAGCTTCAAGGGCAGCATTTTTGTAACTGGACATCAGCCAAAATGGCGAACACATCTAAACCTCTCAACTCTTCACCTATTGCCTATTTTACTGCTGCTTAACCTCAAGGAATTCAGCTTTGCCTTGAAACAGTTCATTGTTTTGAGTCAGGGTTTCTTCTGATTGCCTTTCATCATTTGAGTGAAAGTTTTGCCAACTCCACACTGCTGGTGAAGGGCATAATTGTAATGGATAAGTGTATCTGATTTCCTCACTTACATGTACATTTTCACTCATCGTGTCTCAAATTTTATGTTCTGCAAAGTCAAGCTTGTCTAAACTTTTGGATTTAACATGCTGTAAGGAATCTTAGCTTAGAATTAAGAACAGTTAAGTGAACAGGAGATGATGAGAGAAAAGCTGAGAAACTGTGACTGGTAAAATCAGCCAGAGTCTTTCTTCTTGACTTTAATGGATGTTAGATTGGGCAATGGGTAGAAGCAAGAAAAACTGCTTGAGAAGCCTGTGTCTGCCATTAGGACAAGTAGTATGAGGTGCACACTCAGACTGACAAGGAAATCATACTCAGGTCTGCCCATAACCAGCCCAGAGATAGCTTCCATTTTGTGTCAGAGCTTTAAGTCCCACTGCTTTTACTGAAAATGGGCAAAGCAAGACAAGGAAGAGATTAATATCCCCATGAAAACTCATGAATTGTTTATCTAACTCAGAAAGCAAAGCAAACCTCACACACAAATCCTTTCAAGGCTGTTTTACTTCAAGACATGATGTATCGGTGCAATATGAAATTGGAGCAATTTCACTGACCAATGCTGACAATGATCTCTAAATATTTATTGCCAAAAAGAAATGGGAGTTAGTCGGAGCAGAGACTGTCCAGAGCACCACACCATCAAACCAGTCCCTTCTTCTTTATGTACATCCAACTGGAGGAAGAAACCCTTACTTTAAACCCGGTGAAACATTTCCTTGGACAAATTGCCAGCAACATTAATAGGATCAAAGCTTGGGTGGAGCTCCCAGAGGAACAACTCCCCAACAAAAATGCTTTCTGACCCTCAAGGAGAGCATGCCCTCAACAGCAGGAAATTCCTCCACTGTTACAGCAGTCCTGTGTCCTTGCTCCTCTTCAAGGCCTTGGCTTCAATGGAAAATGTCACACTCTGACAGGTGTTTGTGCTTACAGACCCATGTCTGCACACAGAGGGATCTGCCCAAGCATGTCTGCAATTTAATTGCTGTGCTTTCTTGGCATGATGGGAAAGTGATACGTGTCTTTCCTGAGCATTGAAGAGAAACACGTATTCCATCTGACACTTGCTTGATGTTATGGTAACCATCTCCCTAATATCTAAATGGCTTCTAAGATTAAAATCTCCCTTAGTTCAGAGTTCCTGGAACAGCATGTTCTCTTTCCTCGTGCTCCCTATCTCTGTGTGCTTTACTTCAGGCACTATAGCTAAGTGGACAGGGTCACAAGCAGAGAGAATGCCAAGCACATTTTCTTTTAAACATGGGGGAAATAACTTACGTTTTGACAAGCAAATGAAGAATCTATCCATAAATAATTTTAGACTTCCCCAATCCTCCCCCCCCCCCCTTTTTTTTTTTCCAGAAGTACATTACAGCTGTAATCTTTTAGGGACTGCAACTGTAATCTTTTACTGATGTGAAGTAAATAGAAAGAGGTCATTTTAACATTTTAGTAGTGATGCTTCTTAATTCTCAGAATCAAAAGCTGTGTAAGCTGACTGATTATGTTTATTGAAATTAATATTAACTACACAAATCTTAAAATCCTGATTCTTGTACCTTTTGCTTCTGTGTAATAAGCACATGCAAATTTGTAATATTATGTAATTTCTTGTATAAAAAAGGTCCCATTCAACATGAGAAGTGTTTAGTATTTCATGGTTATTTTTGAAGCATATAGAAAAGAGATATTGGAAACAGCATTTTTCTTATACCTGTCTTGAACAATTTTAGAAAACTGCTTGTTACCACTGCCTTGATTCAAATATGAGAAATTTGATAGGGAGGAAATATGAATTAACCATAATAATTTACCGGCAGGACCAGAATGGGAGCACACGATGCATGACGTGCCCATGAGATTCCTGGAAAGCTGCTCCTGTGAGGACAATGATGGAAGAACATACACAAAGCCAATAAACAGTTGAGAGAAAAAAATCCTGCGCACATTGTCTGGACCTTCAGAAGAAAGTCTCAGTCCCAGATAATACTACAGAGCTCACCAATACCATGAGGTTCGCTCTGTGCTGGAAATATCCACAACCATTGGTTAATGCTGTTGTTCCAATTCACAATAAAACTAACAAAAAAAAAATTAATTTATCTATGCCAACAGAAGGCAATTCTTGTCAGTGCAGCTTACCTTGTCTGAAATCTATGCCCTGTCAACAGAAAAATCTCCTGATGACATGCCCCATATTCCTAGCAGGGGGCTGATAGTACAGCTAAGCAGGTTAATCACAGGAGAACGACCCTACAGCACGGGCAAAGCTTGTAAATGGCTTGTACAGAAAAGGCACCATGGAGGGTGATGATTAGTGATAGACTTGAGGGAAGGGAGAGAAGGGGAAACAGGGAGAGATTGGGGGGGGGAGGGGGAGGGAGGGAAGCTTTATGTATTTTGATGGTGGTGGTGGTCGGTTGTTTGTTTTTTATGAGTAAACTGATTGTTGTTCTAATTTAATTAGCTGATACTGGGGTTAATTCAAGTCTTAATTAGCAAAACATTCTTACTAATTATAGTTCACATTATCAGGGAAGGGTGTTAATTGGTGTTATTTACAGTGTTATTAATGTCCAGGACTACTACAGAAAATGTTCTCCATGGCTAATGGGTGTATCCTTTATATATTAAGCTGACAATCCACTCTTCTTCCTACTACCTTGGCAGCATCATCCAAGTTTACCTGTCTGCTGCACATCTGCAGGCTGGGTTGCAGAAGCTTCAGTGGTGGGGGAAGCAAGACGCAGTGCAAACTACTCCGTCTAGCAGAAGCCAGACAAAGAAGGGGCATGGAGAGGTGATTAGCCAGCAGTAACTTTGCTAAAGCAGTTGAAAGGCAGGACACGTCCATTTCTCACCACAAAGCAAAACAACATTATGTTTTTCCTTTGGCTAAGACTCAATCAACTTGCAAACTCCTGGAGATTTTTGTGCAGTGGTAGTTGATTGTTGACCCACAAGCTGCTTTCACAATCATCTGGGTAATGCTGTCTTTAACTCAATCAGTGCAATATTTCCAAGAGTTTCCAATAGACTGGACACTTAAAATCCGATAAGACCTGTAATTCCTGCAACGTGTTTCCCCCCTGCCTTGTTTAGTTGATTTTTTTTCATAAAAGAATGCAGAAAACATTATCCACCTAGGGAATACTTTTACGTATAAAATGTACTCTTCAAATGAAACATTTGATGATCTCTGATCCACATAGAAATTAACTAAACTATTCAAAAATTTTACTTGTATTCACAGAATACAAAATTATTCAAACAACAGTTTACTTATATTTAAAGAATACAAAATACAAATATACAGAATGATTATTTTCTGAGCATAAGTTTCAAATTTTAATAGAATTACAGCCATGGATCCCAACGCCATTCTAAGAGTTATTTCTAGAGGAGAGAACTAATGTATCCACAAATCTTTACATTTTTTTTTCTCCTTTTTAACATGGTTCTGATGACTGGGAACAGAAGAAGAAAGCACACTTTTAAACCTTTTCCCTGTTTAATGCTGGATTGTGAGTGCTCCTTTTCAGTTCTTGTTACTAAAAAATGTTTACGTGCTTAATTCTTTGTAAATTTTGTATTTAAAAATCTAAATAGAGTTTTAAATGTTGACTGCTGCAGTTCTTTATTCCTTTACCTAGCTAGTGAGCACCTTTGGGCAAAAGAAAAAATAAGGGAAAAGTAGACAGAAAGCATTTCAGTCTTTTGATTGGTAGTGTAAGTTCTCATCCAGTAATCTTGAAAGTTGAACTGGGCTTCATCTTGACTGTACATATTAAAAAAGAAAGAGGAATCAAATGCCATGCATACTGGTTGTAGAAAACAAACCTTAAGATGGCTTTTCTGCTAGAGAGTATCTGTGGAAAAACAAACAAACAAACAAACAAAAACCTAGGGGTTGTAGTTAGTTTTAATGCAGTAAGGTATTAACAGGCAATGCCTGAGGAAAAAGAATAAACTAATTGGTTGTCTTTTGGGAAAACCCTTTATTAACTGGAAGTGCAGTATATTATGGAGTTTCCTGTAAGAACTAGAGTTTCCTTCCAACCTAGAGTTTTCTTCCAACTTGTTTTTTGCATGTTTTCCCTTTTCACTACTCTAATGCATTTACTGTGATTAGTTTGGAGTATGTCATCCTTTCCATTGTAAAAGGCTTCTTCTCCAAAATACATTTCCAGTGCCTACATGTGTGCTTCAGCCCAAAACTTGGCCAGCAGATTGTGGGGATTTGTATGGAGAGCGAATTTTAAAACTATAATTGTGACTGCTTTATCTATTTAGTAAAAATAACTGAGAAATTTACAGAACAGATTTTCTGCTAGTGTAAATCAACGCAACTCTTCCAAAAATAATCAGGAGTACCTCTGATCTTGCATGTTTTAAATTTATTGACTTATGTATAGAGACTTTTCAAAAATTCTGTTTTGCAGGTAGCTTACTAGAGCTTCTACAGCTAACCAGGATTGTTGAGAAGAATGAAAGAGTTGGGTAGATTAAAATTCCAAACAAGCTGTATTTTAGGAGGAAAAAAAATAGTCTTCTGACTTCATAAAAAGAATTAAATGTTTTTTTAATTAGAACATCTCTGTTTTCTATGGAAACTTAGATAAAAGACTATTTTCATTGAAAACTGAACTCACATCAAAGTGCCTATTTCAAATTAAGAATTAAAGCATAGATGTAGTGCACCTCTGAAATATTAACTTAGATTCCTCCTTAGGGTGTTTTCATACCATTCCTGTAATGGGATGCTAGAGCATAGTTAGAAAGACTGACAGAGTGTGAAAAGAAAAAAAAAGAAAAAAAAAGTAAATAAAATAAATAAAGGCTGTTTTCAACATGATCAGGTTTAAACTCAAAGAGTTTTCAATATATTTCCTATTAAAATTCCCATTTGTCAGTCAAGACACCTTCTAGACTCCTAAGATTTTTTTTTTTCTCTTGATAAATAGCTTGAAAGCAAGTTTCATCATTTTATATTGGACATACCGCTGAGATAACCATGCAGTGACAATAAACACAGTCCTCTTTGTGCATACTCCAGCAAGCATCTGGGATTCATCTGGAATCTGTAGTTTGCATCAGGAGGTAACCGTGGTCCCTCCACATGACTCTAGTTTGGTCAGCATTTTGTTCTCATTTAAGTTGTACGTGTCAACATCTGTCATTTCTTTAATCACCAGAAAAAGAATTCAATTACTATTTCATAAATGAACATTGACAAATAATTTTCTCTTGAGCAAGAGAGGGGGGGAAGCAAAGGCTGATGTGTCTCCTTGCCTGCAGAACAATGCAGTGCAGCCTTGTAGGGGTTTGTGTAAATCATGTGGAAGGAGTTTATGAACTGTGCTTCAGAGTCAGGGATGGTAACAGCCTCACCACATGGCAGTGGTGGCTAACAGGAGAGATTAGAGCCTTAGGGTTGAAAAGCTTTCCACATATGCTTTGCAACTGTCCCGGGTTGCAGTCATTACTCTCTGCTTCTGGGTGAGTGGATGGGCTATAAACAAAACAGAAGGCTCATTAAATCATCATACGTGTGTGATGCAGAATAGACCACGGAGCTCAAAAGCCTCAATATTCACTCAGTGGGAATCCACCCACCTTGTGTCAATGGATAAAATCAAGAACATACGTAAATGCAATAGGTGATTCTCCAGGAGAATAACTCCATTCTTCAGCATCTGCATGTTACTGCATATGTGAAGCTATCTAAACTACCATGAGTACTTTTTATTGCTTTTATTAATATTTCTGTTTTCCAAAGAGGAACAAAACCTCAATAAAACCTTATTTCTGACCTAATGCCTGAAACCACAGAATTTTGAATGGCTCAAAACCAGGTAGCTGGAAGCTTGTAGAGGTATTGTGGAAATAAAAATGACACCAGGGAGCCTCACACAGAATGCAGCCCTCATTCTCTCTCTCCATGTGGTTGGTGCTCTTTGTAGACGTGTGCACTACCTGGTGGAGTCAGGTAGGTCATTGGGATCTTGCTCCAAAGAGGTCAGTGTCAAAGCGATATTGTGCTCCTTGCATTCAACATGGAAACCCCAACACTCAGAGCAATTCCTGTCCGTAAAACATGAAGGACACCAAAGCCCTGTTCTTGAAATGCCACATGGCACTGTTTGTTTTTAAAGAAGGTCCATTATGTGGTCCCTCCTCAGGGGTTTTACATGATTGTTATCATAAGTTATTCAGACTAACATTGTTTAAAGAAAATAAAGTAAATCGCTAATTTTTTCATTTTCCCTGTTTCTATGAAAGTTCAGAATTCAGCAGAGTGATTTCTGAGGTGTTTTTACTAACATTCAGAAAACTCTAAGCTGATAAGATGCTTTATGTTGAAACAACATCAAGATTGCTGCTTGCCTTAATTGTCATAGAAAAGAAATAGGAGTTATTCCTTGGACCTTGCATGCAACATCATACATTTTAAGGCAGTTGAAAGATGCAACTGTATGACAAACTATGCATGTTCTATCTGTGTATGAGCAGGAACACAGAACACTCTGTACCAATAATTCAGAAATTATGTGAAAAGAAAATGCCCAAATTTGTGATGAGGCAATCAAGACAAAGACAACTGTCATTAATCACTGTGGTTCAAGGCTGTTCAGATGAATCAGTGAAGTACCTTTCCGGCACAGCTATACAGATATTTTAAACCATTTTACTGGGATTTATACAACTGCTCTGCCAATCCAATGGCAGGAAGTAAGTAGACATTTAAGTGGTTCTCAGGCCAGCCACAGAATACAACTGGGGAGATAACTTTAGCTGAGAAAGGATATGCATGTTCAAAAAGAGCTAAGAAAATGAGGCTGCTGCAGCATAAGTGGCATGTGTTCTATAAATTTTGATGAGCTTCCTCTTGAATTTCTCAGTTCCTTTTTATTTATTTCACTTGCTTTCTGAAGGATCAAGAAGTAAGGAATGCAAAAAGTGAGGCTGCAGCTGAAGCTGGAATTGACTTCTATTTCTGCTTCAGGTGTCACTGTCCATAGCAGAGGTTGCAGGTATCTGATATAGCTAGGAAATCCTTGTCATGAATTTCCTCCTCTCCTCTGCTGTGCAATACTGGGACATGAGACAGGATTACACATATGAGTGATGATCCTACAAGGCAGGAAAAATCCAGGCCCACCGTGGAAATAAGCTGAGTTGTCCCATTTTGGCTCCAGAAGTGCCCAGGATGATGGAGCCTTTGAGAAACGTGACCTTAGTTCCTCTTCTCTTAGGGCTCTTAGGAGTCTATGCTGAAAAAGCAGAGTCACTGTGGCCATTCTGCAGTGATAACACTCCTTACTTTTGAGTGGTGCTGTAAAATGATGCAGTTTCCCATGCTTTTCACAGCACTTCCTTAATTCAGTTGTCATTTCAGTGACTTTGTTGTATTTCTGTTATTTCTGAAGTATAAATTAATACTTTGTGAAGCTGCAGTTATATCTGCAATTCTTTCTGATGATTCAGAAGCTTTGGGGGTAACTTAAATGCCTGTACTTCTGCTATGAATCCACTGCGTGTTCAACCCTTGGCATACTACATACCAGTATAACAAAAGATTTTATCCTGATCAATATCAGATGTTTACTCTACTAAAACAATTTTAAATGAGAAACTACGGTACCGTGTGGTTCCTTAGTATTTTGGCATTTTCACCTACTTCAAAAAAACACACAGTGCACCCACCATCCTCAGGATTAATTGCAAAGAAAATTTCAAATGTCCTCCAAAACCCCATTTGTTTTAAAATATTCCTTCTGAATTATTGTTTCTGTTCTTGGGCAAATATTAGAGTATCTTTCTTAGGCTGACTTCTCCCCAAGTCAGTGAAAAGAGTGTGTTTTAATAATACTGTGTGAAAATCAAGAGCTTAGCCTGGCATTATGTCTTTTCTGCAGCTAAAACCAACTGACTGCATGTGGACTGCCTGTGTAAAGTGGTGAAGAGGAGGCAGAACTTTGGCTAACAAGATTGATTTAAGCACATTTTGTCACAGGTTTTCTGTTCAGGAGACATGGGTTTGTAAGCCTGAAGAGCTAACTTCCTCAGTATTCACACTCTGAATTGTACAGGAATGTGAAGTACTTTTGTTGCAAGTAGCCAAAATTTCCAGAATTTAAAATTGCATGTTTTATTTTTGATGAAAAGTTCAAATTTTGTAAGAGAGAAAAAAAAAAAAAAAAAAAACCCTTCCAGCTATTTCTGGGAAAGAATTGCAAAAAGAAAAATCATAAAACCATCAAAATGTTGTTATTTAGAAAAAGAAATAGGTTCTCAAAAGTATGCATTCAAAAGGAAAGCTTTAGAAAGAACATTTTTTTCCCCAAGTTTGATTGGCTCTCAGAGGAAATTACAGGAAAATTAATCTTGCCAGGATTAGGATCAAGGCCTCCTTTGACCCTTTTGCCTCCAATCAGGAGCAGTATGTTTTATTGTGGGATCCTGTTGGTGTTTAGTGTTATTAGCCTTGAGAAGCATTGCTCATGTCTGCTCTGCAGACTGCCTGGTTTAAAGGAGGGTGACGCAATGCGGCGCGGGAGCAACCAGATACTTTCCCTGCAGTAATCCTATCCCTCCTTGCAAGAGGGCCACTTTCTAAGAGATAATCTCTCCTCTTCACCACCAACACCAGCTTTGCACCTTTTATTTTATTTGCCTTAATATTCCACCGGAAAGGTTGATTCGATGGCTGCGTTTAAGGATTGGGACCAGCGTGGTCTTTTCCAAAGTGACTTCTCAGCTAATCAGGAAATGGAGCTGGCTCAACATCTGGCTTTTATTTGCGTGTAGCTTTGCATCTGAATGGTGAGCTCAGGGAGTGGAGACAGCAGCAGGACTTTGATCTGCCACCGCCTCGGTTTGCTTGGATTATTGAGGTCGCCATTAATGTCAAGGGGGATCCAAGAGCAGCCTTGTGCTACAGGCATCCTGTTTAAAACTCCTCTGTCTCTGCTGGACTTGCTGGTCACCAAACCATGGTAATGATGTATTTCTGTGTCTAGCATAAAGGTATCTGAGGTAGTCTCCCGTAGAGCTGGAGGCATGGTTAAGTGACTAAAATCAGGAGTGAGAGATCCACCACCTCCTTCCAAAAGTCTTCTGTACACACGTGTGGAGGATGCTGGAGCACTTGTCAGTGGTTGTGAATTCATGTAAACAATGCAACGCTTGTGCAGGTAAAGATATCAGGCAGCATTTGCTTTGTTTCACCTTATGTTCACTGGTTGCAGTGATAATAAAACAACACTGCTTGCACTTCACGCTAAAATGTCATGTCCTGCGCAATGAGTAACAAAGCACTTGCAGAACTGTGGACTGTTTTGCTGGCTGGCAACAGACCCATTTATTGGTCATCTTCCCTCTGTAGCAATCTCTATCAACACCATCATAAAGGAAACCTCAGTCTGTCCAGAGAGCAAATGTTCCTAAACCTTCCCTTGTCTTCCCAACAGGGAAGCTGGCTTGACAACGACAGATTCAGCTTCTTTCTCACCTTGGTCCAGGTCTTCTTCCTCCTAATGGATATCAGTGAACCCTCTTAAAATGGAGTGAATGAATGGTGCTTTGAGGCCAATCTTTTAGCTGGAATAAATGGGCTGCTTTCAGTATTACCAAGCAATAATGTCTATGGTTAATATCTGTTGATGCTGAATCTGGACAGCAAGAATTGCTTTGCCATAAGTACTTTAAACATCTGTTGATATATATATATATATATTTCTAGTATGTATTTAATTACCTTTGAATCACATCTAGAGTCCTTTTTTCGTCTTAGAAAATTTAGCTCTGGAGGAACTTCCTCCTTTGCTCAATGGAGAGCGAGCTGATAACTGGAGCTTCCTCATTATAATAATGATTTAGCTATTTTTATTTGCTTAAATTGCTCTTAAACAGACATATGTAGAAAATCTGAAAGTAATCTACTAGTCACAAATGTTTGGTTGAAATGCAGACATTCATATAATATTTTTCTTTAATCTTTGACCTGCATGCTTCTGATTTAGAAATGGGTGGGAAATGTGTATTTAAAGAGCTATGTAACATGTGAGATCCACTGAGAACATTGGCAGTGCTTCTGGGAAACAGCCCAGACCTCTCACTGTCACAGCAGAGCCCCCAGCCACAAACCTTAGCCAGACTTTGAAGAGGAGGAATCAAGATAGAGGCCCTTGGAAGAGTTTTCATTGGGTGGTTGATCCACTGGTCTTTGGACCATAGCAGGTCTTAGTCTGAAAGTGTCCTGGCTTCTGGTAGCCAAGCAGGCCTCACTGTCTTCTACTGGGGGACAGCATGGGGGCAGGTCAGTGAGTAGGTAACTGTGAGGGGCACCATCACCTCATGCAGTGTCTAGCAGTAGTTCTGGTGTCAAAACTTTCCACAGTCAAGTGAAGGAGTATGGGTCCTGGCATCTCTGGGGCAGGAGTTGAGACGTACCGAGGGCCCAGCACAGCCGAGTTGGAAGGGACCTCTGGAGGATCTCCCGTCCAACCTCCTGCTCAAGCAGGGACACCCAGAGCAGGATGCCCTGCACTGTTACAGCAGGTGGCATGAAAAGTGGTCTGGAGAGCAATGGGCTTGGAGGGAGCCCATCATACAGAAAGCACCCTGGTTCAGGGCTCTGGCTTGCTGCCTGCTTTTGCAATGTCTAACATGGATGTAAGTTAGAGTTGGTACAGCTACTACAAAAACCCTTCAAATCAAAAAATAATCTCTACAGAAACCACTTTCATATCACTGTGCAGAGCCAACTTTCATCAAAGCCAGGTATTGAAAACACAGGAGATGAATAGTTAAGCACGTTATAAATCTTAAAGGAGACTTCATGATAAATACAGACATTTTACTTTAACTGAGCGGCAAGAAGTATAAGTTTCATTACAGTACACATGGGGCAATAGACAGGAAGAAAGAATGGCACATCAGGTTATTAAATTAAAGAAGTGAAGGATTTTTGCCAAAATAATTTATTTTATTTATTATTTAGATTTATATAGGAATTTAACAAAGACATCTAATCCGGTGCTTCAGGCATTTTTGCTCCATATTAAAAGAAAAAGAAAAAAAAAAAAAAAAAAGAAAAAAGAAATAAACACAGCTGTCCTTCCTGAAACTGAAAGAAAACTGTTGTCAGTGCCCTAGTTCAGCAGCAGCTTAAAGTTAAACACCAAACCAAGTGCCTTGCTGGGTCCGAGACAGAACCAGAGTGCTGATTTTCAAACTTTAGTAAAATTCGTCTGTCCTCAAAGTATTCTTTGAAAAGAATTCCCTTGTTTTCGCAGCCTTTAAGCACTTAAGAAAAATAAAAAATGAGTAGCTGTCCATCACTATATCAAGCCTTAGAGAAGTATTTCATTATATTTATTACCTTTGGAGTTGTTTTCACCTCACTTCATTCCCTTTTTTTTGTTTTAAATTCCTTTCCGCTGAGGGGATGATAAGCATCCAGTAGCCTGTCTTAGCTTGCAACAAGCACATGCTAGTGAATGCACAGTGTCCAGGAAAAGCTTATTCAGTCACTTGCACCTAATCAAGAAAGAGAGCTAAATTTAACAAAGCGAATATGGAATGGAGGGCAAAGACAGGCTGGGACTTTATCTGGCAGGCAAACCAATGAGGTCCTTGGAATGGTTTCAAAAGTTTTCCATTAGCAGAGAATAGCAAGTATGAGTATAAAAACTGTTCATCAACAATACTTTTAAAAGCATAATCGTAAAATGGATGGCTATGATAAATAACTGGGGAGAAATTCTGCAAGAGGAGGTATGAGCAGAAGTCTTACACCAAGTGCTGCCATGTTGGTAACGGAGGCAAAATGTTCAAGAATATCTCACTGTTGCAAACTCCCAGCTAACGTGATTTAGTGGCAGGGGAACTGTCTCACAGTGGCTGGGAGCTGCCGCCAGACATTCAGTACTGTATATTTTTCTTCATGTTATTGAGAGTGAAAGGTTAGACAGAGACAGGGTTTATAAAAAGCAGACTTTACTCCAAATATTTTGTTTAACCTTCATAAAATATCCCCAACTTCAGCACAAAGTTCCAAGACCAGAGGAAGGAGAGAATATGAGGGATATTTGCCTTTCAGTTAGTACATTTATTTTGCCTTAATTAGAATTTCTGTTTTGCCAAATGACAAAAAGTGTTTTAATTTGGATGTAGCAACATAGCTATAATCCTTGGCTTATCAAGGCAGGCAATCAATGTGGTAGAACAGCATATTCCAGGCTCTTCAGAGCTGAGGCAATGTTGTTATATGTGGCAGCTCTGCAGCCTGACATACTCAGAAAAAAAATATTTGACTGTTTTATTACTTCACAGTCAGTGGAATTTGGCCACAGCGAGGTGCTGTTGCCAGCTTTTACACCTACTCAGGCAAAAAAAAAATCACCACCAGTGGCTGTCAAAAACTGGGGGAAAACGGTGAAGTTATTTTCACTCTACAGCTTTCCAAAAGGAGCTTTTGAGTTGCTTACCCCCCTGCTCCCCCCCCCCCAAAAAAAATAAAAAATGTGGAAGGGGCCTTTTCTGTTGTTGTTGGAGTTGTTTCTGGTGCTTTGATATACAGAAAATAAGATGAAAGGCACTAGGTGTTGTCTTCCATTTTCTGCCAACACATGGAAATTTGGAGGAAAACAAATCAAATTTAGAAAATGTGTTTGTGTCTGGGTATGAGGTTTGCATTCTTGATCAACTGCAAAAAATGCCAGGGGCATTGCTGTTCAACAGAAAGAAGTGTCACCAGATTCCTTCCTTGCACTGGTTTGGGAGCTGTTTCATCTCCCACTCTCACTCTACATGCACTCCCACCCACTGCATTGCTCCTCAAGGCTGTTGCACTCCTCCACACGTGCAAAACCAAGAGGTCCAGCTCCTCCTTCATGCTGCCATGTGGATGTTCTCTCACCAGCATTCCTCATCCTTCAGGGTTCCCTGATCACCCACTGAGGAGGAGCACGGGGATGCAGAGATGCTCGTGATAATGGGACTCATGTCCCAGGCAGACTGTGTGAATATAGAAGTCACCAGACTTCAGCAAACAGAGATACCTGTTCATGTCAAACACTGTTGGCCACGCCATGCAAATTTCTTGATGTTTAGTAGCCGGAGCCACCACTGTGGTGGTGTAAAACAGAAAGCAAGGCTCACAGAGAGATCAGTCTGTTCCCAATTATCTGGTGGCATATTTCCTCTGAATGATGTCCCACATCTTATGAATTCATTGGCTACTAAATGCAGCTTTAAATTTATCCAAGATTCTTATAGTCCCCTGGATAGAGATGGAGATATTTTTTTTCTTTCCTTTTGGGATGGATATTTCCAACTTGACACTCAAAATTCCCTCTAAAAAAAAATAATGAAATCACAGCACTGCTGATATTTGTTTCTTGAGATTCTTGTCTACCCAGAAATAGCTAATTTACAGTGCACAGTGAAAGAAATATTGCTGTTGTATTATTTATTCATGAAAATAGTGATATGATAATATCCAGAGAATGAAGCAAATATTAAGTGCCTGAATTTTCCCTCTGCCATTAAATGCACAGTTAGTGAGGATGTACAAAGACTGCACAACAGATGAAGGGTGCAAAGGAGAAAGGAGAAGCAAAGCAGAGATTGCAAGGCAAAAATTATTTCTCCATCCCTGAAGTCTGGCATATACGAGACCAGGTAGGTCATCAGAAGGTTTAGGTTCAGACTGTTCTGCTGTGTTCCTGCTGTTTAAGAGTAGACACCTCACAGTTGTGTTGGTCACTTGGATTGTTGTCCGTAGTGAAAGACTTACACAACTTGAACCTATGTGAGCTTTGAGGTAGGCAAGGGGCCAACCTCAAAGCTGGGGAGAATAAGGAGTCCTCCTTCAGAGGACCAGCAGCTGCTGTCCAACAATCCATCCATGTGCACTGCAAGGGACTAGATGTAGCGAGACTTGAAAATGGGATAGAAAACATTCCTTCCTTTACAAACCACTTTTTGTTTATAGATGGAAGTGTAAAAAGCAAAGTGACACCTGAGAATCTCCACCTTCTGCAGCTCACAAGACCATCCATTGTGTAACAGGAGCATACTAGGGATGGTGGGGCTTGCTGGAATAATCTCGGTGTTCAAACCCTACCTGCAGCCCCAGGCAGCCAGGTTCTGATGTGTTCGGTCTCAGTTTGCTGTGCTCTCTTGTACAAACTCACTGGGAGCAGACAGACAGGGAGAAGAAGACCCTCTATGTATAAGCAAGGGCATTGAGAAGAACTCATTGTTACTCCACAGGTCACCAACTTGTCAGGGAAGAAATGGTCTACCAGTGATAGGAAGAACAAGAAGTGTAAGTCATGTTAACTCTGTCCTCTGCAACTGAAATAAATAAATAAATAAATAAATAAAATTTCCCTGTTGAAAAAGTTAGTCTTTGTAATTCTTTTTCTACTAGAACTTGGTTTTGCTGTTTTTTTGTTTTGTTTTTCATGCTTATGAAAGGGCCTTGTGATCTTTGGGGAGGGTGCTGGTAGAGAGGACATGGGCAGAGCAGCTACAAAAGCCTCTCAGACTTGGAGACCCTTTTACAGAGCACATGCCTCAAAGCACTTCCAGAAGCTCTGCACAACACTGAGTCCATGGAAAATGACTAGAAAGCACAACTGCAGCCTGCTGCAGGCAGATAGGAGGAGTTCTTTGCCAAAGTACCTGCAGCAGCAGATGTTTTCTGAGTATATATGTTGTATCCTGTGCCTCAGAAGAGGACAGAAAAACAACAACAACAACAGACATTCCTGGCTGAAATGAAGGAAGAGGTGAATGTTTCTTAGTCTCAAAGCAGTCTGTGAGCTTAATTCTGAATGCAGGAGGAAGATGTGCCAGGAAGCTACCTGAAAAATCTTTGTATCCATAAGCATACATTGGGATCTCATTCTTCTCTTCTTCTCCTCTCTCTATGCTGCTGCAGAGGAAAGAGAAAAACTTCTTATCCAGGGAGTAGGATCTGGGAGGAAGGAGTGGCTTGGGAAGGAAGGAGGGAGAAGGGAAAAAGCTTTCTGGCACTCAGAAGCAGAAAGCAGAAGTTGTGCATTTTCTTGCAAATCTTCACCATTTGCTCTTTCTTTTTCATGCTCTTCTCTACAGCAATGGAAGCTGTGTCCTTTCCTTTCCTTTCCTTTCCTTTCCTTTCCTTTCCTTTCCTTTCCTTTCCTTTCCTTTCCTTTCCTTTCCTTTCCTTTCCTTTCCTTTCCTTTCCTTTCCTTTCCTTTCCTTTCCTTTCCTTTCCTTTCCTTTCCTTTCCTTTCCTTTCCTTTCCTTTCCTTTCCTTTCCTTTCCTTTCCTTTCCTTTCCTTTCCTTTCCTTTCCTTTCCTTTCCTTTCCTTTCCTTTCCTTTCCTTTCCTTTCCTTTCCTTTCCTTTCTTTTTTTTTTTTTTTTTTCTGATTAAAAAGGAGTGGAGATCTTTTTGTTCAAGACAGAGTGAAGGCTTTTAAGGGTTTAGATACCCTCAAAAATCCATGTATGGTAAAGGGTGACAGGTTTTCAAGACATCTTGAATACCTTGTTCATTCTCATTATTGTATCAGACTGATGTTTATTATCAGTGAGGTATTTGGAGTGATGAGATGTGTGGGCTGTGAGGTGTTATCAGGGACATGATCCCCTCCAGGTCAGGTGAAGGCAGAGGGTGAGAGGGGTGTCCGTATACCTTACGACCCCTCCACTGTAACACCTACATAAACGTGCCAGGATATAAAAGCAGATGACAGTGACAGAAGAAAGTGATTTAACTCAGAGAAACATTTTCCATTTGGGGTACAAAGCTTTCTGGACTTTGCTGTGGCCTTTAAAGATATGCTAT
The DNA here is from genome assembly GCF_964211835.1 of Anser anser. Lineage (NCBI taxonomy): Eukaryota > Metazoa > Chordata > Aves > Anseriformes > Anatidae > Anser > Anser anser. Next base: position 11,143,618 of record NC_139723.1, read on the forward strand.
CTCAGAAGGGTTTTTTTCCTCTCTGATTCTTCATAGCAGTAATCATGCGCAGGGGCAGAGGGAAGGAAAGGGTAGCGATAAAAGAAAAATTGTGCTCAATTTACCCTCAGGAAGGAATTTGATTATAAATTAATGAAATTAATGTTACCCCTGAGTGATTTCTAGGCAAAATTTACAGATTAACCTTATTCCCTGTGAAAATATTGGTGTTTGTACCTAAGCCTACAACAGTTGGAGACTGGGAGATATACTGACATGTGCTGCTCTTGCAATTTCATAAACCTAGCAATCATCAAATTTATGAGAAGCTGCCTGATTTTTATTTCATTTTTTTTAATCCTGCTTGTGTTTTCCAGTATGAATTGGGGTGTTTATTCCCAAGGGTGTTTCCCAAAATAGTAAATGAAAAGGAAAAAAAGAAAAAAAAAATAATATGGACCTTCTTGTCTTGTGAGTCTCATATTTTATGTCTTACATTCATTTCAACAGCCTTATTCAACCTTCAGCCTTCACATCAGAGCTCAGCTTACCTTCCCCTTCACCCACAATGCCCACAAGACTGATCCTTCTATTTCTCTTCACAATATTTCCCTGAGTTGTTCATGCCACTTGTTTCTTTCCTTTTGTGATGCCTCTATTTCTATTTCAGATGTTGCTCATTGAATGAATCTGGTAATAGCTAAAATCAGATATCCGTTGCTGTGGGACCTATACAGTCTGTGATGAGAATTGGCCTTTTCCAAATGGCTGCTACTGAGTGAGACAAGTAAAGACTGTACCAGAGGAAATGCTAATGTGTTCAACTGAGGGTGCATGATTGTTAAGCAAATAGCTTAGGGTTATCTGGAAAATTATAGCAGAGCCAGGAACCAAACTCATGTTTCCTTATTCTTTACTAGAAACCCATGATTCATTCTCTGTGTTAGCTATTTTCCGTGAGCTCTCTTTTAAAACATATAAAATATGTAACTGAAAATAATGCGGGAACTAGATGTTTGAGGAATGTCTCCACAAGAATGCTCTATTTGTTCCTGAAATACAACTAAAAATATTAAAATATACAGTGCTCATTAAACTTATTCTTTACAGACCTCTTCTGCAAGGTTGAAACCACTTCTTCTGTATCCAGTACTGAGAAAGACATGATTATGTGATTTTATACTTACATCAGAGAACACCAATTTGTGATTTATTTCCAGAGCACTTGAGTGTATTTCATAATAGAATATAGGATACTAATATCCCTTCTTTTAAGCCACTCAGTGTTTTTTCCTCTTCAGAAAAAGAAAAATTACTGATTTGATAGTGAGCTATGAGACTATTCATTTCTAAAGGCTAAGAAGTGATTATGCAGCAGTTTTGCCTATGAATTTAAGCTTTGTCCTCTCCTGACATACAGAGGCTTTGAGAGTGTAGCCTATGCTTAGTTAATCGTGAAGAGAAGATTTGCCTCACTACATCTTCAAAGAAAACAGTTACAGAATAAATATCCAGGATTTATACTAGACAGTCAATCTGCACTTGGCATCATAAAGTAACTTAAGTTTTCTAAGATTGGCTGCTTTCTTGGTATATTGAGCTGACATTTACAGTATCCACTTCTGCAGAGAAGTCTGTATTCCCTGATGTATTATCCTCATGTGCCTATGTGATCTGATAAACTTTGCTTTTGTTTAAAAGCCAAAGGTCTTTCCCTGATCTTGAGACATCCTGTCCACAGAAAAAAACTAACCTCATCCCTCCCAACATGCTATGCTAATTCAGATTGATGTTTAGGGAATTGGTCAAATTTAGTGCCGACCTAGTTAGATCAACTTGAGTTCTGGCAGGAGAGTAAATGCATATGTGTTTTTAATTAATCCCCTGCTTAAATCAAGGGAAAGGATATTGCATTTTTCAGCAGAATTGCTCCACACAATGCTGACTGCATATATTTAACAAATCTTACTCATGTAACAGAGAAAACCCATTGGAAACCTTCCAAACCTCATGCAGTTTTTGCCTAATTTGTTTGAACTCCACCCACCTGGTGTAGGGCTGGGGCACATTTTTTGGCAGCTGCAGGGTGTCAGTACCCTGAAGTCCTGGTTATAGCCTTGTTCAGTAGCGAACTTTGCAATTACAGAGTACATTCTCCTGGGGTATGGCCCCAGAGCAATCAAGCTCATCACAAAACATCAAGAATAGCCCCACCCTATCCCCTCAAAGACATCTAGCACACGTTTAATTAGGTATATGTTAAAGTACATCATTGAAATTGTCACCGCACAAACTCATTATCAGGTGTTGGCAGAATGTATACTTTACATTAACTTTTTTCCATACAGCTTTGTCATCTGGCTTTCCAGACCAGTCAGTCCTTCTCCATTTAATTCCCTTTCCGTTTCCATTTCCATTTCCGTTTCCCTTTCCCTTTCCCTTCCCTTTTCTCTTTCTCTTTCCTTTACCATTTCTCTATCCCTATCCATTTCCCTATACTTTTCCCTGTCCCTTTTCCTGTCCTTTCCCTTCCCTTCCTACCTTTTATTTTCTTTTGAACCGTTTGGTCTGACTTTGGTTTCTTCGGCTTCCTGATCTGTTTAGGAATCAAATGACTCTTCAAACATGAAGGTTTTCAGGCCTTTTGATTTGGCTAACCACAGAGGCCAGTTTTTCATTTATAAATTAAATTATTCCAGATGCTAGCACAAATGAGAGTTGCAAAGATATCAGTTTTGACATGGTTTTAATACAACATGTGGTTACAATTTATGATGAAAAGCCACCTTTCCCAGGATAGTTTGGATTTTGGATGTCAGAGCAGGTAAAATATTTCTCAGTTAAGACAGTGAGAAGTGTTAAGTGCTGATTGGCAGTGTCTTAAAGTATGTAAATCTATACCTAGGAAGAGCAAGAAACACACTTACTAAGGAGGTAGGAGTCCTATCAGGGGTGATTTCCTGAGCTCCCCTACTTTTGCAGACCAGATGTACAAAAGCAGTGTTAAAGGACAGACAACCTTGCCAGACTGCGTGTAAGGAAAAACATTGACAATAGCAAATGAGCTCTAAGGGACAGAAGAGCTGTTTGAAATCTCTTCCTTCTAGGTAAAGGACCGTGAGCCAAACTGAACTATTGATATTATCAAATATGCATAGTCTTTGCTTTATAATTTCACCTTTACAAACCTCCAGAAAATAATATTCTCTATTCAGAGAACAATCCTTTCATTTCAACCAGCATTCACTGAGGTGAGTAAGGCTCAAACTGCAAATAACCAACCAGACTTTCTACATGACTCTGTCCTTATCCCTCGTTTATGCTGGAGCAGATCCAGATGAAATATAGTCATTTTTCTTTGCCAGGCTAGCTTTCTGCCGGATCAGCTCCTTCAGCTGGCTTACGGCCCAGTTGTACAAACCCATGAGGGAGACAGAGGGAAAGCTTTGCCATACGGGAAAAGAATGTGTAGCCTGTGGCAGCAGCAACCATGGATTAGACTGATTCCAAACTTGCTGTGGAAGTAGTCCCTCAACTCCAGCTTTGGTGTTTTAGGGCACTGTTATGGAGGAGAAATATTGCATTCCATGTTACTTAATTTTCCTGCCTTCTAGAGTTTTCCTGAAGTCTACATTCTGTAGAAACACTGCTTAGGATGTTTTTCATGAGCCTTTGACCATAACCCTTTGTAGCAACTTTCTCTCTCTATCTGTCTTTTTTTTTTTTTTTTTTTTTTTTTTTTTTTTTTTTTAATCAGCACAAAGATAACTATTTCTTGCAGGAAGTGGAGTCCACTTACACAACATAAATATATGGATTAATAGCTTAGATGATGAGGAGGTTAAGTTGGAGGTAATGCACTCCATGTGATTTTTCAGTGCATTTTGCTAACTTGTGCTGGGTAGTTTCCGAAAGCTTTTGAGTGAGTGAAGTCTTTGCAGGAAGTGGTGAGAGAAAATAGACAAAAATATGAAAAAGAACAGATACAAAAATAAAATTCAGTGTTTTTACATCACCAAGATGAACAAAAGTGACCACATTGGGTGAGAAGACTCCATCCTTCAGTACAATTTCCAAAGTCACAGGCACACAGAAAAGTATCCTGTTGCTCTCTGCCAGTCTCCACATATAGAGGCAGGAACTTATTTGTGCAGTGACATACTTCAGGCCATCCATGCTGAGTCTCACCAGAGGTCTGGCTTCTCCTGTACCCCATTTCCAGAAGTTGCTGTAAGTGTGTACGTGGGAATGAGCAGACCAACTGTATATGACGCTTCTCTTTTACATTCTTCTGTTTCCAAGTATTTCTGTGTGGTTAGCTAACCCTAGTGGACCTTCCTCCCACTGTCTTGTCTGATCTCCCCTTTGGCCATATACATCTGCAGTATTAGCAGCAGCCTCTGACAAGAAATCTTATAGATTTGTAGTCATAATAAGCATCTCCCATTTGTTGTTTTTAGCCTGTTTTCCGTTCTCTAAATGGGATCCCTCTTTGCTCCAGAGTGGGATGATAGTGAACTCTACCAGCCCCTCTCTGGTATTCATGATTTTTAGATAGAGGCCTACAACATCTCCTAAATTTCTGTCTTTTGCAGGTTGAGGACTCCTCATATACTCTGTATTTCCTTACTCAAAAACCTTTCCCTATCTTTGAAGATCCTTGACTTACCCTGTTGCAGCTCCATTTTATCCTTCCAGGGACTGCAGTACGAAAATTACACACAGTATTCAAAGGAGGAGCAAAACATAGGTTATCCAATGGCACTATGGTATCTTCTGTTTTGTTCTGTGTTCCAGGCTAGCTTTTGATCTTCCTTTTTTTGACCATTCTTTCATATTGAGCTGACATTTTCTTGGCCAAATCTGTCATAACTGTAAGACCTCACTCCTAAGAGGTCATCATCCACTCAGATTCCATTGTTTTATTTGAATGATATTTCCCTGTGATATTAGAATCACAGATGATAGAATATCAGATGATATATAATATATAATATCAGATGATGGACAATCCCCTCCCTCACCTGCTGGCCACTCTTTTTTTTAATACAGCCCAGGACGCAGTTGGCCTTCTGGGCTGCAAGCACTCACTGCTGGCTCATGTCGAGCTTTTTGTCCACCAGATCCCCCAAGTCCTTCTCCGCAGGGCTGCTCTAAGTGAGTTCTTCTCCCAGTCTGTGCTCATGTCCGGGATTGCCCTGGCCCAGGTGCAGCACCTTGCACTTGGATTTGCTGAACCTCATTAAGTTCATGTCGGCCCAGTCTCCATCCCGTCCAGGTCCCTTTGAATGGCATGTCTCCCCTCTTTGGTATCAACTGCACCACTCAGCTTGGTGTCATCTATAATTAAATAACTAAACACACATATTTATGCATACATATAGCTTGAAAACAAAAATAATATATAATTTTCCATTTTATTATTGCAGCAGCATATTAGCATTTAGTGAGGTCAAGACAGTATTCTTCAGCTTGCCCACTTGTAATAACCTTTCTATAATTCATATAATTATTTTCAAGCTTCTTGCCATGCCATAGTAACGAAAGCAGAAATAAATAGGATTCCCATCTGAAAAGAAAACTTGCCTGTTCTGCTCAGGTGCAATAATACAAGGCCTCTTTCAACACAGTGTCTCTACACATGCTGACCAGGTATGTTCTTTGGTGTTATGTCAGTGATGGAAGGTATCCAGTGGGTCATCCTGCTACGGGCCGAGGAGCACCTTCTGCTTCTACCTGTCTTTCTAAGGTTAATGTTGCACAGTTGCATGCACATGTACAGGGTTGGGTCTTAGAGATGCACATCCACAGGAAAAAGTGGTGATTTGACAGTGATCTTTCAGAAGAGAAAGAAAGAAAAGAAAGAAAAGAAAAGAAAGAAAAGAAAGAAAAGAAAGACAGAAAGACAAAGACAGAAAGACAGAAAGAAAGACAGAAAGAAAGAGAAAGAAAGAGAAAGAAGGAAAGAAGGAAAGAAGGAAAGAAGGAAAGAAGGAAAGAAGGAAAGAAGGAAAGAAGGAAAGAAGGAAAGAAGGAAAGAAAGAAGGAAAGAAGGAAAGAAGGAAAGAAGGAAAGAAGGAAAGAAGGAAGGAAGGAAGGAAGGAAGGAAGGAAGGAAGGAAGGAAGGAAGGAAGGAAGGAAGGAAGGAAGGAAGGAAGGAAGGAAGGAAGGAAGGAAGGAAGGAAGGAAGGAAGAAAGAAAGAAAGAAAGAAAGAAAGAAAGAAAGAAAGAAAGAAAGAAAGAAAGAAAGAAAAAAAGAAAGAAAGAAAAAGAAAAACATCTGCCTTGTACTAGAAACATGAATATTGGCAGGGATGCTTTTTGCATTGGATGACATTTAGAGACTTTCACAGAAATCTGATGAGAAAGCTGTATTGTAGTTTTCTTATAATGAACAGCTGGCTTGCAGTAGTTTAGACTTAATTTGTGTCAAGCTGCAGCCTAGCAGACTGCTATACAGCATGTTTCAGGTGGGGGCATGCAGACCGTGGATGTGGTCTGGCACATTCTGATCTCTCACTATCGACACCCCCTGTCAGCTTTCACTGTGATTTCAGAACACCTCTAAATCCACTGTGGTGTTCAGATGGAATAAAAGATAGTCAGCCTTTATTACCAAGGGATGAAGGTCTTTGCAGGTCTGCAGCACTTCTGGGCATTGGTTGCGCAGGCATTGTTTTGGTCCTATCTCTATTTCCTTGTATTTCTGTAAGCTTTCGCACACTTTTGCCACAGTCTGTGATGTTTACAGTGAAGACACAGTGCTCATCTGTGGACACAAATTTTAGATCATTTATGTTAAATAGGTGCCATGGAAATTACATAATCTGAGTGAAAAGTAAATTGGGAGTCCTTCACAAACTGCATCATATCCCTCTGTGTGAGAAACAAAGTTGTGTTTTTGCAATAGAAGGTGTTTTTGCAGTGGAAAATCCCACTAACCTTGCATATTCAAAAGTGATTGTGCAGGCAAGACAGTAGCATAGCAGTGGGAAGTACGTTAAACAGATAAGTCTAAGGTCCCACTGTCCCAAAATGAGGAGGATAGCTAAGAAAAACAGGATGAACAGTGCAAAATCAGCAAAAATAAAAATCACGAGCCCTCTAGTCACAAGAGAAGAAGGGAAATAAAAGGAAAAAGAGAAATTAACGGTTGGTCAAATAAAATTGTACATATATGGTATAGAAGTGTGCCGAGTAGGTTGTGAACCTGTAGCACTCAGCCAGTGAGGAAACAGGGGAAATCAGGTGTTGGGTAATAGGGAATATAAGGCTATGGTAAACTTTTACTCTGTGCTCCTGCTTGCAGGACGCCCACCATTGCAATTAATGAATAAAATAGCTTCTCAGAAGACCCCGTCTGAAGAAAATTATTGAGATTTTCACTGTGTAATTTTGCACTAGACATAAAGCAAAGACAAACTATTTTATAGGATGCACCAAAGCTAATACAGGGAGATTAAATACAGTCAGCAAACCAAAACAGCATCTGGACTCAGTGGTTAATGGAACATTTCAATATGGAGCTACAATGCAGCATCATGCAGTAATGTAAGGTGATTTTTCACAGAGTGATGGTTATATATCATTAAAGTTTTTTCATGCCCTGATCAGCAGCTCTGAGTGCTGCTCCTGCTTGCAGTCTAAGATCAACCATGAATAAAATTGTTTTTAATGTCTTGACTAGCAGAGTTCATTTTCAGAGGACAAAAAGAAAACTGAGAATTGAAAATACTAAAAAATCTGTCACAGCTTTACTCTAGGTACTGTATAACAACGCAACACAACTATTCCTTCCTTCAAAAATAGCTGTCTAGAGAGAGGTAGCTTTTCCTTTGGAACGAAAACCTACCAAGAAGGACTTTAAAACCTAGTCTTTGTTCATTTGTCCTGCCACAAGTCAAGCCATGCAGCAGAGCACAAGGGTCTGCCAGGATAACCACTCCTCAGAAAAGAAATCATGTAAAGACTAGGCTAACTGATCCCTTCCACAATGCCTTCTGTGAATTCAAGGCTAGATTGGACTGGGCTTTGAGCAACTTGATCTAGTGGGTGGCATCCCTGCCCATGGTAGGGGGTTGGAACTGGATGTACTTTAAGGTCCCTTACAACCCATGATACTACTATTCCATGTGTTGCTGCATATTCATAGAATCACAGAATGGCTTGGGTAGGAAGGAACATCGAAGATCACCCAGTTCCAACCTCCCTGCCATAGGCAAGGACGTCACCCACTAGATCAGGTTTCTCAGGGCCTCATCTTCATTAATTCATGCTGCAGTACCATTTCAAGCACTATTTGTAGACTGTCTTGGCACTAAGATGTTGTGGAGATGCTATTTACAATTTTGTGATCAAACATCACCAAGATGGACTTGCATCATGATTTTTCTTTAGGAAAACAGTATAAGATTATCTCTGTCCCATATATGAATACTCCCCTATCTGATAAGTGGCACCTCTCCGCATTTAAGATACCACCCTCCATTTATACAACACTTCAATGCTCTGCACACTTTACACATCCTTCCTTCATCTGTATTTGGGTCAGAAAATTAATGCCAACACTTCATTGATCATGTAGTTAGGTGAAGGAAAGATGGCAAGAAAATTGCAAAAGAGACTGAGAGGTTCAGTGTTGTTTTCTTCAGGTTGGACTGCAACTGGGACATTAGGCTGTCTCATGAGCATTGCTGTCTGCAGAACAGAAGTTAGCAGGTATTACCCAATTTCTATTTTTTTACATACCTAGAAAGGTTGAGAACAAAAAGTAGCACTTTGCAGTAACATACAAGGATGCTGACTCTCTGTTAATCCTAAATAAATTGAGAGGAAAAGCTGAAAAAGCAGAAATCTGTGTTTCCTTTTGCTGGAGGTCAGCACTGTTAATCTGCAGTAATGCCTTCCAAAATGCTTTAGTTAGCTGCAACTGAAACAATAGGACCCTAAACTGGTGTGGTGCACAAACGTCTTTCTCAGCAGATGCCCCTTTGTGTCAACCATAGAATCACAGAATATCCCAAGTTAGAAGGGAATCACGCAGATGCTCAAATCCAACCCCTTGTTTCACACAGGACCACACAAAAATCTGACCCATATTTCTGACAAAGCTGTCCAAGCACTTCTTGATCTCTGGCAGCTCGGTGCTGTGACCACTGCCCTGGGGAGCCTGTCCCAGTGCCCAACCACCTCTGGGTGAGAACCTTTTCCTAATACCCAGCCTGACCCTCCCCTGTCCCAGCTCCATGCCTTTCTCCCAGGTCCTATCACTGGATCCTATCACAATACTGGTACTTTACAGTCAGCCAGAGCCAAGTGGAACATGTTAAAAAATCAACATTTTCCCCTATACTGCCCAGAATCTGCTTTTCTTGAGTACAGAAGCAAGTACTAGCTAGTTCCATGATAGCCATTGTTTTCCTTCAGGATCTCAGATAGACTATTTTTTTAAAATGGTTCTTAAATATTATGAGGAATTTGTGATTATCAGTGTGAATATAGCAGGCTACTGTCAGTCCTGCTGTAGATCTGAGAAGCCTTAGAAAGGGGCACAAACAAGGGGGCTGTATTACACCAGTGCAGCTCCCTTTTGGGTAGGGTTCAGGCTCCACGTCCTCTGCAAAAGCTGCATCGTGTAGCCGGGCTGCAAGAGGAATGCAGACCTCCAAGGACACCAAGCAGACCTTCATGGGCTTCACGTATCCCTGCCTAATGGGATTACTTACCCACCGTTAGGTAAGCAAAAAGCAAAAGGAAAACCTTGCTGCTTCAGAGCCTGAACTCATTTGGAAGATGCTGCTCATATGGAAGTGCCAAGATCCCGTGGTACTTTTTGTAAAGATATGTGTAGGTAGCCTGTGATTAAAAATCAGAGGAATATTGCCACTAATTGAAGGAGATTGAAAGAAGGCTGAGAAAGATGACCACAGAGATGGATTATTCCTTGCCAGGGTTGCTGTGTAGATAGGGGCTTATTTCCTTGGAAAGAGATGAACTGGGGGAAAAACGATAGAAGCCTATGAAGCATGAATCACAGGGAGAGAATGGAAAGGGAGATCTTCTGCACTGGCTTTTCTAGCATGAGAAATGAGTACATCAGACAAAGCCTGTAGGAGCCAGACTCAAACCAACAGAGTGAGTCCTCATAGACCTGATTGTCCTTTTAATGCACCTCTTCTTCCCTAGGTGCCTGCTATGGCCCACTAGGCAACAGCCCTGGGGGCTGACCCACCACAGTTGCTCTTGCATTATGTGACTCCCTTGGGGATGTAATTTTGCCCAGATGTTCTGACTGCCCTTTTCCCATTGCAAATGGTTTCTTACATGAAGAGTGCTGTGGAGAACCAAGGATAAGAGTGGAAAGTAACAGTTATAATTCTTTTAATATTGCAGGTACTGGACATGGAGTATTTAATTCTTTATTAGGCACCGTGCTTTGGGGCTGTTGTCACATGCAAAGCTACAGAGAGGATCGAGTCTCATTGTATTAAAATAGGTCAAGAAAACAGAATTTAACCTTTTAAACAGTGGATTCTAACCAGAGCAATTATTTTTGTCATCAACGTGATTTTGAAGTGCAAAGAACGCAGGTCATTCTTGCAAATCAAGGGAATTGCAGTTAAAATGGGATGTCTTCATTGGACAATGCCAGCATTTATTTCTGGAAAGAAGATAAACATATTTCTTGGTAATAAACAATTCTATACTGAACTAAATGGACTAAAGTGATGAGAACAGATTTTGTGTGACTAACCTGAGACACCACAAATGACCTTAATTTCCAAAATACTCTAAGCTGCCTCATATTACTTGTTTCAATTCTGTATGCTAAAATACTGGCTTATTTGCACTTTCATTTTTAATGTAGGCTAAGAGACCTCTTTAAGAAGAAGAAGACATAAGTTTATTTCCTTTGGGAAAGGTAGATATATTCACTTCTAAGAAATATGCCAAAAGAATACACCTCCTTCCCTGCTTCCAGAGCATGTGTTGTACAAACAATTATTTCAGTAAAGCTGATGGACTAGAACAATTATGCACACAGACTTTAGCAGTCAAATATATATATATATATATCCTCTATTATAAATTCAAATTAAGAATTTAGTGTAAAAAACACAGAAATATCTTGCTTCCCAGAAGTCAGGAAGCACCCGAATTCAGAAAAAAACTAATAACTTTAAACATCACTGGGAAGCAGCTCTGAAATGCCTCAGACAGTGCTGCTTTTGCATCACATCTGAAGCAAATCAGAACATAGGAAAGGTGCATAAGTGTTTGGCTAATATGATCATTGCTCACTTGTATTTTCTGAGACATCTCAAGGGTCTTCATGTATTTAAGACCTGACTCTCACAATTGCTTAGCCTTAGATAGCCCTAACTGAGGAGCTGCTGTGCTCAACAAGAAATTATGTAACTGAATTTTCTTTTGATGTTTTAATGAAGATGATCTCATGGAAAAGGAGTGTGGATGGGACTGTAAGATGTCCTTTGTAGAGAAGCACATTTGCTACATCCTGCTTGGATGTGGAACAATGATGTACCCAGATGTTGTAGCTGAGATCGACCACCCTCAGCCCTCCCAGCTGAGAAACTCCTAGAGTCGGAAAAAGGAGGCTTTCTCTTAAAGACCGGAGCAGGGATTTTAGGCTTCAGATGGCTGTATTGCACTGTCCAAAGTGTGTATGTTCCTGTAAATGAAGGGGAAGGACCCTCTCCACAGGTCCACCTGAAGACTCAGCGCAGCAACACCTCCCAAGGGAAAAGTAAGAGCAAGCCAAGTCACTGCTCCCTAGGGTAATACTGGCTGATCCCCGAGCTTCTCACCAGAAAGTGTTGAATTCATTGAGGGGGTGGTGAACCAGTATGAGAAAAACACAATAAAACAAAACAGCCCAAAGTACCCTTAAAAAAAATCACCAGCCATAGTTAGATGCAGCAACTTCACAGAGGTTTCCAGAAATCTTAATGTTCAGTCATTAAATAGGATAGGTTGTTAATATGAAGAATTTGCTACATTGATCTGACAGGAAGTGAGAAACATACTTACACATTATATGGCTGAATGAGCTGAAACAAGGAATTAAGAAAAAAAAATGTAGACTGCAAAAGTGCCTTCCTCAAGTTTGATTTGTACTAGTGCTTCAGTCACTCCACTAGCCCTCAAAACAACATTAACTCCTTTACCAGGTACTGAACAGATTTTTTCTTTGCTTTTTACTATGGGCATTTAAGTTCTTAAATGCTGTTAACGCCAATCATCTTTGTTTGTCCTGCTGGTCAAGTATTGGCCCAGAATTTTACTTAGACAACTAGAAAACTTTTACAGTTCTACTTGTGGTCCGACATACTTCTGAAATGGTCGGATTCTGTGTCCAGGGAGGACTTCTACAAATATCACCATACCCTGTTAACGCTGTCTCACCAGATTTGAAGAAGAGATTTCAGATGCAGTTATACAGCTTTGCTGTAGGACTGGCTTTTGCTGTGAGTGACGCTTTATAATTAAAGATACTTAGGATTAGAAGCCAATTTTGAGTAAGAAGGTGCCTGACAAAACTGCATATTAGGCACTTTCATGGATCCCAGTTTAGGCACCTAAAAAGGAAAGGGGGGAAACCGATATCCTTGGCATTACCCACATATGAATGTGCAGACAGCTAAAGCGATGTATCTTTAAACCACACCTTTTTTCAGATTATACATTCACATTTACATAAATTCTACATGCTTTTTAGGTCTGCATCCAAAACATAATTAATAAATTGAATTCATCACCTGCAATGTGAAATAATTAGGAAAATGGATTTTTTCTCATTCAGTGTTTGGAGGCTGATGTAAAATCATCACTTCATTCCCTTTCCTTTTCTCTAAGCACTCCTTCCTCCTCCAATATCACACAATATTCAGGGAATGGCAGTGCTGTACAGACATGACTTAGTTTATGGAAATGTTGAAGCTATCAGGAACATTCAATAAAATACAGTCTTTAAAGGAATTATGGCTGGGTGGTCTTGTGCTAGAAGATGTTGCCAGAATTGCTCTGTTAGTAACAGATATGGTTGCTCTGCACAATTGCTGTTCCAGAAAAAGCCCTTGTGTTCCTCAGCTGGTCTCATTTCATGCACTGATACTGGTGTAAATTTTCCTATCTGAAACAGAGTTTTGCCAGGTACAGCCATTGGCTCTAGATTTTTTCACCGGCACAGGTTTGCTGACTCAAGTCTATGAGCAAAGCAGTGTTGGTGTGGATTTGTTATAGCATGGACCTGACAGTGCTTCAGGGCTTTGATCCCCAGCTGGCAACGTGCTGCTTTCATTAAAACCCACACCAAACTTGCTAAATGCTCATTTGAATCCTGGATTTGGTAGACTACTGAGTCCCTGTTGTTGCTCTTGATTCCCACTCACTTCGTCGTCACCTGAACCACAACTGGAAGATGGGGCTGCAGCATAAGGATCATGCCCACAGTATCTTTGTGTTAACTGTCCTGCTTAAGAACAGAACATCTGTGCAAAATGATGCTGAACTGGTTGGCTAACTAACAATCTAGACTGTACTGCAGATGCCGTGGTGTATTATTGCCCAAGTTAGGTGTATTTAAGCCAGCACAGACATGATTTTCCTTGCTGCAAAGGAGCCTCCTCCTTAGACTGGAAGCCTTCTGGAGCACTTCATTCAACATGTAGGCAGTGCTCAGCACACTGCAAGTATTAATTCACAGCTCGGCTGCTCCTGGGACCCACATAAGGCCAGCTTTTTCTTAATCAATTAAGAGATGGCATCAGCTATCTATACAAAGGCAGTGATGCTTATACTTACTCTTTCCTCCATCCCCATCCCTTCCCTTCTTTTTTTCCTCTCCCTTTTTGCAGATTTCTGAAATGGTAAAGAAGGTCAGACCACAGTCTGGGCTCCTCGATAACGAAATCAATACTTTCATGCTGTATCTGCAGTCCCTGCTGAATTTTCAGGAATATTGCATCATTTTTACTGGCTCACAGGACTCAGCCTGCAGTTGAGTCACTAGTGGCACAAGGGAGTAATGGCTCTGTCACTGAAACAAAACAACCTCTGTACAGTGCACGTAGGAAATTCAATTGGTGTTTGTCTGGCTTCTTCCCTTTCTTCTCAGGCATACTTCTGAAGCACTATAATTGGCCTAGCTGGGGAGATAAGTGACAATTGTGGATGGGAGGAGGAAAAACAGTAAGAGGAAATCTCTCTACTTTTTATGTCTATTGAGAGGTCAGTGTCAGACAAGAAGCACTTAAAAGAGATCTGCTCTTATCTGGCAAGAACAAGGACACAAAGAAAGATCTAGTCATGAAAGAAACATCCAGCTACAAGGCTGTATGTGTTGAGGGTTTTCTGTAATGTTTCCTGACGGGTGGTTTACCAGCACATCCAGGGTTAGGCCGCTGCTCTGTGAGATGATGGGAGAGAGCAAACCAAGCCCTTGAGTTTCCACCAGCTGCCCCAGATTAAATCGGTACAGCTCCACTGACTTCCTCGCTCTCAAAAGCATGCCACAGAAACTGTCAAATGAACCAGATGATTCTGGGTGAGGGATAAGCACAACCGAGTGCATTGTTTCCTGCATCCCCTTTACACAGTGACTTCAAACCACTCCGCTTTGGGAGAAATTACTGCACTGGCTCTAGCATGCCAAGACACGAGTCCCTTTGGACTCACGTCACCCATGAAGGACTGCACAGCAGAAATGCCATTGCTATGGTGGGCATGCTTCATTCCTGAGCCTTGCTGCAGCACTGTAGATGGGCTCTCTGCTAAGATGGGCAGCATCACAGGCTGGTTTACATGCACTGGGCAAATCTGACCAGGAACATCCTTATTTGCTTTTCCTAGGAAAAGTCTCTCTCTGTGCGATGGGGGACACTTTGCAGTCTAATTATATGCAGGTTGATTCAAACGGTACCAAGCCACTTGAAAATGACAGAGCTGCTGGAGCTCTGAGGGCCTCTGTGTTTCCTGGTTGTGTACAAAAGACACTGTAGCAAATTGTTTCAATTGGCGTAATCAGATGAATGAATCATAAAGCAGACAAACAGCAATTCATCCCTCCATGCAGATTTTCCCTCTAATAGCATTGCAGTTAGTCAGCTCAGTAATGATATCTTCAATAAAATTTCACTCGCGGTCAGGTCTCTCTGCTCCTAATCCAACAATAGCCTGAGAGCATCGTGTGCTGTCACAGGGTTGCTCCAAAAAAATAGCATTGTTCTGTACCTCTACAGAAAGTAGTCCCAGGTACAAAGGTCAGAGCTTCTCTGTTAGATACATGCCCACCAATGGTGTATGGTGCAGGGTAGCTTAAAAATGAGTGTTCAGCTCAATCTCACAGACCAGACCAGTACAGCTCATCAGCAGGGCAGAGTCTGCCCACTGATCCCTCTGCCCTCACGAGGTATTTGCAGAGAAACATCAGCTTTTGGGAACATGTTCTTTGTTCAAAACAACGTGGCAAAAATTACAAGGCAGTAATTGGCATTATAGGCGTTACCTGTGAAGCATACAAAGGTGGAATTGGAGCTTCTGGATCATACTTGCATTCACAGTTTTGACACCAGTCAAGGATGGCATTATCAAAGATATGTTGTGAGTCAAATGTACATCGTGGAGCTGCCTAACTTACCTCTTTGGCATTTACTATTTGTAAACAGGAGGGGATTAAGCAAAGTCATACCCCAGCCGTCATATATTACTCTCTGAAAAAAAAAAAAAAAGTTTCTTTGGCACTCGGCCACCTCCTCCTGCAAGCTCTGGAAATCATTAGAGTTCTTCTTTTCTCATTACCACTAAAGATAATGATGTTGAAGATTAAAAAAAAAAGGGGGGGCGGGTTTGGATAAAGCAGAGAGGAAGACGCAGAGAAGTTTCCAGTGTCAGCAGTTTATGTCAGCGCGGAGTTTATTTTACACCACAAAAGGACTGCTCCAGTGCTCCAGGAGGCTGGTAAAAGCTTTGCATGCCCTTAGCGAGACACAGGCAGTCATGTATGTTACACTCCAAATTGAGTCATACTTCAAGTCACTGGCCTGAACCAACTTCAATAACAGGCTTTGACCTGTGTGCTACATCTGCCTCGGCTAGCGGAGAATTTGTGTTAAATCCTATTCTTTGATTCCTCTGACCTTTAGTTTAGCACTGAGTTGACATCCCCAAACTTGGTTCTGATTTGAATGCATTTTTCTTCTGCATGGTATTTGCTTACACTGCTTTTCTCTATACTTTTTCTACTCACTTGCCTTTACCAGCTGTCTTTAAAAATAATTATGGCTCTGTCTGGCTTTTTTTGGTCAGTACCATTACCCAGTAGCTGGGCGGAGGCATTTCCTAGAGATCATATGTCTTTGACAAGAACACTCTTCTGCTGACGAATTTCAGTATGATTTTCTGCAATATTCATTTAAGGCTGTTTTTATGAGTGTGCCTGCCAGGTCAAGTAGTTGTCCATTTTCAGAAAGCCATGCACAAAAGGGTGGGTTAATTGTCAAAATTAATTTGCTGAAAAGTTTGAATGCTTTCAGACAATGTTTAGTTTTTGTTATGGTTACAATACAAATGGTACTTTAGACCCACTGTAGTCATTGTCAGTTGTCTTTTGCAGATGAGAAACTTTTCTACCAGCTCCTCCTTCAGCCTTTGCAGTCTAGCCACTTTAGATGGCTGCTGATTCACTATGACCTTCTGGGGACTGATTTGCAGATATGCCAGTGACCTGCTATCTGGTGCCCTACCAAAAATTAGGTAAAGTCTGTCTTCTGCCAAAGATGGTTGGCACAATGCAATGTCCTGCATATTTCAAGTATGAAGTTGAAAATAAAGCATTTTCTTTGTGTATCTCTTGTATCCATGACAATGAATGACTGTCTGTAACTGATCTAGTCTCACTATACCTGAATTTGTCTTATCAAAAAGAATTGGACTACAGACATGTCCAAGGTACTTCCAGTCCTATCTTTCATATCCAGGAATGGAGTTATCAACTGCAACTGCTGTGTCTGCTTGCTGGAAGTAAGGCCCCTCTTGCATGGACACCTATCAAACCAGCTCATGCACGAGGGGGAGAGTCAGAGGGTACCCAGTGGGCACTCAGTTAAAAGTTCCTGCTCAGCTGGAGCAAGGTGACCTCCATGAGGCTTCTTGGTAGGAGGAAGAAAAGAAACCTCAGCTCACTGATCTTGCTTTTTGAAAATCCTTCTACACTGGCATCCACACCTTTCTGTTACTGATAATTAATATAAGTTCTTTGGACAACTCTATTCACTTTGCACAACTCTATTTACTTTGGACAAGTGACCAAACACACTTTTTCCCCTGTACATCCATGTATACGCTAGATCAGCCCCTACATTGTGTAAACAGGCATCTGGGTAGAAACAGAATTAAAAAAAAATAAAAAATAAAAAATGACAGGGTTAATTTTAAAACATCAGAAAATAACAAGGAAAGGGCTGGAGCAGTAAACAGGCTTCAGCAAGAGCAAGCAAACAGCAGAACTGACAGAGAAAAACTCCAGAGAAGCTGCCTGTTTGTGGGCATCCAGAGGTGCAGCTGTTCGACTGGCAGCAGTTTTATCTGGCTGGCAGGGGAAGGAGATGGCCCACGTCCTGCTGGCATGGCTCACTGCTCTGTGAGTAAGCACCTCCAAGTACGTGCTCGAGCTTCAGCAAAGCCAGGCTGGTAGAAAACTGAAAACTACTTGAAGCTGCAGCTAGCTGCAACCAACAAAGCATAAGAAAAGGCAGCAAAAGGCAGTGTTTTCAGGCTCTGCTTTCATATGCCTTTTAACTCCAGCAGAAAAGGATGGTGCTAAGGCTCCTCAGTGGCAGATATTTGCCCTTCATCCCTGCCTCCAATGCACAAGGATGACACAGCCATGCTTGCTTCAGACCCACGGCCACATGGATCTGCTCTGAGTGCCCGTGGTTCAGCCATTTTATTCACCCTGTTGTATTTTACTTTTTAATATTGTTATCCTGCAAATCTTCAGCAAGGACACAGCTAGCTGAAGCAGGGGCAGGCCTTTGGCCATTTTCTCTGTGTGCTGCACCCAAACCTGCAGGGTCTTTCCTGCAGGTCTGTGAAGAGGGTGCAAGGCAGCTGTGTCCTCACAGGCTGTGACACCCTGCGAGACGGAGGGTGGCAAAGCCAGGCTGGCATATCTGGGAGATTAATTACATGGTCAAGGTCTGCTCATTTTGTCACTGGTGCTGAGAACTGTGATGTCTTCACCAGCCCTGTCTTGCCCACCCTTCAGCACACAGAAGCCTCCAAATAAGCCCTCTGCATGGAGAACATCTTTCCAGAAGAAGGCTTGAAGTGCAACTTTATGGCATCTTAAGGACAGGTTTAATGAATGATGCTCAGCTTGTCCCACTGCAGGGAAACGAACCCAAAAAGGAGACCCGACCTTAATTTTCTTCCTGAGAGTAGCCTGCAGAGCACGAAACTCAAAGATACAATATCTGCTTTGTTACTCTATGAGCCTGCTGTAAAATATGCCGTAATCTCTGCCAGGGGTATGCTGTGCATTCCCTGGAGGTTTTTCAGCACTGAGGAACACTTCAGACCGCCTCACAGTTTGCTCAGGCTTTCCCTTATAAGGCCTTTTAGCTGCAGCACAGGCACACGACAGCCCCTCCAAGCGCCAGCCTGCTGGGAACCCAGCACAGCCACAGCACTCCCTTCTCCGGGGCCACATTATCCTGACAGCCCCAACCCACTGCCCTTCCAGCCCCTGTCCTGGCACCTGGTGAAAAATGTGGTCCCGGGGTCAAGGCTGGGGATTGCAGAGCTGTAACCTTGTGTGTGTGCACATGTCCTTGGTGCAAAGGTCGGGTTGGTTTGATTGCAGGGAGTTGCTTTGGTTTTCATGTTGGCCTTGGTACAGCAGCAATGCCCTAGGAAGATTGGTGGTCTGCCGCAGTACCAAGGTGTGGGACCTGGTGCTTTTCTGCGGGGCATCTGATGTGCCAGAGCCGCAAGTGGCTCTTGGTCCGTTCCCACTCTGCCAGGGTGTGTAGCAGCTGTGGTGGTAGTGACTCCATGTCAGGGCATCAGGCACTTTTCCACCTATTTTCTCAGTGTGTGTATGAGCCTTATTTTAGCAACTCTGATTGGGCTAAAGTAATGAAATGGGGAGTACAAACCACTGGAAGCAGAGTATGCTCTGCTTGGCCTTAAAATATCCCCTCCGAGGGCTGCCTGGGTTATAAGCCATGGGAAAGAGCCCTCTGTGGGGACCCAGGAGGGCTCCCAGCCTCCCACTGCAGCCGTCCAGGCTGCACATGGACAGAGACCACACTGGGGTGTGCAAGCACTTGGGTCTGGGGGGAAGGAGCCCTACGTGGGGGTACAAGTAGCAAGACATTGCATTGCATGCCATCCACCCTTGTCATAGACAGTACTCGCCGTCATAGAGTGGTTTATCCACAGCCAAAAGAGCACAAAATAGTTCAGCTTAAAAACTGCAATGTTTGCAGTATCTGTGATCCTTACATTACTCAGGGGTAGAAGAGGCTGAGCTTTCCCACAAAAGGGAGAAGATTTTTTGAGGATGCATGCAGAGCTCCTTATGCAGGTGGGCACACACAGGTACAGATTTAAGTTGCAGCTGCTGATTTCCAAAACAAACTAAGCTTTTTTTTTTTTTTTTTTTTTTTTTTTTTAAACCTTTGAAATCCTTTGTGTTCACAGTCCTCTCTGGCATGGACAATGCCAGAAGATTTCTCCAGCTCCCTCCTTGCAGCATTACTTTGCTCAGCTCTCTGGCTTTGTAGCTGATGAAATTGCAGCTCACAGCAGGTAAACAAAAGCAAAGCTAATGGCAAAGCTAATGGTTATCATAGAATCGTCTACACAAAAATAGCAGTCCAAAATACTTGCTCTGCTTCTCCTCAAACATCATTTTAACGTGACAGTTCATGCCAGCTCTCTGATACAAATAAAATCCTCTTTTTTTTTTCAATTTTTCCATTATTATTTTTCTCTGTGCATTCTTTGTTTCTCTTCAAAGTAACAAGAATGTTCCTTTTGTTTTCCATATTTCTTCCTCTCTACCTCACTCCAGAAGATAATAAGCTACACTTTGCTTTTGCAGTGGTGGGTTTTCTCTGATGTTTGGGAAAACTATACTCATATCAATTGCAGGAACCATTCCCATTATAAAATTTCACAGCTGGTACACTTTCATAATGGGATGAGATGGGCAGCCCAGAGTATTAAATCAGAACTCTGATAGTTTTCGATCAAAAATGTATAATAGGTGCAGTGAATGTAACACACTGAAAAGGAAAACAAAACAAAAGAAAACAAAAGGCTACTAAAAAGAAATACTTTTTGGAACTAATCTGTGGAACTCCTTGACGCAATATACCACTGGCAGTCAGAACTAACTACAAATAAGTAGAGGGCTGTAAACTTGGGCTGAAAACATGTACAACAGGGTTCAATAACAAGGTATCTTGGAAGGGAAACCAAATCCAGAGCAGTTCTTCAAGGTCTGATTTTTAGCTCCAAAGAAAAGTAGTATTATTTTGCAGGGATTAATAAGCAGGTTGCCAAACCTTTATTTGGACAAAAATAAAAATGCATCACATCATTTACAAGTTCATATTTCCCCATTTACTCTGTACAAAAGTACAACAAGGTACAAAATACTTTCCTCAGAACATATCTTACTTTTAGGAAAGAAATCAAACCCTTTGAGAAATTCAGCAAATAAAAAGGAAGTGCTTTTTAATCTCCCTATCTCATTAAAATTAATGAATATCTTGTGTGCAAGTTAGATTTGATAAACTTTCATTGTTTTGTGACTAACAATAGTTCTTCTTAAGCACTAAACATTAACTTACCTTTTTGAAAGTGAAGCTATACCACGTCAGATATAATTCAGCTAATGGTCATCCTTCCTAAGCAACCACACAACAAGCAGTCACAGTATGAAGAAGCTCATATTAAAAGAGCAAACAAACTGCAGGCAAAAAACACCTTCATGAAAGGGTAATATTTGCAGACTGTCAGAGATTCGTTAGAAACTGCATGTACAGAATGTCTTCTTATTGATCTACACCACTAAATACAATTTTCTGTTGTTTGGGTTAAGGCTTGCTTTCTAAGTAGCATTACTGATTTGGAGACATATGAACTTGTTATTCAAATAAAATACTAGGAGCTTGAAATCGTCGCTTACATGCTCCATGTGAAATAAACTGCAAAATTTGTTATGCTTCTACATCTTTCCATGTGTGTAAACAGAAAAAAAAAAAAAGGAAAAAAAAAGCCAAATACTACTGAAATTGTTGGATAGATCTGAAATATGAGAACTCAAAATAAAACTTTAAAAGTGCCTTCTTTCATATGTTTCCAGTTTTCAAACAAGTGTGGTCATCTTTAATGATACTCTCACCTCAACATCAAGACATGCATTCTATATAGCTTAATCTGTGCTTAGCAGTTAGTGATTTGGCAACAGGAGATCTGCTGAGGTTGTTGTTTCATGTCCAGGGCTCTTGTGACCCCACTGCCATCATACTTCAGATAGAACACTGGCTTCTGCTGTAAATATATATATGTAGGTTTACATATGCTAGAAGCATCCTGAAACAGTTATAAAACTGTACTGTGTGATTGCCTGGGCACTAATATCAACAAATGCTCTGTCTTCTGCCAAATCTCAACTGAAAGTATTTTATCAGTCTTTAAAAAGTGTATTTTTTCCATGGCAGGAACAGTCTAAGATATGGAGAAAATTAAGTTGCCTCAATAGATCTGGTGCAGATAGGTAGTACAGTGGTCTGCATGCCTTTGCTTAGTGCC
The DNA here is from genome assembly GCF_964211835.1 of Anser anser. Lineage (NCBI taxonomy): Eukaryota > Metazoa > Chordata > Aves > Anseriformes > Anatidae > Anser > Anser anser. The sequence goes on from NC_139723.1 coordinate 11,165,443, forward strand.
CATAAGATCAAAAATGCAAATGTTGTATTGCCCATAACATCTGAACATTAAAATAAATTGATCATCAAAAGAAATCAAGGGAAAACACAGAAAAAAAAAGAAAAAAAAAGATAAAAATATGTGTTCTATGAGAAAGAATATTCAGAGTAGAAGATCACATTGGGTAAAAACATGAAGAGATGTATTTTTTATTAGCTTTATCTCATTCTCTCTTTATATATTCATAAAAAAAGCACTGCTCCTCCACTATCCTTACAAGAGAGTGTCAAACTCTTACACCCTGAAGACAGAACAGTAGCAGAAGCAGACTTGAACTGATGGGTGTTCTTCACCTTCATTACGTGGACTCAAACCTCTAGAGAGAAATCCGTAAAGCTCTACTTCTGCAATAGAATTATTCAATAAATAAATAAATAAATAAATAAATAAATAAATATAATAATATTATGTTGTTAAATTGACAACCTGATGTGTCTCCTCCTACGTTGGCGCAGAGGGCCCTGCTTACATGTTTACTCTTACCATCTCTCATTTTATTTTATGCTGAACTTGTGCCCAAAGCGCATGACTATGGCAGGCTCTGCTGTGCTACCTGCGCGCTGTAAACCAGTCCCAGCCTCACAGGGGGCCTCTTTCTTCTCATTCCTGCCACATCTAGCAGTAGCTACCCCAACCTTGATGAACAGAAGGTCTGAAAGTACCATGAGGTTGAGGATACCTGCAGATATGCTCTGCATTTGGTTGTTCCTTAGCATGAGGGACATCAACCAAAGTAGTTTGGAAAAATATGAAAAGTCTGCTGAAGTACTAAATTAGGACAGCATTAAAGCATTCAGCCTCTTCCCAGATATCTTTGTTCAAAAGGTCGGGTGGCTGATTAGTGTCGAAACAATAATGCATTGTACTCCGTTCCAGGTTCCAAAATTGGAATATAAGCAGAAGCTTAAAATGTAGACATGTTGGCAGGGATTTTCATAGCAGTCTAGAGGATTAAGAATCACTTTTCACTAAAATTAGTAGAAGATGATGTCAATCATTTAGGCTGTTTTGTAAATCAGCATTAAATTTCAGCCTAGGAACGGCTGACTACTAGGCTCAATGAATGTGTATCTTTTGAATGTTACTTACCAGACATTTGTACAGTAGAGGTGCAAGATATAAAGATGATTTCCTAATTAGCTACATGCCAGAGATACCAAGTTAGTAATAATCTCATCTTGAGTGAGGCTTGTTTGTGCTGTACGATATAATGTAAAACAGTTCTGCAATTTGCACTTCATAACATTAAAGTTAAAATAATCCTATTAGACTGACTTTAATAGGAAGTCAGCAGAACTCTAATTTTCCTCAGGAAGCTTGATTATGATTTTTCTCACCATCTACATCTGCTGTTCATAGCACTAGTCTTGGAAAAGCGTTATAGGGAATGTTGCATACCTATTTCCCAGGTGCTCTGAATAAGGCACCGCCGGGGATACCTTTCCCATCAAAGGGACATCACAGCATGCTAGCACAGCTTTGAGTTGAGCACTGAAAGTGGGACTGAGTACAGGAAAAAAGCCTTAATGATACTTGGAAGAAATCACTCTCACATATGCAGTGCCGTGCCTTTGCATAATGCATGTTGCCGTGTGCTGCGCTGGTCCAAGGCAGAGCCCTGGCACCTCGCAGCTGCCTCAGGCTACAAGGAACATGATGAATTCCCTCACTAACAACTGAAGCTGGATGAACCGATCTAAGCTTGAAATAGTCTGATTCAAAATTCAGATTGAACTTCCAGCAGCAACCCAGGAAGTAGCCAGTCGCTCTCTATCCGCAGGTTTTCTCCTAAGTGACATTCTGCCACGATGTGAAGCAAAGGCCAGAGGGACAAGAGGTGTTTTTTTGTGTGGCACATTTCCATTTTCTTCAGGCCAGAGGAACAAAGGGCATTTAAACACCGGTTGTCAGGGGTCCTTCTGCTGGTTAGCAGGCTCACAGGCTACATGACAGCTCTCTGGAGGATTTCAGAAAGGCAGGCTGTGATAAGTAGGCCTGCACCTGATCCGACTCGTTCCTCCTTCAAAATATTGCCAGACCCCTCATTTAAATATATGGAGTCAAACTCCTCTTCATCAAAGAGACAAAACCAAAATTCCAGATCTCTCTTTGCTGCAATGTGTTGGAGTTAAGGTGGACTGACCTGAAATGCCTATCTCAGCCCTGAGGCAGACAAGCTGCAGACACCTCTCTACGCAGCTCCTTTGCTGGGAGGAAGGCCTGCTGCTGTGAATTTCCTGGCTATTTAGCCTTAGATGAAAGCTACCTTCATAGACTGGAATCTTTACTACTTATTTTGCTTCAGGTAGCAAGGCACTGCACGTATAATGCCAATCCTTCTTAAAGGATCCTCTTGTATTTAGGAGACCAAACTGAGAAGGGCCTAGAGGGCCTGGAGACAAAAGGGTCTTTAAAAAGGAGGTATACAGTTATCTTTTTGTTATATATGGGGGAATAAAGCAAAGTTGTGATCAGAGCAGCAGTAAAACCCAAATCTTATGGTTCTGGGCCAGTACTCTTTCCACAAGGCCCCAGTTACCTCCTGGGGCAGCAGGTTATTTTCATCACTTTTACTAGCTGGGCTGCGGGTGACTTCTTGCACTACTATCTCCCTTCTGAAGCAAAATCCAATGTCCTAACACAAACCTCAGCAGAAAATGTTTTGCATATTTAAAGAGAAAACCATTTCAGCTAAATACCTGTGGTGGTTAATGAACAAGCACAAGAATAGAAAGAAATGCTGCTAAAAGGAGCATTTCTGCTACAACCACTGATATTTGAATGTACATGTGAGGGACATGACAAAATCTACACAAACCAAGCTCTAGTTTTTAAATTCAAAGTGAAAAAAAGTACATCTTTTCCTCTTTCTTTTGGCAGGTTTGAATATCCGAGACATTTTTAAGGGCCAAGAGGAGCAAAACCTTCTTCCCTGTCAACATTAAAGTTCTCATGATCTGTGAAACTCTATGCCACAAACTGTTTCCAATGAGGTGGACAGTGCAAGTCATGGCATACGCATGAAGCTCAGTTCATTAATAGCTATGGAGAGATGTGCATTTGTGACCTATTTCAGTGACATCATTATCCTGGTAGAATAAAAATTCAAAAAAACTCCCTTTTTGGTGCAGACTTGTCTATTTACAAATATATTTCTGCCCTGTACTTTAACACTGAGAACACTACTTGCTCTGTCCACTTCTCTGCCCCAGCGGGATGTGAGGTGGCAAGGGAGACACCAAGAGTGGAAAGTGTAAGGTAAGGGCTAAGCAGGATTTTCTTTTTGTGTGAATTCAGAGAGAGCAGAGGCAGCTGGGAAAGGCTGCCTTATGCTTCTGCTCTACAGATCCTCCCGTCCCCTTTTGCTGCCCAGGGGCCAGGCGAGACTCCTGGAACGATGCACAGTGTCAGCAGCGGGCACTGAGGTCCCCTGAGGAGACACGGTGGTTGTTCCTTCCCCAGGATAGAAGTCAAGGCTGCACCACCTGGGAAACTCCAGATAGCTCCAGCTACGAAGAGAGGAAAGAAGGGAGAAAGGTGAAAGACAGGCATTCTTTCTTCTCATTCTTCCCTGCTTTATGGAAAGCTGCTGCAAACAGGATTTCCTGGCTTACTTACCTGCGAGCCTTGGCAGGGGGTGCTGTGTGGCTTTCTTCATTAGTCCTGCCAGGGACTGAAGGTGTTGAACAAATCTCAGGCTAACGCAGGGCTGCTTGAGCACAGCAGCAGGGCTGCCTCAGAAGAGCCAACACTTTACAGATTCACAGATTCACAGATTTTTCTAGGTTGGAAGAGACCTCAAGATCATCGAGTCCAACCTCCGACCTAACACTAAGTACTCCACTAAACCATATCCCCAAGCTCTACATCTAAACGTCTTTTAAAGACCTCCAGGGATGGTGACTCCACCACCTCCCTGGGCAGCCCGTTCCAATGCTTAATAACCCTTTCGGTAAAGAAGTACTTCCTAACATCCAACCTAAAACTCCCCTGTCGCAACTTTAGCCCATTCTTCTTGTCCCCGTCCCTGCTACTGGCAGAACCACTGGCAAGCAGCACTTGATGGATAATAGGCAGCATTTGACCAGGACACATCTACTTTGTGGAGGCTCTCGAGGGTCCACTGCCACTCACAGTGCCTGGTGGTCCACCAGGATGAGCCGTGCTCCTGCTGCGAGCATGGCCACATGGAGACCTGTCTGGTCAGTGACATCTTGCTGCTGCTGCAGAATGAAATGAAGCAAATGTGGAAAAACCTAATAGGCTGCACATATTAATAAATGATGGCTTACCTATTCATGAGCCTGCTGTCTTGGGAAGGTTTAAAACAAAGCCCTGAGCTCTAGCTTTTTAATTCTCAAACAATGCCATGTCCTGCTTCATGTGCTTCAACTCCAAGTCTTGAAACCAAGTGGCAAAAATGAGAAAAGGAAAGGAGAGGAGAGGAGGAGGAGAGGAGAGGAGAGGAGAGGAGAGGAGAGGAGAGGAGAGGAGAGGAGAGGAGAGGAGAGGAGAGGAGAGGAGAGGAGAGGAGAGGAGAGGAGAGGAGAGGAGAGGAGAGGAGAGGAGAGGAGAGGAGAGGAGAGGAGAGGAGAGGAGAGGAGGGGAGGGGAGGGGAGGGGAGGGGAGGGGAGGGGAGGGGAGGGGAGGGGAGGGGAGGGGAGGGGAGAAAAGAGGAAAAGGAAAGGAAAGGAAAGGAAAGGAAAGGAAAGGAAAGGAAAGGAAAGGAAAGGAAAGGAAAGGAAAGGAAAGGAAAGGAAAGGAAAGGAAAGGAAAGGAAAGGAAAGGAAAGGAAAGGAAAGGAAAGGAAAGGAAAGGAAAGGAAAGGAAAGGAAAGGAAAGGAAAGGAAAGGAAAGGAAAGGAAAGGAAAGGAAAGGAAAGGAAAGGAAAGGAAAGGAAAGGAAAGGAAAGGAAAGGAAAGGAAAAGAAAAAAGAAAAGAAAAGAAAAGAAAAGAGAAGAGAAGAGAAGAGAAGAGAAGAGAAGAGAAGAGAAGAGAAGAGAAGAGAAGAGAAGAGAAGAGAAGAGAAGAGAAGAGAAGAGAAGAGAAGAGAAGAGAAGAGAAGAAAAGAAAAGAAAAGAAAGAAAGAAAGGAAAAGAATGGAAGGGAAGAGAAAAAACTCCAGATAAACTAAGTCTGTTATAAAGAATTTTAAAATATAATAAGGATATTTTAAGGATATAATAAGGATAAGGACAGCTGACATAGGGTGTGGGCTCAGATAATGCTCAGGAGTTCACTACAGCAGCTTGATTTTGGGGCTAGGCTTGCAGTTTTTAGTAGGGACAGGGTTTAACCACCTCCCCACTTCTTGATATTTTCTTCTGCCTCTCTTCATCACCTCCCTTTCTGGGTGTGTGGGTGAATCCCAGCTCCAGCTGCCTTCTTCTCCGGGGTGCCTCAGGATGGGGCATGGCCCATTGTGGCGAGCTCTGCTGAGCTTCCAAGGGCCCTGAGCACAACCCTGGGGCTGCAGCCTGATGGTGCCCACCCCAGGGGAACAGAGATGACGGGAAGAGGGATGACAGCCAGAGCCTGTTGTCTGATGATGCTGAGAGCCCGTATTAAAGCTGCAGATGGAGTAGCCTTTTCTGGAAATGTTGGACGGTGCCACTGCCAAAAATTTCAAGGGCTGTGTTGTGCGAGACACTATGAATGAGTCCAGAAAGCAAGCGTGGATGATGGGCTCGGGGATCTAAAAGTGTAGACAAACTTCTCATTCCTGACCTATTTTAATCTAGTATCGGAGGCCAGAGCCTGGTAAAGAAGATAAAAAACAGATTAATGGAACCTCAGAATTTCAACTTAGATGAAAATAATATGGTTCAAATATGCCCCGGGGAGGGACGCTTGACAATAGTGAGGATGCCAGAGCAGTGTTAGTATAGCACAATGCAACACGCTGGCATGTGGTAATTTTGAGAGCCAGAAGTATCTTCTCTTAAACAATCTGAAATGCAAATGTGAAGCCTGTTTTCCCTCCTCGCTCTGTGTTTTCTTGACAGCCACTGCCAGGATCCAACCACTAACTTGTCACCACAAAAATATGTCGATACGTTGGCAGCGGCTGAGGCGCTGGTCCGGACCTTCATGTGCGTGCATGTGCCTTCCTCGTGCAGTCTTCGGGCCAAAGTCTGGCTTCTCAGACTGACTCAGTCCTACTGACAGCCAGCAGGACGTGGAGCCAAGGGTTTTGCCCTGAGGACAAGGTGCCCGGCATCGTGCAGAAGGGTTCCAGTCGTGTACTGAGCAATGACAAGCCTGAACTTAGTTATTAAAAAAAATAAACATGGGTGATTTAAGTAGAACCTTTCCTAGCCCAGCTCAGCTCCATGAGAGACATCAGAACCCACTTTCCACTATTTAACTTGTCTGTCTCATCAAAAGTTCAGGCTACACATAGCTCAGAGTGCTTTCAGGATCCTCTCCAGCAATGAGCAGGAGCTACAGATTGTTTCCTACACCCCTGTCCAAAGAAATAAAAATAAAAGTCTGTTTTGCATGGAAGTGGGATGCAATTCACGCATTATTAAGGTTTAGTGGTTTTTGTTCTTTTAAAAATTGTGGTGAAAATAACAGTCTTTTTATAGACATTTGAAAATAATAGGGATATTTTTCCTTTCTTCTCCTTTTTTAGCTACTGAACGAAGTACACTAAAATGCTTCTTTCCTTTCACTTGCCTGATTTTCTAGCAGCTTCTTGCCTTTCCCTACACACCCCCCACCCTCTCTTCTTTTCTTGATACCTTAGGGAGTTTCTTGCCAATATAGTAAAATATTCTGGAAACAAGAACCTTAAGCAAAAATAAATAAATAAAGAAAGCATGGAATTCTGTTTTGTTTCATTTTAAGCTGTCTTAAGTAACCAGAAGTCCCCAGGCGCTGTGTGCTACAGCCCGTCATGCCTGCTGTCACCTCACAGAGGTCCTTTCACCCAGGTGTGCTCTGGGTGAAGGAGGCTTCACTTTTCCACTTTGACAGACCTCTCTGCACCCTCCACGACTCTTGTATGATCATGCAGTGGTCTCCTCCAGCAGAGCTGATCCCTAATGGACCATGCTTCCACCACCAGTGCTGGCTCCACATCAGAGCCCCAGTGCTTCTAAGGTTGAAAAGCTTCTGGTTTGAACTCTCAGAGACAAGATCATTATGCACAGCTCTGATCAACTCTTTTTTGTACCAGTGCTGTTGTACATCTTGCTCTAACAAATCTCTTTCACTTCCACAGCCCTTCCTCCATACCAGTACCATGACCAGATGCTCATACATCCATTACATGGCTGCTCCTTGGCAAACAAAGCAAAGGTGCACAGCCCTGCCTCATGTTTTGCTTGGCCAGGGATGCCCCAGCACTCTGTAGGATGCACCCGTCACCTGCAAGCTAATGGGGAGAGGGGATAAACATGGTGTGAGTGCCGTGCTCAGTTTGGCTGTAGCCACAGTGCTTCGTGAACTATCAAAGGTTTGACATCAGAAGTGAGACGCACACATGCACTTAAATAAAATTAACCTGAATGCACTTAAACACATTTCAATGCTTTGCAGAGTGGGTGCCATCTGGAAGGAAAGAGGGGATGGCGGACTGTGGTGTACTTCACGTGCCAGTCTGGCAGCACCTGCCATGACTGCAGGTCGTGGGGTGGACGTGTCCCCATCCCAGTTCCAGCCACAGCCAGCGCTGGGCCAGCCCTGGCCTTGGCTGGGTACAGCCCATAGCTGAATTCCTCCCTGGGGCAAGGCTTGACAGCAGAACATGAGAAGGGTATTGAAGGGATTTAATTGCATAACTTGCAAGTCTCAGTAGGAGTTGCCCGTGTAAGTTCTCCGTGCACATGTGGGAGTATGGATGTCTGGATCTGCATGACAGGGTATTTCAAAACCAGCTGTTTTAATATAAACAGCAATACGTGGGTCTTTATGAAAAAAATAAAAATAAAAAGTTCTGCCTAAAAAGAAAAGGCTGAAAGTGAGCAAAAAAGCTACATGTCAGATGTCATCCAACAGATTATTTAAGCCAAGCTGGAAGACTGAAAGAGTATCCCAGTTTAAGTTGGTGGTGCTGCATTTCCCATATTTGTGAGCCCACCCTGACACCCACTCACAGACGCCACCTCACTTAGGATACCACAATAAAACTTTGCTTTTTGGGCACAGAGACAACTGGGGTTATATAATGTTCCGTGAATGTTCTGTGCAACAAAGGACCTCTTTCACAAAGGCAGAGCTAGGCAAGAAGTCACTTTGATACGCCGTCACGAGGCAAGGAGGCTGGCACCAGTGAGGGAAATGGGACCAGGAGGTGGAAATACTTGTGGAAGCAGCTGCCTTGAAAAGGAGTCTGCAGCCAGTGGCACATCCTGGAGTGGGACGGAGCTGGAGGGTATCTGGGAGGGAGGAATGATGCCAGCAGAGGGGTAAAATGCCAGGCTGGATGGCACATAAAGGGACAGGAGTATGGGAAATGGGGTGACCTCCGGACTGCTTCCTCCAGGACAAAGGAGCTTCCCCATCTCATCAGCAAGTGGTTGTGAAATTGTGATTATCTGCTGCAGAGATCACTTCTGAGAGACAGCCCCCACCAGCCCCTCTGCCAGGGCACCTCTGCTGTGCTCACCTGCGCTGCAGCACCCAGCGGGGTGGGGCTGGGAGAGAGGCGGCATCTTCAGCATCTATGAGAAAATAAGGAGGGTGGGAGACCATGCAAAAATCACAGAGGCTGCCAGCTGAAACATGCAGAACTGGTGCCATAGCTAAATCCAAAGGGTGCCCTCATGGTGCTGGTTCCAGTCTCCCTTTCCTTCCCCTCCTGCTCCCCTCCTTACTGCTGCATGCCCTAGGTCCCCAGCCAAGCATCTCCCTCGTGCAGCTCTGTCACCTCGTAGTGCTGGATGCCAAAGCAGAGCTTTGGTGTCCAATGCACAGACACCTTCCCCCCCTGCATCTGCTCTTCACGACTGCTCTCGCAGGCTGCCCTGCAGCAGCATTTACAGCATGCTGTGTGACTGCAGCACTCGCTAGCAGCCGTGCTTCTTCCCTCTCTGCTTCTCCTCCGTGCTCCCCTCTGCATCCAGCCCTGCTGGACAGCAGGGATGCTGCCTGCTCCCCTGCTGCAGTCACACAGGTTTGGATTACTGTGCACGCCGTGGATGTTGAGCTCCTGTCGTGACCCAGTGCTCCATAGGAGGAGCAAATGAGCTGAGACGTCAAGGCAAAAAATTATAGCCATGCGAGCCATCCCTGCGCTCAGCTGCTGGGAGAGTGCATACATGGCTTGTGTGACAGCAACAGCACACAGAAGCTGCAATGAAATGCAGTTAGCAATACAGCTGGGAGGCAGGCAGCAAGGCAGGCGCTGGTCCAGCGACTGAAATGATCCTGCCGTGAGCCAGCCTGCAGTGCCTCCAAAAGTGGCTGGCTACTACACGGGAGCTCAGCTTTCTTCGCAATTACTCCAGTTCCCCCGGGTGACTGCAGTGCACGCTCTGCTTTGGTTTTGGTTTTGTTTTTTTTTTTTTTTTGGTTTTGTTTTGTCAGTGTGGGTTTTTGTTTTTGGTTTTGGTTTTGTTTTTTTTTCCTCCTGCCTCCCCTCTCTCTCCTCCTGTGTCCTTTTCTCCAGGATGGCGGAAGCAGAGTTGCACAAGGAAAGGCTCCAAGCCATAGCAGTAAGTCAGCTTCGTTTTACTTGCTCTTTTGTCCGCGACTGGGGGAACGTTCCCGCAGTGTGGCTGGGGAGCCTTCAGGCGCCAAGTTGTGCGTGGAGCTCCCCTTTCGGGAGGCGAGTGGTTAAAGCCTGCTTTGCAGGATTTGGCTGGGGAAGGGGGCTCTGGTGAAGTGCGCAGAGCTGACACGTGCAGAAAGAGAAATGCGAATACACAGTGGCACACTTGTAAGATTGATGGTGGAGAAGAAAAGAGGGAATAAGTGGGGAGGAGGGGAGGTTGCGGGAGAAAATCAGTGCTCTGCCGAGAAGGATATTTTCACGCGGTGGGAGCGTTAGCTGAGCTGATTGAGAAGTTAAACAAAAAGGATCTGCAGCAGGGCGGCTTTTACTGCAGGCAGCGATGCTGATATTACTAGTTTTTAACACAATCGAATACAAACAGCACATTATCAGAATCATGTAATTAACTGATGCACTAGTTAAGCTGTCAGCTCAGCACAAGCTTCCAGGCAAATTCTCTGCCAACTTGCATCCTGCCGGGGGTGAGGTCTAGGCAGCATTTTGCCCCATTTTAATCAAAACTTTTATTTTCACATTTCATGCTGCAATTCCTAGAGAGGCACTGTCTCTGCCGCCGCAGACCGTGGGCAGGGATGCCCGGGTAGGGGTGGGGATCAGGCCCGGGTGTTGGTAAAACCACATCCCCCTTGGCACACAGAAACTGCCAGCTCATCTACCGGCGCGCCGCATGAGCAGCCCGGCGTGGCTCTGCCAGCCCCACGCGGCTGCCTTGACACCCCCCTGCCACAGCACCCGGTCCCCAGAGGGACCACAGGAGGTCCGCAGCTGAGAGCACAGCCCTGAGCCCCCCTCCAAATATCAACAGATGCTCTGAGCTGCTGCTGCAGCCCGTGGAGATCATGGGCGTCCTTTGTAGTTAGAGGCATGGCTGCTGCTGCTGCTGCCACTGGTGCTGCTCCACACCGTTTTCCTTATGTCCACTCTTCTGCCAGACGGCCCGTGGAGGTCTAGAATAACCAGATGTAAAACAAACTGTTGTGTTTTCTTTTTTTTTTTTCTCTCTGAAATATTTTCCCTGAAAAAACATCAGATGGTATCATGTGATATGGTGGTAGTTGGGAGGGGAGGGGGAATACTATAAGCATTTAATTGTCAAGAAGCAGAAAGTAGATGCATTTTTTAAGCTGTTTCAAAGTTTTATGTTGGTGTAGGCATTGCCAGGTCCCCAAGTAGAAACACTAGGGCTGTTCACCTGAAGCTAACCTTCACCACTGCCTCTGGTTTGGGACTCCTGCTGCAATAAATATGGGAGAACCATGCTGCAGAACTGCCTAAGATATTGGTGCTATGCATAGCTCTGGAAAACTTCTGTCAAATTAAAATAAAATAAATAAAATAAAATAAAATAAAATAAAATAAAATAAAATAAAATAAAATAAAATAAAATAAAATAAATAAAATATAAAATAAAATAAAGGCTTACATTACTGCTGCTTCTTCTGCCTGCTATGTAGCAGAAAGCCAAGCAACACCCATTTCTATTCCACAAGATGTCCTTCAGCCTTTCAGCAGAATAAGTCAGATGGTCTGCTTCCTGGTGCTTTGCATTTAGCACCAATGAGGCCATTATGAATATAAAATTATTATCTGGTGTATTGTAGCCTCCTAGAGTAGGCTTATGCTGCTGTGAAAGGAGGCCTTGAGAACCTGGATCTGCATTTTCTCTATATATTTCCTTTATGGTTTCTATGTCTGTATTGCCTGCTAGGCTAGCTACAAGTAAAACATGGTACAGTAATGTATGTGATGAATTAGACTGAAAGAATCCAACTTCAGCATCAAAAGTGTTCATCCTTGTTTTAATCTGAGTGTGGGTCAATGGTGTGGCTGTTTGGCTTGCACACTCTGCAGAGCAGCAGGTTGTCCATACAAGCTTCTGAGGTGACTTTTTCGCCTGTGCCTGGACAGTTGCAGATGTTTATCAGAGCACAAAGATGTTTATTTCTAATGTAAGCTTTGGTCCACCAGGATGTCACATGACACAATTTAGATATTTTTCTTCTGCCGTTAGTTGGCAAAAATAAGGTCAATCATCAAAAGCTGCACAGATTTTCTTTAGAAAAAGAGAAAGATGGCATTTCAGTTCAGATTGATGTTCCCTTTAAGGTTATCAATGGAAAAAATGTACTAAACAAGCTGCAGTATCTCACTCTGGTGGGCAAAATCTTATGAAAGTGCTCTGTGATGGCTGCTAGGCATACAGAAAGAAAACTCCCATCCCCGGTGGCTGGAACTTCTGTACATTGTTGTCTGTATGTTTGTGTTTGCTTTCATAATTACCATGGCAAATGAGTTTGTTGGGAGGAAAAGCAGGGTAAATTGTAAGTGCACACCACTGAATACTTAAGGAAAACAACATCCAAACATGAACACTTGCATCAGAAGGCTTTTTACAAGTTTGATTTCATTCTTCATTAATGATTCACACGGATCATGGTTTTAGTTGTACACCTGTCTGGTACGGAAACAAGTGTCATGGGAAGAGGAAAAAAGGGGTCTACCTGTCATTAATCTAAACCTTGGTGAACATGAGTCAGTCACCTGTTTTGCCAGCAGTGAGCACTTAACCTCTCTGTGGCATATTTTCCACCTGTAGACCGTGAATAATGGATTTTGCCCTTGCCTGGTGGGGATGCATGCAAGACTGTGGAGAACTTGGGTGCTATGGGTTATCAGGACAAGAAACTGCTAAACAAAAAGCAGAAAGTGTGGTTCTGTAAAAGAAAAAGCGAGGAAAAGAAGGAGGCTTTATATATGCATGTTGCTAATGACATTGCACGTGCGGGTGAAATTTGGGGTGAAAAAGGAAACATTTTTGTGGCTTTGAAAATATGCCTGCTGTAAGCTGCTCAGAAGTTTGGAATGCAACTGGTCCCCGAGGGAGCAGCTCAGTGGCCAGGGGACAGGTGAGCTGTGTGAATTTAACCACATTTCAGAGAAATAAACTGCATGGCTCAACAGTTTGTTAGGTGGCCCCATTCACTGTGACTGCAGATATCACCACCAGACAGTGATCTAAATATAGGCAGGCATTGACAAAATGTAAATGTCTTCCATAGCTTGGATAGCACTCGTAAAGCTGGCAAGTGAAGGCACTGAGTATGGATCAGTGCGTCTGAGGTACGAATGTACGTACGATGCAGGACGCCTCACCCTGTATCAGGTGAATTAAAGGAAATCACTGGAACACGGCACTAAGAAGAAAACTTCCGGCACAGCAACAACCAGCACAGGAACTGGAGGAGGTGTTCAGGCTAAGGATGTGCCCAGACTACAAACGCAAGGGGAAAACTACTGAAATGTATGGGTTTCTTAGCAATCAAAACCACCAGTAACGGTGCTCACCACTTACCAGTGAGAAACAGTGAAATATTAAAGAAAAGCGATCACTGACATTCAGGTAGCCATGTCAAAGACAAATCTTGTCAGAGAAGACCGTTCTTGCTTTCTCCATGCAATTGCATGTTTGTAAGATCCAGTTCTGAGCTGGATCTAGCATTACTTAAATGCCATCCGTACTGCAGTACTGTGTTGTTTAAAAATAGCACTCTCTGGGATCAGTGGGGCATACCTTAGATGGATTAAGGACTGGCTAACTGACAGGTCTCAAAAAGTTGTTGCTAATGAGGGTGACTGCTGATGAGGAGACCTGTACCTTGGGGGCAAAGGCAGGAGAGGGCTTTATAGGAACCCAGTTTTCACGGCCTGAAGGTGTTGTCTACCAGTGCTCTGATGTAAATGCAAAGTCAAAATTGGTTATGTGCTGATAATGCACAGAGTGGAAGAGGAGTAAATGATGAAGACACAGCAGTCCTGCAGAGTAAGTGGGATTATTTGGAAAATGGAGTCCTCCTTTCAATGAAGTCCTTCACACCTGCACGCAGCTGGTGTTCAGACAGGCCAATACAGGACTGTGCATCCCAGTGCAGGGAGCACGGGGCCAGCACTGTGGTGCTGCCTTCCCAGAGGGACTGGAAGTTTCTGTGAGAGACAATTCACCGGGAATGAGAAGGGGTCTTAGTTCTGCAGAGGAGATTGGCTTCACACCAATTAAACTAACACCGAGGGCACGTCCTTCCAAAATGGAGGCAGGTGTGTGTATGTTTACATATAAATCTGCACCACTTTTTCAACGGCTCTTTGGGAGTAGTAATGCCAATGATATTTTGGAAAGATAGTATCAGTATAGTTCTGGTATCACAATCACAGATAAATGAGGCATTCCACATTTCTGGGTTGCACACTTAGCAACTGCAGTGAGCATTATATGACATCAACAAATTTGAGCAAATTTTTTGGCAGAATAAAAAGTATCATTTTTTTCCCCACTCACATACTGTCGATTGACCCACAAAACTAAACCTCATGACTCGTAGATCTTGTACCTAACATCATTTCACTGCAACACTTCTCCAAAATTTTTATAAGTCACGCCAGAGACCATCATTCATGAAAATTACAATTCCTGGTGTTGGTGACTGAATGGAAAAACATGACAAAATCATTTAATCAGCAGTTTATTATTGCTAAGATCACTTAATAAGCTGCTTTCCTGCATCTCCATCTAGGAAGTGAAGTTTTTGGCCTTAAATTAGGCACACGATCAAGTCTGTTTGAATTCAGTTGTTTTCAGACCTGAAGTCTATAGAAAAACATATGAAAAAGTTAACTAGGTTAGGACTTGTCTGCTTGGAAAACACATGAGTGAGAAGGATATGCAGATGTCTATAAGATCATCAGTATTACAGAGGGAAAGGAAGAGAACACACTACTCACACTTTTTGGCACAAGAATTAGCTGGTGTCTAAGGAGAGTAGCAGTTGTGGAAAAACCAAACCCAGAGAGATCTTCTTCCCAAAAGGAGTTGTTAAGGTGTAGAGCCCCTCTCTCCGGGAGGTGGTGGATGCTCAGAGTGCACCAGGGCTTGATGAGAACCCAGGCATACTCATGAAATTGAAATCTGTGAAGAAATTAGATGGGAGTAATTTCTGATTCGCAAACTATTGGAGGTTGACAGACTAGTGGATTTGTTTTACACTGATTTGTCGTGGTCCTGAAGTTTTCTGTTTTAGGCACTGTCTGAGAGAATGGCCAGGTGACCTGACCCAGGGCAGCCATCCTATGTACCCACATCAACACATTCTTTTATGTGCTTTCCAGAGTGTTGGTGCTAAAGAAAGTCCTCTTAACAAAGTATAATGAATCTTATTTGAATATTGCTGCTATGAAGTTTAATCCATTTTTCCCCATTCTTATTAGTCCCTTGTTGTGCTGTTCACAATGGTATTTTCTGCACTGATTAATCATAACTGTTCCTCTGCCATCTTGTTCTTCAGCAGTCCAACATCTGAGTATCTGAAATAGAAAATGTTCCTTTATCTGTACTTGTTCTCCGTTGAGGAATACACATGAATTTTAAATTCTCAGCTGAAAAATCATGAGGACTGGAGAGACCTTGACAGATTCTTGAGTATAGAGAGGAAGACCTGGTGGTGTTAGGAAAATGTCTGGAAGCTGTATCCTGTTGCAAATATTTCCAGGAACTGGTATAGTAAGCATAAAGTAGATATTATCACAAACTTAATCTAAAGGAGATCTATGTTGTGAGCACAGTATGAACCTGTGATGTTCCTGCGAATCTCAGTGGAGTTCAGCTATGGGAGAGGAAGCGTTAAGTTTGCATTTGCTGTAAAGGTTGAAGCAAGGTTTCCCTGCACACAAACCTGCAGCCCTACCCTGGATTGCAGCAGCATCATGAGTCAGCTTCATGGGAGACCTTCCACAGAGAAACCCATGCAAGCACAGTTGCACCTTGTCTTGACTTCTGGAGCACACAAAACACTGGGAAATCACATACAGTATTGGAAATGCTATGGCCTTTGCCTATTCGAAGCCAAAAGCTGAAGTTTCTATGTCTGAAAAGTAAAAATATTGTCTCGGGTTTTATCTATATTGTTGCTTTAGGAATGTTTACATGACAGCAAGAGAAGAGGAAATAGGATGAAAAAAAAATGTTGCTGTCAAGGTATCAGTGAAAACTGGGAACAAACAGAAACCAGAAACCAGCTTGCTCTTGAGAAATTTCTAGACTGTCTCCAGACTCACCCAAACTCAACTGTTTAAATTTAGAATTGTTTCCACAGCACATTCCTAGCCCTTAACACATCACCAACATCTCTTGAGCACATACATGGAGCTGAGATGCTGGTTTTCATTTTGTGCCACTCAAACAATATTTTGCAGAAGAAATCAAAAACGTTTGAGAACTTTTCATGATTTTTCTTTTTTTCTTTTTTTTTTTTTTTTTTTTGGAGGGGGGAGTGTAAACTTGTTATAGTACAATAGCTGTGAAAGATTTACATTTTTGGAACTATTGAACAGTCCTATCCTGGAATACAGCTTTATGGAGAGATGCCGCACGCCATAGTGACAGTGGAGTAGATGCTTACAAATGAGACACTGTCATTTTCTTGCTGTTCTGAGGCGATGTGATGACAAAGGGATGTGTCTGTGATAGGGTGCACAGTGGTGCTCAGTTTCTCCTCAAGCACTCTTGCTCTTCCGGGATTCACCCCTTGTATCTAACTCCTTACCAGCTTCACAGAAGTCTGTTTTATTCATGTGCAGAATAAAATGTAATCTTATGTTGACTGAATCCTTGCAAAATCCAGGCAGATGCTGCTCTGCAGCATTTACTCAGGAAAGCACCAGCCCTAGCATGTTTAGTAACTTCTGAGCACTCACAGGAGTAACATGTAGCTTCTGAGCCTCTTTCTGAGCAGGTCCCAAGGAACTTCACAAAGACACCCATGCATTTGTTTACCACTGGGGAAAAGGAAACACGGGCAAAGGATTTTTTTGCCTGTTCCACCAGCAAAACCAACAGAGCCATGAATGCAAAGTACCTTTTACTTAGCCCTCTTCTTGTAGGGAGGCGCTTTTTGAAACATGACCACTCCTGGCTGCAAACCCACCTACTGTCCCAAATCTTCAGCTGATTGTTGTTTGTGGATCCTGACCACTGAAGATGGTGCTCTCCCGAGCCATGAATGCAATCTCATGCTTCCAAGGGTTAATATTACCCGACAAGTCCAGTGGCAGTGACATGGGTATGGACTTCTGGCAATGGCACACCAGACCCGTGCAGCTCTCGACACACAGATGCTTTTTGTTACTTAGCCGACTTGCTGCAAGGTTAGGCGCTGGAGGCGTATACAGCTTTGTTCCTCTTTGCCAGGAAAAACAAATGTTCTCTGTGAAAAAAGAAAAAGAAAAAAAAAATGAAAAAACAAAACGGCAATCAATCAATGTGGGTTAGGGATCTCTTTTTGGAAGGAGAGGGACCTGCTCTCATCTGTGGGCTGCTGCCCTTCCCAGACGGCACAAAGCTCTGGTTGCTGACACAGGCAGCACGCTGATGGTTCCAGTATGAGATGCTCGGGGGAGCACCATCTGCAGTGGTAAGGATCCACAAACAACAATCAGCTGAAGATTTGGGACAGTAAAGGTGGGTTTGCAGCCAGGAGTGCTCATGTTTGAAAAAGCGCCTCCCTACAAGAAGAGGGCTAACTAAAAGGTACTTTCCAGCCTCTTGGGGATGCCATTGTTGTTAGGGGCTGTGCTCAGTCATACTCTTCTCCCCCCACCCCCCCACACCCCCACACCCCCCCACCCCTCCCCACCCCCCCCACCCCTCCCCACCCACCCCCCCCGAGTTATAAGCAGCGCTGGGAGACCTGCTAAGAGGCTGCAAATTACACGTAGAAGTTAGCAGTAGAGCAGAGCTGGCCCAGGGCAGTGCCACACCCCACTTCCCAGCCAGACTGCAGCACAGGGGGGCGTTTGTCAGGCTGTCATGGTAGGGGGTCTGCACTGCACCGGGTGTCAGGTCCTGGGGAGAACTCCCGCTGGTATCCTTATATAGTCCCTACTCATCCAGTGGTTTCCTGGTTTGGAGGACAACACAAGCATTTGGCATCCAAGATGTCACTAAATTTGCAATAGCTGCAGCATAGCAGAGTTCAACCCTTTTCTACATTGAATTCCTACCTACATTGACATAAAAATTAAAGCTCGGGTGTTAATCATGTATTTGTTCTTAAGCATAAGCATATGTAAGGACTTGCTGCACTTAAGACAAATAGGCTCCAGCAGAAGGCTGATTCATTTTCTGGCATGTTAAGATGCCGTCTTTACAACTGCCCCTTGTGTTAGGGATAAATGTTGAATGAGGAATGTACATAAGCTCACCCCAGCATCCTGGAGAACTCAGCAAATTGTTTTGGTTAAGGAAGTAACTTCTAGCCAGCCAGGCCAAAAAAAAAAAAAAAAAAAAAAACACTCTAGTTTTTAAAAAATGAAATGAAAAACAGTCTGAACATCTAAGGATTGTGTTCTTCTATTAGTAAAACACTGAGAGATATCAGTTCCTTGTGTCAAATTCACACTTTATGTTGGTGAAGTTTCAAAAAGCAGAAAATTTAGACTGAAATGCATATAAGATGTCTGAAACTCATCTGTGAAACAGAGAACTATTCACAGTTTTCGTGCTTTTTCTTGTCAGTTTCCTATCTCCAGAACAAGAAAAATACTGAAATTTAAGAGTTTTGCAACTCTTTTCATTCTTATCATGTGTGACATTGCTTATGATGTTGGTTTGATGAGACTGATGCAACACTGAACAGTGCAGAGCTCCTCCTCTGTGAGATACTCGGCAATTCACAGGGCTGAATGTCCCACAGAGGAGATCCAGAATCAATAGTTTCCAATCTAGATAACTCTGACATTAATGATGATTTTTTTTCAGTCATTTAATAGAGTAAAAAAATATATAATAAAGGAGGCTAGGTTTCTTTTAAAGATTATTCCACTGCTGAGAAGGAGGGGATGGGCAGCGCTGCTGAACTGGGAGGGCTGGTAGGAGTTTCCTGCTAAAACTCTGCCAGAATTCTCAGGGCATTTGGATGAATTCCCCTCTGCATCTGGTGGCTTTCTCTAGGGAGAGTGCTGCACCATCCTTCCTTGCCTGAAGACACGCAGCCCTCGAAAGCAGTCCTGAAAAGCAAGTGTAAGCAAACAAGACTGGTATTTTGGTGGTCAGAGTACTGACAGCTCCAGTTTCTGCTTGGCGTTGGCCTGTGGTGTTGTGTGGCAAACTACAGCCTCTTAGAGACGTAAGAGAACAACAATAATCTCGTCTCTGTTCCTTTGAAAACACGTGCCCCTTGACCACTTGGTGAAATAATTTTGTTTGTGCTGATGTGGATAACACTGACCGTGCAACAGATGTGGCTGGCTGTAAGGCTGTAAGACCCAAAAGGATAGGTGGCTCTGCTTACTGATGCTATCTGCATGGATGGGAAAATGTTTTAACTCGGTGCCATCCGTGTGCTACAGGACAGAAGTGACATCAAGCTATTTGTGGCCCCGAGCTGCTGTGACACAGATGAAGTCGCCAAGCAAGAAGCTACACGAGCACAGCTTGTGCCCGTCCTGGCTGCAGGTGGCAGCCTGAGCTGGGCAGGTGTAAGCAGGAAAGTAGAAATGGCTTCTCAGCAGCTTTGTTGTGTCGGTCACATCTCTGTCTGGGTGAAACTAACAGGTGTGAATGTGGCTGGAAATGAAAGCAAGAAAATACATACTGGCAACTGGTTGTCGCAGTGGAAGCTTGTACAAAACAGTGCCCAGCCTTTAAAATAAATGAGGACTCTCAACAGCTGGTACTAACCAGTTGTTGAGTAGCAGTACTGGAGAAAGGATGAGAGGAGTATAGTGGATCATCTGGTGAACATTACTCAGCAGTCTCCACATCGTGGAAAAGGCAAACAGGCTGGTGGTCGGTATAAATAAGATCGCTGTCTGTTAGGCACATGGACCTGTGCTCTGGTCAGACCAGTTCTGGATGTTAGTCTTCAAGAAAGATATGTGCTGAATAAAAAAGAGTCCCAGAGTGCCAGGAATTATCAGAAGCCTAGGATAAGCCTGCCCATGGCATGGACTTGGAACCCAATGACCTTTAATGTCCCTTCCAAGCCAAGCCATTCTGTGATTCTGTGATTCTATGAAAAGAAGATTTGAGGAAAGACAGAAGTCAGAGCTGTCTGGCCTAGTGAAGAAAATACTCAGATTTAGCTGATACTGTTTAAGGGTAGAAGAAGCTCTCCATGTTCCTCCTAGGATGGATCACCAGTGTTTTTGCTTGCTCTCAGATGCTGTTCAGTCACCCGGTAATAAGTAGCTTACATATCAAGGGTTCTTCTGCAACCAGTCAGTTTGCTTGCGATGCCAAACACAATGCTTCCCTGAGACTTGGCAGCTGAGATATGCATGCCTGGAGACCCAGGAGAACAATTTAATCCAGCCACAGTGAAAGAAGTCTGAAGCTTGGGTGGTTTACTTTGTGTTTTTAGCAGCATAAAGTGCGTGGGTAGTCACTCACTGGAGTCCAAATATGTTGGGTAACATTATCATATCCATGTTCTTAGTATTACCTCCTCTGACTGATTTGAACCACCATTCCCTGCACTCCTCTCCTGCAGTAGGACCTTCTCCTGCTCCCTATCAGGTTAATAGGAATTTTTCTGCTGGTTTCAATGGTGAGCAGGAACTGAACCATATGATCCCCACAAGTATTTGTGCTTTTTCTGACTCCTGTGTAGTACTATCAGTATATAAAGCACCAGATATGAGCCAGATCACAGGTCTAGGTCAGATTTTCCCAGGTGACCAATTACAAGGTTCAGGATAAATAAAGAAAATTGATTTCAACATTACTCAAAACGTGAGAGTTGCACACTTAGCCACTTGTCATGTACTTTTATCAGCAGTACAGATGAATTGTATTTGCTAGAATAACCTTCCCATTCTTTTATATGCTCAGCAAGGGGAGTGGGGGAGGTAGGGATGGATGTATTTTCAGTTTCAGGGAAATCCTGTTTGTGGTTTCTCTGTTGATCCTGGGAGGTGTGAAACTGTGAAGGCTGAACAAGATGAAATTTCCCTAATGCTTTTGCTTAAAATCAAAGGGAGTAAGACCTGCCATCAACTAGCATAAAACAGTGATGGCAGAAATTTTACCTTTTTTCTCTTTGTCCAACCTAGCTTGTTGTTGAGTTGCCTTTACAGACAAGTGTGAAATTTTGTGCTGGAGCTTTGGAGTAGATCCTTTAGAAGTACTTGGGATCTGGAAGAGGAATTAGGCATAAAGAATTGTCAAAGGCCCTAGAAAACTCTGCTTCAGGAAGACTATTTCTATGTGGCTGAATGGTGACCTATATATGCAGGACACTTTTCAGCCTGCTTTGAGGTAGGGTAGCAGGTGCTCAGAATATAGCACAGCCTTACAGATTTATCTTTCTCTATTTCTGTGTTTTAAGGGAGTGAATACCATATTTAAGAAACTGGTCAGAGATATCTTTCACTCTTGACTTGGTATTATTAATATACTGCACTTCAAACAGTTTTTATTTTTAATAACAGTATTTTTTAACATAATAAACCCCTTAAGCCATGAGCAATAAATAATTGGTTTACTTGTGCAAAGGTTAAAGCATTACATGTTTTCATGTGCATGTGTGATCCAGAATTGCAGATATCAGGTACTTACTAAAATGCAAAGGTGGCAAAGCTAGTGACGACCTTTTATTGTGTTATGGGAGATGTTACCTCCTGAGATTTAAACTGTTGAAATCACTTTGGCCTGTGATTTCACAGCTGAACTCCTCTGTAGACTATTTTTGCTTTCTAAAAAACGATAATAATAATTTTTAAAAGAGACTACATTGGGGTTATATAATGTGAAATACATAGTTTTCTGAAAAATGACTGTGTAAATGACATTCAGAAATTCAGGCTCTATTGTCTTTCAAAGGTTACCATAAATGCATTCCATCTACAAAATATTGGAAATATTTTCCTTGGCTAAAAGGCATTGAAAGGATAACTAGGATCCTTTAGAGTATGTCTACATCATCTACTGAAGTATATACATCTGCACAGAGATGCACATCTGGCTTTTGGTTTGCAAGGTATCCAAAACAAGTCCTCATTACAGCTAATCAGGTGTTTATTGAGATGGATGTTCAACAGATATCAAAGGTAATAGAAGCAAGCTGGTAGCTTGCTCTGAGTTCAGCACGGAGCAGTTAAGATGAGCACAGCTGCCTCTGCGCAGTGCTGTGGTGTATGGCATCCATTAGCTCCCCATCTGACTCAGAAGTACATGCCAAAGAGCCTTGCTCAGTAAACTCAGCATGAAGCCTCAACTTCTGTTTCAGAAAGGGGCTTATGCGGTTGTTCATTATTTTTTCTTAGTGTCCCAGTTCAGACATTTTCTTCCAAATATACACCATCTGAAGCCCATGGTTTGCCTACAGAATTTTACATATTTCATGGGTTATATCCAACACTTTTTTTTTTTTAATGCCACAAACTTTAATTTTTTTATTTTTTTTTTTCAGTTTTTCTGATGAGGACTTGCTACCTCCCCATCTCTTTTTCCTGACACATAATGATTAAGACCAAAAATTATCAAAAGTATTCACTAAATCTGGATGCTCAGTATAAGACATTTTAAAATCCTGCATTTTTTTTTCAGAAAATACATTGATTTGTAATGCTTCACATAGCCAAAATACCTCTTCTATTGAAGTAAAAGAAATTGTGAAACTTCAGCGCATCTGGCTTTTGCATCTGTGAGACATCCAAAACAAGTCTACATTGTGGCAAATCAGGTTTTCATTGAAATGCATTAGCCTGAAGAGATCTACATCATCTTGTAGGGAGAAATCAAGCTTTTTCCTGAGCAGATAACCAGTTTCACAACTGGCAAATCAAAAAACAGCACCCACTTCATGACAGGGGAAAATCGCACCTACTTGCTCTTTTAAACGCTGATTGCATTATTAGTCTTTGTGTTTTTAAAATTCAATCTATCAGTATTTTATTTATTTTTGTCCCATGGAACATAGTTAAAAGGAAGAAGGACAGAAACCAAATCTGCTCAGTAGTTAGGAATCCAGGACATGACATTAGAGATCACAGCATTGGTGATGAAAAAATATGAATAAATAATTAAAAAAAAAAAAGTGTTTGTGTAGGGGGAGAACAAACCTATAGATTCAGCTCTGGTTTAGTCCCTAAATCATCCTGTAGAATTGCTAATCCCACTTAACTTGCATTCCCAGCCTTCCCTATAAAATGTGAATTGTGATAGTTACTGTTGCACAGCATTGATGTGGAAACCCTGTACCTCATGTCTGTGATGTTTTGAAAGTGGGAAATGAGATATAAGTGTTTCCCAGACCTTTATCACTCTGTCTCCAGCAGCCAATGAAACTTGATGCTCCAAGAGAGGCAAAGGAAGTGCCATTAAGCATGTTCTGAGTGGTTTCAGGGTGGTTTTCTTTCCATTTTGGCAGTGGAGAAGAAGAATCCCTATTGATCATTGCTGTCATTAGAGCAGTGCCAGCAGAAGCCTATGCCCCATTGTACTAACCCACCAGCAAATGCATGCACAACACCATCACCCAACAGAGCAGAGACCAGTGAGAGACTAGAAATGTGCAGAGAGGTGAAATCATTTTCCGATGGACATGCAGTGAGTAACGTCATTTGACTGTCACATTAGCAGGCTACACACCGAACCCCACAGTTCACGAGCACATTAGCTGGTCAAAGGCTCACACACTGAAATCCACAGACCACTGAACTGCTCCTGCTACAGGCACAGAGGGACTTCAAGAGATCTCTCAGGGGTCTTGCCTTGACTGCCTTCTTCCCTGCAGGATGCTCTGGTGGCTCAGAATCTCCACCACCTCCATACGCCTTGCCACCAAGACCTTCTGCAGAGCTTCTTCTGGGGAGTTTTCATGCATGTCGGTTAGCTGACATCAATGAAAATTACAGCCTTCTTGTTTCCACATGTGCTGCAATGCTGGCTCTCAGTGTGGCTGTGTATATTCTGTGGCTACAATGTCTGCAATCAATTAAGTCACTGGTTTCCTTTTGGATCCAGCCCTGATGACTGGAAGGGTCTCCTTTTTGCTCATATGACTCCCCTGTCACTGTTATGGATGTCCTGGCCTAATCTGCAGGGTAAAGGAGCAGGCTTTGTTAATATCTTTGCAGCAAGGGACAGAAAGAGTCTAGAAGACAGCAGGCAAACACACAGGATATGTATTGCAGCACTGCCCCTGTGAATAACTCACACTTCTTTATTTCTAGTCCTGGAAGCAAAAGAAGAATGTCCCTTCACTGTCTAGCATGCCCTAGGGAATAAAGAGGTTGTGCTTCCTTCTCTGCAGTAACTGTACCTATGCACTTGTCTTAGTATCTCTCTCCTTCTTTATGTCACAGGCTGATCCGAAAATACTGCCACTGGGCAGCTATTAGCCCTCAGAAAGAAATCATTTATGCTGTGAGTATAGAATGGCTTCAGGAAAGAGAAGCAGAGATGGAAATATTTTTAGCTGTACAGAGCTGTTCTGTCCAAGACATTACAAATCACATAGCTGTGGCATGTATTTTCAAAACCCTAGCAGTGGAATGGATCATTTTTGTCTCTGCCTTTCAAGCTGTGATCTTGGACAGGTGGTGGGAAATTCTGAGTTTCTTAGAGCCATTAAGATTCAGAGAGGAAAGCCAAAAAGGTGAAAGGGTTGGTGCCAGTTTCCTAGTATGCCTCTTAGAAGGAAGAGAGCCTTCTCCACTACTGCCAATTATCAGGACTCTCAGCCAGCTAGTTGCTCAACAAAGATGGATCCTCACAGCAAGCAATCTGAGGCACCATGGTAAAGGCATCTTTTTTTTTTTTTATTATGTGTCTCATATCTGAATCCCAATTTTTCAGCACAGCACTTCAGGAAAGATCTTTACAGAAGACTCTGTCTTGGCTAAAGCTATGTAAGATGTATCAGAAAAAAAGAGGATTTCTTTCCGTATCCCTTCCTGGTATAGAGGCTTCCTTGTAAATGGGAGATAGAACTATTACTGATGTTCTCACTGAATGGGACAAGACACGCTAGCCCATTAGCAATTTGTTTAGAAACGTGTTCTGAAACTTTTCAACAAGAAGATGTGGACTTAAATTTTCACTTCTACTTCGCCTATCAGCAAGAAGCGTCAGAAGTTAAACTATCTGTGTCCGTGACCAAACTCATCGTCACCTCCCTTGTGTTTTGTTTCGTTATCAAACTGACTTGGTCAAATTGTTTCAGTTTACTTCTTTGCTTCTGATGTTGGCATCTCTTTAAATTTCGTAATATAATAAGCCCAATCTGTGTTCCAGCACAGTGACTGACCATCCTGGGGACAAGAAAAGCCATCTCTTGCAAGTATTGCCTGATGGTTCAAATGTACCAGAGCTGCTGTACTTGGGTGGCAACCTGATGCAGTGTTGGAATCCCTTGAGTATCAACAAAAACTGGCCAAAAGTTACTTTACTATGGAAAAATCCATTGTTAGCACCATGCTGTCTCTCTCTTGAAATGTTTTCTCTGTGTCCGTGATAAGAACTGATGAGCTTGTCCAACTGCTGTCTCATCTTCAGCATGCTTGTACTTACACATTTTTACTATCACTCATTATTGCTTTTCACGTTTCTTTTCTTCTCCCACCACCAGCCTTCCTTGCAGTTTTTCTCTGGGAAGCAAACCCTTGGCCAGATTTGCAGGACTCAGCATGCAGCAAGGAAGGGTTTCAGTAAAAAATGCACCCCTGAAAATACAGTCTCTGTTGTGGTCCCCCTGTATCGTTCCTGTGTGCAGTGGGTTATATTTTCATAATATATCTCTAAATATAGTGAGTGTGTCTATGATAAACTACTCGTGGGTGGATCCCATCTGTTTGCCACTCTATAGGAAAGCATTTTAGAAACCTAGGGGAAAAGAAAGTCATAATTATACAAATCCTTACGTTCCACCCAGGCCTCTCTTTTCCTTGTCCAGTTTGATGTCTGCCC
The DNA here is from genome assembly GCF_964211835.1 of Anser anser. NCBI lineage: Eukaryota > Metazoa > Chordata > Aves > Anseriformes > Anatidae > Anser > Anser anser. The sequence goes on from NC_139723.1 coordinate 11,191,182, forward strand.
ATGCAAAAGTCATGACTGAATTTCAGATGTTTTCCCAAATCATTTTTCAGACCGAACCGAACCTTCACATTTCTCATATCACCATTTGAAACTGACTCTGCCTTTCATTTTTCCTTTCAAAAAGGGTAGATAAGATATATTCTTCTTGTACTATGTGCTATTAAATTTCCTTTCCTGCAATCCAGTCTCTTTGGACCACTCTGGTTCTGAAGAAACAGCTACAAGATGCACTGTAGATGAGAACCATCCACTGTAATTACCAGCTAAATCTTTTTTTTTGCATCACACTTTACAGTAAATTATTCCAGAGGGAATTCTTGGCAAGCTCACTGTTAAAATCATAAATACTCCTTAAAGCAGATCCTGGCTATAGAAAGTGAGAAGGAAAGGGGGCCCATGCAGGAAGCACTATCTTTCTGACCTTTAGACAGTTAGCTGATTAAAGGATTTGTAGGAAGGCTATGTACATTTTAAAGCAAAAACCATATAGATCTGAGCAAGCGTTAAGCTTTAATTTGCATTTAGTCACTTCCTTGGCAGCTCTATTGCCTTAAACTTATCAGCCTTGTTTCCTGATGACAATGTGTTACTGACATCAGCTCAAGTTGGTGGCAAAGATATTACCAATTTAGAAAATAAGCTGTCATCCAATGGAAACGATCTGTCTTCGGCTGCTTGATGCACGCTGAGGTACCCAGCTGGAGCTGTGGATTCGTAGCATCGCAGCTACCTGGGGGAGCTGGCACCACAGTAAGGGGGATGCTCGTCCTCCAGGCTAATGAAGAAGAACATGATTTAATGTTGAGTCCATAATGAGGTGGAGATCTGGCTTGTAAAATACAGGTAATAAGGAAAACTATGACATTTTATGTACTATTTTTTTATTCCTTTTCAGCACTTGGATCATACCTCCACCTTTTCCTTGTATTCACAAGGACTCATAACTTTCTCTTTTATATGAAAACTGAGATTCCCAAGTAGTCACATAGTCTATAGCTGAGGTTTTAAGAAAAACAGGGGATGTTGTGAAACTCACTATAACATCACAAGAGCTGGCAAAACAGAGCTAGCTGTAATGCAGCTTGATAGTCCTCCTGTGTATAGCCCACAGTGACATTCAAGACTTTAACTAGCAAACCTGCAGAGGAGAAGGGGAGGTTACATACATGCAAACACTGCTGCATGTCTCCACATGGACATTTGGTGGATGATATAACAGAATCCTAAACTTTGACTCTTCTTCCAGGGCATCTTGGTATAACTGTAGTGCAAACAGCACCACGTAGTGTAGATATGCTTCATTATTGCCCCAGAATAATTCGGAAAGTTTCTTATACAACTCCTTTCTCTTTCCCATCAAGTAAGTTGTGACAAGAACTCTGTTTTGAAAATGAATAGTGCCCTGCAAGGCTAATACATCTGCACTCTGCTCCTTGCTCCAATCTATCATGTCGTAGCAGGTCGAATGCACAATTTCCTCTTGAAGTATTGATCTAGTGTAACGAAGTATGACCTTGCTTGCACTCTGGCTTGGAAAACAGCTGTTTTGTACCACATTGCAAACAGCACCCTTTGCGGGGCTCTGCAGGGATGCACCAGCAATACAGAAGAACTGTAAAAACAACAGTTTCCTACAACAAATAAGACAGCTTTGTGTATGCACAGAGCTAACCCAGAACAGCAAACACCACTCGCACCTGGTGCAGGGAGAATAATCCCTGTCCTGGGTAAGGGCAAGTGGTCCTTCCCCTTGAGACACCCCCAGCTCTGCTGTAATCAGTGCAGGTTTTGATGTAGGAAGGGTTCCTAACTTTGCAGCCGTGACAGCACCCTCTGACACCTGCACATCCAGGAGGGGAGATGAATAAAATGACCACGCACTTTCCTATGTCCCATGGAGGGGGTATCTCTCCTACATAAATACAGAATGAAAAAAAAAATGGTGTAAATTCTCTTCATGCTTTGCAAGGCCTGTTTCATCATGCAGTTTAATGGGGTTCTGGGAAAGTGCAGCATGCTTTCTCCAGGGAATTTTGGATAGCTGCACAGCTGCTGTTATCTGCAGTGTCCTGCATGTGGTAACCAGCATTTTTAAGGGTACTCTGGGCACTGCTGAAATACAGAGTGATGGAATGGAAAGATGGAGTCAACTTTCAACCACATAATGTTTCAAAGCAGTCCTGTCAATCACAGTGCTGTCACCTGCCTGTAAGATTAGCCAGGCACTGCAATCTGTGCTGCATTGGCAGAGCAGAGAGAGGCAGAAACTGTGGCATTTGGGTACACCCAAGACAAGCATAGGTAAGAAGATGAGCCAGAAGGGCTCAGATCTGAATTTTCCCATACCCATCAAAGGTCAAATAAGCTGAGACGTCTCTGTTTTGAACAAGAGAGGGAGGTGTTATCTGATACTTTAGTGTCAGATTAGTATTGCCATCCTCAGTGCTCTTCCCCACCAGTCAGGCGATGTTAGGCCTGTAGTATCAAGGTGGTGGGTGGATGGCATTGCAAGGTGAGCTTCACAGCATTTGGAGACCTTTGGGCACACCCTCTTGTGTAGGCATTTATTCCAGACCTACAAATGTCTTACGGCTTTCTCTACCTATTAAAAACAGTGGAACACCTGTCATTTAAATCTCCACCAGATTTAAATCTCCATAAGAACCTAGATAGTTTTTATGAGTTATCCATCAGCGGGGTGCAAGGTGACTGGCTGCTCACCTGCCTTGGCAGTACTCAAGGGATAGTCTAAAAAAGCCTTTAGCAACACCTCTATTCTGCAGGCTGACTAGCAGCACAGAGCCAGGGTGAGCAGTTATCCAAAATTCCCTGTAGGAATATATATATTCCCTGTAGAAAGCATGCAGCAGTTATCCAAAATTCCCTGTATATAACCCTCATCAGTAAAAGCCCTCACAGAGCCAATGTGAGAGCTTGACTAACTCAGACTGACTCTTGGCTGAGGACTCCTACCATCAGCAACCTTTTCCAGCCACCCATTCACAAATATTAGTATGTGCCGTCATTCCTCACATAGCATTTCTGCAGACATCAAAGGGTTTTGCCAAGTTAGAAGTGCTGGGCACAGAGGTGTCGCAGAGCTCTGGGGCTGTCACAATGGCATGTGGCAGTGACAAGCTGTCTCTGTGCACACGCTGGGACCTGGTGCCCAGGAGATATTTCGGCTGCACTTGCAGCTCTGGTCCATGCTGGAGACTGAGGCACTGTGGAGCAGGAGAGGATGCAACAAATAATGTGCAGTTGAGTGAATTTGACTGGTTGGTGTTGTTCCTTTTCGTGTTGTTCCTGTTAGGTCACTGCCATTCACAGCTGGGTGACCGGGCTTTAGAAGCCACCACAAGAAAATCTTTATTTGGCATTCTCAAATAGCCAAGTCATCTACCAGAAAGTGAAGAAGGAAGATTATTCTGTAGAGAATATACAGAAGACAAAGTTTTCTGCTCGGATGGGAAAAATGGCTGCTATTTGTCCTTTCTCAGAAGCTATATGGAAGTGAATGAATTATTCTTTGCAGCTCCTTTTATTATTCTGCACAGCTGTGGGAAAAGGCTGTACTATTTATTTGCACCCTTGGACTAAAATGTGTGGTCTGATGATTAGGTATGGTGAAAGAGTGGTAGCACTCCTCTCACTCTACAGGATTTCAAAGATTCTGAAACATCTTTTCAAAAATAAAAATAAAAGATGTTATCTGAAAAATAAAAGCCTTTTATTTGAATTAGACAAAATATTTTTTTAAACATTTCTTTAATTCTGATTGATATGTGACAATATCAATGTGAAGTGCAATGTGATGTGACAATGTGAAGTGCAAATACGGCTTGTGGAATAGCTTAAAACAGTTAATTTTTAATTCCTACCATGACCGCCACTTCCGTCATACTGTGTGATGACTAATTAATAGATCTTCATTGTCCATCCTTCTTATCAGATGGCCACAGAGACAATGTTCCCACAGTACAAGGACAAGGCAATGATGCACAGAACTGGGTTTCTGTATTGCATGCCACCCTCAAGCCTGTTTGTTTTACTCGTCTGCTTTAGCAAGTCTCCCCAGGAAGGACATTGAAAGTAAAACAGTCTGTAAAAGTAGCCTAATATCTGCTGAATTAAGTCCATGAGATCTGGTGAAGAGGTAGCCAGCCACAAATGGTTTTTCCATGTGGTATAGAAACACAGTATTTTCTGGTGTGTTGTATACTAGTGGCATTGCACATTTTAAACTGTCCCTTTCTAGTGCAGTTTTCCTGGTTAGACTGGGACTGAGTTATAGTAAATATCAATTGTTTTAAATCTGCAGTATTCATTAAAAATAGAAAATATACCATTTTATGGTGTGCATATGAATTAAATATGCAAACATACATCGATCTTAGCTTCACTTTGGCTAGCCAGAACCTGAGTGCCTGAAGCACCTCTGCCTCTAAGGCTGTGTTTTCTTAGGCAGATCATCTCAGCTTGTGGTCACTGGCTCCTCTCAGGAGGGCACTGGCTTCTGCAAGAAACAGGGACTAAGAACCTATCAGCTCACTTGTTATTCTGTCATCATCACATGGGTTACTTCAATATACTGCTCAAAGGTTTCAAAGGGATGATGAAGGGGGAGGAATGGCAAGACTATACAATATCTTTTTCATATACACCCTTGTGAAAGCCATGCCATGCACAGTAACATATATGTGTACCATACAAGAGACTACAATATTTCTTAAATATTGGTTACAGATCATATAGGACGTGCTCACACTGCACTTTAGAAAAGTTACTTAAAATAATAAAAATTAAAAAAAAATAATGCAGACTTTTAAGATACTTGTAACTGGAGCAAAAATGGATAAAATGCTTATACAAAGTTGGCGAGGCCAATGATATCCTTGGCTGAACACAAATAGATATCAGGATTGGATTAGGATCACCCTTTTCATTACCATCTTATGTATGAATCTTGCTATGCAAATGCCACTAAAGTGAGTAGTAGCAGAGGTTCTGGACCCAGCTGCAGCCCTCAGTAGGACACGATACCCAGCTGCTGGACCACGTAGAGGTCCCACAGCTGATGGAGCAGAAAGCCCATTTTTCTCCATTTATACCAATGTGGCTGATTGTGCACTGAAGCAGACACTTCAGAGCAGGAACATTACAGCAGAACATTGTAGCTGCTGGCAAAAAGGTGGTAACAAGCAGCTGGAGAGCCGTAATTTCCTGCAACAGTGAAGTCCTTTGGAAACAAATATGTGCTTGTGCCTTCATCTGCACTGAGGCAGAGGTTTTACCTGGCCATTGTTTTGGAAGGTGAGATTTGAGGTCCCCAAGCATCTAAATCCTGTGAAAGATGTGACATGTTCTTGAATGGATGTTTATTGATCATTTGAAAAGATCGTTTATTGAATGGAACTTTAGGATAAATTCTGACAATTTTTTCTTTGAAAAAATGAATTTTAATAGATAATGTTTGTTAATAGATAGTTATTAAAATAGGCAGAACAGATGTGAGATGTCTGTTCTTATTAAAGGAATTAAAATTATTTCATCGCTCTTGGGATGCTATCAGTATCTCTGTGTAGAATATGGAGATGAAATGATTGCTAGGAGATGTGTGCATCCACTGTCTCTTCTGATGAGCCCTTTAACCAACAAAAAGTTCAGACACCCCCAGGCAACAAAACTTAACAAGAGAAAAGGAGGTGGGTAGATTCAAGTGTTAGGTTGACTGTGAACATCTGGAAAACAGAAGAAAATGTTCCACAGACTTGTCTTTTGACTGATTGCTGGAAATTATTTGCAAAGCTAAACCAGTGGAGGAAGCTTGATACAGCTGATGAACAAAATACCCTTCCTTTGCAGTAGCTCCGTTGGTTTGTTTCTATTTTCGAGACCTGGGACATAGGGTCAGAAGCAAGACTTGGAAGTGTGATTGGTGCACTAGCAGATGCTAGACAGCTTCTTCACACAATACCTGTGCAAAAACTTTTCTTGATTTTGGCAACTTACATGATAAACTATTCTTAAATACAGCATAAACTATCTTAAAGCCCTTCTGCTTCCTCACACCTATCACTAACCCCACTATCTGTATTGTCAATACATCTCCCTCATGAAGAAGCCTCCAGCTATGTGTAAGTAAACTTCCTAAACACAGAAAAATTAAGAAAATCTCATTATATATTTTCATTTATGAAGCAACTGAAAATTAATGTTTTATGATTATTTTCTAATCAATAAAGTTGGTTTAAAATGTATGTTTTGGGGGGGGAAGTCTCAAAGTTGGTCTCTGGTAGAAATCACAGGGTCTATCTGCATAATTTTGCTATCACATGCAGCACATACAGCAGCAGCGGTGTGAAATGTACAGAGGAAAACCCCTGGAGTTCATCTTTTATGTATATAACTCACTGGTGAATGTGTAATATTTTCCTGCTGGAAGATAAACCAAATATTTCCCTAATGAGCTTAGCAGGGCTTGGAGATGGCCATCCCGGCTTTGGAAATTATCTGAAAGAGATCGTTTATCTTTGGAGTCAAACATAGACTTCCCCTGGCACTAAAAGCTCTGATTTATGTCTCGGGTCATGCTGCATCTCCAGTGCCTGCCCAGGACAGAGGTCCTGGAGCCACATCTCCCCCGGCCCTGCCAGCGATGGCTCAGATGTTTTAAGGAAACCCCCAGTTGACCTCATTGTAAGGAATTAATGTTCCTGGGAATAAACAGTTTGCAGAACGAGGCCTCTAAGAGCGACATCTCAAAGGCTCTTGCATAACTTCAAGGAGGAAGCTGGTGCTTCTGACTTTTCCCAGCTTTGAGACCTCTGGGAGGAATGTAACAAAGGAGCTGTTGACATCCGTGCTCAGAGTGGCTTGTGATATACTCCTGGTGGGAGAAAAACTACATTCTTGGGTTTCATAGCTGCATTTTTTTAAGCTTTTTATAGCTGGTGGAATTTGTCTTATATGAGCCCAGTTAAAGAAACCACTCTATCAACCCAGAAATAGTTCCAAAGGATAAATAGCTCTCCCCTCAGAGCAGGAGTCTCAAGACTTGGTCCTGATGCAAAAGCTTAAAGATCTCTGATCCTACTGTTACAGGGGCAATGATATTTGCATCTCAGGAAGAGTTTCTGCTCAATAAATGCTAACATCTTTCATTTGTCACCTCAGTCAATGCAATACATGTCCTGGGTCCTTGTTCTTGGTCTTGGTGCCACTGTTTGCAGACCATGTCGCCCCCCAGGAGCAGCAGCTAGCCACCTGTCTTTGCACACAAAGGTACAAGGGCCTCCTCAAGAGGGACAGACAAGCAGCAGGATACTTGCTGCTAACTTACTAATGGCTTTCGAGCCAGTAATCACCAATCTTCCCTCAGAAAATTCTGATTATAATTATAGCAGGGAGGAAATGACGAACAGTGGCATTGACAGGAACATGGGGGCCACGAAAAGAGCGAGAGGAGCAAAGATGAAATGGGTGTGCAGTTCTCCGGAGGTTTGTGCAATTATTCCTTGGGTGAGAAGGAAAGGAGATGGAGATGGAAAAAAAAAAAACGTAGAGACAAGATTTGCTACAGTAGATTTAGGAAAATGACAGGAGGAGTTGGTCCAACTCCACCAGTGGTGTGTTGTCCTATCCTGATGGTAAGAAAGGAACTGCTGCCTTTCCCGGTGCCTACCTTCCAGGGGAGCACAGCGCAGCTGCAAACCCACTGCACTTCTTTTACACTCACAAACAGAGCCCTTCTGTCTGCTTCAGCTCTTACTTACCTCCTTTTCTGCCACCCTTCCTCCCTTCTTCTTCTCCCCCTACGTTCAGTTCTCTATAGGCAAAGTAGCTGCTGAAGGGTTGGGTTCACACATAGAAATGTGCCGCTCTCTGGGACTTAGCATCCCTCCTGAGGACATGAAATGCAAGGCATCTTCCCCTGTTGGCCTATGCAGTGAGGAGAATTACTCCTTCTGAGTGGGTACCAGAGGGTGGCATGTTGCTGCAGCTTTGTTGGAAAGAACGGGTTTCTCCCAAATCTGCAAGCATTTGGCAGAGGCCCTGTTCGGTTTGGCATGCTGAAGTAAGCTCGTCACTCAACCACGACTCCTCTACAGGCTCCATGTTTAAAATCATTTCCATCAGCCACCTTGAGATGTTGTGCTGCTTGTTCAAGAGACATGTCCCAGTTACTGCATCTCCAGGTTGTCTCCAGGAAAAAAAAGTTTCCCATTTTATCCCAAAATCAAGGACAAAGCTGAGTCAGAAAACAAGAGCCTTTTTCCAAGGCAAGGTACTGAAATGAAAATGTAGAGCCTGAGTCTTCACAAGCTAGTGAGGGGGTTTCCTGTGAACAATTCCATCGACGGTGCTGGGAGCACAAGTAGCAGCAGGCTGCTTCTCTCATCTCAGTCCAACATATTATCCCCCAAAATCCATCGTCGTCTTTGCCTACAAAAGAAACACAGGGTTGATGTGAGCACTAACATAGCTGGAGCAGTTGGACCATTTCTAATGCACGGATCACAAGAAGGTAGTAACATCTTACTTTAATTTATTCCCTGTTCCTCCAGTCCAACACATAGGGAGCTGTATCCATTCAGCAGATAGCAGAGTTAATCAATTTCTTACATGAGTTTTCAAATACTTGGCTACAGACCAGAAAAGAAACTCAGGGCAGCCCAATCTCCTGGTGTGCAGCTATGGTAAGCTGAAAGGCAACACATTATATAGTGGTTATTATATACTGGTTGATAGTCGGCTGAATATGAGCCAGCAGTGTGCTCAGGTGGCCAAGAAGGCCAACAGCATCCTGGCTTGTATAAGAAGCAGTGTGGCCAGCAGGTCTAGGGAAGTGATTGTGCCCCTGTACTCGGCTCTGGTGAGGCCGCACCTCGAGTACTGTGTTCAGTTTTGGGCCCCTCGCTACAAGAAGGACATGGAGGTGCTCGAGAGAGTCCAGAGAAGGGCAACGAAGCTGGTGAGGGGTCTGGAGAACAAGTCTTACGAGGAGCGGCTGAGGGAGCTGGGGTTGTTTAGCCTCGAGAAGAGGAGGCTCAGGGGCGACCTCATCGCTCTCTACAGGTACCTTAAAGGAGGCTGTAGAGAGGTGGCGGTTGGTCTGTTCTCCCACGTGCCTGGTGACAGGACGAGGGGGAATGGGCTAAAGTTGCGCCAGGGGAGGTTTAGGTTGGATGTTAGGAAGAACTTCTTTACTGAAAGGGTTGTTAGGCATTGGAACGGGCTGCCCAGAGAGGTGGTTGAGTCACCATCCCTGGAGGTCTTTAAAAGACGTTTAGATGTAGCCCTTAGTGACATGGTTTAGTGTAGGACTTGTTAGTGTTAGGGCAGAGGTTGGACTAGATGATCTTGGAGGTCTCTTCCAACCTAGACGATTCTGTGATTCTGTGATTCTGTGGTTTGGGTCACTCTTCCTCTGACCTGTGCAATTTTGGCAGAGATGAAAGTAGTGTTGCAGGCTGCCAAGAGGCTGCTGTTTTGAGTGGTTTTCTCGAGAGCCAAGGTTGTTTTCTTGGCCAAAAAAATGTTGGGCTGGCAGCGATATTTTGGATGCTAGTGCCATCCGGTGGTCCGTGAAGTATGCCATGGGTTACTCCAGTGTTCCCAGGGACACCAACGACTGCATTTTATCCAGAGTAGGGCCATGCTGTAAATGCATGAAGAAAAAGGGTGAAAGCCTTTACTTTCTGAGAGGTCTTTTTTCTCACAATTGTTTTAACCAATATAGACATGGGCCATTTTGCAAAATGTCCTGCTGTCTTTGGTCATGTCCAGTTCTACTTCAGCACCCTCTGAACAACGATGGGTTCTCTGAAATTGACATGGTTGTCTTCTCTCAGCATTTAATGCAAATGAATCTAGGAAGTAATTCTACTTATATGAAAAAAGGAAAAAAAAATGTGCAGTGTGTTATAGGTGGACAGTAACTCAGTTATTTAGCAAAAGGACTTTTCTGGCGGCTTTTATCTGTCTATTCAGAAACACAAATTTTTGCAGCCACATGTCAGAAGGAAATGAAGCAAAGTTTACTGGGCCAACCAATACAAATGGAAAAAAAAATAAGGTAGGGGAAAATGAAGGAGAAAACTTCAGGCTACATTTGAACCATTCTTCTGAGCTGCATTACTCAGACAAATACCAAAAAAAGAATTTCAGTGTAAGAAATAGAATTCTAGTGTAAATAAAGTAGGTATAGTAGTTAAGTGTAAGTAAAGGAGCTATAGGATAAGTGGAAAATTGACAAGTTCTGTGAAATTTGCCATGCCTTTATTATTTCTTCACGTGCAGTTCTTTCATGGTCTCCTTCAAAGATGATGTGTGTTTGTCTGTGATAATTTGTCTTTTGTTGGCAAGTTTGCTGAGGGCAGGGGGTTATCTGAAGACTAGAAGGAGGGACAGTTTCAGGGAAATTATCCTTTCAGACATGACCTATAGAATTGGTGTTTCTAACCCAGGTGTATTTCCCAGTCTTTTTTCGTTTATACAGAAGATTTTGCTCTAGAATGGCTTTAAACCATCTTTTGGTTTCCAAAACTGGAAGGACACAGAAGGCTTGGAAACACAAAAGACTTTATGTGAAATATAGGTATCTATTTTACTGAGTAGAGCAGGACCCGGAGCTTTGGCCTGTGAAAAAATTGAATCAATTTCTGAGATTGTTACTGAAGATTGCAGATCTCAGGATGCCTTCCAGGAGGAAAGAGAGCCTCATGATCTATATAGGCTGTAGGTAGCTACAGGAAAACAAGCAAAGACTTTCCAGAAACATAAGGACCTGAGGCATAAACCCTGGCAGTGTGCTTAAAGTGTGGGTATGAGCTGCCTCGGTGCCTAGCCCAGCCCTTTGATAGCTTCACACAAACAGAATGAATAGCTGGTAACAAACATTGCAGAGACCTTTTGCCCTTTGCTGGCTTAAATCTGATGATTCTCATTACATTAATATGAATAGACAGATTCCCTGCCTAGAAGACGGCATCTTTATCAAAACATATTTCCACTTCTCAGAAGAGTGCTAAAAATAGCAGAGGTGCTAAACTGACAGCAGGAAGCAGACTCCATGCATCATCATTTTGTGTTTCTACCTAGTTAACTACATCAGCTCCTAACAAACATTAATGTGGGGAGGGACTTGGAAGAAATTGTGCTTGTTGCATTTACACATGCATTATATTTGTTAAGGGCGAAATACAGTGTTATCTGCAAAACAAGAAACAGCATTGTGCAGTCCCAAAGACAGAACAGAAAGAAACTATGGCCCCAGTAATCAGAATTTCTCTCCTAGTTCATCATTTGTGAGCTCAAATGTTCCCACCAGTTCCTCTTTGGAGGTCAGATTCTCTATTCCTTTGATAGCCCGGGGCATTTCCCTCCAGACACATTGCTATGTGATGGAAAGAGTTCATCATGGTTCTTACCTGGTACAAATTCACAAGGTGTGAATATCTTGTACAAAAAGCAAAGGGGACCCCTCAAGCACTTTTCTTCACCTGCAACATTATCGCAGCCTGGCAAGATATTGTCTGGGACTGAGTGTCAGGTCATGCTATGGGGTACAGCAGGGAGAGGGGGTTCAGCTGTTGCTACCAGACCCTGTGGCAGAACAACCTCTTGTGTTTTGGGCCTCGAAAGTAGAGGCAAAGAAGAGAGTAATAACAAAGTGTGGTGTTGCTGTGCTGTGGATTCTTCCCTGGCTGTCTGCCATCCAAGTAGAAGTTCCTGAAGAAAATGGGTAGAATATCACAGGGAGAAAACTACATTTTTCTGTAGGTGGTAACCCAGATCCTGCTGTGTCCCAGCTGCCCACAGCTCTTCTGCATAGCTCTTATGGCCTGGTGATTGACTGAGTATATGTGCTTTGGAGAGTTATGCCAGACAGTTAACTTTATTTTGCAAGCAAGGACCATGAGAGACATGTTCAACATGTTCTTGAGAAAAAGGTCATACAAGGGAGCAACTGTGGCTGTGTAGTAGTGCTTGAACCCCCCCAGAAATTCTATGAAAATTCTTTCACTTTTCAGCAGTTTTGCTGGGCAGATGTTTACTACATTACAAAGTGGTGCAGTTCTGAGGCCTGAAGTTGTCTGGTGGAAGAGTGTTGTTTTTCTACCAGTGGTTGAAAATTTTCCTTCTATGATGTTTACCTTTTATGCTGTTTACATTTTTTTAATTTATTTCCACAAAGATGCTCTATTCGTGTCAATGCTTTTGCTCTTCAGAAAGGAAGAGTTACTTAAGTTACATTTTTTTTTCTTTCTCTCTCTCTCTCTCTCTTTTTTTTTTTCCCTAGAGCAGAAGCAAATTTTGTAGAGTTATCTCAAGAAGCTACTAGATATCGTGCTGCTTACTGCTCTCCTACCACCTACTAAAAGTAAAAGTAACTCAAAACCCTTACCCTCTACAGACTCTCCTTTCAGATGGTGTTTAGTAGCTAGCCTAAATTACAAATTGCCTTTTGCCCTACATCATGTCATTCAGAGAAATACAATGATTTAGGTTTGATTTTCTAGTAAAAGCTGGATGGAAGGAAGAAGGTTTTAGTCTGGGTTTTTCTGCAGGCTGCCAAGGGGTCAGGTCTTTCTTTTCTTGCCAAGATGAGGCTGAGAAAGTGCTCACACCTGCTGATGAAACACCTTCTCCCCTAGTCATTTGCCGCTTCAGACAGTAATGGAAGAGCTTGTGATGCTACTGATTGCTACCAGTACACTCCATTCCCTGCCCATGCCCACCAGAGCTCTCTTCCCCCTCCTGCCAATAGAGAGTTTTGTACACTTGATTTTCAGGTGTTGTGGAGAGCACAGGTGGACAGTGGCTTGAACCCATCAATGGCATACCTCTTGCATTTCAGGGGCAGGAGCTTGCCATGCAGTAGTGTCACTACGAGCATTCTCACCCCAATCTGACTTCACTGGCAGCATGCACACTCTGCAAAGCAAAACCCAGCTTGCTGTAAGAGCTGAGCACTGTGGCCTCTTGACCTGTGTGGTGTGCAGCTAGTCTTACACCTCGTCCATTTTAACGTTCTCATTGCAGTGGCTGTAGTCTGGAGATGGGGGAAATTTGGAGGGCTTTACGGAGGGTTGTTTTTGCATCAAGCTGACCCTTGTCACAAGTAGGTCACAGATCATTTCAGTGGAACAGGAGGCAGATGCTCGCCAGATCAGTGATGTAGCTTGCAAAGTTTGTTCTTGTGCCCTGGGAGAGCATGCAGTGCAGATGTGCAAACAGTGACCTCATTCTGGTCGTATTAAAGACAGTGGGTGAAGCCATTTGAAAATCCCAATGATAAAGTACTTTAAGTACTACTGGTTTTGTTTTTCTAAACAGTTATATTATTACCTAGGGCTTAATAAAGTGGTAAACTGGTGTCCTTCAATAGAACAACGCTTGAGACATATAAACAAGCTATAAATCCTGAGCAGATCTTTGTGGAAAATCAGTTCCCCCTGCTTTTATGAGCTACCACCTCAGGAATCTTTTCCCCTGACTTTTGGAAAATGTCTTGATTTCATCAGCTTCCATCTAAAGCTCTGCTAATTATGGCTAGGGTTGAATGTGCCCATCCTTGAGTTTCCACTGTGCTTGTAGTAACACATTAATGTGTGACAGGAGGAAAGGAGCAGGCATGTTACAGTTGTTTCTTCGTTGAGGAACACAATGGTACCTATCTACAAGACCCACATGGGATCTATATGCATTACCAAAAAAAATCACCAGCTAAAAAAAAAAAAAAAAGGCCAGGTTTTTATTCATCTGGAGTCAGGATTTGGGAATCCATTTAGTTTGCACAAAATTCTTCTGTGCAGTGGTTGTGTCTGGCTATGATACTGTTGTCAGAACATGATGACCCTGGGCAGGAACTAGTACCTCTTTATGCTAAATTTTGTACAAGCATAGAGCAGAAAGACTGTCTCTGCCACAAGGGCTTGCAGACTAAATAAAGTTTCTTGTCTCTGGCAGCACAGCATCAGGACAGCCTGAGTAGTGTTGTGTCTGCCATGAGCTGTGAGATCCAGAAGGGCAGCAAAAGAAACAACAGTCACTGAGAGGCCGAGGGGGAGGAGGGTGGAGGTGGTTTTCTCATTTTAAATGACTTTACACAAAATTAATATTGTAACACTCTACATACTGTCTGGAGCATTAGCCTGCTTTGCCAATCTCTGCGTGAGCAAAAATAAAACAGCTTTCTAACTGGATCTTACTGAAGCCTCTAAGAGCTCTCCTGGTTTGAACTCTTTGTTCCTCTCCTGCACAGGGACTTGCAGCGAGGTGAGATGTTGGCCTGAGCTATGGGAAGTCGTGGTGCTACAGGGCTCCGGAGCTCCTCTCTACACAGGGCTGGTGGTCCACTGACATTCAGACCTCAGAAAAAAGCCTCCCTTGGATTCCTTCATTGTGAGGGATAAATGAATTACATACCCCTTGTCTGCACCTGGAAGTAAATTCCCAGCCCCCTTCCCAGTCTCTGGGACACCTAGAAAAAGCACTGGGCCTCTTGTCAGTGGCCCATGGGCTCTGGTTGATGCTCCCTCCTGCAGGTCTCTGCAAAGACGTGTGGGTCAGCTGTGTGCAACACTATGCCTAACCTGTAACTGTTTAACACCAAGCTCTGTAGTGAACCAGATTTTAGGTTATGGCACAGCCATCGAACTGTAGCTGGCTTTGTGTGGAAGATGTAAATAGTTCAGTGTGGAGTGAGAGGTTTTGTTTTTTTTTAAGAGTTATGACTCTTACTCTGGCAAAAGTCCTCCGATAGGTAGGTGGGGAGCTCTTGTTTCCCTCCACCCCTATTTCCTCTAGCTGAAAAAAAAAAAAAAAAAGAAAGAAAGAAAGAAAGAAAGAAAGAATATGAGCACCATACCAACTATCAACATAACAGAACATCTCTGAGGAGATTTGCAAGATATATGCCCAAGAAAAACATACTCTGTTCAACAAGCTGGGAGAGCCAACTCTGCTAAGGCAAAGCCAAGCCAGTTTTGCCTCAGTAACTGTAGCATCAGCTGCCACCAGGGGCAAATCCTATCAAATGCCATTGATAAAGCAAGGAAGGCTTTTGCTCCACAAACTTTCCAACACAAAAGCTGCCTCTAATACTTCAAGAGCCAGATCCAGTTCAGCAGATCTTTCTTTTTGACTGAGATTTTGAAAAGACACATACTTATCACCATGCTGCTAAATGCTGGGAGAACACAACTAACTATTTTGTTCCACCAACAAGCAAACTATAGTGGTTAATTTCAGCATGAGCATGGAGGAAATACCATGTTGAATTCAGATTTACGACATGCCCTAATACTACAGAACCAGAGGCAGATGAGTGAATATATGTGGTGCTTTCTGTCTGTCTTGCCGTCAACAAAATGTACCTTTTGAGCATGTTCCTTAAGATCTTTCCATATAAATGGTCAGAGATCTCAATTTTATGTATCTTTCACACCAAAGTGAAGCTGTAGGGAGAGGAGTTGGGGTAGGGACCTCAGAGCTAGTGCTCTGGTATATTATTGCTTTAGCTACTCAACCAACTTGGGAAGTCAGACCTTTATATTTAGATGCTCTTGCAAGAGAACAGAAAGTATAAACCCTATAAAACATTGCAGTTTGTCTGCAAGCTGCATTTTGCATCTTCATCCAGGAGCTGAATTTAGCAGCAAAGAGAAATTAACTTTACATTTTAGAGACCTGAATGCAAAATACATTTTACACAGACCTGGATGAAACAGAATTCTGACCAGGAACTCCTGCAGGGATGTGCAGAGCAACAGGTTGAAAACAGCAGCAGATGATAACTATTCATAAACTTGATTACATTGCCTAAACCCCAGGAGACAAATAAGCTACCTGTCTGAAAAGGGTTTAAAAAAAAAAAAAAAAGATGCAAGGAAGGTGAAAAACCTCTTGGGTCATCTGCAGAGATAGACCTTACCTTCACCCTCCCACGTGTGCAAAATGCTGTGTTCTGGATGGCAGAATGGAGTAAAACAGGAGGAAGAATAAACCTGACTTTGTGGGTAGGATCTGTCTGTGGATGTGCCCTCTGTGGTCTCCCTGCTTCAGTTCCACACCAGGACTTGTTGCAGTAGTACATTTTTTAGCTAATAGAAACAAAAGATGGACAGAAATGCTCCATGGAAGGAGGAGCGAAGTCACTTTAAAATCAGGTTACAAAGTTATGTGCCCTGTGGGGAGCTTCTTTAGCACAGGGGTCTCCAGGAGACTGAGTCAAAGGCAGAGGAGATGCACAGGGGCAGTAACATAGCACCCCTGGGGCATCTTGATGAGGTTCAGGAGGAGTCCCCATTGCTCTGACAAGAGGAGATGGGCAGAAAGAGGCAGGAATCATGCCACATCCCTGCAGTTACAATGGCAAGTCCTCTTCTGCTGTCAGTTCTGTTTTAGTTTTGTTTTTGTGTCACACTATTTGCTGTTTATAAGCCATTTAAGTAGTTCACCATTTTAGAAACCTGTCAAGTGTGTCAGCTGAGTGTGAAATTCACCCAAACTGCGCAGCCTTTCCTGCCTGAACCCCCTCCAACCCAAGCACCTGTGCATGCACACCTGCACAAACCAGGCAGCAGTCACATCAGCCCCTGGGGCGACCTTGAAGCTGTGAATTCCCGGGCACACAGGCTTGAAAATCACAGAGAAATCACAGCAGGGATGTAAATCACAGAGAAACCCAGGCAGTTTCCTGGATGAGGACACCTTCAACAGCACAGCAGAAATCTGCCCATTTATAAATGGATCTGGTATCTGGAGCCAAGCATCAAAGCAGTCACATCCAGACTGTGTTTCCTTCCTGCACTGCCCTCGGTCTCCGAGCTGGTGCAGCAGGCTGACACCATGCATTTGTCCATGTTTTGCTATTCCTGCAGCCCAAAGCCTCCATGACCTGTAGCTCCTGCATGGTCTGAACCTCGAGGACCTGCAGCGAACCCATCCTGAAGAACCAGGGCACATGGTGTGCTTAATCAAATCTTGTTTCTTAATTCTGCATGCTGGTGGGAAGCTGTTGTGGGGTCTGGGTGTGTTGTTAGAGCCAGCTAATCTCTGCCTCTGGTGGTGCAAGCAGAAGCTGGGTGTATGAGTTTTTTATGCAATCCATAGCATAGTGTCCCAACTGCTCCTGTTCACCAAGAAAATGCTGGGATGCCTGACCTACAGGAATGACATAGCAGCAATACCTCCCATGTACTGCTAAAGTTCAGTGTTGAGACATGTGATCCTACACCTGTCAGATTAAATAAGCTTTAGAGTAAGCGGGTTGGAGATGAAGCCAGTTCTTTTATGTGCTGCGTAGGCAAGACGCCAAAGCTGAGGCTGGTAGGATTTTTAGCGTGCCTAGATCACATACTAAGCATGCTTTTTTTTGCCAAGCAGATAGACATATCCACCCTCACAGTCACGATCGCACTTATCATTTATGGTCTCTATGGTCTCATGTTGGAGTAACGTGACTCCTCTGGTGAGCTGGAGAGGAGGCTGAGACCCCACAGCGCTACGGGGATGGCCTGGGGCTCAGCGGGATGCCTGCCTCCTGGCTGCAAAGGGGCAACGATGGTCTCTGAGACCCACGTCAGTCTTCGCAACGCACATATGTGTTGTATCTTCAAGGGTGGTTAAAAGCAAGAGGGACCCAGCCCCTTACAACCTCTTCAGCCAGAATGGTGACTTGCTTGTGAATTGGTGTGTAATCTCATCAGCACCAGCAGGTTGAAAGGACACCAACGTCTGTAAGCTGGCAAGTCCCAGGCTTCTGACTGCATCCCCCTATGTTGTTAGGGAAGTTTGTCTCCCTCTTTCTTCTGGGTGTAAAGCAAGGTGGCCTTTCCTTCGTGAATGTAGAGGCTGGGAGTTGAATACACCAGAAGCTGTAACTTGTGTCAGCATCAGACAACTTGAGCATCCTTATTTCATGACCATAGTTAGACATAACTTAGACAAAAGACTAAAGAAAGGATTTTAAGCTAACGACTGCATTTCGCAAAGGACAAGAAGCATTTTCCAGCAGCAGAGGAGCCCTGCGGCAGCCTGGCAGCTGAGCCCACCCCTGCTCTGGTGGCACGGACATCATCTCCAGCATGGACAGCTCTGGTGCCAGTGGGCAAGCTGCCATGCTCGCAAGCAAGGAGACGACAACGCAGTGAAAACATTTTGATGTGAAGCACCGAGACACTGAAATAATTTGTTGATCCAGCCAGACTACAAGGATTAAAACACAAAGCCCAGCTCTGTGCACTAATTCCTTCGTTTGGATCTTGTCTACCATTATTTTGAAAATAACAAGCAAAAAACTGGATATGATTCAGGTATAAGAATTAACACTGCTGTTATCCCAACAGGCTCTGGCCATTGCTCCAGCCATTGCTCCATGCTGACCAGCCAGAGTTTGTTCCCTTTCCATAGGAGAAAGCCTAATTTTTTTCTTCCTGCACAATCCGCTGTGTCTTGGGGAAATTTAAGTTGCTTGAAGTTGGGATGTCTGTGATACATGCAATGTAAATATGTTTTCCCCAAAGAGGGAAAATTAATTCTGCCAAAATCACAGCCTCCGTGAGTCTGATCTAAGTCCTCACCAAGCAAAAAATAATGCTTAAAGGGAAAGCCAGTGTACAGGATAGCAGCTTTGGCTTGGATGTCTTGGATTAAAACCTCAGTGAATTATTCTTCATTTCTTAATGGAGGAGTTACAAATTCATTAATGGGTGTCATAACGTTACAATCAACACCTGCTTTGCAGGACAACATCAGCATTGTATAGGTGTTTCTATGCTTATTCAACAACTTGCTGCAATCAGGGATGTTTCCCCAAGCTTTTCAATGTCCTGCTTGACAGCAAGAACAGATATTTAAGGAGCACATGGGGAAGGAGAGTAAAAAAGAAAGGCACACTTTTCTTCATAGCTGCGGAAATCTGATTAAGTTAAGCCCATAACAACCAAATTCTGTCTTTCTCCACTTCAGCAGCACACAGTGGAGTGATGTACACTGAGCCCCATGAATAAAAAACAAGGCCTATTAGAGATAACAGGAGAGTAGGGAGGGTTAATGAACTGGTTTTCTACAGTTTATTCAGACTAATGAAAACTACTTGCACATTTTTTTATGAAGTAAAACTTAGATCAGTGTCTGGTTAACATTTTAATGCAAAACATATTTTAAAGAAAAACATAGAAAAAATGTTGATTTAAAGTAACTTCTTTCAAAATCTTTCTGTGTTTCTACAGAAAATAGAAGATGTATCAGAATTTGTTTTATGCAAAATTATCTAGATTTTTTCCACCTTAATTTTATGAAGAAAACTAATTTGCCAACAGAAGACATTGACTTTTCCATCTAGCTCAGGCTCCAGTAGAACAAGGCCAGTGCTAGCTAGCTATACACAGCCTTGGAGCTTAGCCATAGTAGACACTAAGTAATAAAATTCATTTATGACTGGTGTTAAGGATTACCCAGAATAATGGATAAATACCTACTTCATGATTTACACTAACAATGTGCACTGTTCAGGCTTCTGAGCACTTTCCCAATAAAACTGATGCTGCAGAGAGGGTTGCTGTAGGACTCATGTGGACCTGATTTGGGGGATAGTGTTAAGACTGCGAAGTTTTGGAAGGAGTACTGATGTAAATTTAGTAAGTAGTGAGAATACAACATTCAAAAGGCATCTGTTTGCTGTTGTGTCACGTCACATCTTCCAGAAAGAAAAAAGAGGAGTCCTTTAGAAAACATACTTGAACTCTAACACACCTGATCATCTCTCAGGTGCCATTTAAGAGCTTGACACCCTTGATCAAATTGTAAATGTGTAGGAAAGTGTGTCTTTATTTCTCAGCCCATGTTAAGTTTCAATTCAGATTTGGGAGGAAGGAAGATGTTATCTAAGTCTTTTCATACTTCAAAGAGTCATTATGTGTGTTGTTCACTCAGAAATGCTTGTGGATTGTGTTAGACTTAAACCACAGCTTCCGGTGACATTCCAGTAGCATTAAGTGAAATGAGGAAATTACAGGCAAAATCTTGGTCACGTCAAAATGGACGTGATGTTTGCATCTAAGTGGGACTTTATGTGTTATCATGATTTGTCCTAAAATAATTTTACCTCACACTCTCAATGACACATTTTTATGCTGTGCACCCTTTCAAAAACGGTACTGGGGTAGTTCTTCAGAAGGAAATTCCTTCCCGCGTTCATCACTTTTCATTAAGAGCTGTTGTTCTGGGAGCTGTGCCATCCTTTTATTTGTTGTTTGAGATGCATGGTGATTTTAATTAAGCAGTCATTGTCTGTGTGCACCATGGTGGTTGGATTCGGTGACCAGGGAGCAATAATTATAAGTGCCCAGGGCAGCTAAGTTTTTGCTTCAACCCTTCAGTGGTTCTTGTCTTCACCAGGGAGGATCCTCTCTCCTCTTGGACAGCTCTGCCCTTTAAAGCCTTGCGTCTGACATTGGCAGTGGGCTCATGGCAGTTATGAAATGCTCATATCCAGAAGCCCTGAGCAGGAGTGAATCCTCCAGGGCTCCATGTGGATGAACTCCTCCTTTGGTGTCCAAACAACAGGATGACTACTATGATTAAACTACTATGGTTAAACAACTTGAACTACTAGCTGCGGACAAAGTGCACAAGGACACAGAGATGTTTTATTTTCTGTGACCAGTCAGCACAGGAGAAAAAGATCCTTCACCCTCACACAAGCATAGCCCATCCACTAGATGTCTGAAAAGCTGGAGCATTTCAGAGAAAATGAATAAAATGAATATTTTGAGTGTGTTTTCTCTATCCAAGCAAGAACTGCTATTCTGCATGCAAATGACAAAATCAGCAAGAAAGGGGGCTGGAAACCAGACACATTTGCTCCCTTGCTGGAAGCAGTTGGGCTGTTTACAGGGAAATGTATCTCTTTATCTCTTCCAAACCACCCAGTTCTTGTACATAAGCAGCTCACTTCTCTGACACTCACGACTACAGGAAAGGCTGCAATGAAAGCAGATGTATTTCTGGCCTGAGTGCATCTTGCTTTCTTCACCCTGAGGGTGCAGTTCTCTGTAAGTGATTCTATACTTGTCTTAGCAGAAGCCTGTCTGATAGATGAGAAACAAAAGCATTTCTATAATTTTCAGGCCCTACTGCTTACTCTCTCACCAGAGTCTGCCTCTGTGAAGTAAGCCTGTTCTGTGCCCAAACCAACATGCCAAGACATTTTTGTGCACACAGTGGTAAGCTGTGTATCTAAAGGGAATCAGTCCTTGTGGGAAAAATCTCCAGTTTAACACAGTCTGCCAGTTCCACAAGAGAGGAGGTGAAAGATCTTCTTTCCTTTGCTTTCCGATAGGCGTGCAACTGTGGAAAGAGCTTGCTT
This sequence comes from Anser anser, assembly GCF_964211835.1. NCBI lineage: Eukaryota > Metazoa > Chordata > Aves > Anseriformes > Anatidae > Anser > Anser anser. Next base: position 11,212,561 of record NC_139723.1, read on the forward strand.
GAGGAAGACAGCTAAACCCAGCCTTTACCTTTTGGGTGGGTTTCATCCGCTCACCTCAGGCATTTATTTGCTGCACCTGTGCATTGGGAGCTCCTGTCATTCACTCCCAAGAAACCCATTTGCTCGTTGCTTGGAGTGATAGAGACACACAGCTTTGTTACGAGATAGTGGATATACAGAGGATATGTGGAAAAGGTTGCAGCAGCATCTCATACTCCTGTTGTCCCTGCCTCCCACCAAGAGCTTTCCAACGTATGATTTGCTTTGTTCAGGTTCAGGCGGGGTGAGCCACCAAGGTCCCAGGAGCTTTAGGATGTTTGAAATCATGAAGCTGTGCTGTAGGCAAAAAAACTCTTGCACAAGGAAACTGTGAGGGTGGGTCAGGGTGGCAGCTTCTTAGGTGCTGCACATCAGCACAGAGTGCAGAGTGTCCCTAAGTTCAGAAGCTGTGTTACAGTACACAGATATAGGGAAATTGTCCCTGGCTCATGTTTAAGGTGACACAAATATTTGCAAGGTGCCCACGGGTTTTGGGGGACTGGGGCAGAGAGGATCTTTTAGAAAAACACCTCAGTGAGCAAAGCTGGAGGCTTACATTTATGTGCTGTTGATGGTGTGGTTGGAAAGAAACATGAGTCTTGGGAAGGTATGAGTGCAGACTCCATTTCTGCTAGGAGCAGGGCAGGAGAGGAGCTGTCGGAGGAGGAGTCATTCCCCATTATCTGAAGAAACACAAAACTCTGGATGCCTGAGAGGTGAGGCCAGACAGGCCTCCAGCTTGCAATGACAGAGGATGCAGGGCTGCCCGTCATGACAAGCCTTCCACGACAAGCCTTGGTACACGTGGTTCTGTGCTCTGGTACACTTGGCAGGACGATGGGCTCCCCGTCTTGTCCTGGCAGCAAGGTGGTGGCAGCAGGCATCACCTACCCAAAAGCAGCAGGCACCCTTCTGCCAAAACCTCAGAGGTTTGAGGTGTGTTTGTTCTGCTGCAGTCCTGTCTGCTCCATCTCCACGCCCAGCCCCTGCTGGTGCAGCGATCAGTGTGGTGTGCTGTTTGCAGGAAATACTGAGAGCTGCACTTCAGCAACAGCTCTCGGTAGGGGACTGCGCCATTGCAGCTAGCAGAGACGGGCACTGTCATGAGCATTTCCCATATTCAATACAGCAGGAAGACAGAGGAATTGACCAGACAGGAATGAGGCAAGGTGGAGAAAAAAAAAATAAGAAAAAAAAAAAAAAGGAAAAAATTGCCAACCTGTCTTTATTAATATTTTCTTTTCTGTGAAGCATTACCACTGGACTCCAAAAGACAAAGCAAATCCACAGGTTTCATTTCTCTGCTTAGAGCAGCGCCATTGCCACATCGAAAACTGCCATTTAAACCACCACCCCGAGGAAAGCTGCAGCTCCCACGGGAGAACCAGTCTCCAGAACGAAGGATTCCTTGGGGTTATGCTGACTGCAGATGGAAATGATTCATGGAATCCGGATGCTCCTTCTCCCCTAGTTCTGGATGTCCCTGAGCTGGCAGCAGAAAAATGAGGTGTCAGAAGCTCTTTTGCGTGTTTTTTTCCTTACTCACTGTCCTAAAAATCTGTGAGCTTTAAGGAAGCAGAGAATAATATCTGCCAACCATGCAGAGTGGGGAAAATAATGCCTGATCAGAGAAATCCACGTGGTTCTTTGAAGATATGCTTTTGTGACTATTTTCCTTGCTTTGAAGCAGACTGTAATTTTCCTCTGCATATGCCACTTTTTGGTGCATTTGTTTTGCATCGGCATGGCAGGCAGGAGCCCACCCACTCCACCCCTTCCTCCTGGGCTGCCCAGGTGCTTGCTTGGCTTGCAACCACCGGGAAACCCCTTGGTGGAAACATCCTCTCACTCATCTGTGTTGCCCTGCCCGTCCCCTCTGTGGTCACAGCATCCAGCACACAATCCGTGTTCACCGATTTATGTTCCGATTTACGTTCAGTCGTTTTTCCATCCATTTTTCTACCTCGCTTGCACTGTAATCCTTAGCCTGCTCTTGGCTCTGGGCATGTTTCCCCAGTGAGGTCAATCAAACAGCACTTAGTTTCTGTGGAGCGCTTTCAGCACGTATCTGAGCTGGCTGGAGACCAGAGAAAACAGGTGTTTCTGCCAGCGCAAGTGGAGTGGAGGACTTCACCAAGGCCCCATCGCCCCAAGGATTAACATGGCTTTGGAGGTGCATGCTTCTACTCAGACAGCTACCAGTCTGCAAGCTACATAATCTCTGTATCCCTTCACACCCTGTGCAAGCAAATTTCTGAACAACAACAAAAAATGACATTGCAATGGAAAACTGAATTATTCTGTGACTGCGCTGTCAAAGGGAAGCATTTTGGTATAATGTGGTGTTTTTTTTTCAAGGTCTTATGTTTGCTTTGATTTTACTTTTTTTTGACTGGAATGGTTTGACAAGTCTGACACTAAACTCTAAATTATTTTGATCAACTGTAACATGAGAGCAGCTGTCCTGAATCAGACAAAAACTCCTGCATCCCATTTCTGACAGGGCTGTAAAACGGATGGTGTTAACATGTGCACTAGAGGGACGGGTATATGAAAACTTCCAAAGTACCTTTTCATCCTCAAAACCATCTCTGGTCCAGGGGCTTCCTGAACCAGATGCAACTCAGTTTATGTGGCATCCTTCACAGTATCCCTTTTCTCTGTCTGTGACCAGGCTCCAGTGGAGCCCCCAGCATCTCCCAGCACCCACAGCACCCTGAGATGGGGATTTCCACTGCAGACCGATGCCTTGACTTTGAACCTGCCCCCTCCAGCTTCACGGATGTCCCTTTCTGTCTTACAGGGTGAGCAGTAGATGTCCACTCGTGGTTTCCATGCCACTCACGGTTTTATACATCTCCATTTCATCCTCCAGACAACTCTTTCTCTTCAAGCTAGATGGGATCTTTGCTTACTAACTGTCTGATGTTCTTTCTTTTTTAGCGATATGGAAAGTGGCACTGGCCAAATTTAGCGCTGTGCAGCAATTGTTTTCTTTCCAAAAACAGGCCTCTCATAAAGGGAAATACATTTATATTTTCCATGTTCTACTTTTGGCATCACATGTGAACTCTTGAATACAAATCTCATTTTTCATTAAGTAGATTTCAAGATGTGAGTCAGCTTGCCCTTTGACCTATGTTCCTTTCCCACCATTTGGGTTTGTGAGTAAAAAATAAATAAATAAATAAAATAAAAGGTAAAATAAAATACTTTCACTTTCTCATTTTCCTAGCACTTTTGATGAAGGGAAAGACATAAATTTAGAATCTTGTTTTACTCATGGACATCACTCTACCATTTTGGAAAGGTAACGCTCCAAGTGGAGAGTTTATATTCTTACAAAAGCAGAACACCTCAGAAAGATATAAATCTTTTCTGCTAAACCTACTATATTCACAGTAAAACTGGCTTCTGTGCCTGTTTTCTCCACCTATTTTAAGCCTCGTTTTTTTTTCCTGGGGGAAAAAAAAAAAAAAAACATGCCTTGATGTCCACAGAATGGGTGTGCACAAGTGATATCCTAACCTATGGTTTTCAGTAGCATCCTCAAAATGTGTAGGAACTGTACAACATCCAGTCCTCTGGCTTGCTTGGGATTCAGGTGGGTGTCTCCCTCAACCTCAGATCACGCCTAGCCATCTCTCCCTCCTGTCTTTCAAGCTTCACTTGGGTTTTCAGGTAGTTTTTGTCAAAACTGAACCTGCTGCTGTGAAACATAAGGGACTGGAGGTCATGAGGTGTAATGATAGTGGGAAACCTTTGAAAGACCCTCGTTTTCTGCAGCAGAGTGAAATGTGGCTTTGGTGCTCATCGGTGTAGGTAAAGCTAATCAACCCCATCACAGAATAGCAGTCACAGAGATTCATGGCTTGGCTTCAGATGCAGAATGAGAGAAAGGCTGAGGCTGGCAGTGACCTCTGGGTCCACCTGGTCCATTCCCTGCTCAGGCAGGGCTACCCAGAGCAGGCTGCCAGGCCCATAGCCTGATGGTTTTGAGGATCTCCAAGGAGGGACAGTCCAGAGGCTCTGGGCAACTTGTGCCAGTGCTCTGTCACCTGCACTGTAAAGAACACCTGGTGTTCAGAGGGAACCTCCTGTACTCCAGATTGGGTCACTTCTTGGGGGAGATGAGCATCAATACCTAGCTGAAGCAATGGTGGGATATTCCTTGTATTGTCAGAGAGGACGTGTTGAAACAGAGCTGTGTGGAGTGAACCTATTCGTTTAAGGTGATCACTTTATTTTGTTGGTGATAAGAACCTTAATAAATCAATAGGCCTGCTTGGGAAATATGTATATATATATATAATATAATATAATATAATATAATATAATATAATATAATATAATATAATATTAATTACATTATATTAATTATATTATATTACAGTACAGTACATTACCTTACATTATATTACACTACATTATATAATCTTCAACAGATGGCTAGAATAAGGAGGAACATTTACTTTACAGGCTTCAACATAGAAAAGTACCAAACTGCTATGGCGAATACTCAGTTTAAGCAGGTGCTTTACATCCTCATGCTTTCAGTAAAGTCCTGAATGAGAACTTAATTCACCTACTGAATACCTAAAATCCTTGATGCTGATTTTTGTGGGATTTTTGTTGGCCTGTCCAGTCTTTTACCACATCTTTTCAGAACATGCCTGTATAAATTAGGAATGTGTGTACACACAGCCTTCAGTGACTGGGAGAAACCCAGACTGAATGTGACCAAGCCACCTGAAGGTGAAAAGTCCTGACAGCTAATTACCCGTACTGCAGTTCATGCAATCTTCAGAAGACAAAAAATCACTTTTTCTGTCATGGTGCAAAATGAGAGGGTGGAAGTGTGTGGTCAGGCTGACTGAGAGCCAGTAAAATGGAAATGTGAGCAATATTCCAATTTAACTCCATGGAAGCCCACTAGTTAGTAAGTAGTTCAAGTATTTTAGTGCCTGCTGTGTTGATGCCTACAGGGAAAATACTCTAAGTGCTTTCCCTTTCTCACAAAGAAGATTCCATCTATGTTTTATTAGGCTGTCTTGTCACATCCATTATAAGGCATGACACAGCCAGTGAGAGAAAGTACAGTGGTGATTTTTGTCATGTATTTGAGCAGGAGGGCTTTTATAAAGGGTAGAAGACGCACACGCATATATATGCCTATCAACAAACACATAGAAATGTAGGTCAGTTAATTGTGAAGATGTAGGTGCCTTATGCTGGCCTATGCTGCATCTGATGCACGTTTTTAATGCCTGCATACATCAGATCCAAGCATTATGTCAGTCTGCTCACCTTAGCACAAGCAGGAGAGAATTATCCTTATTGTGAGAATATTAGGCCATTAATGGGAACAGCTTTTATAACCACTTTATTCAGGTCCATGGCTGACCAGCTATTTTGGGAAATAGCAGAAAACAGACTTTTAAGTTTTTTTGCTCCCCAAAGTACACTGTTAATATTGCATGCCCAAAAAAAAAAAAAAAAGAGTAACCAAAAACAACAACAAGAGAGAGCCCTGAAGAATGCTGTGTTGTTTTTTTTTAGCCCCAGAGCCATGCAATATCCTGCTCCATGCAATATCCTGCTCCATGCAATATCCTGCTCTATTCAAAAACACAGAGGGGAGATAGGATAGGATTGGAGGAGCGATAGGAGAAATGTTCCACAGGCTATTAATTTTATATAAAGACCGATTTTTAAAGGTGCATGCATAAATTTTTATGCCTGCATGTGCTCAATGCAAATTGTCTTCTGCATGCACAGAACAGCAAGATGTCATTTTCAGATTAAGACAGTGTCCATTTGTGATATTTTAGTTATCCAAAAAGCCAGTTTTCCTTTTCCGAAACAACTTTAGCAGAATATTTTTGTTCAGCGGAAATATTCTTATGTCCCTCAGACAGCTCTGTGTGTGTGTGTGTGTATGTGTAGATCTGGATACACAATCAGCGTAAAAGAACATGCAGTGTGTTGCAGAACTTCTTGACGTATGCAGCATTTGGCTTCTTTGCCTCTCCAGGGTTCGTTAATCCAGCCTTCCCCTTACCAGTTCCCATGTCTCACTTTTCAATAGGAGTGGTCCAGGCAGCTATCTGACTCTATTTTGAGTGAACCTGGTTTAAAAAATGTTTTTTTTATCTTCTTTGCAAATGTTGTGCTTTCACTTAAAATCCCTGGTTTGAGATCCAATATAAACACAAATTATTTGTGCTTAAAGAGCATCTTCCTTTATGCCCCCTGAGAATGAGACACAAAGGTATGAAATCCCTAGAAAGTGGAGAATTCCCAGTAGGACACCCAGAAATGGAACAAAGAAATGACTTTTGGGACTGAAGGAATCCCCAGATGTCTTCCAGTCCAACCTTGCAGCTGCTGAAATATTTAAATAACAAAAACATGCTTTCTATAAGTAAAAGTTGAAAACTGTTGTTCCAGTAAATGCTGTGGCTGGTGTGGTTTTGGCGTGGCCTGCCTGTGTTTGGTATTTCTGTCTTGGCTAGAAAATTTAACATGAGAAAACACCTGTGGGAAGGGGAACCTGATCCAGGCTAGGGAAGGGTGAGGAGCAATGCTCCCCGCCGGGCACAGAAAACTTGGGCAAGGCAACTGGTTGGTGCTCCGTAACAGGAAGGGGTGGAAGATGAGGAGAGCAAATAGTTCCTCTCCTAAAAGATCTGGGACAGCCTGCTGCTGAGCACAGGTTGATGAAAATGTTTGTGGAGGTGACCTTGAGAACCACCAGTTGCTGGCACACTATGTGGCCAGCCTGGCCACTGGGAGCCTTACAGGCCATCAGCTCCTGTGCAGTGATGCTCTGAATCCCAAACAAACCAAGCAGCCTACACACCCCATTTTCACCTCAGATCAGCCCTGTGCAATCCAACCAAAACACGTCCTCCCCACAAGCCTGGGGAGAGCCTCAGCACCTGCCCCGAGGGGACATCTCCACCTGTAGCCCACCTCCCTCCATGGGTGATGCCCCTCCAACCTCGTGTGGCTTTACCATCACGTGGCGGTCCCCATCCCTGCCCCGGGGTCTGGCACGAGAAAGAGCATCTGTGTCCCTTTAACTTCCCTCTGAGCTGTGATGCCTGTGTTCTCCCCTCCTCTGGGACTGTGCACGCTGTTGCTGCTCCGGCTGCCGTCAGCCAGTGAGGAGAATTTCTCCTGCCGGTGAGCGACTGGCTGGACCGGAGCTGGCACCCTCCCAGCGGGCAGAGAGCAGGTGAAATGGGACTAGTGGCATCTGCACAGATGTGTGTGGCTGCCTGCATGCTCCTGTGAATCCGCCACCATTAAATCCTCCATTTCTCTGACGACCTCTCTCTCTCTCTCTCTCTGAAATTATTTTTCCAAGGAAAAAAGGAAAAGGCAGACAGAAATAGAGGGCAAGAGACAACAGCTTGAGGACCAGATACTTCAGCTGCAGCATTTCAAGGTAAGGGACTGACGCCAGAAAGGATGGATTGACTAAATCTGCCCATTATTAGACATGCAGATCACACGCCTGAAAGCTGGGGAGAGCCCACCCCGACATGAAGCAGCTCTCGCTGCCAGAGCCTGTCTCCTGCAGCGCTCATACCCTGCCTGCTCGTCGCTCCCTGTGCTTGCTTCGTGCACAGGACCGTGCTGCAGGGATGGGGTCGGGAGGGTGTGGGCACTGTGCTGCTAATGTGGAGCAGTGTTGTTTATTATACATAACGATAAGACTCCGGTCGCCGTGGGTTGGGCACGCACTGCATGGCTTCGGTGAGCACTTTTCTGCCTGCAAAGCTGCGCTAAATTGTGCTGGTGCCTGTCGTTAGGTTTTGTGCGTGTGTGTGCTTTGCGGGGGGGGGGTGTCGTTGTGCACGCCTGTGTGTGTGCAGAGCATTAATTGTAGGATGAAGTTGTTAGGCATATGTGCCAGAATAAAATGGGCAGGATGCACACGCATGGAGGATGCTGATGCGTATGTGTGTGCCTACACAGAGAGGAACCTCTTTAACAGGGTGCTGAGCAGCCCCCACTCCTGCTGGACTCCATGACAGCTGCAGAGAGCACCAACTGAGAGGCATCCTGGTTATTTCTATCATTTACCCTTCCTGCCAGTAGCAGTTTGTCTTTACATTTTGTGCAGCAAAGAGGAGAACAGAAATGTACGTGTGATCTTTTTTTAACCAGAGCGCGTTTGTGGGTCGAATCTTATGAGATTATTGGTTCGTTAGGGGAGCCTGAGGAATCCAGTAATTAAAATATCTCAGAAAGATGATCAGGACTGGACAGCTTTTCCTTGCAGCGAGCTGGGCTGTGATTTAAAATATATATATTTATATATTTATATATATAGGTTGCTTGTGCCATAATATGTGTGCAGTACACCTGCTTGGGGAGGTGCCATGCCAAACGCCTCCTTTGCCCATGCCTGCACTGGACGATCAGGCTTCCAGTTACTGCCACGGGCAGGATCCTTCTCCTGCCTCTCCAAAACCCTGCAATCATGTTCCATAATCTATACATAATTTTCTGGCAAACACGATGCATTTAAGCTGAGGTAATTGATTGCTGCCCATGTAAATGCTCCTGCAGGTTCACCGTGAATCTACAGATGTCACATGTTGTCTCTGGTGCCATCAGTCAATAACACAGTAGCATTTCTCTGGGGCAACAGGAGTTGCCCTCTCATTCAGGCTGCCACGGACCACAGGCAAGGGAGGATTTCTTCTGACGACCACAGGCTGATGCAGCAGGGCAGTACAATGCCTTTCCAGTGCCTCCAAGATGCTTGCTTTCTTTTTGCTGCAAAGCTGGGTGCTTCCTTTATCACATTAACTGTTTCCAAGCTAACTGAATTATGCTTTTTCATGAAATTCTTTAAGCAGAACCCTTTGGGAAGCCAGTTCTGTCAATTGCTCTGTTTCATCAGATTTTTTGTGATATAGCTGCTGCTAAACTGTATTTTATCATCCTCCTCAGGGAAAAGCCAACCCTACGCAGTGGTGCAGCGGGGTCAGGCCCTGGGCTGGTGTAAGCTGGAGCTGGCTCCAGCCCTGCTATGCTGGTTATTGCCAGCTGAGGCTCAGGGTCGCTGCACAGATTTCTTGAGTGGCACACATAAAATTAACTATTTTCCTTTATTAGTTAGCTCACAGCCTGGAACAACAATAATCACACAGGAAGCAAAGGGTAGATCAGGGCACCAACATCTGAAATGGCATCTTCCTCAGCTAAAAGCATGGCCAGACTTAAGGACTGTAATCCTGGGTATGAGGATGAGCATCAGGGCATAACAGGAGCTCCTCCACCCCTCCATTCAGTGTCATCACTTATCACCAGAGGAAAAGCCCAAAATAAGTGCATACATATTTCTTCAGAATAGCTAGAAAAAGCGTGGTTTTTTTCCTGAATTGTGTGGATTGCAACTAATTCAGTGCAACACATAAATCCAGGTCAAAAAGACCAGGCTTGCCTAGGATGCCCTTGCATTTACTTAAAATGCTGTGAAATTGTTAATGTCAGTGTAAAGCATAAGGACTTTGCATCAGCGTTCATTAAAATCAGCTGTGGAGAAGCCTTTGAAACTAATATCTGGGTTAATCCTGTGTCTGTAGTATCTGGGTTGATCCTGCAAGTGTAACAGCTTGAGTTCACCCAAAGACATTTGTGTCAGAATTCAATGGATTTAGTTCATTTTTCTGTGCTGCTAGGGCTATTTTCTCTTAAAATGCACTGTGTAAAATAGTATGTTTGGTTACCTAATAAAGGTTCTAAAAACTACAGGGGTTCTGCTAATTTCAGACACATAGGGAAACTATCTAATAGAAATAGTTTATTACAAATGTTTATGTTGGATTACCTATGGTGTTCAAATTGCTGATGCCAACTAGTCCCCTGGCAAGATAGATGACTTACTCTTCTACCGGTTCATTTGTTTTCCCTTTGTTGCATACCTAGCTGAAAACAAGTGATCTGTGGCTGCCCTCTTGTCTTAGGCAGAACAGCCCAGCCAGCACTACCTTGAACATGGATGAGGCATTCGACAACATATTTTCCAAAGACTCTTTAGAATTAGGCCAATGGAGGACAAAAGCATGACTTGAGTATTAATTTTTTGTCCATGAGGACAAAAACATGACTCAAGTATTAATTATTTGTATGAGCTTCTTGTTTAATAACATGTGAAGCCTGGACTAGGAGAGAGCCTGGTGCAGTGTAGACTCCAAAGACTGAATGCCCTCTTTGATGACACTGAAAGCCATTTATCCTCTTGTCTGAATTTCTAGTAAGTAGGGATTTTGGTAGGCACAGAGTATCCAAATGGTGGTGCTGGGCCTTCTGGGTGCTCCTTTGAATACAGGAGGTGTATTTGTCTAGTTTACAATCAAATACCTTGTTGAAAAAGCTCTTCGTGATGGCAAAAGCATAAAGGTAATTTGAAGCCCTGTTTTTTTTGAGACAGAAAAAGTGCCAATTTGCTCTAATAAGAGGATATTTACAAAATCCCTCCTTTCCTCTCATCTACTTTAATCTTTGATACTAAAATAATCCTCTTTCATGTGACACAGGGTGTGTTTCGTTTTGTTTTTAACAGTAGGTAGACTTTAAACTTCATGCTTCAGCAGCTCATTGGCCTTGCCCTTACAAACATACCTTGCCAGGTCCATGGGAACTGGAGGTGCTTCCAGCTTCTTGCACTGCTGTTCGTAATCAGAAATGTGGGCAAAATTCCCCACATGAAAACACAGTATCTATCAACATGATGCGTTCTCTTCAGGAAGAGAACAGTTGATCTTGGTTGAATGGTTACACTGGAGATAGGATTTGTGAGCAAAAACTGCTTGCAAGAGCTTGTTCAGCTAGGCAGAACTGAAGAGGGCCACTTCTAATGGCGGTGTTCACTATTTCAAATAAATACCAGGGTAGAACTGGCTTCCTCTGTAGTTAATTGAACACAATTTCTGTAATCATTTACTGTAGCTCTGTTTGGTGGTGGCTGGTAATAAAATAAACAGCACAAAACCTCCTAATTGAATGAAAAAAAATACTTATCTGCTGCTACTTTACTATTACAATAAATCCATTTGCTGCAATTATTTTATTTCTGGAGTGTTTTAAATGTGAGGGACCTTTTTCTGTTAACAGCTATTTCTTAAAGACTGCAGTTCGTGAACACTTAATCTATAACATAATTATACCTTTACTTTGAAGTAAAAGAAAGCCTTTTTATGTTATAGATATTATGCTAAGATATGGTGTTAGCTGAAACTATCTTATCTAAAAATACATTTTAATTTGATTCTTCCACAATTGCATTGTTATCTTCATTTTATTCTAGCCCCAAAATAAATGCTGTCAGAGAATATAAATAGATGTATCTAACCATATATAGGGAGATATATATATACACACACACAAATGCAACAGTGTGGAAAAACAGAGATAACTTTTGCAAATGAAGGAATCTTGTTGTTCCTTTATGATTAATCCCTTAATGAATTTCAAGTGAATTAACCCTTAGAATGAATAGTAGCTCAGCCAAATACACACACACACAGACAAAATAAATATTTGATGATGCAATGGACAGTCTCTGTTCTCTACAGGGACAGTGCAATAGCCCCCAGATCCTCTTCTTATTAATAGTCAAGCACTCTTTATGGTATGTGGTGTCTGCTGTGGTAGCCCCAGGCTGTTCCTCTATTTTAACATGCTGGAGCCCCCTGCATCTCTGTGAGGCTGGAAGTTCCTGCCATCTCCATTTTCCATTCATGATTCTGGAGCATGGAGAGACTGAGAGCTAATTCAGAGAGAAATTTTCACTTGCAGAGCATTGGGGACCCTTGTTCAGCCCCTTCTGTGCATCAGCATCTTTGGACTGGCTACATCCTACATCCCTGGAGAGCTCACCTCCCACCAGGCTTCAAGCTGAGAAGCAAGAGGCTGTGCCTCTCTGCTAGTCTCTTTTATCACGCAGAAAAGAAATCCAGATTCATTAGGCAAAAATGGGAGTGGGAATAGGACTGTGTAGTCTAAGGAGCTGGGGCTCTTGCTATTTCTGAATTGCTCATAGGGTATGAAGCTGCAAGGTGTCCTTACAGGGAAATAGTGTTTGGAAAGGAGGGATTTCAAAAATCCCTATGTGTTTTCTTTCAAGTAGTCAGAAAGCAAAAATTTTTATCCCCAAATAAAATCTTTAAGCCATAATGCAATATTTTCTCCAGATCAACTACAAAAGTTGACTACCTCAAAGGGGTGAAAACTTTAGTCCTTTAGCTCACTTTTCTTATCTGCTTACATGCCATTGCCACATAGCTGAAAATATGGTAATTTTGCTGCTTTAAGGTCTCTAATAACACATCATTTAAGAAAAATGAATGGTAGTTTGAGGTGAAGTTCAAAGTGGAGAGGAGTTATTCTGGGATGACCACATAACTGTCCCCCTAAAGGCAGAATTTCCTTGAAACCCACTGAACTGGCACTCAGTTTTCCACCAGGAACAGTGCCCTCAGAGCAGGTCATGGCCACGCCAGCAGTTTTTGTTTCAGCCAGACTGTGTCAAAGTAGCTAGAGGATGTTTACATCTTGCTTCAGTTCCAGCTCTTCCTAATGGACTGATACGTGCTCAAGAATGAATTCACATGACCCAAATTCGGCTTTTCGAAACAATGAACTTAAGAACCCTTAAACCAGAAAAGAAAGGAAACCCTGAAAAATAGCTTTTCTTTTTGTCTCTTGACTGATGTGTGTATGTGGGAAGGAGTGATAAACTGGAGCTGAGGACAGACTGAATGCAGAGAGGAAACTATTCTTTCAGAATATAATAGTAAAAGCAACTGGGGTTGTGTAGTAATGATGATAACTTGCAAAGACTATTTGGAAGAAGATGGTTGCCAATTTTCAAAACCTCAGATTATGAACTATTGCAAAAGAAATTCATTTGATTTTGGTTTTATTTGTTTGTATGTTTGTTGTTTATATTATATTATTATCTCTCAAATCTCTGCTTTGATTCTTTTGAAAGCATGGAATGAGTACTCACAGGGAAAGCCAAAGAATACCTAAGTTTCTGGCTCCAGGAGGTAACAGCATGATCTAACTGTTTTCATGCGTGTGTTTGTAAAAGAGGCTCCTATTTAATTTCCATGCAACCACACCAGGTTGAGTGTCCAGATACTTTGGCTAGCTTAAAGCTATTTCTTACTCCAGCTCCAAAACTCTCTGGGAAAAAGAGAAAATCTCACAGAGTTGTACAGTAATTCATGTGTGAGAGGACCCCACAAGTCTACTCGTGCCCTCACCAGCAGGAGCAGGTTGATCCCATCCCATTGCATTTGGACTCTGGCCCAGGATGGAGATCCCGTGGCCTACCTGGGCAACCTGTTTCCAGGCCAGGACACCATTCTGGGGACCACGTATGCCCACGTTGTGGCATCCTATCAGCAAGCTGTGTCCCTGTGCTGTGCCAGCATGTACCCACAGGGACAGTCCAGTCCCCTCATCCTTCCTCTCTCCCCCGCAGCAGCCGCTGGCAGATGCTCGCTGTTGGTTCTCCTTATGGCGCTTAATCCCTCCACAAGTGAAATGATGAATAATTGCACAGAGGTATCACTCTCACAATGTCTTGAAGAGCTCTGAAACCTGATGTAGACTTCCCAAAAATAATGAAAAATAACCCCCAGCTGTTCAGCTTAGCTACTGTGGTTGTTTTCACCTGTTACTTCAAGCACAACTTCCTGGTAGCCCAGACATATGAAAAATATATGTAGAAAACAACCTCTGTTTGAGTTATCCTTCACCTTATTGTTGTTTTTATCTCACTGTCATCTCAACTCTTTAATGAATATTAAAAACTCTTCCTTGTATCCATCCATACCTATGATCCCTTTCATTGAGACTAATCCATGCAGACCAGAGCTCTGTGGCTAACCACTGATCTCAGCAGAAGAGACACAAGTTTTTCTCCTTCTCCTATACAGTCTTGACAATGTCTCTTGCTGTGTTGGGTTTCCTTTCAGCTGAAGGAGCTTGGATTTTATTTCTTCTTCTTCATCTTTGTATGGAAACAACTGTCTGCATGGTTTACACTGTTAAATAAAATATGGGACCTGAGCAATTTAAAAGCAAAGCACACAAAATATTTACACTGGTGATCTTGCTAATGGATGGGAAGCTTACACTGGGGAGGTAAAACAATTGGCTTTTTTTCTTCCCAAAGTGTTCCTAATTGGACATCTATCTGTACAGCTGCAATTTCTGCTCCTGAGAGTTTTTAAACAGACAGAGCATGTGATGTCCGTGAAGGAGCTCCAGCGAGCAGCGCACCCATCCCTCGGGCAGCCAACTGCTGATGCGCCTTCCCAGTGCATCTGCAAGCCTGGAACACTGATCAAGATCCCCTTGCCCTCCCTGGGACACAAGCTGGGCTCCACCCCATCCCATCCCATCCCATCCCATCCCATCCCATCCCATCCCATCCCATCCCATCCCATCCCATCCCATCCCATCCCATCCCAACCCATCCCACATAAGCACAAACAACACAGGCCACACTGTGTTTTTTTCACCCACTCCTGCCACTACATCTCACTGCTCACAGCACTCCTACCTGCAGTGGTGTTGTGCTGAGCATGTGCTTTGAGAAAGGGAAAGGAATAAATACTCGGGGGGGGGGGGGCTGAAGGGCTGTCAGATGTGCCAGCTCTGGCAAACAAACAAGGGGTGAAGAATATCCCCGCAGTGTCTTTCAGCTGCAGTGATTCCAGGTCGTGCTTATGATACCTGTGGTGATCACGGTTTTTGTTTTATTCCCCCACCACCCTGCCCGCTCCTGCTGCTCCATGTGTGACTTTTCTGCAGATCACTGTGCCTCCTTCCGAGGCATAAGCAGGGGCTGAGCAATGGACCCCACAGCAGCATGGCACTTCCCATGTGCATGTTGACTGACCACTGGAAAACATCTGCGACTGTTGGTCTGAACGTGTGCTTCTCAAAAACATATTTAAAACATCACTTCCTTGAAATATTTCTAAGAATTATTTTTTGTTTAATAAAATCTTGACACTCTTGACAATATGCTTAATGGACATGCTCTTTAGTCTTGCACTAGCTAAGCTCCACCAGATAACACATGTTTTTTCATGGAATTATACCTACCCTAGCTATGACATTGTGGCTGAGGTCAAGACTACAAGCAAGCTGACAAGTTTTTCAGCATGACTTCATTCCCTAATATGAGCAGTGCTTGTATCTTATCTGTGTATCATGCAGACATGCTCTGTAGGCTATAACAAGTATCTCAGATGAGGGAAAAGGCAACAGAAAGTTTAGCTGCTAAGCATAATGCTGTCTCCCAGATCATCACAGAGAGCTGGAAATTGCTGCCTGCTCTGTTCCACGGCCACTCATGCTGTGCAAGGACACATCCAGCTCACAGCAAAGCAGCATGCCAAGGACCACGCTTTATCTCTGTGTCAAAATGAAGCTACCAGAAAGTGAAAAACTCAGGAATACATCACTCAGGAATACATTTTGATAAGCTGCTTTTTTTTTTTTCTTTTTTTTTTTTTCAAGATGGATCCGCCTGTCACATTAGCTTATGCCCACAGCCCTTCTCTGAATTTCCATATTTAATTATGGATGGTTAAGGGCATCTGACTCACAATATGACCGTGCAAACAACTTTTTGTTCCATTTTTCAGAAAGCAAGGGATGTCCTGCTGGCAGAGGAGAGGCTGCCTTAATGCAAGTCCCAGAAGCTGCTCTGCCCATGCTGGCAACTGCAATGTGACTGGCAGGTTGGATCCAGCCCTCAGGGGTGGCTGCACAGTGTCCTGACGAGTAATGTTTGGGGCAAATAACTCATTATCACGTTGGCAGATAAAGGAGGGCGTTTGTTACCATGTCTTTCACAAAGGCACACATAGATTTGAGAATATGATGCATCCATATTTTGTCCAGGGTAGAAATACTGTATGCATCTGAGGGAAAAAAAATCTCTTCATTCCCAGCACTAGATTGTTAATGCCCAGTGATCTCCAAGCCCCAAAACCCAAAGATTTTTGGCAAAACTTCAATTTGACAAATATTTCAGTAATATTGCCTTTGATGTAGCACTACTGATTTCAGCACAAGTACTCCGGTGATCATTATTGCCCATTTTCCACAGCACAGAAGTGCATCAGTACCCTGAATCATCTACATCCAAGAGTGTTTCTCAAAATCAGACACATTTTACTTGAGTAGGCTGTCTTTGGTCAACTTTTCACCTTTGTTTCTTCTTGAGATTATCATCTTCCTTGAAAATCTACTGAGCAGCCCGACAAGCACTCCACTTTAGCGAGCACTGCTCTTAAGAGTAAGAGTACACTGCTCCTGTAACCAATTGTAAATATTCAAGCAAAGAAAAAAACAAAAATCTCAAAATGTAGCAGTACTTCAAGAACTGGATTTATGTTATCATAAAGAGTCAAATAGCAAGCCTGGTAAATTCCTCTGGGCCTCAGGTTAAGACATGGCCTTTGTGTGGCACCAGAAATGTGTTTTCTTCATGATCTATGTTTATGGAAGGAGACCCAAAATCAGTAAGACTGATGGGTTGAATATATCACCAGCAGGGACAACCCAGAGGTGGTAGTTATGGTCTCTTAGAGGACATAACAGCATATGAAAGTGATGCTAAAAAGATTTACCAATTATAATAAAATGTCCCCCAATATTTAAACATCTGATGCAACATTAAAGCAAAATGCAGCGTTGAAAGTAAGATTTCTTTTTCAATACAGCAATTCTGCTACGTGTATTCAAGGGGTTATGCCTTACTTCCTTGCCAGTGCGTAATGTAAACAACTTAAAGCCCTTGGGTTTTACTGTCCTGAAGTATGAAACTGGAATTAATATCACGAAAGGGAGCTGTGCACCACATTTACGGCTGTCACTGTGTCTACTGCATTCAAGCATTTGGCACGACTTCTTCCTGTCCTGTCCAACATCTGTTCGCTTATTTCTGTCCTCACCATGATCTGTTCATAGAATCGTGACCTGTTTATTTGTTAGTTTGTTTGTTTGTCTGTTTTCCTTTTAGCAGGGTGAAGAAAAGTTACTATGCTGTCCTACAGTTAAGCAAAATAAGCACAGAGCTGACAGGTATCTCTGCAATCTCATTTGTGTGCAGAGAAGCCAAATCACCTGAGAGCCACGGTGACCTAGTGCATTGTGAGCCCAGTGCCCTTTCCACTTCAGTAACAGAGAGACTTTTTAACGACATGATCTAATTTCTGCTGAAGGATTTAGCCTGAAGAAATTGTTCTCTCCCAGTAAATGCAGGAATAGTTACATCAAACTGTACATAGTGTAGCTGCTTGCTGCACCGGTGAAATGTTGCCTTCTAATAGTACAGAATATTCACATTTTGGTATTGGAATAAGCTGAAAAAAATGTTTTTATTTTTACAATAATATAGCTGCTCACTCTTGCAGTCCTCTGTTATTTCTTCATTTTCTAGTCATACAGCACAACATTGGTGCATAGAGAAGCTCCAAGATGCAATAGAAAGTTAAGGCTCTTTTCATGTTTTGAAGGATGAGGAATGCTGAAATACTAGCATGGGACTAATTTAATTACAGACTGCTGAGTAAAGCAAATGCATAAGATTGTTAACCTGGAGCAAGTCATATAGCAAGCTGATCTGGAGCTCCATCCCCATGACAGCATTTTCCATTAAGGAGATTTGAGGAACTCCTCTACTTCCTGGGGTAAGATTTGGCAAGACTTTTTCAAGGAGCATAACACAAATTTTATAGCTGTGGAGGACAGCTGGCAGTGAGCTTTCATTTCCAAGCCACATTTGGCTCTGTCCTGCCTCTGGCTGGCCTGTCTTGATGCTGGGCTGGCTGCTTCACAGGGCTGCCTCGTGCCCAGGAGCTGAAGCGAAGCATCCAGCACAGCTCTACCACCACCTCCCTCTTCCACCCTGCATACCCTTGGTCTCTTCACCTCTGCCAATGCCTTCCCTAGAGGTTTATGATGAAAATTCCTTGGGAAAGGTTAGCTCGAAGCAGGTGATAGATTATTCCACTCCTATCTACTGCCCCAGCACTGTGCCAGGAGTCTTGTAGGGGAGAAAAGGTCCCACAGCCGGCAGGATGGTTGTGCATGGTCCCCTGACACGTGCCTGTTTCCCTGCCTATTGTGTTTGCAATGGGTGTATAAATACATGTAACCTCACCAGCTTGGCGAATAGATGCTCTGAATTTCAATAAGTGCTTCTCACAAATGTTTCCATTTTTCAGAGTCTTCTTGTCTGGATTCCTCGGCATAGTATTTAATGATTACCTTCATTTTCATCTCGAAAAGGAGAGCCACAAACATCAAAGCTACCACTTTTCCTGTTTTAGATAAAATATGCTGACATTTCACCCAAGAGGGAGGACTTTTAGTAGATCATAACATTCTTGTTTCTAAATAAGTCTTTAAAAAATCCCATTGATGCTTTCCAATTTAAAATTCATGCTATTAATAGGCCAAAAAAGAGGCTTCTGGGAAAAAGAAATCACGTGATTTTGTAGCTCAAATATTTCACATAATCAAAGGCCAAAACAAAATCTGTAAAAAATATCTTACTTGGTGTACAGTGGTTGTACTGAAGGGACTGGCCTCTCATTGTCTGAACATCATCAAAGAGATTCTCTAAGAGCACATTGAAAAAAGCCTGGATTTTATCTGTCCTCCTGCAGCAAACGAGGAGTGGCTGCTAACCTAATATCTTCAGAGCTGTCCAAGTAGCACTTTGCCAAGGCTCTTTCTGGGACTTCTGGAGACATATCTGAAACAGGTTTAAAACGGAGAAGGCTGCCTTCATTTTTAGAGTTTGATCTTTAGAAAATACTTTTTTTTTTTTCCTTTTTTTTTTTTTCCAACAAAGTATCATTCAGGATTTCAGCTCTGAGCCCGCAGTTGAGTGTAATGTATGCAGCAGCACAGTTCTGCATGCAGCTGGCTGCATTTCATTTTAAAGAAAAGACAGAAAATTTTTGAAGAACCACCAGCCTTCATAGTCCTGTGAACTGGCTTTTGCCCAGCGGGTACCCCGTGAGCTGTAATGCTGAGACCTCCTAAATGCCAAAGTCAGGCACAGGTTGTTAGATGTTTAGCACCCAGGAGATGTGAAGTCAGGACGTGTAAATCCCTCTTCAACTGGCTTTCGTTGTTTATCTGTGTGTGTGACCACCTGGAGGTCCTCTACTGAGGGGACATTTCAGTGGTGCTAGTAGGCCTGGCTGATCTGATAAAGTTCCTCCTAAGCAGTAATCAGCTGGATTCAACAGAAAAGCAAAGGTCACACCAAGAAATCTTACTACCAGCCCACAAAAGGCAGCAGGAAACACTAGTAGGTGACAGTGGCAGCAAAAGGGCTAGTGAACTGCAGAAGCTGTGGCTGGAGATAGCCATCCTTAATGATTTGTGAGCACCTTAGGGGTAGCCACAAGCAAAACTCAGTTCAGATGTCCTGAGCTGGATGAAACACAGCACATCTCTAGCATCCCCAGGTGCCACAGTTGAACATGACTGCATGGTACACAAGCACAACACCCCTTCCATCATGCAGAAGTCTTCATGCATGCAGAAACCACTTAAAACCCACCCAACCATCCTCTGGTACACCGTGTATTTAAAGTCAGTAAAAGCTGGAGTCATTTATCAAGTCTAATTCACTTGTGTGTTTTGCATTGCTCTGTGTCTGCTGCCTTATTAAAATCTATTTGCCTGATGTCAAATAGGCCACAGAGTGACAAGAATAGCTTGTGCACAGATACTACGCCTATATATATGCTGAAAAACTAACAAGGAGGCCCTGTCTCTCATGTCAAAAAGCTTTCTATTTTGGGATGGGTTTGAAGGCTGCTTGTGGTGGTGAGTGTTTCTTCTTTGCACGTAGTTTGCACAAATCGGATTCTGTTCCAGCTATGAGCACCTCGTTGAGGAGGCTGATAGTGCACGTTTGGGCAGCCCCTGAAATGCTATTTCTCCGAACTGATGATTTCCTTATTAGGCTCCTCTTTGCTGGAAGGATGCATGGCTCACAGCTGGCTCCCTGAGCCAGCATTTCCAATCAGTTTGGGAATTCAAAATCAAGGCTCCCCTCTCCAGCAAGGGCTAGGGTCTGGCTTTGTCAGTCCCCCTGACTGACCAATTTTTCCACCACTATGCTCCATTATTGCCAAGGGACTAAGCCCAGCGTGGCTTTGGGCTGCTGATCATCTCCCTTTCAGCGGGTGTGCTCCAGGAGGCCATGTCCTGTCAGCATCTCTCAGGGAGGATTCGGCCAAGACACGCAGGCTAATGAGCTGCTGAAAGGATTGCTTGCAACCAGTGCATCTCCACGGGTGAGCAGCCCGGGGTGAGTTGCAGCTGGACTAGACAGTGGCCTGGTATGGTTGTCGACATGTTTTTGGTGTTGAAAACAAAACTTCCCAGAAATTTTTCCTGGTTATAAGTCATTGCTCTTTGCTGTAACAGTGTTGCACCCTTGTATACCTGTGGTTTCTGGAAGATTTTTGTTTGTTTGTTTTAATTGGCATCTGGGCTAAGAGATAATGTGCAAGCTTGTTCGAATGTACAGATATATGTTTGTGTGTGTCTGTATGCATGCTGGTAAATATATAGAGACACTTCCACCGTATACATCAAAAAGAACATATCTGATTAATTTAATAGTAGAGTGATTTTATCTTTCATTAAGTGCATTACATTTAGAGCACGCTGCTTTTGAAGCTCTAAGAAGGTTATGAGTTTATTCCTTCCAGTACATGCCTTATCGTTTGCAAGAGATCCAGACTTTTGTTCAAAGACTTTACTCCTTGCTCAACTGTCTCATTTGGGTGGTTTGAACTCTTGTTTTTATTAAAAACTAAAAATAACTTCAGGTTTAGGCACTGATTGTAAATATAGTCTATCCTGTAAAACTGATACTTCTAAATTTGGATAAACATCTAACAGATTGTCCAAAACTCACTGTCCGAAGCAGTAATCAGTAATTCAATGGGAGCGATCTAAAATTCAGATATACCTGTAGCTCCTTCTCAGTCTTAAGAGAGTTTTGTTCTCTCTGTTGCTAAAGCTATTTCCTTTTCTTCACAGTCAAAAGCTCTTCGGGAAAAATGGCTGCTGCAGGGAATTCCTGCTGGCTCTGCAGAAGAGGAAGAAGCCAGAAGGAGGCAGTCAGAAGAGGATGAGCTGAAGGTGAAAAAGCTGGAAGAAAATATACACAGGTAGGGACAGTTTCCCTTTGCTTTGCATAAGAATAGGCACTCCAAATAAAGCCAGAAACCTTCCCAACCCTTGGCACCATCCCCTTCTCTAGTAGCAGCTAATAGCAGATGCCTAGGGGAGTGTGTAAGGGACAGGCAGACAGACCCCAAATTTTACATGCCCCACATGACTTCCATGATTTGCAAGGTAGAGTCTTAGTGGTATCTTTGTGTTGAACAGACTTGGACAGATTTTTCGTATCAGGGAGCTAAAAAGGGGGATGAGTTCCCCTTTCAGATGCACTTGTATGATTCAATCAACACTTGTGGGATTCTCCATTGCTTTACACCTCCTACAGCCAAAAAGAGTTCAAAGAGCTGTGGCACTCTTTTGCACTCACTTTTCTCTGGTGCAAATGACTTTTCAAAATGCAACAGCAGATGCCACCAGCAGATCAAATATCTACAGCTTTCAGAAGCAAGGTTTGGGCATTAGAATCACTTCCTTTTATCAGTTTCCCATGGCACACTAAGTCGATGTTTGTACTCTTTTGTGTTGTTTTTTCCTTTGTTTTGTTCCAAGCAATGTACTCCAAAACTCTTAAGAAAAATGGTTTTATCCCTCACAAAACAAATCTGAGAGCTGCTCCTTCTGCCAATTAGGCTATACGATTTTAGTTTTTTTCAGCTAGCAGAAAATTAGCAGGAAGTTGGTCAAATCTGGTGCCACATCTTCTATAAACGTGCAAGCCGAAACAGCAAATGAGAAAAGAAAGCAAATAGGACCGGTAGTCCAAGACTAGCCTAGCATCTGGTAAATTTTATTTGCTTATGTCAATTTTTTTCTTGTTGTTGTTTGTTTGTTTGGGGGGGGGGGGTCAGGTTGGAATCTCTTGTAGAAATCACTGAGAAGGTTTCTTTGGGGACATATGCAAGCAGACCCACCCTGAGCTTGGATGACACTAAACAGCTCCTATGCGGAAGTAATAGATCTGCATGAATGTGAGGATTGCCTCATTATACTGGTCTCTGTCCTGTTATTACTATTCATTAAATCTAATATGAATATTTGTATTGTTCATCTGTGGTAGCATAAGGCAAGATAGATTTAATTTCATACACTACCTGATGTTTTGCTCCATAAATTAATGCAGTATCTAGAAAGAACACATGGATTAATATTCAGAAATAAGTATTGTAATACATATTTCATCCAGTGTTGAATGTCTCAAGGTGCTAAGTGCTGTGACCTCATCCAGCAAAACACTTCAGCATGTGCTCAGTTTCAGCTATGAGAGTACCACCACTGAAGGCAAAGAGACCTGTGTGCTTATGAGCTTTGCTTAATTAAAAGCATAGGATGAAAGTCTGTGTAAAACCTTTTTCCCTGTGTTTTTGTTTTTCTTTTTTTTCTTTTATTTTATTTTTCTTTAATTGCAACCATGAGAAAAAGTATTAAATATTTGGAAATAAAGGAGCTCTCTTCAGCTGTGGCCACAAATGGCAGGTCAGCTGATTGCCACTGAATTGAAAAGTCATTTGCTTGACAGCCTTGCTGGCATGCTGAACTTCCCTGTCATCTTTCTGAAGGAACTCCAAAGATAGCAAAAAGTATTTTGATTTTGATGAGGCAATACTACACCTGGACTTTAGAGATAAAAAATAGAGTTTGAGGTCATTAGTTCAATTTCAGTTGGCATCTGTGACAACATGACCCTTACAAACAGAGCCCACCAAGATAGTCTGGGAAGGTAAAAGGCAATAGGAGGAGTAAGAGGAAGAGAGAAAATGTCAAGTCCATTATCTGGAGGGGTGAAGCAGAATGAACTCATCCTGAAAGCATTTGTTTTCCTCCTGCACACCATTTTCCCCCTCTGTTCCTGGAAGGGCGTTGAAGGAGAGGATTACAGGGAGATGGTTCTTATGTTCACATTGCAGAGGAACGGTGGTCCTTTGGAAGTGCATATTAAACAAAATCATGGGTCCACAGTGAAACAGTCCAAACCCTCTCAGTGAGGCCAACAGAGGACAGACTGAGCTGGTTACCCTGGAGGATAGGAAACTACCGTACGACCAGCCATAAAGTTAAGGCAGCCAAGGCACTGTATGACCAATGTGCCAGGGATCGTGAACATTTATTAAAGTCACACTGCATCATCTGAGCAAGCACAGAGGTTGTCTTTGAAAAAGCCTTGTGGCACACGTGCTGGCTTCTCCCTTCTGGAAAATAAGCAGTTTTTGCACTTACTGTGAGAGCAAGGTGAAGTTTTCTTGACAAAGCCAGCATCCATCCTCTGCTGGCAGCCAGCACCCATACTCTGCTTTAACATGAGGGAGTATGCAGTTATGCCTTTCCTTTTGCAACAGAACATCCCATCCTAATATCAGGGAACACCATTTCTTCTGTTTGCACTGAGTGCTCACGAAGCTCCCTTTCTCATACCTCTAAGTTTGCTCCATGAACACCCATGGCAGAAAAGAAATATCAGCCTGTATTTGCAGGCCAGTCATAAACAGTAGGTCTGGCAAGCTGAGTGAACTGCAAGAGTTAGAGCGGAAGACTGAAGGAGACAGTGGCTGAGACCAGACTAACATTCGTAAATGAGGATGTGGGCTCCTGTGGGACTGTTGTCCAGAAGTACCAAACATCTCTTCCTTTGGGCAACAGTAGAGCTAGGTATGGATTTTTATACGGACTTGAAAGCCTTGAACACAGTAGAGATGCTTCAGTCCAGTATTGCTTTTTCTAATTCGTTTTTAAGTGGCTTGCCCACTAAAACAAGATCTTTTGCAAGATGTACACATGATTGCAATGTTTAGTCTTAAGCTAGTGTAACCAGTTCTCCTCCATGTGGGAGATGTTTAATTTCAATGGGGACAGCAAAAAATGCATGAATGTACAGACCACTGTTTATATATTAGATTTCCATGTTATCATGATATAACAAAGCATATACTTCAGTTTGTAGTCTACAAGGATATGCACATATGAGTAAACCTACATGAGTAAGTATAATGACTTAATGAGCTCCCTCATCTGCAAAAGTGTTTGGAAGAAGAATGCCTACACTAGTCAGGATTTCTGGCACTTCATGCCAAGTGACTGAAAAAAATACCAGCATCATAAAAAGAGAAATAAAGCAGAACAGACCACAGTAAAGAATGCAAAACAAATAATGAAATGATATCACACAATTATGCTGATAATTCCCAACAAAAGTACACAGAAGTACAAGATGAACATACAAGTTCAAATAAAAGGGAGTGAAAGATTAAGACAAAATGCAGTATTTGGATCCATCTAGTAGTGGATTACACTGACAATGACCATTTCATAATTGGGATTAGTTTAATACCTTTAGAGATTTTGAAGCATATAAACATCTTTACATCTAAAGTGGAAATAGAAGAGTAAGCAGATCTGAAGCAAGTTTTAGTCCTAGACCCCTTGCATTCATGTTTGTCCGGCTTGAGTCCTCAGAATAAAACTTATGCTGCCCTATCTGAAAATGCTGGCATTCTGTCTTTATAAAATAAAAATAATAATAATAAAATAAATAAATAAATAAAAGTAGGGACATAAAAACTGGACTCTTATAACACTGATTGAGTCCTAAATGGGCTTAAAATCTACCAGTAGAGGTAAGGATGAAAAGGCATTTCTGCTTGAAACCTGGCTTTAAGATTGGTGGTACCATTGTATAGAAGGCAGAACAGAGCCAGACATGGACTTACAAGATTTCTTGCATTAAGTCATGAGGAAGCTTTAAAACTAATTTAGTTTTCCATGTTCTCATAAAGATTCTGGGTCAGTATTAGAGGAAAGTGACCTTCCCTGTGCTTCTTTCCCATTGTTGCACTGTGAGAAAGTGATCTCCTGCTTTCTGCAGTTGCCTTAGATGTTGATTAAATGTTAGCAAAGGAGTCACAAATGAATGAAAACACTTTCCTTCCCTTGAACGCACTCGCTGAATCAGAGACATAAAACCTGTTGTTTGGGATAACATTGACACCGATGCCCAGTGAACCTTCACAGACACATTGCCGATGGCTTGTTGTAGGTGAAATAAGCACTGGAATGTGTTGCATGCCTCCCATGGTTATTTTTACCACATGACAGTCTGTTATTTTTCAGCAGTGAATGGAAAGTTGGCATTCGACATCTGGGTATTAGCAGGCAGCATTCATAGAGCACAGCAGCCCACCCACAGCCTGCTGTTCCCTCACAGTATTTGAAAGGCTCCCAAAACTATTTTGTTTTACTAGATTACATTGTCGTACGTGCCAGTGGCCTGTGTTTACTACAAAAGGTGAAGAGTTTTCATTGCTCTGAAGTTTTCAGATAGCATGTCAACACAAAATACTCTGTGGCAACATATCTCCTCACTCAAAGACAGACGCCAGCATGAGGTGCCACGAGTGGATCCATTGAGCTCCTGGAGAAAAGAAAATCACAGGGCTAAATCCTCAGTAAACTGGCATATCCCTTTAGAAATCACTGGTGCAAGTGTTTCCAAAGGCCGACGGGGTGCCTGTCAGCTCCATGGAAGGACAGACTGCTCCCAGCACAGCAGCCTGCTGGACACGTGAAGCAGGAAGACAGCATAGACCAGTAGGTGTTAAGAGGATCCTCAGACTGCTCACATATGAGAAACCTGTGGTGTTTTGGCATTGGGGCAGCTCTTAAGGTTGAAGCAGAGCAGGCCAAGATGTGTGTGTGTCCTGCCCTTTACTCAGAGTCACTCAGCTGTCAGCATGTACAGCTCCCAGCATTTGCAAGAAACCTTTGGGGTGCTGGAGTGTTTCACCCATGCCCATACTGGTGGTGAGCTGTGGTTGTTCCTCCTCCAGGAGAAGACTTTGCTTCAGTGGTGCTGTGTGGAGGAAAAGCCCTGGCATTAATGACAGTAGGGGCAGATCTGTGTTTTGGACCATTAGTACCAAGATTTTCCTTGGGAAAAATGTGCGTTTGTTGTTTGCTGGTGCCTTGCTGGTGTGGGGTGGTGGTGCGTACGTGCAGAAACTGCCTCCTGCCCAGCAGCTCATGTCCCAGTGCTGCCCTGCTGCTTGCTTCCATGCTTAGAAAAGTTTGGGAAGTATTTCAAAGATATCTTGAACTGAAGGATGCCTGTGGGAGGGACAGTGGGAGAAGTAGAGCCTCCAGCCAAGAAAAACACTTAACCTGATGGACCAACACAGAGGCCCCCTGTCAGCTCACACATGGGAGATGAGCACTGCAGGAGGAAGAGAGATGACAGTCATCTATCGACCAAAAGGTGTTTTGACTGCACAAGTCTCTCTGTTATTTTACTGTGTTTGGCTTGTTTCTGATTACCTGCTACTAGACAGAAGTCCAAATCAAGGTAGATGCAGATCCAAATGGAACTGAAGCTTCTCCAAAGCTGGCAGGATTATTGTCTCGTTATATTAGTGTGCTGGAATCTTTCCAGGTAAATGCTCAAGTCTGGGTATTCCCCAAGAGGCTGGGCTAGGTCGTGAGAAGAAAATGCTCACCAAGATGATCTGAGATGCAGAAAAGAATATTTTATTAATGCGCTAACTTATTAACAGACTATGAGTGCATCACAGATCTGTGGTGTTAGCTGGGGTCTACTCTAAAGTCTCTTCTTATTGCAGTGTCCAGCACATACAGGCACAGGGCTCGGCTGAGCTTATCACAGCTTCTGCACCTTCACCAATTTCTCTCCTGGTGTCCACTTTTTCATTTCTTTCTGATGTCAGGGTTTTATTTCTTGCTTCTTTTCCCCAGGATAAAAGCTAAGCATGTCTCAGGCTGGGAACTCTGACTATAATTCTGTCTTTCTTGCAACTGCCACTAATAGTCTTTGCATGACAGAGAGAGCATGTGTCAGACAGATGTGAGTGAACACCTTCAAAAGAGGGATCGACTGATGTCAGAACCAGCTGCTCAGACCTCCCCTGGAGCACAAGGTGCAAACCAGGACATGAGGTGCCATTGCCATAATGCTCCTGTTATAAAGTTCTCATCGATTTCCCTGCAGTCAGCCTCCAGAGAGATGTGAAGAGTTGCCATGAACAGGTGCTAGTGCAGACAGCCACATGTCATCCAAGTGCATGGCCCACAAAAGCATGAATGTTTTGTAACTTCCACACTGATAGCAGCTGGAGAAAAAGATCAGGTGTAGAGGGGACATTGTTCACTCAGCATTTTGGGGTTTTACCTAAAGTGCCAGATGCAGCTTGTAGACAGACTCTCGTCTGCCTCTGCATACTGCCTGTTTGAACAGTTGTGCTGGAGTGCTCTCCAAGAGCGAAATAACAAAAATGTCTCATCTTCCCACAGCAATCTCTACAGATTCTGCTCTCCTTATGAGGGAAGATCAAACTTTCAGCACAGGAGCAGCTGTTTGCCCCCAGAACCTCTGTCTGGTTCTCCACTAAGACTGATCAATATCAGAGTTCATCTGCTGAAGTTGCATGGATTTCAGTTTTGGCAGCCCCTGGGGACTGTGGTTTCCAAAACATCACATCCTTCCCCTCCCACAGAGCTTTTGCTGGGGTGCTTTTCACATGTGATATATTTCTTAGGAAAACAGAGAACAAAACAAAAACAGGCTAAAAGCCTCAACAACAGGAAGTCTCAGATTTCCAAAGTAACCCACTCTGTGGTATGATTAGAGAAATCCTTTGGACTTGCAGGATGATCTCAGAAGAGAAATGGGTTAAGAGTTGCTGGGTGGCAATGGGTTTGAGGTTTTTATATATGGTACAATATATTCAGATGTGGCACAGAAAGAAAAAGAAAAGAAAGAAAAGAAAGAAAAGGAAGAAGAAAGAAAGAAAGAAAGAAAGAAAGAAAGAAAGAAAGAAAGAAAGAAAGAAAGAAAGAAAGAAAGAAAGAAAGAAAGAAAGAAAGAAAAGAAGAAAGAATAAGAAAGAAAGAAAAGAAGAAAGAAAGAAAGAAAGAAAGAAAGAAAGAAAGAAAGAAAGAAAGAAAGAAAGAAAGAAAGAAAGAAAGAAAGAAAGAAAGAAAGAAAGAAAGAAAGAAAGAAAGAAAGAAAGAAAGAAAGAAAGAAAGAAAGAAAGAAAGAAAGAAAGAAAGAAAGAAAGAAAGAAAGAAAGAAAGAAAGAAAGAAAAAGAAAGAAAGAAAGAAAGAAAGAAAGAAAGAAAGAAAGAAAGAAAGAAAGAAAGAAAGAAAGAAAGAAAGAAAGAAAGAAAAGAAAGAGAGAGAAAGAGAGAGAGAGAAAGAAAGAAAGAAAGAAAGAAAGAAAGAAAGAAAGAAAGAAAGAAAGAAAGAAAGAAAGAAAGAAAGAAAGAAAGAAAGAAAGGAAGGAAGGAAGGAAGGAAGGAAGGAAGGAAGGAAGGAAGGAAGGAAGGAAGGAAGGAAGGAAGGAAGGAAGGAAGGAAGGAAGGAAGGAAGAAAGAAAGAAAGAAAGAAAGAAAGAAAGAAAGAAAGAAAGAAAGAAAGAAAGAAAGAAAGAAAGAAAGAAAAAGAAATGGAAAGGGGAGAGAGAGAGAGTAACATAGCTAATTGCCTTGGTTCTGAAACTCAACCCATACTTAAAAGAGCAGAGTTGCTTAAGTGATGGTGATCTGAATACAAATTTAAGGATCTTCTACTACTCCTAAGCATTGTTAGTCTGTAATTATTTAGAGATGCCTATGTATCTCATAAAAAAGACTAAAGGATTGACTGTTCACTATGAGAACAGACTCCCTCCACTCCAGCTATGTCTGCTGTCCTCTGATATGTCTACCACATATGGACCTGCATAAAGACACCCATCTGACTAATCTGGCAGGAAAAAAAAAATGTATAGGAAATTTCAGACCTCCACCAATAACCAGTACATACCAAGGAATTTCTACAAGTGTCTCTGACACTTCATCCGTGTCAGTATGCTATAGATTAGGAGACATGTTCCTCAAGAAGGAAGACACACTTAGGTTTAAAATCTGCTCTGGACAGAAGAGGTTTTTGAGGACAACTTTTTCAGGGAAACTAACACACTGTAAATTAGCATCAATTTCCATATGTATTGAAACCTTTAATACAGTAGAGCACATGCTACAGCCCCTGGTGAAAAGGGCAGTTACAATCTCTTAGAATCATAACATCATTGAGTATCCCAAG
This sequence comes from Anser anser, assembly GCF_964211835.1. Classification (NCBI taxonomy): domain Eukaryota; kingdom Metazoa; phylum Chordata; class Aves; order Anseriformes; family Anatidae; genus Anser; species Anser anser. The sequence continues at coordinate 11,241,956 of NC_139723.1, forward strand.
TTGGACCCACATGGATCCTCGAGTCCAACTCCTGGCTCCACACAGGACCACCCAAAAACCTGACCCTATGACTGACAGCACTATCCAAACACTTCTTGAACTCTGGCAGGCTTGGTGCCATGACCACTGTCCCAGTGCCCAACCACCCTCTCAGTAAAGAACCTTTTCCTAACACCCAGCCTGACCCTCTCCTGTCACAGCTCCGTGCTTTTCCCTTGTGTCCTAATCTTTTGACCAGATCCATCAAGAAAAGAGCAATTTTGGTCATTACAGTCATGCAGTAATGTGGAAGCTACAGATTGCCCAAGTCCAGGTTTCTGTTGCCATACTAGATGAGATCCACCAGTAGTACAAAACTTCAGGCACTCCTCAGTTTTAATATTTCAAAGCTAAAAGATTTACATGACTCTGTGCGATGCTGTTTGCAAGATGGGAAAATCTCTTCATCTATTTACCATACATACTGGACCACCACATCCCTTCTGTGTGCAGAGCCATCTAAGATTTTCTCACTTCTTTTAAGCCTAGTAGAACTGACAGGGGTTTCCTGAAGCAGTAAATTGTGGGATAGCATAAAGAGTAGAAATTGTTGGCTTCATTACATCTGAATTAAATCTTTATCACAGGCCAAATTAGATTGTTTCATTGAGTAAAACAGAAAGGACCAGTTTACATTCCTTTCCTTGTTAGAGTTAGGCTTATCATTCCTGGACATGGCTTGGCTGGAATCCTGGATTGGTTGGCTTGTGTGCAGGGCCTAGCTCTACAGTTCCTTCCAGACAGTTAGTTGGACGTCTATGTGGCATTTGGTGGCTGGAAAATAAAAATAAATAAATAAATAAATAATCAAGGAAATTCTATATCAGAAAGACATGTTCACAAGTGGGTGACATACACTTGAACAATTTTGAAACAGATGAGAAACCTGCAGTGTTGTTTACAAAGAGAAGGCACAGAGCTAGGTGACAGACCCAACTGAGTTTTTTATGTTGGTGTTTCACAGTGAGTATTTAGTCTGTGCTCAGCTTTAATGAGAGGCCATTACCCTGCTCTGCCAAGCCTAAATTTAGGTGCTGTGTATGACAAGACCAGGACATACAACGTACACATGCACACAGAGCTAAGGAAAACACAACTGTGACTTTGCTCCTTATTAACTCCCTTCTCCCAAAGGTACAGACTCATCCTGTATAACTGCAGGAGTTTAAATAAGAACCTCCATTTAGAGCATTGTCTCCCCATGCTCTCGGTGAGGAAAGAGCATCACCTGCAAAGCCTGTGTAAGTCCATCTACTTCCCTTGAGGATGGGTGTCTCAGTTAAGTGCTTCAAATGCAATGGGTGGTATTGAGGCCGTAATGCTCCTTCCTGCACAGGTATCCTCCACAGTGCCACTGGGCACTGCTGTGATGCAAACAGTCATCAATAACCATTAATAATTTATCTATCCGGTTCATTACGTGTTGTATTGCCCAGGCCCTGCCCCGTAATCCATGCTAACAGTCAGCACTTCCATGCATTTCCAGAGACCCGGGGTACCTCTGTGTAGGCAGAAGTAGCTACAGGAGGAGCAAGGTTCAGTGTCTGGAGCCACCCAGTGGGCATTGCAAGTCTTAGCCTCTCGTTTTTAAAATCCGCAGTTTGAAGAGCACGTCACCTTCCCAGTGTTGTTTTTTTAAACCACTGCAGTATGTGAATTCTCAGGAAAAAAATAATGCAAATCCCAGCTGGTGGTCGGGAGAAGACAAAGACTGGATGTGCAATCAGGAGTCCCGACTGATAAGAAAGGGACAGCTGTTGCCGATTTTATTGAAAAGTTGCAATTGAAGAAAAAGGAAAAGCCCCAAGGAGGGTGTTTCAGCCACATTCAGCAGTGGACAATAGTCTGCTGGCACGTGTGTCACCTTCTCACTATAGAAAAGTGCATGTCAGAAAAATTCTTGTAGCTGTCCAAGAATTTAATGCACAAGCGATACAGTCAGACTGACTATGAAGGACACTCAGATCAGCACGTTACAAATGTGAAGCATGCTCAGAGCCATGTACATGTATGAGCTTTGTAGGGTGAAGTGATACATGCCTCTGCACTGTAAGGCACTTGGGAATCACGTCCATGCACCAGATTGCTACAAGAACTCAAACTAGAAAAGTGATTTGGTATGACAAATGTGCAGAAAGCCAATTAAACAAATGAAGTGCTTGAGAGAGAGAGATGAAATAATAAGTGAAGAAAGTGTGAGGAATTAAAAAGCAAATGTATATGGATAAAAACAATGTCAAAGTCAGACTTGTATGGCATCTACTGAGACCTGTTATTGTTGCCATAGGCAGGAAAGAACTTGACAAGGCTGTCAGGTGTACTGCCAAACAGTAGGAAAAAAAAAAAAAAAAAGTATTTTGAAAAAAATAACAACATAAAAAATGTGTTCAAGGCCAGATAAAGCTGAGCTTTACAACTGATTCCTTTGTAATTGGCACTCTGAGCTGCAATTAGATCAAATTAAATGTTGTAATCTTAGGTTGTCAAGGTCAAGCAACTGGAGTAGCTTATGACCTTAAAATGACATTAATAGTCTAAAAGAAAATTTGGAGTGGGAGGTGAAAGCCAATTTAAAAGACATTGGAGTCAGATTTGGACAATGTCCATGTTTCTCCTTACAAGTCCTTCAGCTGATGAAGACCATCTGATACAAAAGGAGTCATAGCTATGAGACAGTGGAAGCGAAGTATACTGAAATGATCCTAGCTGGATACTATGCATGTAGAAGAATCAGTGGAAAAGGGTTTGACATAACCCAGGTGTCATTGACATGAGACTGCCTGGGCTTGAGCTATCTGCTCTACCTCCTCTATAGCTGTCAGTCTGCATCAAGAGAGACTCACCTCAGTATGGTAACAAAGTCCTGAAAAGATTGGTAAGCTAAAAAAAACACATTCTAAGGAAAAAAATACACTGAAAAAGATGAAGCTGAGTCTGAATAACTGTATAGGTGGTGAGACAGAAATTTCAAAGGACGGTGAAATATACTGTAGATTGTAGTGATCTAGAAGTCCTGGTAGAATGGTACCATGTTCCCTTTGTCACAGGCCCAGCAAAAAGTATTCAGTCCTTCATATTAAAGATAGCTAAGTTATGCCTACTCTGTACTAAAACATTTGTACTGACCCAACTGCATGAGAAAAGCTTCCCTTTGTGGATTTATTTTTTACCAGCAAGGAGTACAGACCCTTTAAAGGAATGAGCTCTACAGGCAGAGGTTATTGTAACCCTGTATAACCACCTCTCTACTGGAAAACATATTGAAATCAGAAGTGTTTAAAAATAGTCACTAGTGTCATTTGGATATCTGAAATGAACTTTCGTTCTTCAGAATTCTTCAGGTTCCTCTCTTGTTTGACAGTGACAAGACAAGAAATAGGTGCTTATTAACACAAGCGGACGGTACTGCTAGAGAAAGCATGACAGAGCAGCCTTTATCTGAACAGAATGAATCACACTGTGACCGGACATGTGCTGCTGACAGTAGGTCTGGCTCCTGATGGTCACACCATTCCTAGGTCTCAAAGAAGCATGACTTGAAAGCAGAAAATTAATGTAGTATTTGGGTGGTGTGTAAAAATTATCAGGTGAAACTCCTGCTTTAATTCTCTAATATAGAAATGACAGAGTTATGCAGGGTTAAAATGTTCAGCAGCATCTGCTGCATGCAGGCTCTGCTGCAGATGAATTACAAAATCCCCCAGGTAGATCTAAACCTGGGTGCTGATTGCATTGCAGCTGCAGCACGATGGAGCTCAGACTGGAGCAGCTCTGTAAGTACTCACTTAGTTGACCACCTGCCCTTATGGCTGCTGGTGGTGTCTAAGCTAGCTCAGGTATCTCACCATGACATTGCATAGTGCTGAAAGCAGTGCAGAATTTGATGCTTCAGCATGATTACATCCAAACCAGAAGGCTGGCTTCATCCCCCTGGTTGTGGCAGGTACCTCGTGTAGGACAGGCACAAGCTGTAGCATGGTCTTCCCAGCCATTATATGACCTTCTGTACACACACATCTGCCTAACCTCTGCTGGAGTCTTGGTTGCTGCAGCCTGACTCATCAGGGCTCAAGCTGTGCAGGCTCTAGGTGGGTACAGCACATCCATCTGTGCTGAGATCCTGCTGCTGCTGGTGCTGAAGGGTTGGTTTGAGGTGCCTCAGGCCTGTGGAGTGACACAGCTGCATAATTAAGTGGGTAGCTTTTGTTGATAATTCCTGGGGGTGCTTTATTTTTTAATTCAGCTGTCAAAGTCCAGTTCCCAAATGATTCGTTCATCTCTTTAAAGTGCTGGCATTTTTATTTTTATTTTTTTATGCCTATCCGTTAATAACCGGGCTTGCTTTGTTTATGTCTGAAAGAGCTTCTTTTAGTCATTTTTGTGAAGGAGAAAAATCTGAAGCATACTAAATCCACAGTGCTTTTGGACAGGATCACTGACAATGGCAACGGCATTTCATGGTTTTTGGTGCAAACAAATGAAACATTGATTTTTGTGGCTTCATTTGCTCCTGCACTCCCTTGTGTCTTCTTTTGCTCCTGCTCTTGCTCAGTCTATGCAGTGGTCCAGGAATCCTACCTCACATTGGAAACAGGTCCAGCACAGATCTGTCCATCATTCCACCAGGCACAGCACATAGTAGGAGATGTTTTTTCTGGGAAGACCTGATAGCGTAAGCCAGTGGGGCATGCAATCCCTAGAAAAGGAAGTGGGTACCAAAGGAATTGACTACAGTGTAGGTCTTCTTAGTTTGAGTGAACCCCTGCAGACAAGAAGTCAAGTCTATAACCAACTGGTGGAATCAGGTCTTAACGTAGCTCTCTGATACAGGAAGAAAAAAACGTTCTCTGCAAACAGATACTGGAGAAACAAGGCAACTCCAGCACAAACCCTGTCATCTGTGATGGTAGCCCAGAGAAGACAGTGTAACTGATGGAGTTACAGCTGAGTTATTTAAAGGGTGTTTCCTCCATGGGATGTCCATTTGGGAAAAGGAATTTTTCTACAGAGTCTAAACTGCTACAAAATAACAGATATTCGCAGTAAACCTGGGTTACTGGTGATAGGTAGGATTTGAGTGTGTGTGTGTAGAGCATATAGCATGCTAGTCAAATAAGTGACAAGAAAAAGCAATTTTTAACTAAGACTTGCAGCCTTTCAAATCAGGAAACCAGAGAACCCGGGTCACCTCAAAATGCCATTCCAAATGGCTTGTGTGGGGCTAGCCATTGGGGTGGTGCTAAGAGGACAACCAAGCCCATTCTTCAGAGGTTACACCCAGGAGCTTAAGATACCATTGCTGACTCAGGGAAGATGGTTCATATCTGTTACACTGACATTTTAGCTTTGTTGCTGCAGGATTTCCTGCTAAGACAAACATAAATATATAAAATAAAGTAAAATTGAATTAAATTAAATTAGAATAAAATAAAACCATCAAAATAGCTTTATGACTTTGGGAAAGGTCATATCAGGAGAAAACGATGGACCATCCACTCCACCTGTGCCATGTTTGTGTTCCAAAACAAAGAACAGGAACTCCCACACCTTTGACCCTTTATTATCTGATTGGGATCACTCTGAGGAGAGAGATGTGGTGTCTACGAGTGGGTCACTGTGAGATGACTGCAAGGTGCTACCATGCCAAGAACATGGCCATCCTCAGCTGTGTTTTCCTCGTGCACAATAACTACACTTTAATTTAGGCATGATCAAAAATATTTTGTCACGTTTCTGCCAAAGTCTGTGAGTACCCACTAAGTCAGTTGTAGCTTGTTATATGACATGCATGATCACTGAAAACCCAGTTTTAAGGCTATGGGTAACATTAAGTAGTCTTTCAGGCAGGCAATAATGTCCAACACTCTTTTATATCATCTTTCAGACAAGCAATTTCAGGACACCACCCTACAGACAAGAAAACCATGTAATTCTCTGCTCTTCGCCACATACGTCGGCTTGACAAATGCAAAGCATCAATCATCCTGAAGCTGTACCATGTGTCACAGAACAATCACCCTGTTTCCTGTTGAGGCTGTCAGGAAAAGGCATGGTTGTGTAGTATCAAGTGTTAGGTAAAGCACCCCACTTGTCCTGGCCAGTGATCTCTGGAAATGGTATAAATTTTCTGAAAGGATGCAATTTAAACACGTTCCTGTAATAGGAAGTCTGCTTTACACCAGGGTGTGAGAGTTTGGCTTTACTTGATGAGCTTTTTTTTTTTTTTTTTTTTCCCTAATCGTGGTACTATATTGTTTCTAACCAGAGAATGTCAATTAGCAGGTGTGGTATACAGACAAAATTACACCACCTAAGGCAGTGCAAACCCCAGGACTAATGCAGAGATGCTGCTGTGAGATCATCAGTTTATTAAATGCCTTATAGTTAAAGCTCACAGAGTGTGGACAGAAAATAGACTACAAACTAGACCAATGTCCACCCAAAAAGAGCTGCCTTAAATTCCCCATGCACAGAACAGGGCTTTCTCTCATCACTGCCATTTTCTCAGCAGAAGAGACAGACATGAAATACAACCTGAAAGCCAAAAATCATTATTGCAGTGGATACAAGAAAGAAGGAACATCAGAATAAAACTCCAAATGAGAAATTCCTTCCCTTTACCCATTCTTTCCTTCCCTTTACCCATTTCTCACCTTCTCCCTCTCTTGGGGCTGGGAATATAATAGTTGTCAAATGCTTTGATCTCTGCAAGCAAAGAGAAGCATATAACTGAGCCACATCCCGATGCCTTGGTTCATGGTGCCCCAGGGATGAGGCAAATCTCTTGCCTGAAGTGCAGGTGTTTTGTTTTTGTCTTTGTTTTTGTTTTTGAAGACTGCTGTTGCACAGCATTTTGAGGCAGTCATTTCATTAATTAAACATTTCAGAGAAGAAAGGAGAGCAGATAGCCACCCGTTCTCCTTCAAATGCAAACAGAGGACAGTAGTGTGCACGGTGGTTCCTGGGTAGCGAAATCACCTGCTTAAATATGTCATGGGGCAAATAAGGACTTTTAACCCAAAGGATGGGTCCTACAGGTGTCTCATAGGTACAGACACCGGTACTTGAGCAGTCCCCAGCAAACACCACTGGACTTCCTTTGGCCACCAGGTTATTTTACGTGGTACATGGGAGGCTTTTGGGTTTTCCCAACTCAATCCTGAGTTCACTGGCCTTCTAGACTTGCGTCATTGCAAATGAGATTGTACAGCTCTTCTTTTGGAAGACTACCAGATCAACAACAACCTCATACAGGAATGGATATGAAACAAAAAGCCTGAAGCAAAGCTCTGTGTCTGATATTACTTCCTTATTTCTAGTAGTTATTTTGTCATTTGCAGTGTCTGTAGGGGGTGACTGCAAAATTATCTATCCTGGAAATGTCTTAGCTGATTATGAGCTGTGGTATTTATTCATTTCACAACTTCATTAAATGGCTTGTCTTAGCACTTATTGCATCAGTACAGACTGTGAAGATCATACTGGCATCTTTAATAAGATGAGGAATGCATTGATACATTTCCATCCTAGCAGTCCCTGCTGAGCCACCTCATCTCCCAGAGCAGAAGACATTTGAAAAACCTAATGCAATGACCCAGCATTTCTGAAAGGTGACGCTTTCTTCATTCGTTTTTGCTTTTAGTGCTGCTGAGCTGAAAAGGATCCAGTGCAATAAAAGAAACAAACAGTGAAAGGCTGTGTTGCATTAGGAAAGAGATGGATTGTGATTAGTAATCCCCGGCTGAACTGCTTGCCATTATATTGGATATATACCTAACCTAAATGAATATACATAAACAACGCTGAGAATGAGTTATAGTTGGGCTTTTTAGCACTTCTTCTAAATACAGATGCTTTTGTTTAAAAGAATAATCATTAATGGATTTATACATACTGTGGAGATCTTAAGCTATTTCATGCAAGAATGCTTTAAATTATGTGAAAATATTTACAAATGGGCACAAGGATATTGTAAAGAGATTCTCAGGGAATATAGTAACCAATAGAAAACCAATTTTGCCCCTAGGTATTTGTGGCAAATTAACCCTTATGCAAATATATGCTGGGTGAATCTGATATTTTTCATAAGGGAAGCTTTTTCTGCTAGTAGGTAGATGGTGTAACAGGCCATGGAACAGGTTGGCTTTACCTAAATTTTCAGTTTTCAGATTTACTAGTGAAAAGTTACTGCTGTTCTGCATACTGAAAATGATTTGTAGGGCTACAGGTTTCAGAAGGAATGATAATTTTCATCTGAATGCATGTATTTTGGGCATGATCCAATTCTATGTAATTCTTTGAAGGATTTTTTTCCCTTCACAGGAAAGCATATTTGAAACAAATAATAGTGGATTTTTTGTTTGGTTGGTTGTTTTTTTTTTAAATCTACTGTAGGTGGAATGCTAGCTGAGAAATAGCCCAGACTGTACAAAATATGGTAATGTGTCCATTTGCCCCATGGATGCTGAGTCATGTTTTTCATTAGACTCTGCTGAAAGGTTTTGCATAATGAAAGTGCTGAAAATTCCATTTTCTCATTTTTTTTTATTTTTTTTTTTTTCCTGGAGAGCAAGGACCATTTTTTGTAGGATGAAAATTTACCTTTAATAAAGAACTGATAAACCTGTGTATGCAGACAAGAGAGCCTCCCAAGGAGAACCAAGGTGAAGTGACAAAGCATCACTTTCACAATCACCAAAAGTGCTCCAGCAGCTCCCTTCCTTTTTTTTTTTTCCCCTTTTTTTTTTTCCTTAAGTAGCTTTTCTGTTGTTTTGATCTGCACTGATGCTGATTCGTTCAGTGGGTACTGCTTGTGAGATGTCTGAAACACAGCCCCAGGAGCATGCACCAGTTCTTCATTAGGAAATAAAATAGTCATTCTCACTCCCCTCTCCCCGTCAGCCAGGATGTGAGAGGAAAGGAAGAAGGAGGAAGGCATTCCCTTTTGCTGCAGTTGGGTGGATTGGTTGATAAGGTGAATCATAAGGATTTATATCATAAGGATTTATAGCTTTCCGTTATTAAAGCTGTCCTGTCTTTAACTGCTCCCACAGCTCTCTCTCTTAATTGCTCTTCATCTCCATCTTTCCCATCCTGCCAAGCCTCTAGTTTCTGTTTTATTTCATCACTTTATTCTTCAGTTTGATAGCCTCCTCAACACTGCAATTCAAGGGGCTTATGGGAAGCAGATGTGTTTTTGCAGACTTCTCTCTGATTCTAGTAAGGTTTGGGTCCATCAGCAGTACGGGGGTCAAGGCGCTCCTCTTTCACCTGTTATCTCTGACCAGGAATGTGGCATTGCTCCACAGTGAAACCCTCCCTTCCCACCCGTCAGCGGCGTGGTGCCCCCCCGTCCCCCGTCTTCTTCATTCACCGTCTTCTCCCCAGGGCACTGGCAGGGGTGACCTTGCCCCCCTGGCACAGGGAGTGCTGGGGGGGTGAGTCCACACTGCACACCCCTGCCCACCCCCAGACCTCCAGAAGGAGTCAGAAAATGTCAAAATTAAACCTTCCGTTGTGGCATACACTTCTCCAGCTCTTACTAATTCTGCTCCCCACTCCCCTTTTTTCCCTCATTATCCTCCACAGGAGACTATTTTTTAATTAAGTGGGAGGGTAGATTTTCAGGAGAGAGAGAAATTCTTTGTTCTTCATGTCCCAAATTGATTAGCATTCTTGTAGCTTCACTGTTTGCTTATCTAAAAAGAAGCCTTGGTTTGACTGAGGAAAGAATAGCTTTTGCATTTTAATTTCCTCCTAACCAAAAGCTTCTGAGATACCATAATTATACTGGAAAAGATTCTGAGACTCACTTGTCAGTCTTGAATTCATCTAACCAGTAACATCCCCTGACAAATCCAGCAGAGGAAACACTTTATAAGAACAGCAAATCATTTAAAAACGTTGCTAGTTAATAATAATAATAATAATAATAATAACGTTATATTCATCTGAACCTCACCTTGCACAGGGAAGCAAATTCTGGAAATGCGAATTCATCTCTTCAGCTAACTGTGAAGAAAGGGGTAGTTCAGGAACAGTGCAGCAGAGTGGTTAGACCATGGCAAGACTTGAAGATGAAAAGTTTAGACAGCCTCTAGGACGGCAATGAAATTACCAAGTTTGTGACTTTTGAAGGCAAGAGCACACTAAAATGAATGAATTTGGGGTAGGCAGATTTCAGGAAGCTCAACAGAATTTATAACTGAAAGCTTCGATGGATAGAGGGCTTTGTAGGAGTTATTTAGAGTGAAAGACCACAAAAGCACAAACCAGCCTAGAGGGAAGGTAAGAAGTGCAGTAGGAGACTTGCTGTACTAAATTATTAGTTTTTCATTGGCTTTATGCAAAGAAGAGAGTTCACAGAAAATGGAAAATGGATCAGATTGCTAAGCATAACTTGAATAGAGTAGCACAAGCATATGAGGACAAGATCAAAAAGGCAGAGGCATAATGTGTCCTGAAATATAATAGGAAATGATTCTGTGACAGCTTTACTGGTAGAGAAAAACCAAAGGAAAATGTTGATTTCCTGCTCCACAGAGAGGGAGGATAATAGATGACATTGCAATGAGTGCCTTTTTTTGTGCTTCAGTCTTCACTGGAAAGGTTTGTAGCAATCAGGTGGCAAGTACAGATAGACAAGGTATGTATCTAGAGCAGAATTGGGAAAAACAAGCTGGAGACTACTTAGCAAAATTAATGGTTTTCTGATCATGTGAGTGTGGCTGAAGCCAGTTTTTCTCCTTGAGATCTTTTAAAGGGCTGCTCATCAGAAGAGTAAATGTCATACTCAATTTTAGCAAAGGGGCAGGGAAGAGAGGAGTGAAGGAATACCAGAGCAGGCAACTGAACTTCAATCCTTAGAGAACTATTTGCTATGCAGAAGGACATACCGTGAATAATAAGCAATCTGAGCATAGCAAAATAAGGCCTGTCTAGATAAACAGGTTTCCTTGACAGGCAGCAAGCAGACCTGATGGCTTTGGGTAGGTTGAGGATGCCAATTATATTGACAATAAGGAGACTTTGATACTTCAGCTATCAAGCAATAGAAATATGGTTTGGATGAAACTTCTGCAAGGCAGATACAATGCTGGCAGGAAACCACTGACTCAAAACAGAAGGAATAGGTTTTATTGGATCTTTGTTGGATCTGAAACTATTTAATCTTCTCATTAACACCTTAGGTGATGAGAAGGTATATGAGTCAAGGATATATTCATTAAACTTGAAGACAACATCAAACTTTGTGGCATGCAGTGAGGAACAGCATGACAGTAACAATTCAGGTGGTTTTAAAACACAATAAAAGACAAGCACAAAATTTTACTTTTAGGCATAATCAACTGTGCAAAGACAGGCTGGGCTGTGGCTGTTAGCCCAGTTCTCTGCAAAGGATGTGGGAATTAAGGTGAATAAGAAGCTGGATGTGAGTCAAGGATTTTATGCTGTAAAGACACTCCGGCATGTAGGTAATGAGAAAAGAAACCTCCTCTGCTTATCATTAATAAAGCCTCAGCTGGATTAACTTGTAATTGGAGTGCTGTTCTGAAAGTACAACATGCACTGCCAGAAAATCAAGAGGAGAAAATGGAAGTGGTTGAAGTACATGGTCTGCAAGGAGAGACTACCCAGTCTAACGAAGAGAGCAGGTCCCTACATACTTTGTAGGATGTAGCAAAGGAAAGGAAAAGCGTGTTCTTTGTCTTCATGTCAGAAAGGACAACAACTACTGAGATTAAATGTTTCTGTGTAAATTCATCACAGAAACCTAACCAAAACAGGGACAGTGAAGCACTGGGGAGGCCATAGAGTCTCCATTGTTTTGGGTCTCTGACATGAGGTCAGAGGTGCCATCATCAGGAGCAGGTGTTGAGGACTCTCCATACCCTTTCTACCAGGCGACAGCAGCTGAGTGCTTGTGTCCAGTCCCCATGCAAACCTTGCTCCTGGCTGGTGATCACAGGATTTCACAACAACTATTTAGGGAAAAGAAATCTGAACAAAGATATGATAATGTCAGCATATAGTTTAAAAACATCTATAAAGATGAAGTAAATAAATTCCAAAGACTACAGAAATTGGTTTAAAGTGCCAGAGGACTGCACACTAAGATAATTCATTCTTTTCCTAGAGCAAGCACAGTGAAGCCACAGAGGAGGCTGCCAAGTGCCACAGGGTAATCTCTGCTCCTGGGCAACTTTGGGAATGGGATTGGCAGAGGTTTGAAGGGATGCTTGAGGTGAGGGGAGAGCTGCAGTGTTATCTGTGCTTGTGCAATTCTCCCAGAGAGGGGGAATATTGAAAATATACAGAAACAAAACAGTGAAGTGAGAAAAGGAACTGCTTTGTACCAGGAACAAGTAACAGACCGTGGAATAGGAACCAGGAAATTAAATGCGGGGGCAACGGAACCCTAATTTTTTACATTATAAATACACAGCTTGTTGCACTTGTTGATTAACCACATGTAGTGTTATGCAAAATACAAGGCAGGGACTCCAAGGATTTTCAGGGAAAAAAAAAAAAAAAAAAACGAGAAAATGTGTTGGCTTTTGCAGCAGGGGGCAAGGACAGATTCTTGCTTTGCAAGTAAGGAAGGAACTTTCCTGTAGGCAAGTCGACCCTTACTTTTTGGTACATTTCCATGAAATACTTTGAAACAGACACTGCCAAGCACAGAACTGGATGAACTACCAGCCTACCAGCTCTTTAGATAACTGCTTAAATTTGTAATGGAATTGTCTTCCCATTTCCCCTCCTCTTGGTAACTGGCAAAATATTTCCATGTTGGAGTCACTCGTTTCAGTATGCTTATTTGGAGGCATAAATAAATCTGCTTGTTCGCATTCAGAGCTCCAGTTTTGTTCTCCAGATAATTTCACATTGTTTCATTAGCCAGAAACAGACTGCAGATTTTCATCCTTTGTCATTATAGTTGGAATAGACATCTGTGAGGAGGAACAGAAGGCATAAATTTTAGACTCTGCAGACCCTAGAGGGCAGGATGATGAAAAGCTGAAATTATAAATGAAATTGTAGCATAAAGTGATGACTTGATTGGGTCAAAGCTTAAAATTTCCATTTTAGAGAAAATCCAAGATTTTGAAATTCCACCTTGTCTCAAAAATAGAACAACAATAAACTTATCAATAATGTTATGAAACAGGAATTAGTAATACTAGAAACATTAATTTTTATAACACTGAATTGTTATGAACATTGTGACCTTAACACTTTTATCTATTCACAGTTTAAATTATAAAGTAAAAAGCAGATGTTTTTGCATCACAGAAGGAAAATATTGCAATAATCTCCTGTCAGATTATGATGAAATGGATAAATTCCCATAAACATTTTGCTTTTAATTAAGTCAATGTTTCCCAAAGGAAAAATACTTCTTAGGGAAATTGCCAACCATATGCCATCATTTTCTAGTGTCCTTTAACCCTAGAACTGTCAAAATGGCATATATGTATATGAAGAAAGACAGGAACATAATGTATGATCAGGCAGATATAATGCCATCTCCAGAGTGAAAAAAAAATGGTGTTTAATACCACATACAAACTCTGCATAATTGCTCAAGAGCTATTATCACAACTTATCTGCAAGGAGAAAACAGATCTATTTTCTGCCCTAGTAGTTGCACCATACAAATAGGTCTTATGAGCATTGTACTTCCCTTAGGTAGTGTGGTGTGTCTCTTCATTTCATATCTCCCAGCTTTCAGCTATTTCGCAGAGTGTCGCCATGAGCATTCTGCAGTCTGTGCTATTGATACAGCATGTTAAACACCCAGGGCAGCAGGGGATTCACTAAGCTAGTCCCCTAACCTATATGGCATGGCTAGGAGCTTACCTTGTCACAGGCAAATCACCAGTTCCCCTCCTTCGAGCCCGGCCTGCTTGGGGCTGCAGGTGTGCCATGCAGAGCATCCCTGCTCCATGCAGGAGGGGAACCAGCACACACAGGGGCTGTGCAGGATCAGTGCTGGCACCTGTAGGACAGCAGAGCCCTCTGCATGCTGCCAGAGCACTGCTGAACAGCTCTGTTCCCTCTCCTTGTAGTGGTGGTGCCTTGCAGTGTGGAAGATGTGAAAATGCCCTCTCCATTCCTCCTCCTTGTGCCTGTAGTCATCTTGTCACTAAGGTGCCTTCCAGGTCCCTAAACACAGTTTTGGTATGACTGATTTTGTGCTCCCATAGCACAGTGGTCTCCTAGTGCATCCCAAGGCTTTCTGCCTCTAGAGGAGAAGCTCTCATCTGACATTTTCACAGCAGCAACTTGTGCCCTGTGCTCTCTTGCCCCAAAATCTGGTTCTGTTCAGCTGCGTGCAGAACAGCTCTCCTGCACAGTCAAGCTTGAGGCAAAGCAGTGTAAGAAAGCATGGTGTCCCTGGACACCTTTTCCAGGAGTACAATTGGCTGCTATCCCCTTGAGGCCTTTATTTATCTCTGCATACTGCTCTTAGAATCACAGAATGGTTTGGGTTGGAAGGGACTTTGATGCTCACCTGGTCCAAACCCCTGCCACAGGCAGGCACACCTTCCACCAGACCAGGTTGCCCAAAGCCCCATCCAGCCTGGCCTTGAGCACTTCCAGGGATGGGGCATAACCCATTAGTCTTCAGCTATCCATAAAGTTGTGCCTAAACACCTCACCCCCCATCAGCTATCCATTTTAAGTTCAGAAGAGCAAAATCCTAGAGCATTTCTTGCATGCAGAAAGGGCTTTTCTCACTACAGCCCCTTCTGAAGACTTGTGGAAAGGGCCAGCAGCAGCCCGACCCTGTATCTGCCTGCCAATATAAATGTAATTGTAACATCAGCAGCTGCTAGCTCATTGCATTCTCTTATTTTGTTTTTGCTAAGATCCCCTGACCGCAGCATCTAAAATGCAAACAGTTAACTAATATGTTGGGTCTTCCATAACCCATTTTCCATGAAACTGTGTCAGGATCCCAGCTCCAGCGAGTGAGCAGCTGTCTGCACCATCAGTAAGCATCCCTGGACAGGCTCTGATGCACCGCAGAGATGCATCTCATCTCCCCATCACCCTCAGCCAAAGCTGGAAGGAAGGAGGCTGTATATTTCATCTATTTTTGGATGTGGGACACACGGGTCACCTACCGGTCAGTGTGGCATGGGAACTGGCTACAGCAAGGCACAGAGCATCCAGGCTTGCTGAAATACCCTGCTGCTCCAGCCCTGTGAAGTGGCAGACCCTGCAGCCGTCCTGTGCTGCCTGTTGACAGGCAGGGGTCGCAGCAGCATGGGTCTGCTACACCTGGCCTGGATCAAGAGAAGGCTTCAAGCTACACGTTTCTGCCAGAAGGACTAAGGGACAGGCTTAGGCATATGTAAAATATGTTTCTTAATCAAAGTGTTTTGGACTAACCAAGATGGACACAAGGAGTCAGTAAATAAAATCAGCTGAGTCAAGACCTCTCCCAAAAGCTACCCAGAATGACACTGGTCTTTTTCTTTACTTATAAATGTGACTAAATTTGAAATAAAAGCCTGGTGGAAATCAGGGTGCAGAATATCAACAAGCATTACACAGAGGAGTGTTCACCAGGTATCAGAGCTCATTTTGGTTCATCCCTGGATATTCATTGCAGTTAACATATTCCTTTAAAATTTCCGTCACTTAACATTTCCTCCCATCCTTCACGGATTCCCATGATCCCACTATGCAGGATTGTAGGGTTTCATGTCACCCCAGTATCTTCCTTCTTGCCATCTGGGTTTTTAGCTTAAGCTTTCTGCCTGCTTTGCCTCATTTTCAGTTCCCTGGTCTCCCCTCAGCCTGGGAGTTGATGCCTAGATGACTGTAACAACTGAAGGGTTAAAACACAGACTGCCAGCTCATAGGGATTTATCTGAAGACTGGTTCCACATCTGGGGCAGCTTCTTCCCTATTATGACATCTCCAGCTGGCAAGTTCAGTGTCATATTTTAGACTATGTAACTACTTTTGGTCATAGCTACTAACAGCATCCTCCTTGTGATAGGGAACAATGCAGTCTGTCTGGGTGTTTTTAAACGATGGAGATGTAGGAGACAGCTGGAAATGTGATGCAGAGATTGCTGTTTTCATTGCATTTTCCAGGCAAATGCAGCATGTGAGAAGCCATGGTGGGTGTGGTTTTCCTGATGCCTCAGTTGGTGGAAACATCTCTTACTTTAGGATTCATAACTTGCAGAAACCATGAGGATGAGCCACTACCTGGATCATAAAGAAGGCCTTCACTTGAACAGCAGATTTAGGGTGATGGCTTGGAGCCACCTTCTTTTTTCTTCTAGTCATGCACAATGGCAGCTGGTATCTCACTAAGATCAGAGAAGATGCCATCTGTTAATCAAGTCATTCCAATTTTCGTATTTCCAGAGTACCCACAAAGGAGTACTTCAGGGCAAGAAGTCTGGTGAATGTAACAAACAGAAAAAGCAGCGATGCGTTTTCTCTTTTTGCCACAGTTTAAAGGATAAAGTTGGATTCTATGCCAGGCAAAATCTGATGTATCTATGGACTGTGGGAGAACGCTTCTGATGGATCAATGTCAAAAGTCATTTGTTCAATAGTGCAAGTATATAGTCCCAAGGACAATGTTTTATGCATTCCCTGTTTCTGGTGTGGTAATAGGATTGCTTGCATTTATTTATCTTACTTTGAATACAGGATAACAAAATAATAAAAAGACAGCTCTACCTAGAATAAAAATTAATTTATCTGTATAAAATTAGAGCAGCAATACCAGAGACGTCTGCCTTTCCAAATTTTGATGTCCATTTGTGTCACTTAGTCTTGTAATCTACAGCCTCCCAGACACTTATTATCATGAATTAGGGTATTCAGTCTCCTAACAGGAACAGAGGACTTTTTTTTCTGCTCACGGGACTAACTGATCACCTGAAGGATTTTAGGCAATAAAACTTTCTGGGGGAAAAATTATGGAATAAGAAGAAAATAATTTTGAGAACAGATCTGGATTTTATTTGCATGCAAAGTATACTACTGTTGTGTCATTGTTCTCACACATCAGTCTAGAAAGAAAATGTATCTGTCCTCCACTGAAGTAACTCAAAAGATTGGGATTTTCACAGCAGTGTTACAGATGTTTTTTATTAATTAACATGTAATAATAGAAATTTGCTTTCATGTAACAACTATTACCATGATTATAAGGATATAACAGTAATTCACTAGATGATGAAAAGTCCAAGAAGGAATTTTTGGTCTCATGCTATCATAGTTGCCTCAGGTTTTTGAAGTATCCACCTGATATTCTTTTGAAGAACTATATGGTCTTTTTGTATGAGTTGGCATATCTGAAGGTCTGACATCTGTGTAACATTCCTCCTCCTAGACTGAGGACACTATAAGGAACAGGAAATAAGAATTTTGATTCAAGCCAAGCAATTGTTTTCCATAAATACAAAGAAAAGTGATATTTTAAGTAGACCAAATCATTTGGAGAATTCAATGGACAAAAGAGTATGGAGTTTTTTCAAATGCTTAAATGTTATATTCCAGCACTTTGGTTTGCTGTTTCAAAGTAGCTCTCTTACTACAAAATGATGGTGATTTCAGAAAGAAAAGGGTAGGGAAACACTACTTAAACATTGTATAATTTGAAAAAAAGAGCAAGTAAGTGTTTGAAGTGAACTGTATTAAAAAGCTTTGTTTTGCCTTTCTATGGAAGGCTTTCTGCTTTTATGCAACAACTATCAATTTCCTTCTCCTCTCTCCTCTAGCAATCTCCTGTATCTATTTCCTAATCTTCCAGTTTAGTACCCTAGACCTAGTGATGTAAACTTGATTCAAAACTCACATTTCAGTGTAGACTCTGTGAAATAATGAAATAATGGAATAATTAAAGGCTGTGAAATAATGTTTGCTATCACATTTAATAACATTAAACTCACATGCCATTTTATTGTTGCAGCATTCGAGATGGGGATTTTGTAAGCATATAAGTTTAAGATGAAGAAAATGACTTATTTGTGTAAATTAGTTTTGGAGAACCTAGATTTTAAAAAAAAAAAAAAAAAAGAAGACTCTTCTGAAGGTTCTCTCCAAAGATCCCCAAATATTATCATGTTAAAAAAAAAAAAAAAAAGACAGTCCATTGATTAAGGCCCTTAGTGTGGAATGTGTGGAATTAGAGTAGACCTCAGTTCTCCATCTACAAAGGGACAATTCAAAATTTTAATGATGAAAAAGAAGCACACATTTATGCAAAGCCAAGAATTTATTGTTCAGGTAATCAAAATCCTACCCATCTAACAACAGAATTGTTTTCAATGTCAGTCTAATTATTACACTGAGGGAAAAAAAAATAATAATACATGAAAAACCTCAGGAATAATAGTTAAAACTGCTGTGTCTACGCTTCCTATTACACAGCCCTTTCTTTGCTCTTGCAGTCACTCTTCCAAAGCCCCTTTGGATCAGCCCTTGAGAGAGATAAAGACTATGGTGAGTCATCAGTGTCTCAAGATCCTTCCTCATCAGGGCAAATGTTATGTTGATGTTGAGGGTTTCTTCCTTCCCTTTGTCAGGAAGAATGTGATACAGACGTTGATGGCTTCCTCCTCCTAAGTCTTGAGGCAACTTGTGGATCTTCTAAAAACCATCATGCTTTGGTCTTTCTTCACTGGCCTGTAATTCCATGTCAGATCCAAATTTTCTGAATATAGAGTGTAACATATCGGTTAGATACTTGTTCTTTGTTCTTCTGTTTGATCCTAGAGCAGTTTTGTCCTGATCTAGGTCTGCATGTCTTGGTCTGACCATTACTAGGTTGCTCATATCCATGGGGGTTCCAGGGTCAGCCTGTGCCCTGTCTCCTCTTATCCTGCCCTGTCCTCCTCTTGAATGCTACAGACTTGGAGGAGAGTGCCTGGAAAAGCTGTACAGAGAAAAAGGATCTGGAGGTGTTGGTTGATGCTCACCTGAACACGAGCCGGCAGTGTGCTCAGGTGGCCAGAAAGGCCAAAGGCATCCTGGCCGGTATCAAGAATAGTGTGGCCAGCAGGAGCAGGGAGGTGATCGTCCCCTGTACTCTGCGCTGGTGAGGCCGCACCTTGAGTCCTGTGTTCAGTTTTGGGCCCCTCACTACAAGAAGGACATCGAGGCCCTGCAGTGTGTCCAGAGAAGGGCTACAAAGCTGGTGAAGGGCCTGGAGCACAAGTCCTGTGAGGGGCGGCTGAGGGAGCTGGGGGTGTTTGATCTGGAGAAGGGGAGGCTCAGGAGAGACGTCACTGATCTCTACAACTATTTGAAAGGAAGGTGTGGGGAGCTGGGGGTCGGCCTCTTCTCGCAGGTAACTAGTGATAGGACTAGAGGGAATGGCCTCAAGTTGCACCAGGGGAGGTTCAGGTTGGAAATGAGGAGACATTTCTTCTCAGAAAGAGTGGTCAGCATTGGAACAGGTTGCTCAAGGAAGTGGTGGAGTCACCGTCCCTGGGGGTGTTCAAGGAAAGTTTGGACATGGTGCTTAGGGACATGGTTTAGTGGGTGGCATTGGTGGTAGGGGGATGGTTGGACCAGATGATCTTGGAGGTCTTTTCCAACCTTAATGATTCTGTGATTCTACCGACTCTTCACAGCATCCTGTGTCCCTCTTTCCAGGCTCCAGCTGTGGCATTAAGCCTGCCTTCCTCTGCACCAAATCAACATAGTGGTGTCATAAATGTCTTTTTATAAGTAAATAAAAGAAAAGAAAAAGAAAATAATAATAATAAAAAAAAACCACCAGTTTAGCACTGCTGTCTATAAACTGTAGCTATGTCATAAGACTGTAGTCAAACTAAAAGGGTGAGTAAAGACAGAGCCTAAGGACCTTGCAAAGCTTCTACAAAGCCTGGGACCTGTTACTAGCAATGACAATACTGTATTTACTGGGCTGCAGGGCAGTAAAGCTAATTACATTTTGTCTCTCATGCCCACAGCCTGAATAAACAGGCACACAATGAAATAGCAAATGCTTCCAGATGTGTGCTCTCATATTCACAGGGACTAATAATGACACACTGAAAGCTAATTTGGTATCCTAATGTTTGCAGGTCAGGGCTTCAATGACAATTCAAGAGAACATGAAGCAGTGTGTTGTTATTCCAATTACCAAGCTCACGATTTACTGCTGTTCCAGAGACAGGCTGGTGGACATGAAATTTTCACCCATGAGGCAGGTCCCAGAATTCAATGAGATTAAACTGACCAGGTGAGGTTCCCTTCCAGTTTTCTGAGGCAGCTAAAAGCAGCAAGACAAACTTGCTTGGAAACAAGGGTGTCTATGTTGAAAGTTGGAAGTGTCATTGGAGGGCCAGGAGTCACGTGCTGACACCTGGAATGCCCAGACACCCTCCTGTGCTCATATTATCCCTGGCTGGACAAACCTAGCTGAACCCAGGCTTCGTGACACTGGCTGTAGGCTTCAGAGCACCATGGTCTGCTCAGAGGCACAGCGCGTTGGCAGGACTTTGTGGACGTGGTGCTTTGCATTGCAGCAATTACCGGGACTAGCAATCCAGTGTCACATAAACGTAAGCACCAGCTCTCTGGCTCTGCTCCTTTCAGCTTCCAGTGGCAACTATGGTTAAAGTGTGTGTGGGTACCTTGCTGGCAGCTGGTGTGTGAAATTGTCTTGTGAAAACACTGAGCAAAGTGTGCAAGTAGACAGCTTCTTCCCAGGAACTGTTATCGCGGCCAAGCTCACTAGAGGGCCCCATACGCTGCAGAGAAACTCATCCCCCAGAAATCCCAGCCTATAAAATCTGCTTACACCCGCAGCGGTGGGATTTTTTATTATTATCCTTTTTTTTTTTTTTTTTTTTTCCTTTTTGAGTAGCTGGACTTGGCCACCTCTCCTTGATCCTTCACCACTCTGGCAGACCTGTTTCTGTCCCCGAGCAGCTGCTGCCTGTGCAGAGCAATCCCCTCCAATTGCCAAGGCAGCAAGAACGGGAAGCAGAAAGGGAAGCTCATATGTGACCTTCATGACAGTAGTGTCTTTGTACAAGCTGTTGCAGGAGCATGAGCAGAGGTTGGCGTTTGGGGCCGTTCTGTCATGCTCCCCAGGTCCACCGAGTTATATTTGGATTGTCAGAGTATTTGCTGTGTTATTTTTGTTAGAGGACAAAACCCTGCTAAACAAGCATTTCATACAGTGTGATGTGCAACACCATGCTGTCTGTTACAGGAGGAGATGAGGCTCAGCAGGGAAATGAGAAAAGGGAAAATAGCCCTGGGCTGTGTGGGAAGTTCAGCACTATTTATTAAAAAGTTGCATCTCCATGTCATATTTTTGTGGCCCCTTGGACACAGACTTTGAGAGCGCTTCTGTCTGGTCGGTGTTTAAGAGATCCTGACTGTAGAAAGAGAGTAGGGCCCAGCCTCATGAGTGCATCACCTCACCACGTGCTAGGCAAGATGCATTACGAGCCACATCCCTCCACAAGCGTGCGGTGAAGCACAACTTCACACTCCTTCCTGTAAGATTAAGCAGCAGCAGACATGCTGCACCAAGTCACTTGCTGGCTCTGTTGGTAAGCCATGACACCAAAACTTGTGTTTCTGAGGGAAAATAACTCAGCCGTGATTGCCTGCAGCATTTGCACCAGCCTGATAACCTGAGCATGGCTCTCCCTGGCTCTTGCTGGTTTCCTGTTGGAGAAAACGATCCTCCTTCATCCCCCATCCCTTTTGGCTGAGAGTTGGGTGTTTGCAGTTGTACTGACTTGCTCAAGAGCTGCAGCAGCCCTCTGCTTTCTGTCCCAGCCGACTGTGCCATCAGGAAAGTGGTGTCAGGGCTGTCTGCCTGGTCACCTTTGGAAACAGTTTCTGCTTTCTGTCTCAACAGCACCCACTTGTGATGTGCAAATGTGTTGTGAGACAAACACACAGCTTTCTTCACAGAATCAGAGAAGGGTTGAGGTTGGAAGGGACCTTTGGAGGCCATCTGGTCCAGACCCACAGGTGAAGCAGGGCCACACAGAGCAGCTGCCCAGGACTGTGCCCAGGCAGCTTTTGAATATACCCCAGGAAGGAGACTCCACAACCTCTCAGGGCAAGGAGTGCCTCCTGATGTTTAGACATAACCTTTTTTGCCCACTGCCTCTTGTCCTGTGACAGGGCACCACTGAAAAGAGCCTGGCTCCATCTTCTTGGTTTTAGATCTCTGCAGCATCACTTCATTTAGTGCCCTCTGGCTTTTGATAGCTTCTATCAAGTTCTTCCCTAACTCTGTGGTAAATCACAAAAAGGGCAGAAATAATACTGTGAGCACCACGCCAAAGAGCCAGGAAGAGCCCTCCTACATGACACCAATGCTAACATTGCCACTGAGCCCTGTGCATGACAGCAGTCACCTCCTGGGCTGTGCAGTCACATCGGTGGTTGCTGCATGACCAGTCTTTCCAAGGCAGGTAAATGTTCCTCTCATCTTTAGGCTCAAACCTCATACCACTTAAAATTAGCCTGAAGCAGGCAAACCAACTTGGACAAGTGATGGTTTGTGTCCTTCTACAAACCAATCCACACCAAATTCTTTGGAGTTCAGCACGAGGCTGTTCCCAGATTCCCTTGTTTTACAGAAATGGAGCTTTTCAATGACTTACTGGCTTCAACACTTGGATACTTCCCAAAGAGGACATTCCAGGGAAGAAGACAGGCACAAATAAAAGTAGAATTTCTGTAAGAGGAGTTTCTGATCTTGCTTCTGCAAGTCCCAGCCACACAGGAGGAGTCATGCAGCAACCAGAGGACCCCTATAGCCAGAAGGCCTTAGTTTGGGGTTGAATCCATGGGAAGAAGCCAGGGAGATTTATAGATGCAATTGATTTGAGCACAAATCTGCATATCTAGAAGACTCAACTCCTACTTACCAATGTTAACATAGTGTAAGATGTCAAATACCAGCTGTTCTGCACCAACTTCACAAAATATCCCTTTGTGACTGGTCACAACAGCTGACATGAATACAAAAAGACCAAAAAAAAAAAAAGCAGGATGGAAAGAAATGGTGCCGTCGGTGTTTTACACTGCTAATGAGAAATGTTGTTAGAGTAGGGCATGACCAGTAAAGGCACAGTTCCTGCAGGGACTGTCACACCGATGGGAGCTTGCACGCTGGCTGCAGGGTGTGTGCCAAGGTGGCTGCCAACAGCAGAGCTGAGAACTGCAGGCAGAGCCAGGGAGCTCAGCCACAAATGAGGCCAATTACAAATGAGGGAGAAAGCATTTAGACAGTTGGTGGTGTCCATCTGGTGCTCAGAGACTAACCTGCCAGCCCCTTGGCCAGTCATCTCGGTGGTCTTTGCTTCCAGCTGCCCTCATCTAGTGGTAAAGGTAATGTAACTGATGCCATTCCACATCCCTGAATATTGTTGCTGCTGTCAGCTTCTATGCCTTATTTGAATTAAGGCATTACTAAGGTAATTTAGTTCAGTTTACTTTCATTTTTGGTCTGCCCATTTTGAAGGACTGGGACAACAGTCTTTCTTTTGTGCTCTTTCTACAGATTAATGTCATTACCCTTTTAAGCCTTAAGTCAGACAAACACACCTATATGTACTTATATCCAAGTCCATCAGTTCTTCTATTCAAACTACTGGAACTATATACGTACCTTCAGTTAATGCCTGTTTAACTCTCCTGTTGGAATTCATGGCTTCCAGTAGTGCTCCATCATCTAGTGCTATATCACCAACCATAAGAATCCATAGATAAGCCCCTTCAAACAATAAATGTTCATAATTATACCCCAGTTGGCATGGAAATTGGAGGAGATAAAATTTCAGAAGTACCTGCATCCCATTTTCAAGAGCACCTCTATCACTTCTAAGTCTTGTAAGTCCATGAAGGTGTCTATCTGCATCGTTTGGAACTTGGTACCAGAAACTGGTTGGTAAGTTCTTAACTTCATACACCCCTTAGGGTGTGTGCATTTAGCTCCATCAACAAACTTGGAAATGGAACATAGCCTCTTTAAATAACACGGGCATCTGCAACACCTTTCCCCTTGGTCTTATATTGCTGTGAAATTTTAGATGAAGCAAATGAAAATATTCTGCCAGTTCTATAAATCTGAGCAGACTTTCACCATGGTCTCACACTCTTTATTGCCAATTCTTACAAGAACTTGTTTTTCGTGAATGCATTGTTCAAATGCCAATGTAAAAACATAGCGGGCACAGAAAGGAGAAGAGGAAATGAATGTGGTGGGTAAAACTAAGAATACTCACAGGTTTGCTGAGACTCAGCTGAGATTTTCTTCAGGCCAGTATCCTTAAGATCACTATTAGACTAAAAAAAACCTGCAGTGAATTGTTAAGGCTTTTGGAAAGACCTACAAAATTTTAATCTCTTTTCCCTAGTTATGTAGCAGGAATTTCTAGAGGTGTGTTACAGACCTGTTCCTCTTCCCACTCAGTCACTCAACACCGCTGTTTCTGGCATTGCAGTTGTTCCCACAGGTGAAACCACTGGGAGGATGTTTTATGTAGTCATGGGATCCACTAAAACATGACAAAGTGAACCAGCCCCTTGAGGTCACAAGGATCTTCTGGGATCGTAGACAGGAACCCATCAGGCTATGCTTGGTTTCCTCAGGTTGTTGCAGACAAAATTTATTTTAAACAAAGAAATTTATTAGAAAGTAGGAGTTACCCTCACTGCTAGATATTTTGAGGTGTCTCCTATGATATTTGCTCTCAGAAGTGCAGTCCTGTGCCATCTTTCTGCTAAGCCCTATAAACACCCATGGGCCAACCATCAAAATGTAGACCCTGGCGTAATTTCAGAGGTTCTTCTGAAAAGGAAGGTAATCCCTTTCCTAACTCACCCTGGGCTGCAGGTGTTGTACTGGCTGTTTTTCTCTCCCTGAACTGACTCAGCCCAGATGTCTGCTTTATCCTGACTTGGAACTTGTATGGCTCTTGGGAAGTCCAGAGGTCAAGAATTTCACCCGGCTAAGACCCACGCAGGCAGGAAGCTGTCAGCTGACTCTTACCACAAACATTCAGTGCAAAGTGAAGACAAACTTTTCAGCTTCCCACAATTAAAATCAAGCTCAGTTCCAACTTTCCATGAGGCAGCAGGGGGGACTTATGATCCGTGGTGGAAAATGAAAAGGAGGACATGGCCATGTTGTTAGGCTCACTGTCCTTTTTTATTCGCACTGCAGCACCAAGAGTGATCAGACAGCAATGACTCAGGTGTGGCTGATGCTGGGCAATGTGGAACAAAGGGCTAGAAAAGTAAGTCCTGATCGATTTCAGATCTCTTTTCCCCACTCATTTCTTCATTCCTACAGCTGTGTAGCTGGCTCTTCTTGCTCATGCAGCTCAGAAATGATACAACACTTCCAAGGAAGTATCTCTCTGCAGACTTTTTAAATGTTTTCTGCACAAGAATTTCATCTCATAGTTTCTCCTCAGCATGGGGAATTCTGGTACTGTGTATGAAAACGAAAGGACCAAATACCCTCAGGTCGGGGTGTAGGAGCTGGTTTGGTGTGACCTCCAGCCGACACCAGAGCACAGGATGTGCAGCACCCTGCTCTTCTCCATCCCTCCCACTGCAGGAAAAGCTTGTGAGATGCCTCTGATGAAAGTAAGACAGTAAGATATGGGCATTGGAATGGAATAGGGCCATTGCAGATAACCTCCTGTATTCCTGAGAAGAGAAAATCAGGCTCTAGATGACAGTTAAAACTAAGGCAGTCCATTTCCAAAACACATCCCAAATTTCCTCAGCTTTCTGCTGCTCTCAGTAAATCCCAGACTTGCTGCTCCTGCCACCCACCCACCCTCTGCTTCTCCTGGGGTGGTAAGCAACTTCTCCAGCCAAAACTCATTCATTGTTTTATGACACGATTTCATTCTTGCCTGTTCCTGAGCACAGCCAGTGGGAAAAGCACTTTGCTTTGCTAACCAAGATCCAGTTATCACCTCGGTCCCACCTTCCTTGCACTTGTATGCCGGAAATTCATGCTAGGAGTTTGTGAGAGGAACAGCACCAAGCTCCTCGTGTGCCCACAAGGACAGGAGGTCTCCCTAAATCCCTTACCGGCAGTAGCAGCACCACCCAATGGCCCCACAGACACTCAGAGAAAATGACGAGAACAATAGCAGGAAATGTCTGAGGGTGGAAACAACAAGCCGAACACAGTCCGCGGTTCTAGGGGCTTCCTGATTGGCTTGATTTGCCTCCACAGGAGCACTTTGGATAACCTTGGGGTTGTCCCACCAGGGCGAAATCTCTCCCTGTTGAGGTTATGTTTGTTCCAAGGCTTTCTGGTAGTGCAGGGATGTTTGCCACCAAGCACAAATAAATAAGCAAAACAAAACAAAACAAACAAAACAAAACAAATAAATAAATAAAAAAATCAGTGAGAGCTGTAGTGTAGCTCAGACCCACGAAGCAGGTCAGGGCAGCAGCAGCCTGGTGCCTTGCTCGTTGCTGGTGGTGCATGACGGGCTGTCCATTCCCAGAGGACACAGTCCTCGCCTCGCACCAGCCTTCACCCTAGAAAAATGGACTGTGAGTTCCTGCAAGTGAATGACAGCAGAGGATAGATTTGCAGCGCTCAAGTCCAAGGAACTGTTTGCGACAAGAAGCAAACAAAACAAGCAACAGCTCCTACTGGGTGTTCCCTTCCTGCCCCACCGCGTCGCTTCTGTCCCTGTTCTGCTCTTGGCAGACACGCAGGGGAATGCATTTGTGTATCTGCAAGGGGCACATAATATGGGGAATTTTTAAAGGGACCTAGTAAAGCTCAGTGGCTAAGGCACGCTGATTTACAGCCGCACATACCCACCTAGCTCCCTTTGTCGGGGGCTGCGGAAGGTGTTTACAGGTTCAGGCAGTCCATGACTAAAGTCCAACACAAAAGGCAAGGAAAGGTTGAGTACAAAAGGTCAGAGCAAGGCAGATGTGAACTCTGTAAGCTGCAGCTCTCCGTCATAGTAAAGTAGTTGGGCTTTAACAGCCATATGATGGCCAAGATAGAGGGAAGGTGTCATCACACCAATTAGAATACCTCTGGATGGGTTTGCACATTTTCTGTGTAGCAGCCTAAATTCTCTGGAGCTCATTTTCATTTTCTGCGTTATTCTCAGACACCTATTCCTTGACTATATTCCATCAATCACACAGGGTGATTTAGGTCAGAGTGCTGGGTGCAGGGCAGCACTTCTTAAACCAATAAATAGATTTAAAGGCACCATCCTCCTTGCAACAGCATGATTTAGGCAACCACTGCAGAATATTCATAAAGAAAGTGAATAGATATTTATTTGTTTGCACCAGAAATCCGCTAAAAAGCCCATGCAGTCATTAGAAACCTATATGACTCAAGTCAAACCAAGATCCTAGAAACCTCACATGTACACAATTATCTGGAATTAATAATAATAGCTAACATATCTGCCTGGGAGAAACATGGTCTGAAGAATGATTGGACCATATAGGATTGGCAAAATGTATTGGATCAAGACAGTGAAACAGGCAGGCAAAGTGATTTTCTGGAGGCTACAGCAGGGATAAAGCAGCTCTAGCCCATGCTTGCTTCTTTGACAATATTGCTTTTCCAATAAACAGCTATTGCAGCGTTTCAGAGATAATCAATAGCCATACGAAAGAGCCATTTGCTCCTAAATTGCTAAGAGCCAGACATGATGGGGATAGGGAGGGGTTCAAAACATCCTGTATGGGATGGGAGTGAAAGCCTGGTTTGTGGGCAGTGAAGAACAAGCTGCTGTAACTCTGAGCAGAGCCAGAGAGCTCCGGAGCCTGGCGTGGAGCATACCTGTGCAGGAATTCAAGGAGTGACAAGGAATATCCACAAGAGGAAAAACGAGCAGCCTGTTCCCGGAAAAACTTGTCCTTCAATTAGTCTGCATATACTTGCATGTATATATATTAGTGCAAATATTCAAATCAGAGCATTTTAAGGTGGTCCCTCAGGGACTCCTGGTTAGGCTTGGACTGTCATAAATCCAACATGTATATTAACGACAAGCATATACTCACCTTAAATTTCCATTAATCTTCTCATCAACGTGAATGGGCATTAAAGTAATACTGTGTTTGTTGGTTCTCGTGTTTAGTTAGACACCATGTGCGAACAGTCGGAGCAGAGATATTACAGTGGAGTTCAGTGCATAATTTCAAATAATTTCTTCAAAAGTACAGCACTTGCAAAGAGACCCATAGTGAAAACTGAGTGCATTTCTTCATGTCAATAAAGGACTTCAGCATCTTATCAGCATACTCGGAAAATTAGAATTGTCCATGATATTTTTTTATTTCACAGCTGTGCCATTACTGTATTTTTCAACAGAACAAAGAGCCTGAGTTTGCTAAGCGCCATGTGAGCACTTGCACTGCAGAGAGACAAGCAAATACTGATGTAACCACAGACACGTTGTCTTAGCATCTGTCCTAGGCAATCTAAGTAATAGGTAGATCAGAGGAAGAATAATATTTACATCAAAAATATTTATATCACTGAGAGTAAAAAAAAAATAATTAAATTAAATAAAATCTTTGGCTCAAGACAGATGGAAAGAATTGTCACTATAAACTGAGCACAAGAAAAAAATACATCTCAAAAGGAATTGTGCTTCACAACAGGGAAAAACAGTAGCACATACTTTCTTCTGCTATATGTATGTTGGCTACAGAGATGACTTTTTGTTAGGTCAGTTGCTAGGTGTGTAAGATTATCTTCTCCTCAGAAAGTCTGCACACATTCATTCATACAGGTTTTTGTATGGCACTGTTAAAATGTCTTTGCTGAGCGTCTGCACGAAGGGGCTGAGTAACACAGGCTCCTGCTGCTTCTCCTTGGGTGGTCAGAACCAGAGACCAGAACAGCCCAGGGAGCGCCTGCGTGCAGTGGTCCTGATCCATCGTCCTGCTGCACCCCAGTGCTGCCCTCTGAGCAAAACAGCCACAAGCACACCGCAAGGAAGCATAGAGGGGGGGAAACAATGCCAAGTGTCTCAAAAATCCATTAACTCTCTTGACTCTGGTGGACTCATAAAGTTTTGCCCAGGCCTTTTCAGGTGAAAGCTCTCCTATACATAGATTGAAACCTGCACTCTACTGACAAGGTGCCCATTGCTTCAGACATCTCCCAACATCAGTGGCTGCACTGGTGCATCATTTCCCAGTGGTTATGGCAAGCAGAAATGCAACAGAAGGAAAATGAT
Source organism: Anser anser (assembly GCF_964211835.1). Classification (NCBI taxonomy): domain Eukaryota; kingdom Metazoa; phylum Chordata; class Aves; order Anseriformes; family Anatidae; genus Anser; species Anser anser. The sequence goes on from NC_139723.1 coordinate 11,271,223, forward strand.
AATTTTTAGGCTGTTACATCTATGCATCATATCTTATAAATTATAATATATTTTATAGCATGTTATAAAACACTTTATATCATATATACATTTAGATATAGTTGTGTATAACATATTACTACACTTGAGGACACAAGGACTCCGTCCCTTGAAGTGTGGCTGTTCTCATCAGTTGCAGACAGTGTTTAGATTTTACCCTTTGTATAACTTTTATAGATGCATACTTTTATCAGGCTTCACCCTAGAAGCTGGAAGGGTATTGGTCCCCTGTGAATCATGGTCCCCTGTGCTCTGAATCTTTCTTTACTGAGGTGTATAACCTTTAGCGAGAGCAACAAGGGAGCCAGCCAGCAGATAGGAGTGAATGGTCAAATGTGAATGTGTTTGTCTTATTTGAAGGTGAGACGAAAGGCAAAGAAAGAACAACGAGGAGACAGTGCACATGGGAATAATGTTTTAATAGGAACTAGGGTGTTATAACTGGAGAAATAACCAGTGGAGCTGGGGTGGTGAACAGATGGGTCCACCAGGGACACAGGAATGAGGGGATGCAGCAAGCGGTAGGAAGGAAGGAAAGGAAAGAGAAAAAGTGGAAGAAAAGGAATGGACAACGAGATGGGCAGGCTTGGTTTAGAGCTTGTTTTTCTGTCCTCTGCTCCCCTGCACTGTATCAGCAGAAAACAGTATCGGTGTGCTGGGGCTGTTGATGCTAGATCAGCCCTAGCATCAACATTCCTCTGTTGGCTGTGGCATTTCTCCAGCTCCCTGATTGCTCAACGACCTTTCTGCTTTTGAGAGTTTGTCCCAGTATGGTTGCTGCTTGTCAGAAAAGCAGTTAAACCCCAAACAATTGTTGAGGGTGCCTCAGCCCTCCAGCAGCCACCACCAAACCTCACCACTGAATTTAAGAAAAGAGTGATCCCTTGGACAGCAAGTTGGAGCCTATGCGGCAGCAGGTACCTGATCTCCCTGTAGGGTAGGTGGGATAAGGAGTGCTAAAATAAGCAGGGGAGGAATCTCTCCACAGGCATGTGTACAGGCTTCCTGGTGGCCCAATGCATTTCGCTTTTTGGTGCAGCATCCAAGCTTGCTGAAGTTGATTGTGTTTCTTGCATGGCCCCTCCAGAAGCAGCTGTAATTTTTAATAAGGATAGAAAATAAACAACCAACACTTGCCCAAGTTTCTACTGTGGACAACCACTTCACCTGGAGGTTACAGAGCCCACCTTGCACCAGCTGGCTGCGAGGCTGTTCTCGTGGCCACTCTGCTGCGACACAAAGGATTCAGGTTTGCTGCTCAGCTGGCTTTGTAAATTGGGGACAAAAAAATGTTTTACTTGCCTGTACATGGAGGGCTGCAACCTCTTCAGGGGAAATAACTTTCATGTTTTTTTACTTCTCTTCACTAAAGAGCAAGGTGGAGGTAAAACCTGTGCCCTTTTCTAGGCTCCCTGCCTTCCCTCTCGATGCTGCTAGGTAACTGAATGTGTATCCCCACTGCACTGGTATGTGTAGGAGCGGCACACAAACATCCTCCTTCCTTGGCAGCTGCTGGTGTGGGTGCTGCCCAAGCGTGCGTTTGGGTTGTGCACCCATTCTAACCCAGCCAGCCCTGCTGCACTACGGAAGGAGGGGCGCTCTGAAGTCATCCCTCAGTTGCTCTCCCTTTATTCCTTGAGCCTCTCCCAAGCTACAAATAATGCAGCCCACAGTACAGCTGAGCTGCTGGCATCCATTACTAAACTGAAATGAATTTTCATGTGCATAGCTGCAACATCTCAGCAAGCTGTTTTTCACAGAGCTGGCCACACCTGTGTTGCTTTTCTAGTCTCTGGGTGCATACCTCCACATTGAGGGCTTGGTGTGGAGGGGAACCACATGCCTGTCCTGTCTCAGGGCTGAGAGAAGAGAAAACAATAGCAATGGTGAAGCAATGACACAAAACCGTGCGTCACTGAGAGGAGCCTGAATACCTTTTTTCAGTTGACTGGGCTGCTAATTGCTCTAAGCACAGGTGCTCCAAGAGGAGAGCCAGGCTCTGCTGGGGTGGGTTAAGCTACCAGGGTCTTTACTCAGCCAGTCAGGGAGATAAAGGGACTCGGTAAGATCTGCCAGGTCCTCTATGGAGCCTGGTCAGGAGCGCAAATGGGAACTTTCAGACCAAAGAGCTCAGGTGCAAGCAGGTGAGAGGAGAGTAAGAAGACTCCTGGCTCTTTCACCTCCTTGGTGACTGGCCAGGGGGCTGAGTTCAGACCAAAGAATTTTTTTTTCCACATCCATTTCCCAAAGGAGTGTCAAGCAACGTGGTGCTCCTCTGTGAGGGCAAGCATCCGAGACACGGTGAATCACCAATTTCCAGCCGGTGGCGGGCCCTCTCCTGGGGCAGGGCGGTGTAGCCTGGGTAGCCTTGAGGTTGTAACCTCACGCAGGCTGGAGACATCTGCTTGAAGTAGACTGGAAGAACCTGGCCTTGGAAGATTCATATTTCTAAATGTCTACAAACAGGTGTGGGCTGTAAATACCATGGGGGCAAGAAGCAGAGTATTAAGGTCATATGAGAAGGTGATACTGGAATGAGATATAACATGCTTCTAAAACAGGGAAAAAACAGGCAATGAAAAAACAAAAATGACAAATTAAAAACCACTGACATAAATTAGTACACCAACTTGGTGTTTCTTTGGGAAGGAAAGGACTCAGCCATATAACTTTGGCAATTCCAGATCAACGCTCTCCACAAAACATTTTACATCCAGAACAGGCAACAGTTTATTAACTCAGGATAAAGATTGTTGGGTTTTACAGCTCATCATGTTTAGCTGAAGAAATCCTATGGCCAATACTTGACTTGCTGGCCTTGATTTGGTTAACATAGCAGGGTCTAACCTGGTCCTAAATCAGGCAGATGTAAAATATGAATACATAGATTGCTTTCTGTTCATGTTCATGTTCATGTACACATCTATGGTAAACAACAGATGGAATTATGCAGACTTCAGCTGGCACTGGGATGTAACTTTTGCCTGGTGAAAGGAACGGTTTCCCTTCCTATGTACCCAGGAAGATACATATAGATTTCCAGAGCAACTCATTCAGCATCATGCCTGAATCTCATTTATAAGTACCGATTAGTGATAATGTATTCCCAGTCATTCCAGTCATGGAGGCTTTGCCTTTTCAAAGATGCTAATTAAGTTTGCTGCTCTTGATTATCAGCTGCACCCTGTAAACAACACCCTTTTGGAAATCATAAGATGTGCACTTCCAGCTTTCCTCTTTGAGGGTGAGCTGCTCAAAAAGGATGAGCTCTGCAGAAAGACTAAACTAAGAGGCACCAAATTGCTCAACTCTGGAATCCCATTTCAGATCCTGCAGCAGACCTGAAATCAAGCATTTTTTTTCACCATCAGCACTAGCCACATGTAGATACACAGAGACATCCACAGATGTTACACCTGGTTGTAGCACCACTGCCAGTGTTTGCTAAGAAAATGAAGCCAAAGCTGAAAATAAACCAGGTATTAGTTAGTGATTTCCCACTCTCCTACAGCAGAATGGTGGTGTTCATGGCTGTGGCATATACGTAAATGGACCCATTTCTTGTTTTACAGCCAGGTTACTGACATCTGGCAGTTGATATGGGTGTAGGAAGTACATAAAGGGCAGAGGTTCTGGACTGGGATTTAGGGTACAGTTCCTCATATCTTCCCTGCTTGTGTTGGTTTACAGAGCCCAGATGCAAGACTTTGCACATCTTGCAGAGGGAACCTGTTCCCCACTCTGATTCAAAGTCTCTCATTCTTTCCCTTGCAAGTTAATTTTCTGAGGTTATTCTGAATGGGAGTAGTTTACCCTGCTGCCCTAAAAATCCCTTATAGTGGCTAAGAAGTAGGAGTAAGACACCCGTGGGGTCGAGCATTTTAGCCAGCACTCTTTTGCACTGCAGTAAGAGGCACATGGCGTTGTGCTTTCAGAAAGATGTACCCTGCATGTTAAGTTTCAGTTGCCCACAAAAGAAGAAAGACTTCCACACTTTCTGTTTTTGCTCTGTGGTCAAAAGCTTCATGAGGGCTAGATGCATACTGAGTCTGAGCAGAGATCAGATTCATCCCTATTGGCAGGCCCAAGTCTCCCTGAACTTGGTGTTCAACTTTCTGTATAGTAAGCATCAGAGGGGTATGTTGCAGTTCACTGCTTGCGAATCTGTCATTTTAATACCACGTGTAACACCTCAGATTTTCAGCTCTGAGAGACGCGGCACTAATTACAGACCCATGAATTTTTTGTGCCTTTTATACCAGGTTGATTTGGGTTGTCAGTCAAGCAAAAGCAAAATACACACTTTGCAGCTGAGCCATCCCCCACTCTACATACGCATCCGTTACCTTTTCCCTTTGATTGTTTACTCTGATTAAGTCTTTCCTGTTTTCCTCATAAGTTCTGAATACTTGTATATTTTCCTTATTCATGCTGATTAATGTTCTTTTTTCCACTGACACATCAGTGTGTATGCCACAGACATCATTTCTATTATGCCTCTTTCTTCACTACAGAAATGGCATGAGTATTTCTCAGGTTGTGGGGTGCAACCCATCATGCAGAGCTAGTAGGGGCTAAAGAACTGGTCTTTAAACCTGACACTGTTCTCCCCGCTTATAATGCTGTTACCATCCCACCCTGAAAAAAAAAAAAAAAAAAAAAAAAAAACACTGCTGGGAAACAGCATTTCTTCCAAATGCAGTTATTTCCAGAGAGCATGTGTGTGCCAGAGCTGATGATCTGGACAGAGGAGGCTATGTTGTCCTCAGGCATGGTGCTGCTTACTTGAGGTCTGTGTGTTCTTGTTGCGAGGACTGTGGATCCATACAGTTGTCTGAGTGCCCTGAGGATACTGCTCCGGGTCCCTCCCAAGGCACCTTGTACCGCAACAGACTCTGCCTTTCATCAGAGAGGAGCCCAAATCCATGGGTTTCAACATCTTAGCATAGGAAACAGATGAAATCCTTCACCTAGAGATAATCCATTCACTCCCTTCAGACTGAAGCACCAAGCTGAGCCCATAATGTTTGCTGGATACTGAGTGCAAACATAAATGCACCTGTACGTACACCACAGTATCAAACCTCTCCTCCCTCTTTACCACTTAGCTCTCCCTGCTCAATGCCCTCATTTGTCACCTGAATTAAACAGTTTTCTGTGCTCACCAAGAGCAAGTTTGGTCCCTGATCACAGTGTCTCTGCAGGAAAGTTCACTCGCATCTTTCCCCTCTTCTCTCAGAAATGTGACTGCGCACCCTGCTGACACCAGCTGAAATCCCACCAGGCACAGACCAGACTTTGACAGGTGTGCACCCTCCTCCCCTGTGGTATTGAATGGTTCTGCTCAGAATTTCTTCCATTTCATAGTGGGACATTGCCGTAAACAAGGCCAGGCAGTTCTACTGGGTTTAATGACCATTATTCTTGGTGCAGAGTCCAAAGAACACATGGGATACTACATTGTTTTCATAACTCAGACGGCCCAGAGGCCAGGTACATTTAGGTTTCTGAGTGACAAAATCTCCCCTCTTTCTTCCCGTGGTATCTGGAGAAATAGGGTCCTGTGTACATCTACTGTGAAGAACTACCCATGACAAACCAACTCACAGCTACACAACCATTTTTTCTCCTTTTGGCAACATTTGAGCAGATCCGAGTAATCAGAAAACTACTCGGACCAAGAAACAGCAATACTAATGGCTCATTTTACACCACTTCTATTCCGTCTCGAGCTCCATTTTCTTTCATATTTATTCTCTACAGCACTCCTGATGCTGTAGTTGTTTATTTGGTAGCTTAATTGTTATGGCTGTCTTTCAAACTATAGCCTGAAATCTGCTAAGAAGCCAGGAAGAAGGGAATTACATGGTTTCCTTACCAGGTGTCAAATGACAATTAAAACACATCCTTTTTAAACTGGGCTTGAAGAAAGGGACATTATTGAATATTTAGCAAGCTTACACAGGAAGAATGTAAGGACTTTGTATATGTATGTGCGTGCAAATGTGTACTCTGATGGATTTATTGCTGTTTAGAACATTATATGGCATGCTGCCCAAAACTGATGTGATATTAGTGCTTTTGTTTCTCAGGCCAAATTTGCATGTGTCTGTTGTTACTAAAACAGCAGGCATTTCTCATTGTCCCTTGGCAATTTTAGTGGTATGATATTTAACTAAAAAAAAAAAATAAAGGGTGCAAACCAACTTTCAGTTTGTATTACGATTTTAATTTTTGCATTGCTGGCTCCTATGCAAATAGGCAGCCTAAAGGAGATAGTGAAGACTCTAGGTGCCTACTAAAGAAATATTTTCCAGTGAGGTCCATGATGCCTAGGTAGTTTACTAATGAATATATACAACATGGAAACTGTGCTCCTGGGTATTTCTGTTACCTCTGGTACCCTAGCAACATTACCTCAGCCTTTAAACCTAAAGATTACGGATGAAAGTTGTATAAAAAATGAGCGAAAGGAATAAAACAACCTCCTGTGGATATTAATGTTAGGTAAATGATCCCTGTGCTGTGTAACATGGTACTTTCTAGCTGAACACTGCTGAATGATCCATATTTTTCCTGCCACAACTAGGAATTCAGTATTTTAGCTGGCTCTGTCAGTTTTCCTAGTACTAGACCTTTTTTACACAGGGCCTAGGAGACTCTCAGTCTGCTTGCACAGATTTCAGTGGAAGAAGGACAATTTGCACTTAAGGTTTGTGGTTTTATGCATTCTTACTCAGTGTCACATAGGAGATCTGTGTCCCTATCAGCTCTACCCAAGTCTCTAAATGCTGGCAGCTACGTCTCAATTCCTTCTCTCTTTAGCAAGTTGCTGTTATTACTGCTTTTAGAAGGAATGGAAGAAAAGTCGGGGGAAAGAAATGGCATCAGAATAGGGTAATGTAATGTTTCATTTGCACAACTTGTTTTAATGACAACAGTAGTCTGACATGAATGAAGCAGAATTTGAAGAAATAAACCAGAAGGGAAGGTTAAAAGGGACACAAACAAGTAAAAACAACAACAAAAAGCAGATAGCTAGAAAGTAAGAAATAATAAATCTAAGCAAATGCTAAGTGTGCATATACAAGCGCATGAGCATATGTGCATGTGCATGTCTGAAAGCAAACTTTTCTTGGAAGTACAAACAATTCATGACAAAACTTCCACAGTTTTGAACCAGTGCACAAAAAAAAATAATAAAAATAAAAATAAACATGTTTACGATCACCTCAAGTTGCAAGGGGTCTACATGCATTTACAGTCTTATCCACATCAAATGAGTTGCCTTACTCCACATATACTCAGTGTTTTCATTGTCATAAATGATTAACTACTGTCCAGCTCATTTGAAAGAAATAGAACCTCTTTCTTCCCATGTATTTTGTTGGTGGTGACTTCTACACACTCCCATTTTCCAGTCTCCTCCTTGATCACATGACTAGCAAAATGCACCAGGCTATACAATAGGTACTCTGGAAATGCTGCTGAGCAATTCACTTAGGAAGAAAAGAAACATACCAATAAACCCCCACTCACCCAGCTTAACGATGTAACTTCATCAGAACAGAATAATTCAGGTGCCTTTATCAGTGAGGTATAAACATACATGAATGTACTAATCACTCGCAGGAACAGGGAAGGAAAAGAAGACACCTTTCTGTTGACTTCTAAATTCATTAAGTATGAGTGTGGCCTTGGCTGACCTCAGTGACAAATGATGTTTTCACTTCAATAGCTATTAAAAATAAAAATTCTGGGAAGAAAACTTGAGATGAAATGGTATTTTTGAAAGCTTTCTCTCTGAAAAATTCACCCCATATCAAATTGTTCCATTTCAGCAGAACAAAATATTTTGCATTCTTAAACTTTTTGTATTAATTTGGAGAAAAACATGAAGTGGATTGGAACTCTAGTTTCCAACAGTGCTTTTTAAAATCACTAAAATTAGGTCATTTCTATTTGGACATTAGGGGGTTTCCTTTGAGAAAGAAACTAGGCAGTTTGACAAACTATGGGGAATTTGAGGTTGTTCATTATTGGCATACTTCAAGAGAGCAAAATCTGCCTTTTTTTCAATCCACAACAATTTGAGGCTGCAACTCTTTGACTTCCCTCTAATCTAAAGCATTCTCAGCAAGTGCCATGCAACTTTTGTCCTTGCACAACCAGAAAGTATGGAAGAATTTCCCAGGTGGGTGCCTGAGAGTTAGACCCCTGCATCTATATTTAGACATATTAATTTCACAAACAACCCAAGCTGTCAAGCTCCTGAGAGGAGCAATCCTTCCCTGTCTGTCTGTGCATGGTTGCTTTCTCCTTGCCCTCTGCCTTCTGATTGAACAAGCATTAATGAAGCCCTGTGCCAAGCAGGGTTGAGGAAGAGCAAAAATATGTCACTTTAGACTGGATCAGTGCCCTGATCATTCACATGGGAAATGGTGGCAGAAAGGCAGGAGCAAGGAGCTGTGGATAAGGAAGGGCTGCCTCTCTTTGTGCAAATACTGGACAATGTTTCACAGAAGTATGGTCCAACAAGCTGTGAGCAGCTACAGCTCATTTCCAAGGCAAAAGGTAACTGTTTGAAGTCTTAGGTAACTGAAAGTATTCATCTGAGCTCAAATTTTACAGATCCTTTCTTTTTTTCCTTTTTATTTTTGGCAAAAAGTAAGAAAATAGAGATAGTGGTATACCTAAAAATAGAAGGGGAAAAAAAATACAATATTGCTTCATATTACAGGTATAAATCATGGCAATAAAAGGAGGTTTGAGTTAAAGTAATGGAGAATCTAACCCCGCATGTTTCTGGTTAAAGTGTATGCCAAATCAGAATGAATCACATCTTAAGGAGTGCTCTTAGATAGCGACAAGATCAAGAAGAGTGCTTAATGCTTGCTGCCTAAAAGAATAAAACTATTTTCTGTACACCCTATGTATTTTATTATGTGAACCCCTAGGGTCCTCTGTACCATCCAGTAACAGCATGAAGCATGGATAGATATCCAAGGCTTTTGGCTGTCCTAGAAGAAAGCACCAACCCATGGGTTTTGTTTTGGAAAGTGGACAAAGTACAGGTTCTAGAATAACTCCCAATACAACTGGTTGACTGCCAGCTTCCAACAGCTGTTTCCAGTTCCATTGTCTGTAGTGTGGTGACAGTAAAAGATACCCATTCCTCTAATCATTACTGAATTTTTATGGTTATATTCAGTACTGAAGCTTCTAAAATGAAAGTGTGCATCTAAGAGATGTTACAGGAATCAGGGTGAAGGTATATTTTTAAGTGAGGTATATTTTTAGTTAATCTGCACATATTTTTGCAGAAGTGCATAATAAGAGATGTATTGTTTTTGTCCTGAATAGATCTATTTTACAAACAATTTACATGACCTTCATGTTTCTGAAAGTCAGTTGTGAATAACAAGTATGAAAGGTGTTCCTGATAACATTTGAAATGCTAATTGATACCTAGGCAACTACAGCTCAACAAAATAGTTTTTACATGTTTTGTTTTTGTTTGTATGTGCATGTTTGTATGTCTTCCACAGGCTGGAACAAGAAATACAGAAATTAGAAAGTGAGGAATCCCAAATATCTGCCAAAGAACAAATCATTTTGGAGAAGCTAAAGGAGACTGAGAAATCCTTTGACAACTTGCAAAAGGTATTTACAAAAAAAAAAAAAAAAAAGACACTTGGGGCATAGATTGAAATCAAGGTAGACTGTTAGAACTGATTCAAAATAGCAGTTATAATTTAACATTTACAGGAAGGTTGTGGCCAGTTACAGAGTATTCAGCTCAAACCAGGATGAACAAGAGCAGAAAAGATATAGAAGTGTCAGATCTATTTTGGGTGGGTTATTTGCATTTGCCCTTCCCATTCCAACCTTTTCAAAATGGGGGTTTCAGACAATATCTCCCCAGCTTATCTACAGGGAAACCATGTGAGCTTTCGGCACCACTAAAAGATAATCAGGATGCCTGGAAGTCATCTCAAAGTGCCACAGATGGCACTTCTGAATGGTATTGCCTGCAAAAAACTGTGAATGTTCTCCTTTCAGTTACACCACGTCCCTCTCCTTTGGCCTCTAATTGCATCTAAACGTGAGGAGCCGCAGCCCTAGGTTCCCATTTAACAACGACAAAGAGCCTTATGAGCAGTCATAGCAGAAAAAATCAAGACTTCGTGCAAATTTTACCCAAAATATGAAAGCTTTAACCGATCTTCCTTTTTTTTTCTTTCTCTATTCACAGACTTTTGCACACCAAGATGGTGGTAAGTGCCTTTTTACTCCTGTTTTGTTTTGAGGTTAGCAAGAGTTGTTACATAGCTTTCTTGCAAAAGTTTACAGAATGGGGATTCCTCTGTTCATTGCATGCTTCTGATTTATTGCTAGAGACATTACCTTGTCCTGTGGTGTTGCTATAGTGCAAGCACAAATATCACTGTTGCTATGGGGCAGTATTCCTTTGGTAGAGCTCCAGCTATTCTTATGTGCATGCAAGGGAAAAGAAAGTCATGTATGACTTGAAATAGGCATCATACAACTTTCCTTTTCACCTACTCATGATAAATCCTCTCCCCTCCATGTGCTCATACTGTTCATAAACTGTTAAATACAATGTGGAATATTCCTCATTTGCAGGAACAACTTGCTTTTGATTAAAATTAAATTATTTCACTAATGAATGATATTTTCTGTGTGATGATGTCACAGAAGGAAATCCTTGCTTAGGTGGATGAGGAGGTAGTAATTTCTGGTTTATGAACTCAGTGTGACACTATGTGTGATCAGTCTAAATACTAAGATATAAATGTAGGTGTCTGGGAGAGCATAAATGTGGCTTGTTGACCAAGAGCTAGATAAACCCTTGCAGTGCACCTCCAGGACCCTTAGGACTCAGGAAGGACAGCATGCTGCTCCACCTGCAGATAAATCAGTACTCTAGACACTCATTCTCAGGACCTATCTTTGAACTGACAAGATGTGAAATGCTGAGGCCGCGACTAGCTCCTCCAGCTACTGACAAAGCCATGTCCACCTGTAGTTTAAGCATAGACAGGGAATATGTAGGATGATCCTAACATATAGGACACAGCTGAAGGTTAACATACAGTGTATGAGCTGATCCAGATCTGTTTAGAGGAGTTTCTTTTGGGGGGTATTAATATTATCTAGTAAGAAGGTTTTCTTTTTAGCTCAAAGATCCAGTTCAGAAATTTTCACTTCTATTAATAATATAATTCAAGGTTTAGGCTAACTCCAGTTGCCAAAAAACACAGAAGTCCCAGATAGGATATTCCTTTGTAAGAATTTATGTTTCCTCCTTCCCGAAGCATTTGAAGTTGGCTATCAAAAAGCAAATAAAGTTCCAGAATGGCAAATATCTTGTGCCTGTGCAGAGTTTCACTGTCATTGATAAGTTTCCAAAAGAGAATCGGTGCCTACAGGAATAAGCACTTAAAGTTGACAGGAACCTTTGTGACTCCTGCAAGACACAGACTGTCTCTTCATGTGGGTTATGATAAAACAGGAACCAAGGGAAAACCCAGTTAGCACATGTGAAGCAGTAGTTTCCCCTAGGGACTCTTCCCATAGCATACCTACTTGTAGTACTTCATTGGGCTCAAGAGGAACCTCACTACACCCCAGATTTTGCCTGATTTCAGCAGATCTCACCCTCACAGACTGAGCCAGAAGGACAGTTTTTGATTTCTGCAAGGCTAACAGAAAACTGCAAAATAATGTCTAAGGCAACAGACTGCTGGCAGCATCAATGTGTAAGCAGAGGGAGCAGGGGATAGAGATAAGTTAAACCAGTACCTCTTCTCTTCAAGCCCCTCTGTTTACATCTTATCCCTTCCTCTTGACAATCAGTCCTGCTGGGCTGAGGTGGGCCTGGGTCATCCTCTAGACGGTTTTATGAAGAAGCAGACTGTACTCCGATGCTCTAAAGAAGATCGAGGCTGCAGGCCATCCTGTTGACCCAGGCCTGCCTCCCACTCTAGGCATGACGTGGCCATGCATCTCCATGTGGAAAAAACAGAGCTGGTCCTCTGTTTTCTGCTGTCCAACAACAGTTTGTGAGGGTAGCTGATCACAGTAAGAAGTGCACACGTACATTGCTAGCTGTGAGCAGTTTGATAATGTAGAGTTTTCCTCCTTTCAGAAATATGTAGGGCTTGCTTTGTTGTAGCAGACCAGTCATCTGTCTGTCAAACATCTGTATAACACATGCTGCAAGGGAAAATGGGAGGAGTCATTTCATAGTACAGGAAAGCTGAGTAAAATACGTACATGAACCTACACATACATGAATTACTGCTGTATCCTGAGAGACTTTGAGTCCATAAATCTCACATTAGTTTGCTGTGGTCCATCTGTCCCTTTATTCTAAACATGGTGATGGTGCAGAAAGTGGTTTGCCTCACCACTGCATCCCTGTGCATGCTTTTGTGCCATATATAAGGTGGTGATGGTGTTTCAACTACAGAGAGCTCAGAGCCCAAAGGGTCGAGGTGAAGGCAATGAGGAAAGGGGAGAAGTTGTGGTGAGCACCAGTGACCAGCCAAGTGGCTCTCGGTGTCCTTCCCACCGTTCCCAGGAAATGGCTGTGTTAGGCAAAGAACATTTCTGAGCTTGAGATCACCCAGGCACACTAAACACAAATCCCACATTTTCCAGGGTATGAACTCATTTTGCCTTCATAGATAACCACGTGAAATAAAGCAGCTCTTACTCCACATGTGTGTGTGTTTGTGGCTCAATGTGCATATAAAATAAAAGCCCCGTTAAGATCTGATGTGGCTCCCTTGGCTGCTGTACTTACCCTTGGGTAAGTTCATCCCCTGCAACTTTCAGCCGGCTGTATGCAAACTGCATGCTGCCACTTCAGCCAACACACAGAAGCCACAACTGCAGTAAGTACAGACTGCACAAACCTCGGTTTGCATCCAGTGTGTGTTAGCATATATTTGGCAAAGATGTGGCTCTGGAAACCTGACCTGGATGGTGTAGTTCACAGCGCCTTGCTTAGAGGCTTGTCTGGTTTCCTCTGCTCCGATCTGGATCAGCAGTGCTGCCCAACAGCAAAGCAGTGGAGCATGTCCTCAGAGGATCAGAAAGCAGATTTTTGTAGGGTGCTTTCCACGTGTCTTACAAAACCTGTTCAGTGACTGTTTTTCAGTTGTACAGTTTTAAGCAGGAGTTGGACTCGATGATAACTACGGGCCCCTTCCAATTCAGGATATTCTATGATTCCGTGCTTCTGAGTCTAAAACCCAAAAGATAAGCAACTTTTTAATCAGACCTGCATCTGTTAGAATGCATGGCTGCCACAGCTACGGCAGCACTGGCCACCCAGCTACATTCAGAGCCGGGCCACACAGCTCTTAGCAAAACTGCCTGCTTAGCCCTGTGCTCCCGGTCTTACAAATGTGGTGGGGACGTTGCAGTCTCTGTTCCCTCTGACATAACCCCCAGCAGCCCCAGATGGCTTCACAGGGGGAGCAGCCCTGCCCTGGGGGCCGGTATGTGCAGAAGACCTTAGGCACTCGTTTTAGTGGTAGTCAGACATTTTAAAGATAATCGAGCCCTTGGAAAATGAGCTCCTCTGGCATCTGGTCATGAGCCTCTGTGTGAGAGCTGTTCTGAGCAGTTCTGAAGCTTTGGTTTTGTGTAAGCACCCTTGAAGGATTATAGGGCCCCGTAAGTGTTCCCAAGCACTTTGTTTGTCTGATCATATGGAGAAGTGCCATAATCCTAAAATGCAGTTTGTTTTAAGTAGTACAAAAAGCCACAGGATATGTTTTATGGCATTCTTATATATTAATAACTCATCAAAGGTTGAAATGAAGGTATTGAATGGAGTCAGTTCAAAAGCTTTGATTTATGTTCTGTCTTACTCCCCATGCGAACAAAATGTTAATTGTGTCTCAGTCGCTCCTTGTAAAATTGCTCTCTTATTATTGCTTTTAGAGGTGCTAAATGAAACAGACCTTGTTGCCAGTGAGATAAAGGGAGACGAGCATGTTCTTTTCATCTGGGGTTGTGGGGGTGAGGGGGAAATAGGAACTGACAGAATGATTCAAGCCCCACCTCCTAGTCAAACATCCTGTCTTTGACATGTGGCACCACCATGTGCTTCAGAAGAAAGTAAGTGAGAATCCCACCACCCTCACCCCCACCACAGCATTCCTTACTCTGCCCAGTAATTAAAGATTTTCAGGATCCCTCAAGCAACTTTTTTTTGTTGTTGTTGTTCTAAGTAACATCCAGAAAAGTTTCTAAACTGAGTCAACGTTGGCGGCAGCTGACACTAGCATGGGCATTGTCTCCTGACACAGGAGGCAAAACAAAACAAAACAAATCAAAACAAAACCCATACTAAGATCCACAGGCATGAAGAGCATCAGAGTAAGGATCTCGCCACCAAGCTGCAAAACTGACCTGGCTTACCGATGGACTTTGGCAATGCTAATGACAAGGTGGTCAGCTCACTTCCTTGCACAGGCACTGCAGAGGAACATACACTTGCAATGAATTTTGCCTGCTGCATTGCCCTGGGATGAGAATAGCACCCTGGCTGTGCCTACGTATGCCCACAGTTAGCAAAAGCAGTCAGGCTGATTAGTGAAGCAGCACATGTCTGTATTGATTACACCCACGTGTGGACAGACAGGTCTGTCTCTCAAGTCACTGGATGACTATGTGCTGAAAGTACTGTTCCAGCAGCACACTCGACTGGGTGAATAATTACTAAATTTCTGCCATTTCCAGAATACAAAGTGCCTTCTTATTCTGGCCCAGAAACAGTTCCCACTTCTTACTTCTGAGAAATTACTTCAGTTTTCAATAATGGCCTGCTCATTTGCTGGTGATATTTCCCAGAATAACAACAACGAGCATTGTACCAATTTCTCATCAGAGGCAAGAAATCCTGCAAAAGAAAGCAGCTGTTATTGACCACTGCTCAGTCAGCTGTGTCCTAAACAATTATTTCTCGCAGGCTCTGATGCTAAAAATAAAAAACTTTGAGGAAACACTATGCATTAAAAATATAAAAGCTCATTTGCCAGGACTGCCATTTGCCCAGTGAAGTATGAAATAAAACAATATTTCCCTGGCTGAGGTTTTTGAAATTCATCTGTTAGAAGTTGAACTTTTACAATAACTTCCTAGCTTTCCTGAATGCATTTACACTGTGCCTCTCTGTCATTCTCCTCTGATGCAGAAAGTACACAGAGGGAGGGAGAGGAGTCTTCCTATGAGGGGCTTTCTTCACGGGCTTTCTTCACATGAACTCCAGCTCCAGCAGTGGAGTGTCTTCTGCAGGACTGTGATTACCAGCCTACCACACCATGGCACATCAATGGCCACTGCAGGCTCTTAGGGCAGTAAAACCATTTTTCTAGTAGCAGGCTCAATTTTCCTGTCAAAAGAGCAGGTTTGGGGATTAGAGGTGACACATCCTGCCTTTGCTAAGAGTGTATCCAGGTGCAGTGTTTGTTTTTGTTTTGTTTTTGTTTTAGTGTTTTTTGCGTTTGTTTTCTGGGATGAATGTTAGCCCACTGGGAGCATCACAAGAGCGTCTCCCTTTACCAGATGCAGTAAAGCAGCGACCAACATGGCAATTTGTTTTCTCTCTCCCTTCACCATTTCACTCTCTCAGGCTGCACTGATCTCCATTATCTCACCTGCTTAGAGCAACAAGGGACACTGAGGAGAGCAGATTCTGCCTCCTACCCTTCCACATGGACCAGGTCATATCAAGAGTTTGACAGCTTTATTCTAAAATGTACCTGCAAAGTAGCCTTGGAGGAAAACAAGCATTCTCTTTTAGACAGGATAGGACATTATGTTTGAACAGAAATTTCACCTTTTCCATACAAAACTGAAAACATTTCTTGTTGATAGGAAACAATGTGTTTTTTTTTTTCTTTTTTCTCTGTTTCTTGGTCAGTTATTTGCACATCTCTCCTCTGAGCTCCTCTTTTAATGTAGCCACTGAGTCTTAATGGAATGATATGTACCATCAAGTTATATTTATACCAGCCATAAAACATCTGCCAGTAAATATTTATAAAACTTCTTCAATGGCTTTCCTAAAGAACATATTTAGCTTGTGCTAAACAACCATAAGCAAGTCAGACCTTTAAGCTAATTCTATACTAGTTTGAGCTCTGTTAATGAACAGCTGCACTAAAGAACTGGCAGGAACTTAATAACTACTCAAGTTCACAACAGGCACCCTATGCTATAGGCAGTATCTATATTTGATTTCATTATTACCTGTATTTTAGCTTTAACAACAAAAAGCCAAATGTCAGTTCCATAATATGGGAAAAAAACAGAGCTGGCCTTTCATCCCTCTCAGCCAAAGCTAGCATTTTTAGGCTTTTATATGTCTATTTGAAATGTCATTTATTCTAGGTATCACGCTAGGTTTATTCCTTGTCTTCTCCCTCTATCCCCCAACATTTCCCACATTTAAAGGTCACAGACTTGATAAATCCAGAACCTCCTGACAAATAATTTTATGTGTTCAACTGACACAAGGTTTGAGTCATCTGGACCCATTCCCTCCTACCTCAGCTAGTCTATTGAACACCAATCACATGACAGTGACTTTGCACTTTGTTTGCTTTGATCCAATTATCTAGTACAAAGCTCCAGCGACTATTGTCAGGGCTGACAACTTAACGCTCTGCTGTCTAAGCAATGAAGCCACTGGGGCTCGTAGCACAAATCTAACTGTTTCCTGTTCTCTGACACCAGATGCAGTAAATTACATTTACTCCCAGATCCCTGAACTCCCGACCCTCTATTCACGAACAGCAGAGCCAGTTCCTGGGCGGGACGGAGCAAGCAGAGTAGCTGGTAAGTCTCAAGGAGCAAAGTATTATGATACCAATCCAGTAGCCATGAACTCTTTTTTGTTATGTTGCCTTAATTGGTCTGGAGTCAAGATATCATTTAAATGCTAGGAAATGCCATTTGATTTGTATGTTGTAAATAAGTCAAGGTTTTCTGAAGAGCAAAGAGTACTAGCAAGAAAATATATATTTGAGCTACATACAAGTAGCATAGGAAAGGTGTCTTTTTTTTTTTTTCATGGAAACATTCAGTTCCTTCCATCTCTGCTGATACAAATACATGGTATCTCGGCCAAGGTTTTACCTCCCCCATTGTACCCAAGCAATTCCCATCAAGACATACAGGTACTCACAAGTCTCCATTCATGCTTCAAACCTTTAAGTCATTTGATACTGCTTTGTATGCCATTCTTTCTTCTCGGGGAAAAGGCTGGGGAGAATTATGATGACCTATTTTGTGCTTGGAGCCATAGAGAGAGCTTTCTAACACCTATTTTCCACATTGCTTATGTGTCCTAAATGTGACAATGTGATTGTTAAAAGCTGCATGTGTTTCTTATTTTCAAGATCCTTCTTTTCTAAACAATCTATTCCCTATCTCAACACCAACTAGCTGGTGGCTACTTAAGAGATGTGCCAGGGACTGAGAATAAAAGGTGACTGTCTTGAAGAATGGGTTAATAAGCACAGCAAAGGAGTTTCTGCAGCTAAGACAGTGTATACCACTAGAGGATATGTAATTTTGTTCAGAGGACCTGTTGCAAACCATTCCAAAAGCTTCCCTTCCACCAGTGTTTGCCCTGATCTGTCCGAAAAGCAAGTTCTTCGCTGTGTGTTTTATGCCATTTTGTCAACACCCAGAGAACAATCATTTCTTTCATTCTTGGATGACCCACAAGCCTTGTTCAGGTATTCCTTGGTAAGAGTGTCTTGTGTGATCAATAGCTTAATGAGAAGGCACTAGCACATGTACTCAAGGGAAGACTACAAGCATCCATCTTAATACAAATTTAAAGACTATTGAGATTAAACTGACAAACAAACAAACAAACAAAGAAAAATAGCCTCTGAATCTCAGTATTTACAACACATAACAAGCAGAAGCCAGATTCTTTCCAATGCACATTGGGATCTTTTTGTCATGAAGCACTGCATCATGTTACACTGTAATTAAAGCTTGTACAGAGGACTTGTAGCCATGAATACAGGCTGTCATCTTCAACTACTGCTTTCAGTTTCAACCCTATTGTCAGATAGTTTTGTACTGTATTAATAGAGCCTATTTTGTAGTAAATAAGCTCTGCTTAAATAAAGACATTTTAGAAATCAACATTAGTTCAATTTTCAGCTACTTGGACAAGCCGAACATCTAGGTTTTCCTTCAGAGAACCAACATTATGCATACCAGCAGATAAGCAAGGTTCTGTTATTCATTTCTCCCATGGCAATGTGTTTCATTAGTGAACAGCTTTCTAAGATACTCAGATATATTTGTGCATTTATTAGCACAAAGAGCTTTAATGTGATCCCTGGGGCAGGTCATAAAGTACGTGTTATGTCAATATCCAAAAACACTGTTGCAAAATCATGACAGAAGAAATGAAAATGTTATCAGTGGCAAATTCTTAAGCAAATTAGGCAAACATCAAATACAAAAGGATATAACCACACTTGTTAACTTTCTAAATCAGATTAGTTATTAGCAGAGAGTCTTCCAAGCAGTGATGGAACTTGTTGACCAAAGTCTTTCTAATAGCTTGGGTGCTGTTTTTTACATATAAAAATATGTATCTTGCAACTTTTCTTAAATATGGTCAAATCCATATGATGTAAATATCAAATTTCCCCTGTCTGCTTCTGAATTCAGGCCCATAAGTGCATTTTCTACTACACACTGCTGAACAAAATTAGTTCATCAAAAATGTGCAAAAATATGTACAAAAATGTGGCATTCAACAATATCTCACAGGAAAATCAGCAGCCTTTATCTGAAGAGTCTAGGAGTCTTTCAAAGTCATGCCCCAGATAGTATTTTTGTTTTCCAAAGAGAAGGGGAAGCACAGGAACTCCAGAGGAGCTGAGGATGCTGCCAGCTGGAGGGCTGGCAGTGCCATCTCTGTGGGGCTCTGCTGCTCAGCACAAGTCAGGAATTTCTGCTTATTACAGGTGATTTCCTGGGCAGGCTGGTGCTTCCTCCCAGCTCTGCTTTGCTTCAATTTGGCTGGTTGCCTCTCAAAAACCTGCCAGTGTGCCAGTTTTAACATCTACACCATAGGCTAGCCACCCCTATTTTTATGTCCTTGGTGTCCAAAGTCCTTGTACAATATGTGACTGAGAAGCCCTGGCAAGGCCAAGTGATATTCAGAGATCACTCACCCCAGGAAGAGTTCCAGTAATGAACTCTGATGTCCAAGTTAATAAAATTCAATATTGTTGGGGGTAGCACCTATGTCTTTTTTATTTCATTCCCACTTTACCTGGATTAAAGGTTTCATGGCAGAGTTATTTGCGTGAGACTTGAGGGATACTTGTCCACCAGATCTTGGGCAGGGACAGTCCCAAGGAAGTGACCCAATGCTCTGTGAGCTGCCTCATGGTGTGGTCCTGCTGTGAATGCAACGCTGCCTTGGGTTCACGTCCGATAACCCAGGATTAGGGAGACCATGTCTTCTGGGCTAACACGAGCAGCTAGATTATCCCAACAGAGAAGTTGGCACTGTTGGGGCAGTGACCACATTTTCAAGCTCTGCAATAAGCCCTGTGAGAGGAAGCAGAGTCAAAGCATCACATCATGGGGCAGACACCCAGGAGGTCAGCATCCAGCTCCATGTGGTTCAGCCCAGCACCCTTTCAGCCTTCTCCTGGTCACTGGAGTTGCTGTGGGGCACCCACGCATGATAATGCCAGCACAGACAGAGAGAGAAGAAATTTGATATCCCTACTTGGTTGTGAAAATGGGTGTCTATACTCAAAGACATGACAGCTATGGACAAACTAGTCCATAAGTCTCCCAGACTAGTAGTAATCACAGTCCTTAAGGACATTCCCTTAACTTGCAATGAACTAGGCAAGATCCCTGCTCCTGCAGCCTACTCCAGACCTCAGCAGTACCTCCCTCTTGGCAGTAGCAATGCTCATTCACCCACCAGCACCTCCATCCTCTGGCCCCTTGCAGATATTTGTGTGGTGTTGCACTTGATCTAACCAGCCCTGCCTGGACACCAAGGTCTAAGCATACACACACAGCACATAGACAACAATACCCACCCTTGTCTGGTCTGCCTACCAAACTGCACTCCTGGGGCACAGAGGAGACCATTGCATAGGAGCCAGTGTACACCCACTCAGCAATACCTGAATTTTCTGTCTAGACTTATGGTGGCATTCATGTTATACCACATGATTAACTGCCTAACACTGATGGAAGACTTCATATTTTAAGAATACAAAAAAATAAAATCTACTGTGTGTGAAGAATAAGACTGAAGGAATATATTATGAAAGTATTTTTTTTAATTAATTCTGTTTTAAATACAAACATACCAAGCTACATTGACTCTTGGGGCCGTGATATTCTGTACTCACTTGGAAAAAAAAAAAAAAAAAGCAGGAAAAAAGCTAAGACATCAGTTTCTGGTGTCCCCAGGTAAGACAAATCATAGTTATACCTTTGAGGTTCATTGGCGGAAGTGGTCACCGAAAGTTTCACAAATGTGTCATTGCTTGTGGTAGTTTGTAATTAAGTGTCTGTGGATGTTTGTCCAAAAACCAAAATGTCTTCATCTGTATTCCAGGAATGTTTAAACAGATCAACCCTTCTGGAAAATCTGTGAGACCTTTGTACAATTTTCTTTGAAAAGCTGTCCAGTGAGATGCCATTATATCTCAAAATGGGGGCTAGAGCAATGAAGATTATTACTATTGTGTGGTCTCAACTATTTTTGTCTTGTTGCTGCGTCCTTCTTAACTGCTATAAAAGTTTCTTTGCTATTCTAAAACAGCATCCCTCACATGTGTGTTTTTACTCATTGTTTGATGATGCTTTGAAAATTGGTTAATTTCTTCAACTTCCCCCTTTGGAAATGATGCATAGGGTCTCATTCAAAAAAGGGAGGGAGCACTTCATGGTCATTTTATACATTCTCTTAACCTGCAAGCAGAGGTCACTGTCGATGCCTTGGTGTGGAATCTGAGACCTGACCTGCCACGAATCTACGGGAAAAATAATCCCATTCCTGTGTGATTTTGTTTTCCCAACTGTAGAACAAGGGTAAACAGTGCTTCTCCACCTCTCTAATATGTTTTGAATGCTACGGATGGAAGAGTTAAACAAGATCAAGTGTTGATAATAAACCAGTCTGGGTGTTACTTGCATCAAACAAAACTTGTTTCCAGCTAACTGGCGGTTTGATGATAGGAAAGGACGAGAATAGAGAGGTTGCTGTAGAAGAGTTTCTCTTTTAATTTTGAACCAAGCTCAGAATGGAAAGATTGAGGGCAACCTGCATGCTGTCACCTCCCTTTGCCTAAAGTACACCTAACCCACGTGCTCTTGGTGCTCCTAATTGATTACAGACAGTTCCACGTAGCGTAAGCTGGAAGATTATCTCCCGTTTGTCACAGGTATGCCTAGCCTCCAGCTGCATAAAGAGCTGTAAAGTAATAACGACCTCTGTCCACAGTGTTGCATCCCACTTCTAACGTAGCACACTTGACCCTTTAGAAGCAGGTGGTAGGAAAAGGGGCACCATAGTTTTCTTTGTCTGTTTGGCAATTAACCATTCACTGGCTTTTTTTGTTGTAACATGCACTTCCTCTCTTGTTTTCATTCAAGCTTTGTGCACCATGGAAATTAATGTGGAGAAAGACAAACAGACAGGAGAGACCAAGATTGTCTCTGCTTCACCTATTGGCCCAGATGAGGCCCATCAAAGAGGATTCAAAGTCTATGATGATGGTACCAAGGTAGTCTATGAGGTTCACTCTGGTGGCACAGTGGTAGAAAATGGAGTACATAAATTAAGCTCAAAGGACGTAGATGAACTTATGCAAAAAGCTGGACAATCAATTGTAAAAGGAGGGTTTGAAACAATGACTGTGTCAGACAGAAATGCGGTAGCCGATGGAAACCTTAGCCATATGAAGGAGCAAATGCTCTTCAAGGAGGCAAAGCTGGAAATGGTACACAAACCCAGCAAAGGGCACGCCGTGAACCCTCAGCCCCAAGACAAACCCTGCGGTGGCGACGTTCCAGAGGCCAGCGCAGATCAGCCAGTGACAATGATATTTATGGGCTACCAGAACATTGACGACGAAGAGGAAACGAAGAAAGTGCTAGGCTATGATGAAACCATCAAAGCAGAGCTAGTCCTGATCGACGAAGACGACGAGAAGTCATTGCGTGAGAAGACTGTGACGGACGTCTCCACCATGGATGGGAACGCTGCTGAGCTGGTCTCTGGCAGGCCCCTGTCAGACACGACAGAGCCCTCCTCTCCCGAGGGGAAGGAAGAGAGCCTGCCCTTGGAAGCTGCCCCAGGTACACAAAAGAAAAAGCGCTGTCAATGCTGTATTGTCATGTGAACACCTCCTCCTTCCCCGCTCCGGGCAGCTCCTGCTCCGTCACTTACCTAGACCTCAATGTACTTCTAGCTGCAATACTGTGAACTGGAAGTGAATGCCTCCATTGCCTTGCAGTTGGGTTGCTTTGATTTCTAGTTCTTCAGGAAGAGGAACACATGGTTATTTTCCCATCAGATGTACTCTTTGGGGTTTGGGGAGAGGTTGGGGATTATATTTTATTTTATTTTTTTCCTTAATATTGCAGAGTGAGAGATAAATGGGAAATGGAACAAATGTTTTCATATTTATTTGATTTTTATATATATATTATATATATATAATGAAAACACTTTTTACATTTTCTTTAGATATCTGGCAGGCTCAATCAGATTCCTAGGATTTTGTGGGAGTTTGAATTTCACAGCAGCCAGATATGAGAGCCTTAAAAAAATGTTGCTTCCCTTTTTTAAGATAAAAGTCACATTTAAACATTATTTTATAGATCCTATTTTTTATTTCTCAGGGGAAGGCTTAGATCATTTTACTGTTTTAATTTGCTAAAACTCAGATAAGTCCTTCCTGAAAAGTTTTCATAGTTTCATTTTATAGCAACTTTTTATTTTAGTTTGCAGTGTCAAAAAAATCCATCAGCCATTTCTGCTTATTGGTGATACCAAAAGTGGACTTTAATTATTCTTTCTAGGAAATGTATGAATGATGATTTTGCCTTATATAAATCTTCCAGATTACAGTATTGTATGTGTATTTCATCTCCCTAAATTACAGTTGAAATTAACTTGACATGAAAAAGATGCAGCTGTCACACCAACAGAAATGGAGTCACTGATCTAATTACTTGCCTTTCAGTAACTCTGCCAATGTTTATACATGAAGTTTTCCTGCTGAACTCCAGTAGATGAGAGATATTGCTTACTATTTCCTTAGAATATAAATGATCTTCTCTCTCAGTCTGACCTTGCTCCCACAGAATTCAGTGATGAAATTCTCAGTGCTGGAAATGGGGGCAGGGCCAGATTTTTATTTTGCAGTTCTTAGGAAAATATTATTTCTCAGAGAGTGTACCTCCAGTGCACTGAAGCACTGACAGGTGATGGGTCTGATCCTGCTGTGCTTACCCAGGCAAAACTCCCATGGAGGCCCACTGGAGTTTTGTTTAAGCAGCTGTTCGAGGAGAAGACCCTATAGCCTCACTGTTAACATGTAAACTGCTGGTGGTTTTGGATGCTTCGTTTCCCGGTGTGGGACACCTCAGAGAGGCCTGATTTCCAGCAAATTTTTCTTCACCTGCCCTCTGAAAACCAGGCCTTTTAAAAACATCTCAAAGTGAAAATGTAAAAAGGCAAAGGCATCCAAAATCAGTAGATATTTCTTTATTTCTTGGTCCATTGATTCTTTTAACTATAATGAAAAAGCAGCCAGCTTTTTCATGGCAAGATATTATGAGCCTGATTCTTGTCTCACATCAGTTTTGCTTAAGTGCATCTCCACTTACTCTAGTGGAGTTAGTCTGGATTTGTAACTACAGAAGTGAGATTAAAAATCAGGATTTGTATTTTCTGGTAGTGTTAAAAATACTGAGGATTATTTGAAGTGTCTTTGAAACTATCAGACTTTAAAAATTAATAACAGCAACTGAAAAAATGCATAAAAAATAAAAAGAAAAAAAAAGAAAAAAAAAGCAAGAAAAAAAAGAAAGAGAAAAAAAAAAGAGAAAGAAAGAAAGAAAACAACAAAAAGCCTCTTTTCATTCTGAGGTGGTTCCTACAATATTTCTGTTCTTTCTTGGATGGTGCTTTTACTGCATTAATTGTTAGTTCAGAGCATCTGATTAAACAGAGTTCTTGCTCTGTACTCTTTTCTTTCTGTGCCAGTAAGAAGAGACACTTGTTCATGAAAGTGGTAATATGAGGCACGCTAAAAACAGACACAAAAAAATGCAAAAAGTAGTTCTGTGTTAGATCACTTTGCTGTCAATATGGAGCTGGTCAACATAACTTTACACCACTGCCCAGGTGACAGAAAAAAATAATAATAATAGTAAAGCAATTGGCAATTAGGAAAAGACAGCCACATCCATCTGACACCTGCAGAAATTATGCTGGCTTCTGTATCTGCTGCAGTGGCCTGGTTTCATGCATAATAGACTTCTGCATGTTCCCTCAGCCTCCTTTGGGGCTTTTGGATGACAGGAGGGCCAAACTCACCAACATAAACTCTGCAAATCATCACTTGACTCAGGCTTTTGTGGTTAACAGTTTTATCACAGACGGGAATGGCTGCAAGGTCCTATGTTGTCACAATTATGTCTGGTGGCTGTTTGTTGAAAACTATATTGGAAATGAGCAGCCTCTGTATCAGTTATTTTTTTGGTGTGAGTGGTTTTTTTGTTTTGTTTTGTTTTCCAGAAATGTTAAATAGTTACAAATCTCAACATTTCTTAAACCAAGGCCATGAGCTTTCAACGCTGTTGTACTCAGCTTGGCCTCATGAGGTTGTCCTCATGCTCAGCATGCCAAGGTGTGGGGAGGTGACCCCTGGGGGCTGAGATCTCCTGGCTCACCACATCACCACTCATCATCTTGGCCGTGGTAGCCCAGACCCTGGCACCATCACCAACACCAGCCAGAAGCATTTCAGGGCTTTTTGTCCATTTCCAAGAAGCTAGGCGATGCCACCACTGCTCAGCTGAGGAGCACTTAACCCACACAGCTGTAGTCACCTCTCCATAGCCTAGTTCACTCCAGACACTGTGTGATGGAGAGATAGCCGAGGCTTTGACAGGGCATGTTTAGGACTCCAAAGCACTGCAAGGGCTTTGTGACACAAACAGGTGGGATGGTAAAACCATTTCCACCTTGTTCCTGCACCATGAAAGCCACTGGATCTGGGCTTGGCCCACTCAGCAGCCAGCGGGCAGCCCACAGGCATGCTTTGCAGTAGTTCTCTCACTCTGGGGCCTACTCAGCTCACCTCAAAAACACATCTTCTGCTTCTCTTCTCCTGGTCCGGCCAGTCCTTCCTTCTCTGTGTGTGTTCCTGCCTTCACGGCCACCCTGGCCTCCCCATCTCTTCCCATCCCAATCTTTTTCCCCTATCACTCCTTGCCCTACAGACGTGTTTCCCAAAGCCCTCTGGTTGGTACTCTTGGAGTGTCATCTTGACTCTGGATATTCTCTGGTACTGCTCCTAATCCGGTCTGTCCATATGTCTCTTCACCCACATACTCCCCTGTCAGATGATCTTCTGGCTTACCACAGGCTCAGCATTTTGGGGATGACTCCCTTAGTGGCCAGCTTTGGGAGATGTTTGCTGAGACTGGGGCCAGAGTGCGTCTGAGACCAGTGCACCGTTTGAGGCACAATGTGGTGGGGAGCCGGTGGCATGTAAGAGTTCAGAAGTGGCCCTTCAGTGGTTAGAAGTAGAGCACAAGCCTTAAACCTTAAACCTGCCAAATACCTACTGCTCAGTACTTGTAGCTAACATTGAGTGCCTAGGAAGGCCATTGTTTTTTCATGTGTTCATATGAACTCCATGGTTAACAGGCCCTGATAGATCCAAAAAAAAAAAAAAAAACACTAAAGGTGTCTGCAAAGGGTTTGTCTTTATTGGTCAAAGGTAGTTCCATGTCTGAGGTCAGAAAAAACACAAAACAAAAGCAAATCAGTCTGAACTCAGATAGCTTTAGCTACCTTGCCTGAAACATGCTTATTCCAATCTTCCTCCTCCACAAGTGCAACAGCCTTGCCCGGACATTGGCTTGTCTATATTAGCTACTAACTAGACTGCAGCCAAGATGCATAGGAATTAAAACGTGTTAGCACAGGCTTATGAATGTAAACTGGTTTCCAGGACTTCTCTGGGCTTCGGAAGGGGTAAGTTTTCCCTTTGCCCTCAGATAGGAAGCTGCCTGTGGAAATAAATGCACAATCAGACACAAAGGAAAAGGTCTGCTCTACAGTCAAGCAGAGAGAGATTTTGTAAGGATCACTATGGGAGTTTTTTATTTATTTATTTATTTATTTTGGAGAAAACTCCCTGTCTGTTTAACTTATGCCATCACATGTACATTTTCAATTTCAGAATGAGGGGATACAAAAAAGTAGAGTCAGAAACTGGTTCAGTGATAACATTTTGCCACAACAAACTGCTCGCCTTAACTTTTGTAAGAAAACAAGAAAACTCTTTTCAGTGTATCTTTTCCAAGACTGGGAAAAAGTAACCTATGAAAATTTTTTATATTTTGTATTTTCTAAGTTTTTATGAACCCACTTTCCATGTTGTCCCTCATTTACATTCAGGGACTGTTTCTTTTGCAAACCACTGCATTTAACTTTCTTTCTTTCTTGTTTTTTTTTTTCCTTTTTTTTTTTAACAGAAGAAAAATACAAATCAGAAAACACAGCATTATGATTAGTGGCTAGGCAATCTCTTTCAATTACAATAATATCAATACAGAAAGAAAAGAATTACAGGGTTATTTTCTTTTTTTACTTTCCTGTGGCTGATGTACTGTATGGTATATGTTTACAGAACTCCTCTGGTCTGCCTTTGTGATGTTATCTAAATGAATGACAAGTAGGTATGATGTGCCATTTGACAGTTTGCCTTAGCACTCTTGGGTTTCCTTCTTCTTTTTGCATCTTTCTTTCCTTTTTTTTTTTTTTTCCAAAAAGTGCAGGCTGTATTCCAAAGCTGTATAAACACAACATTATCTTTCAATCCCCACAAAAGAAGTGTGCACAAGCCCTTCTCCATGGAGCATACCTCTACTGGTGCAATAAAAGACCTCAGTCCTGGAAACAAAAATGCATATGCCTAATTCTACTGTGTGTAGATCTATTTCAGCCAACAGAACTACTCACAGGAGGAATGTGTGTAGATGTCTGCAAGATCAGGGCATGAATGCTTAATACAGAGTGTAGTTTGGGTGTTATTTGTGTACCTGTACCAATTTTATGCACTGCTGAATTTGCCCAGGGTGGTCTAAACCTAGAGGCCAACTCTTGAGTATTGCTACTTCTGCTAAGAAAAACACGAAATAAAATGGTGCTGAGCATCTGGTAGGATCAGGTTCTGAGTCAGTATTGCTACCATGGTAGTAGTATTCATGAGAAAATATTAAGTGGGACTTTCCTGACAGCTATTATATCAGTCCCCAGACTTTCTAATTTCACTACTAGTTCTTCATGCTTAAAATTAAAAATACAACTCGATGGGAGCAGAAAGATAGCATACAGAGTTGCTAGAGAAATAAAAGGTATTCTACCTTTTGATTTAGTCCAAAATCCAAATGGCATACTTGGAAAGTAAGTGGGGATATAATAGAATATGTAGTATTTTACATTTGTGTATTTTTTTAAGGAATAAATATTTTTGTAATGAGATACAAATCCTAAATCGGGATTTGAGTTTCTGAATATCATCCTACCAGTGACATTGAGCCTTTGAACTTTTTCATACGTTGATG
Source organism: Anser anser (assembly GCF_964211835.1). Taxonomy (NCBI): domain Eukaryota; kingdom Metazoa; phylum Chordata; class Aves; order Anseriformes; family Anatidae; genus Anser; species Anser anser. The sequence continues at coordinate 11,299,189 of NC_139723.1, forward strand.
ACAATGCCCAGCTTCTTGGGATCTTTTGTAGACCTAACCACATTTTTCTCCAGGAAGTAGGATCAAAACGCTTTTTAAAGAGTAACGTTGCAAGAGTAGAATCCAATATACCTGCTATGAACACAGCTAAAGAAATAAATTTATTAAAAAATAAAAATTAAAAAAAAAATGTACCTATGCTTTCTATAGCTAGACAAATAACTTTATCTAGAATGCTATAGTGGCAGGTGATAACTACCTACATTCAGTAGAGAGGTATGGCTAAAAGGGAGAATTACATATTTTTTTTTTCATTTTGTCATACTTTATCCAACATGAGATTTCAAAATACAAGAGATAGTGCCACTGGAAAGAGTAACAAAATAATTTAGACAAAGTAGTGGATATTCCCACAGGCTGAAATGTGGCATCCTACTTTTTTAAACTCAGTTTCAACCAGTTTTCTCTGTCTGTTAGAAAGTTTAGGATTTGCTCAGATTATGTTTCATGAGCCTTCTGGGCAGCAAGAGTAAACTTTAGTTCTGAGCTTAATCAGAGGTTGCAGGCTACGACAACATCCAACAAAAAGGTGGACTGTAATTTTTGTATGTAAACAAATAAATTGTATAAAATGGCTGAATTTATTATGTTTAGAATATGAATGGATTGTCATTTAGTCCAAAAAGAATATAAATCCAACTTGTAATATAAACATATAATAATAACTTAGCTTGTAAATAGTGACAAGGGTGCATGAAGGTCTTAAAAAATATCCCACTTGTGTTTAAAACCAAAAGCATTACAAAACTGAGCTTTTTTCCTCATGGGTTCAAAAAGTCTTGCAAAATATATAAAGTTTTTTTCCTGTGATGGTTCAAGCTAGGCTGCTCAATGAATTAAGACTAGGCCACTTTTCTTAAGGGCAAATTTTTGAAAAATTCTGATCCTCTTCCCCCAGTTTGCAAAAGCTTCTCTTATCTGGAGCTTTTTTGCAGTTATTGAATTGAAAACCTTCCTCTAATTTTTTCCCACATTTTTCTCAAAGAGGATTTAGACTTTTTAAAGGCTTAAACTACCTTAGAAAAATAAATAAATAAATAAAGTGACCTAAGTAATTCAAGTCCACCAGTATGCATATATTTGTACATTCATAACTTACATTGTGAGTTACTGACTTAGACCCGATCTTGAATACCTTTTCAGTAGGTCTATTAAACCTAAAGACTTGCCCATGAGCATAAAATAAAGCACCCAAGCTGCCCTATTTAGTTTAATAGGATGACCCAGATAAGTGAAATTTAAGCACATGAACGAATGCTTATAGGGTCTGGTCTTTAAATGATATTGCTACAAGCAAGACTTATGCTGCTTTAACTGTGTCTTCTCGTTCCTTTAATTAGATAGATTTTTTTCTTTTTTTTAATGGTGTTGTGAAACTGGTGCACTTTTCTGCAGAGAGGAGTTTAGGACATCATCTCCTGGCTGACTGTGCTTGAAAGTGGATAAATGTCCTCTGGGCACTTGCAAAACCCCCAGTGCCCTGAAGAGGGTGGGGGTGAATTTCAAATTACAAAATAACACGATGTAAAAGAAGCAGTGTGAGTTTTTCCTCCAAATTTTTCCCTTTGCACTCCTCTGCTCCGGACTCTGCCTGTCCCCTGTCTCTATACTTGCTCTCATTCTGGACACCATTGCTCAGTTGCTCCTTTTTTTTCCCCTCTCTCTGCTTCACTTTTTGTGGTATCTAATAAGCAAAAACAGGGGGAAGAAAAGAGAGACTTGAGTTTTAACCAAGCTAAAAGAAATGACAGTATCCTGTCCTCAGTGTTTGGACTTCTTCCTGCATTTTCCTAGATTCACAGGACAAATTTGATACCAGAGGAGCACTCTTTGTCTGTTCATTTGGCATCCCCTGGATTGCCCAAACAGAGGGTTCCACTAAATCCTTGCTGTTTAGGTAGACATTGTCTTTCTTCCAATTACATTGGGAATGCTTTAAGTACTCAAAGTCAGTATGAGATAGATATGCCCAAGTGCACCCAGAAGCCACTTAGGGGAGAAGAAGGCAAGCCACCCCCTAATTGTCAGGTTGCTACCAGCAGGCTAAAGGAGCCAGGAGAAAACATGAACTTCCCCACAGACTGATCCAGCATGCAAAGGCATTCTCAGTAAAAGTAGCTGCCAAGAAGCTCCTGGTATCCCTCCAAGTCAATGTGGTGGTCAGAGAGGCTAACTCAAAAACAAAGAGGGTTCTGTGCAACCACATAAAATCCAAGCTGGGCACAGCGCTTAAGCTCCACTGACCTTAAGCACTTGCTTGAAGTGTAACACATACTTAAGCACTGTGCTGGTTAGGGGATAGCTTTGAGGATATGTTAAGATCAGCCCACACCTATGATTAAGGTGCTTAACTGAAGATGAGCTCAAGTTTTGTCCCTGTATTTTGCAAGCATGGATATAGGCACCACTTAGGGGCAGATAGAGGAGATAAATTGATTTCAAAGTTTTTTGCATTTCCAGTGGCCACTGAATCTGTGTACAGCAAACGTAGCCAAGCAAGAGCAGGTCAGGATGAAGGCAAAAGAAAACATTTCTGAAGGTTTCCTGCCCCTCCTGTCCATGTTCAATCCATAGACAAAGAATGACTCTTTACAGGGGTCCAAGAAAATGTTGTGTAAAATGCAGCTTTTATGGTGAATGTAGGTTGTGGTTGAGATTTTTTTTAAGCTTTTGTCTCCCACTTTCTTTGTGAGCTAATGTATATATAAAAACCCATTTTGTTGGGGAAAAACTGCTGTGCTAACACTGGATTAGAATTGCTGGGGATAGCTGCTGTACTTTGTAACCTGAAGTGTACTTTTTTGACTGTTATGTTTTTTCTTCAGATTAAAAAAAAAAAAGAGTACAAAAAATCAAAAATAAATAAAACAAGAACACTGCCAGCAACAGCCATGCTGTAACTGTGGCTTCTCTCTTTTTTTTCTCTGTACAGTATTACTAGTAAATAAATCTGCCTTTTCACTGCGCCTACCTTTGTGTCTTTTTACTGTGTTTCTGTCTAACTACCACTCTTCAAGATGCTCTGTGATCTCAAGGACATGCCACAGTGGAGCAGCCTTCCTCACTAAAAGAAATAAACTACTAACTCCACAGTTTGATATTTTTTCTTTCCTCCACTGCTGTGCCCTGCTGATCCGACTGTCACTTCTCTTAAATGCTTCAACACATATTAACTCGTCATACCTGTTACTGTCTCATTTCTCCTTTCCCTTTCCTTCTTATGTGGTAGTTTGCCAGGCATGCTGTGGACCCTGTTGCTCTAGGATCACACGGCACCTTTTCACGTTTGCAGAAAATAAAGTCTGGGATTTGATCAGCAAGGCAATATGTCCCAGGTCAGCTTATTTCCCAACTGAGGGAAGTATTCCATACCATATATACAAGTCCCCAGATATAATCACAAAAGAATTTAACTACTTTCAAAATAAACGATATGCAGTTTTCTCTCAGGCTTTTTGCAGAAAGTGTCCTCGGTATTTCACGACTGAAAGAAGCTTGACGTAGTCTGACTTGTAGGAAGAAAAAATACATATATATTTGTTGTTTTTTTCCCAAGATAATATATTTACCTAAGCTTAGAACAGTGATAGGATGGATAACACAGGCAAGCATTGTAAGCATCTGTCTCATAAATAAAAAATTCAGCCTAGACTCATCCATTTAAGAAACTCACCACAAATTACCCATTGCTTCGTAAGTACATTGCTATGTAAGTACCTCTGCTTCTTTCACCCTATATCCATCCAAATAAATGTATGTGAACGCATATATCTGAGCCTTTGCTATGCTGTGCTGCTTAGTAGTACACAAGGGAAAGTGGCCCGGTGCCCTGCTTTGCTGCTTTATAATCTAGTCCTGAAAGTTTTACAGAAGGCGAGGCTTCAAGATCTTTTTCCTGCTTGCCTTTGAGTAAGAGAAAATATTACTTGTCTGTCCTAGAATGCTCTGAGAATGTCTGGAGAACTGGTGTGTTTGTGCCATCAGAGGACTAGAAAATTGATCAGGCTGAGAGAAGTGATCACTACAGCTACGCTGTTTAAATGTCTCTGGTTTTGCAAAGACCTTCCTAGTTCAGAGGGTGTGTTAACATGTCCAGAGGAAGGATTATCACCCTCAGCTAGCAGAGGTGCCCATGTGAAGGGTGTGCAATGACAGATCTGTTGTCATGGGGTACTAGTTTGAATGCAGACGCTTGGACATGTCAGGTATACATTTCATTTGCTGGTGCTTGCCATGCTCCGTGCTGTACTATTAGTTTTCATCCTGCCTCATTTAACTGAATGGCCATGGGAAGGCTTTTAGCTTGCAACTCCTTCTCTGCACAAAAGCAAGTCAGCCAAGGAAACAATGAAAACAGACGGGACAACATTTGATATTGTTGTTCTCACTAAAGTTTTGGAATCAAAATATTTACATGTACTTTCTCTTTTTAAACCACGAGAAAAAAAAATGGTAGTTTGATGTTTTCCCCTTTTTCCACCATCATAGCATGTAGGAAGAAAGGAAATGCTTAGCAGCTGGTGAGAGAGTGTGGTACTCCCTGAAACTCTTCTGGAGGGTTCCCTGGATGTCAATGACTTCATGCAGTAAAGGTAGATTCAGCACGTAGGAGGACAGCCCTCTCATTTTTTTTTTATTCTTTTTCCTTTTATTTTAATAGTTCTGTATCCTAGTAGTGGAAGGAAGATAGGGGCATACTCTGAAAGTTTAGCACTCAATGTCTTTCATTAGTCTGTCTGGGCATGGAAATGGAGTACCTCATTTTCAGATGTCCCTTTAGTTTCTTGTGGGACCCTCACAACATGTCCTGAACTCCTCAAAACTCATACTGACTCAGCAACACTTTGTGCTTCACACTGCACAATGTTTTTAAGGTTACAGAAAGAAACTTCTAAGGCTATCAGCTATAAGAATGAATAATGAAAAGGTAGCAGAAATTAATAACAATTTTTGCTGCCCAAGACTGCCATTCACTTTCCCCATCTGCCACAGAAGGTCTGTTCAGACGCCCATTGTGCTGTGTGCATTCACATACGAATACTTTGTAACTGGCTGTGGTGGAAACCTAGCCTGTTGCCTAGAGGAGTTTACAGAACTGGATATGGCACAGCACTGAAAAATGTTAAGTGACCATGCATTTTTACTTGTGGTAGAAAAACTACCTGTTTCTTCATCAAAAGTGTCTAAGTGATGGTAAGCACCTTCCCAGCTGAGATTGATTAGGAAGGAGATGAATGAATAAAAGCAGGGTTTGCTGTATCAGACTTGGAAGAGTGAACTTCCCAGCACACAGCCCAAAAGGGAATAGGGGGAATTATCAGGGGGCAGAGGGAGATATTGGGTCACTCCAAATCAGGTGGAAGGAACAGGTGTGTTGTTGCACAGACACTGGCCTGCAAAACTAGACACTCAACTGTCTTAGAAATAAATGAAATAGGCTCCTGTCGTTTATAAGCAGCATTTCCTCCCAGTGTAAGTGAACTCTCTGGACTTACTGAGCAGCAGTGATGGTACTGGTCCAGGTCTTAGGAAAAATCCTTTCCAACTGCTGCTGCTCCACAGGGCTCAGCATAACCTCCCAAAAAGTCCGTCTTCTCCACATCTACAAAGGTATGTAGAAACAACACAAACCTCTGGATTTTGACAGGAAAAGCAGGCACCTAGCTACCTCCCTGGGCCCAGATTTTATGATCTCAGTTTTACAACTGCAGTTTAGGATATTTAGACACATAGTGCTTCAGTGATAAGTCTGTTAGTGTCTGCCACAAGGCTGCAAGAGTATGGAGCATACATTGTGTATACAACACCCCAAAATGTCCTCTTGCTGTACAGTTCTTGGAGAGAATCTGCTTACAACAGCACTGCCAAACCACAAAACATGGGTTATGTTGCAATCAAAACTGGCCCTTCGCAGCAGTCAGGCATTTGCTGGAAATGACAGATTTGCCATGATTTAGGAGAAAAGAAAAAAAAAAAAAGAGGTTTTAGCAGTAGCATGTTTGGTTGCTTGTAGATGGGAGAACAAAGGGAGAGGAACAGGTGGAGGAGGATAAAAAGGGCTCATACCCAGTAGAAAGGAACTGAAAAATGGGTCACCTCCTCAGACATGACAAACCAGTTCAGCTTTTTGAGTATTTCCATAGTGTATAATGCATCACTGGCTACAGATTCCCTCCAGCTATAGATGAGTCTGCTCCAGCACTGGGAGCAATATGGTAGGTTTTTGAGGGCAGGGGTGTGTGTTGGTTAAGTTAATTAGCCTTGCTGAGACAGAGGCTATCTATTCAACTGAGCATAACCCTGTGCTGAAATGACTGTACTGCGTTTAGCCAGTGTGGTTACCTCTAGACAGCATTATGTTGTGGTCTTAAGCATCTTCAGGCTTAAGTGGAAGGATACTCTTTAATAACATCAGAAGACTTTGTTCATTTACATTTCACTGGAGCATGCTACGTAGAGATTACATAGCCCTGGCATTTTTTTCAACACTTTGTTGTGCTGCTCAGCTTTTGTTGTGTGGTTAGACATTTCTTCTTAATATGCCACACTAAGCTATAGAAGCATTTTTATTATTAAAGAAACAGGGGTCCACAGAGAAATTGTTGGTGCGATGGCGTAAATGTTTCCTTCTGCTGACTGACTTCAGCAGCTTCATATCATTAGGTATGGCTCAGTTACCAGGGAGATGGGCAAAGCGATGAAGCTGTTAAGTACCAACTGCAGTAAACACATGCAGAACTGCACACAGAGAAAGGAGTTGACATCTGGAAATTCACCACTGTGGCTATTTCAGTCTGGTTTTCTTGTTACAGAAGCTGAAGGTCGTCAGGGGTTAGTAAATCAGGAGAGTTAACTAAGATAGATGGCTTCCATTTACACCAGCCTGGGAAGTAAGCAGCCCTTAACATGAGATAAGTCATTCACATTTTTACTGGTACAACTTGAGCTGCAGACCTCATGATTTTGGGGGTCATTTTTGAATCTCCAGCTCATGAAGTCAAGTAAAAATAAGAAAAACTGTAGTTTCTGGGCTTCCTGGCTGAGAAGAAAATCTGCAAAGTACATGTTCTAGCTGCATGAACAAACCCTGCAGAGCTGTGATACTCTGAGTCTCCTTTTCTGTGTCATTTAAAAGACTACAGACATGATTATTAAACAGCACTGAATGCAATAAATAAATGACAGACAGACAAAGAAGCTGCTGAAACCTCACACACTTATATTCTTCACTTATTTTATATGTCAGGATTTAGAATTTGTGGAGCTGGAAATGCTGTGATTACTTTACGGATTTATCTCTGCAATGTGCCAAACAGTCACCAAATGTAAACAAACCTACCATGGAGGCTGTAGCCTGCCTGTCTCTATGCCCTTTACTCATTACAGCTCCTACAAGGGAAACATCTGTGCTGAAAGTTGTAGACAGTGTTCAGAGAATTTAAAATCTGTAGTGGAAAGAAGAAATAAAAGCATAGAAACCCTTTTCTTTCATCCAGCATCCAGACGGGTCCACCTATACTCCATAGGTCAAAAAGGATTAAGTCCAGCCTTATGCAAAAAGACAGCTTTCACAGTTTAAGAGGTGCAAATAGCACAGGCAGGGCCACCAAGCCCCTTCCTTACAAACTAGTCCACATGTGCTTTCAGGATCAGGGCCACCAAGCCCTGACCCAGACCAGTGAACTCACTTTGCCTGAGCGGGAACTCAGTTGTGGCAGAGATTGCCACAAAGTGCTGGAAATAAAGAACAGTATCAAAACTAATTTGAAAAAGTCCCTCTAATGCAGTATCTGTTTTAAGGCTGGGTTCCTGGGTGCTGGGAAGATTTCAGGCTGTACATAAGCAGTGTAAGGAGGAGAGCACAGGCTGTGATCTGCATACCAAAGAAAGTACTCCCAGCTTACCCTGGAGAAGTGCATTAAGTGCCATTGGCAGCATTTACGGTGTGATTGCCTTGTCTCATATAAGGAAAAGAATAGGCACACAAGCAAGGTCTTCCCTTCAGGAAGGGCCATGATCTGGGCAGAACTTCAAATATCAGATCTGCTTACAACATTGAGGTCTAGTCTTTGAATGCCCAGGAAGGACATTTGCCCTAATAGAAAAGAGCCAGACATATGCTTAAATTCAGTAGTATGAATAGTCACATGTACTTCACTGGATCTGCCCATATCATCCCATTTTATTGAACATCCTTCAGAAAGCCCTAGATGGGTACAACAGAAGAGTTTCACAGATGAGCCATCCTCTAAAGCAAACTCCTTTTGGAGATCAGTATTAGGCAGGGAGTGAAATATTGCGAAATGTTGTTAAGTGCCTCAGACAAGCTGATCTAGCTTTACTTACAGTGGTAAAGGTCTTATTTTTTATTTTACTTTTCATATAAGAGCTTCTTTTCCAAGAGCTCTGTTTTGCAGAGCTACCTTCCTTAGCCCCTCCCCACTTGCTTGGAAGACAACCATGCATAGTCCCTATGGAGCATGGGCAGCCATAATAATGCTGGGCAGGGAAGGAGGCAAAAAATTATTACTGTGTGCTCTTTCATCTGGAGAAGCCTGAGAATATTGGCAGCATTGGAGCAAGGCAAATAGTTCTGATTCACTGGTGAAAATAAACAATCAAAAAAACAAAGCAGGGAATTCTGCCGTGCTTAACCCAAACTGAAACTTTCTGTGAAACTTTCTGAGTTGATTAGTTGTTCAAAAACAAAGCCGTTTCTTTTCTTTTCTTTTTTTTTTTTTTTTCAAATTCAGAAGTTTCAATCAAAACTGTCGTGTTGGAGGCACTTCAAAAAAAAAAAAAGCCAATATTTCATTTGTAATACTTTAGGAATGTGTTGATATTATCTGAATATTCCCTCCAACTTTTCTTCATCCCAAATTGTTAGTGGATTTCAACCCAAATTCACTCTCTCAGAGTTTTTGTTTGTTTCTTTGTTTTTTTAAAAACAAAACTTTGCTGTTTGGATTCAAGGGGAAAATTCATTTGGCTCCAGCCAGTACAGCACTCCTCACTGAGGGCTGGAGGGCTGACACTACAATTTCAAGTCAACTGTGTGTGATAGAGAAGAGCTGGCCTTGGGCAACAGCTGCATGTTGTCAGAGCTGGGTGATGCGCCTTCCTCTGCTCAGCATGCCCAGCTCTCTGACTTCCCCACCCCTCCTGCATGATGCCTCTTTCCCTTCAGCCCTATGCATTTATTTGTGCATGACACCCCTCTGAGCCCCACTGTACCGCGTGGATAACTCATCCAATTTGATGCTACCACCAGAAAAGAAGTTTTTGATCTATGCATAATCAAGACTACCACCCTCTTTAGCTGATGCTAAATGTCCTCAGGAGCAAACAGCTGATGGGGAACAGTTGTTACCAATGGGCTTATCCTCCCCTGGGCACAAATCATCCTTCAATATCATAAAAAACCTAGGCAATACTGAAGTCTATAGGAAAAATGTCATCAAGATAACAAGGTCTGAACCCAAAACAAACCTTCCCTTTCTCACTTCCACTGCATAAAGTAAGGTAAATTCAAGTCAAGAGACTGGAGGCAAGGTACAGGCAAGAAAATAAGATGTTTGTGCTCAGTGAAAAAATGCCTTGCAAGATGCCCTAGCCCTCCAGAGAGCGCTCAGAGGTGACAGGCAATCAGAGAAATACTTTCTACAGAAAAAGACACGGCCTTAAAGAGAGAAGCTCTTCAAATTTGTACACTGCTTAGAGACACTGCTTCATTCTTTAGACACATCACCTGAGCTATTTCCCTCAATTTATCTGCCTTTCTTGTTTTTTAGTTGGAGATACTGTGCATCTTATGATAGCAGTGTGAGCACTAGTTTGTGTTATAACAGCTGTCTCCAGTAAAGCAGTTCTAGTGGCTTCTGCCTGTTCTGGTATGAGTAATTAATACTGAATACAACAGAGTTACTGAAACAGAGTTGCTATCTCAATTCAATTCGTTTTGTCCTTAAGGAGAAATCCTCTGTTAGGATAAAATCTAAGTGCTTTTGTGAAGGCAAGTCAACCCTCTCTGTCCACATAAGTACATGTGTCGCTGTGAGTCTTAACACCACTGCAAGATAATTCAAGACCCACGTGCTGATTTGTCATATAAAGAAGATAGGTTAGAAAACTGGACCTGGCACAAGCAGGGCACAAAATTCATATTCTGTGTATACCAAGTGTATCAGTACTCCCCAAAACAGGCTGTAAATTGGGTGAATTTTTTGTAACTCAACACACTTACATTCCCATTCTGGCTCTGGCAGTGGAGGTAGTAAAGATAGACTTGTGCCTAATCACACAAGACACGACCGACATTCCCAGCTCCACCAAGTTGAAGACAAGTCAGGCAAGGAGAAGCTGGACCTACAAGTGGAAAGGAGTCCTGTGAGGGAAGGAAAGAGGGGCACTTCAGTCATAACTGTAGATTTTCTCCTCTCTGCAGGTGACAGAGAATCAACAGGATATTTCTCTTCTTGATTTATTTGGGAAACATGAGAATGGATGATTGGCATTAACTGCCGAGGTCATTTACTTGCACAGCTGGGAGCATTGATTAGCAGCTTGGTTTAGGTGTGCCCACAGCAGCAAGGAGCACAATAAATTACAGGTGGACAAAAAGCCAACTTTTTGCAGCACTGATGCTGATTATGGGGTCAGGCCTGGCAGGTATCCCTCAGGGAAGTCTCATCCCATTTACAAATCAGGGTCTTCCTTTCCTGAAAGCAACCGATACAAAATCTAGTCTGCAATAAGCAAAAAATCAGCAGGCAAAAGTAAACCTGGGAAACATGCTCCAAAGCTTGTTTTTATTTACTTTTTCTTTCTCTTTACTGCAGCCTATAACAAGCTTTTCCTAGGTTGGAACTATCACAGCCCAAACACAGATGTGCTGTCCCTGTAATTCAGAGTAGAGAGGAGCATAGGCCACAAAGGTCAGGAACCAAGCCAGACCCAGCCTTCAGTGTTAGGCAAGGCATGGATTTTGGAGAATGATGAGGGACACTATATGATTTGGAGCTGAACCTCGTCCAGGCTTCCCCAGAAAACAGGTGAGCCAGTACCTGTGGTTTGGTGTGGACCCATCCAAATTGTTCATGCAGGGCTGTGCTAGACAGAGGATCAGATCCACATCATACCTGCTATTAACCAAATCTGTAGACAAACGCGGAACATCTCCATAGCATTAACTTCAAACACAGAATACCCAAAACTGATCTAGACAAATCCACAGACCTAAAGACAAAAGGTCAGCTTCAGCCAGAATAAAAATGATGGCATTCAGGTCTCCAGATGTGTAACTTCCCTACCATTTTCTGTCTGGGTTTAAAACTAATAATTGTTGGGGCAGGATCAGCCCAAGACCTTGTCATTTTTGTCTTGCAGGCCTCAATGAAAAACTTCATTAGCTTTATGCTGGACTCAGCACTGGGCAGAAGCCTTATAGCCACAAATAGTAATTCTTACTTGTGTGCATGTGTGTCTACATTTGTGTGTTTTCATATGTGTGCAGACAACCCCCCTTTCCTGACACAACAAATGCAGACTTGAGTTTACGGAAAAATATTTGGGTTTAATACTCAACAGTCACCCCTTCTGTCAATATTTGTCTTTGAGTTTTTCAGATCTACCTAATCTGAAGCTCCCTGAGACAAGAACCTCTCTTTCTTGTTGTCAGTATATCACAAGTATCCCAGAAAGTGGCAAGGATAAGACAAATGTGGAAAAGATATGATAACCCATATCAAAATGCTGGCCTCAGACCCAGTATCTGATAAAATCTGGTAAAGGTTCAGCTGTGCAGTATTACCCTCCCTGGAAGCAGCAGTTGGAGTTCTGGCTCCACTGCAGTCAATGGGAGTCTTGTTACTGGTTTCTTGGGACCGGGATGTAAAATAAATCTGTGTGTGCAAATCTTTGCAGGCCTGGATCCTAAAAAATTCACAAGCTAAGGAGCTGTCTACATGGAATGATGTACTACACTACATAAACCATAAATTTAAATCAGTATACTAGTATTAAAAAATACCTGTTTTCCATGGAGAAAAGTTAATTTTAAATGTCTATTCTACTGCTATAAAGTTCAGAATATCTTGTAAAGTTTCCCCACTTAAAAAAAAAAAAAAAAAAAAAAAAAAAACACTCCTAATTCTATACATACAGATAGTGTAGTATATTCCTTTCTCCTAGTAAAGAGATCTGAGACCTCAGCCTGGGAATCAAATCTTTATAATAATAATAATAATAATAATAATAATAACAACAACAACAACAACTTCCAGCGTAGCCATAAGGGATAGTCTACTGAAGATACATGGAAAACTTTACTTGGCATTTGTTTACTTCCTATATCTCTGCCTACACAGACTTTTGCCTGTGCAATTTGTTGACCCACCTTCAAGGTTTTGCAGTTACATCTGTGCACGCCCAGAAGTGTGAGCAAAATTGCTGAAGATTTTGAACATGCAAATTGTCTAAAGGAACATTAAGGTGACATTTGGATTAGTTCTTATTACCAGGAGAGCTGTGTGGCTTAATATAAGTTCCTCTTCATTTAGTGTTCCTCTTTCATTTTTATTAGAATCAAAATTGTCATTTGTACAGTACCATAAAGGAATGTATCAACGATACCTTGTGCTGCAAGATATATAGAGCTTCAGTTATACACGACTGGCAACTAGCAAAATGGATGGGGAATAAGGGGCTAATGCATTAGGTAGTGCTGCTGGAATAAGTGATTCAAGAGAAGGAGGAGGTTATGGGGTAAATAAGGACATCAGAACTGTTCCCAGAAATTGATTAATCAAAAACTACCAGGATCATGAAGATGACCACATTTGGAATAATATGTGGTTCCAGGAGACTATTTTTGGTTTTAGGCAAAGTAGTGAAGCCAGTATGTTTACACATACAAGCCTTGACTGAGCAACTGATGTACTGTAAAGCTAGACTCAAGAATCATAACTATGTCAATGACAACTTAATACAGTTAATGCCCAAGTGCTAGCATCTCGCATTAGAGCATCTGTGCCTGTGCAACAGACTTGGTGAGTTATTTTGCTAAATTACCAACCAACCTAGGTATTTGTCCTGATTAATTCCTCATTTATCCTCATTAATTCCAGGCAATAAGTGAACTGAATGGAATTGGTCTTCAATATCTGAAGTATGAAAGACACTTTTCTAAAATACGAAAGACAAAGCTGTATATCTTAATATTTAGTGTGTATTTTAAGACAAGGCAAAGTTAGTATTTAAGTGTATATGGCTTCTCACCATAGGAGTTACTGCCATATCACAGTTCTGCAGAATAGGAGTAAGAGTATTTTAAAACACACTTCAAATCACTCCTAAATATTTACACTAAAACATCTTTTTTCTAAATTTCTTTCTAAATTTTTCCTTAGAATCAGAAGGAAAATGAACTGGACTAAACTCTAGTGGTCCTACAATATAGTTTGTCTGTTAAAAAAATAAATAAATAAATAAAGATACTAATAATAATAATAATAAAAACTTATAAGAAAGCAATAAAATTGCTCCATTTTTTCTCTCCAGAATACCCAAAGATTATCAGCATAGTGTACAAAGATAGCAGGTACCAGCCTCCAGAGACAAGCATACTAGGACATCCCAAGTGGGTGCTGCTGGGTTGAGCACCTGAAATGACTCTGACCGAGGCTGGTTTTGGTGTATTTCTGAAGTAAACTAACAGACCGTGCAGTTATACCACATAAAAGCCATCCTTGTGATGTCGCCTTTATAAGCTCCTGTACCCAGAGTATGGGTATAGCATTGATAATGATGTTTTCACCCAGCCCCAAATGCTGCTGTATCTGAGCACTTCACAGACTTTCATGTAATGAAATGTCACAGCATCCCATTAGGGTAGGGAACTGATATTACTATTACATATAAAATGAGGAACTGAGGTGGAAGGAAATGAAGTGTCTGCCTGCAATGTCGGAGCCCAACCAATTCCTCAGAAACAAATATTTTCCAAGGCTGATGTGTCTCTTCACTGTTCCCCAAACATTCCCAGGCAGGGAGCTCTGCTCCTCAGATGCAGGGGGCTCCAGTAAAACCTTTCTGCTCCCAAGGTGGGGACAACTAATGTCCCAAAACCTCCTGCATGTACAAGGACTTCCCCTCAGTCTGGCAATGGTCCAGCAACCAACCCCAGGGTCTGGAAAACATCTGTTGCCCCATCAGTCTGCATCGCTGGCATTGGGAGCTGCTGTGTATGCAGGCAAGTTCTGGTTGTTTTATAGCTTGGGCTGTGTTGTGGAGTTTGCTCACACAGAGCCAAAGAAAGATTACCTGCTATAGCTTTATGGCTGTCTTTGTGTTAGCGGATTGATATGGGATAGAAGAGAAATGCTGTAGTATTGCACAGCAGAAGCGTGACCACATTAGAGAGACATCTTTTCTGCTTCCTTGTACATGCAGCACTCTGACTTCATGTTTTTGTGGAGGGCAGAAAAACACAGGAACAAAAACGTTGTCTTCTTTTGTTGTTTCTTTTTTCTTTTCCTTCTCTATTTTCTGAAACCTTCTGGTAACTCATTCTCAACTTATACAGTTTTCCAGAGAAGATTACCCAAGTCACTGACTTCTAGCAGGAGCACACTGACAGACGGAGACAGGGCAATCAGTATGTCTTAATCCACAGTAGCCAGAGATGTCTTTACACAGCCGCCAATACAGAGTAATATCCCATTTTTTCAGGATATGGCCTACTTTTTCATTTTATAGACACAACAAAATAACAAATTACAAATCAGGAACCACTTGGCAAATACTGATCCACTAAAAAGGAAAGAAAAGGGCTCCCAAGTGAAGATGAAGAGGGACTGTTTGGTACTTCTTTAGTCTCCCCGCTCTGTTTCACAGCTTCCCCATAGCTGAAGGCATCAAGAGGGAAGGGAAACATAGAAACAGGGAAATGCTACCCTGCCGTGCTCCCTCCCCAAATGTTTATTTGATGATGAATATGTTTCCCATTATAATTCTAAGCAGAACTGGGCACCCAACAGCAATTCTCATAGAAATCCAAAAAACAGAACTAAGCTCAGATTCAGGGAAGAGGGATTCATAGTCCTATTCCACTTGAGTTGCACTGAACAAGCCTGTGCTTGTGTTTCCATCTGTTTATTTCCATTATGTACGTAAAAAGCCTTAGGCCAGGCGCTGTCTTTCAATGGTATTTGCATTGTGCTTGGTGCATGAAATATCTCTGCTCATAAAGCCTATTAGTTTTTTAAGAGTAGGCTTTAGGGTAACACTGAAAACTTCATATGACCATCACTGTTTTCCAAACTTTTTTTTTCTATCTGAATTCAACTATTCACCTCTTTCTGCTAAATATAGGGAAGTAAATTGAGTGCTGATACAAAGATGTGAACATCTCATTGACTTCAATGGCCATTCAGCTTAGCGATGTCAGAGCTGCATTAGGCCTTGGGTCCCAAACTGTCTTGTCTGCTCTTGCCATCTGTCTTTCTTTGCTAACCTAATTCCTTATTAAATAGGGCATCTGCAGTGAACGTGAACCTATTCTGCTGATCCTTTCTCAGCAACAAACATTGCTAGAGGCTAAAATTCCTGAAAGTTATGACTACTTTGACTGCCTGTGCTTTTGGATGCCAAGTGAGCTTCTTTTAAGGTGGCCTGAAATTCAGATTATGAAAGTTTGATATTCCTGAGCATTCAGCCCCTTTGCAACTATATCTCGGACATTCAGACATGTTACTAAGCTGCTTAGGAAATCGTGACTTACAACAGCACAAAAAATCTATTGTCTGGCCTCCTTAGAGGTTCCTGAACTGGTACTGCTAACCACAGCAGCTCACCTACCATGTAGCTGAGGATGGTGTTATACAGCAGAATAAATAAATAAATCAGTCAAAGTAAATCTCTCTAAGTTAGACAAGGCAAGAAACAACAAATCCAGAAAATACATTAAAGGGACAAGGCAGAAATGTGCCCAATGACATCCCTAATCTAGAGACTGTGGGTACTCTAGGTCAGGCTCAGTTATTCGCCGTATGCCAGTTCTTTTACTGTCACTCTAGTCCAGCAGGGCATTCACTGTGTTCTTAGGTACAGTCTTTAACTGAGCTGGGAGATCACTCACTGTTCTTAGAAAGAGAATGTGGAAAATCCAAACAACATACCTGCGTCATTCAATAAATAAAGCATAACAGTTATTTTTATCTGTTATGTGGTGCAGTTTGTGCAGAGAATTTCATGGCCTGAATAAGGGGAGAAGCAACCATAAACTTAATTTAAACTCAGACTGAACTCACAAATTGAGCGCTGCCAAAGATCAGGTCATTTGGTTGTCATGTAAAGAAAAAAAAAAAAAAAACTCTCATCTTTTCATTATGTCTCCACAATTTCACATTCCAGGCAGGACTTGACCTAGAAGCACAGTGATTCTTTCAAACAAAGGCTTTCTAATACTTGCTGAATTTGGAAATATAAGAAAAATCACAACAAGTTCAGCTTGCTACATTTCAACCCTAGTTTTACAGACAGGAAAGGATTGAATGCGCAGCCTGACATTTGGGGTCTTAGTCTTAAACCTTTTGAAATTTCCCGGTCTTTGGTTGTGTTCAGAGCTGGAATCTCCGTACAGAACAAGCTGCCTCTTTAAAATGTTACAGTTTAAAATCTTATAAAAGTAAGTAATAACTCTGGCACAGAAGCAATAAGTATTTGAGTTACATGTAATATGAAAGTTAATTCAAGCCCTGATGTAACTTTATGCTCTTTTCATGCTCTATTCCACTGGCATTATGGGCTTATTGTCAAGATGAAAGCTGTGAAAAATGTTTATCGATAGTCTGGCACAGGCTCTGCATTGCTTTTTCTCGACAGGATAGCTAATTCTCTTGGGAGGACATTTAACTCTATCAAAACTCCTCACTGCTTGTGCTTCTTTCTCAAAGGGGGAATGGAGGGAACAAAGGAAATATGTCAGGTGGAGTGAGATGGGTGTACAGTACAAGAGCTACGTTTTCAAGGGAGGTTAGTTCTGTTTACGTGAGCCTCAGCACTCCTCCAGCTGGACCCAGGGCTCAGGCTCTGAAATGGGAATGAGAGATCCTTGGCCTGTGTCCATTTCAGAAGTACAGATTGAAAACACCTTTTTTTTTTTTATCCAGTCATGTTTATTGCTACTGAAGTTTGGTGGGGCTGCCAGGCAGAATCCAGGTTTCAGGATGCTTTCTTTACATGAAATCCTGAAGTGTGGGACAGCCTGGAAAACTACATCCAGTTAGACCATCTCTGTGCAGGAGGACTCAAAAAGTACTCATGAAACACAACTTGTCTCATAATGCTCTAACTATTGGTTGGAAGGTGATTGATGTGGCATCACTCAACATTGAATGCTGACTGTGATCTTTCCTTAAATATTAAGCATTTAGGTGTAAAATATAACCCAATATCATGATACCAGTGTCATATTTTATTTTATTTTGCTTTCAAAGCACTTTATCTTTTCCTCTATTAGAGAGTCAAGCAATTCCTTATTGAACTCTTTCAAGCATATTGCTTGGATAAAAAACATCACAGGGGTTTTGACCTGCAAATTATGCCTCTTTTGAATTTTGTGGCTGGAAAATGAAACATTTCACTACCTATTTTAATTCTAGGGAGGTGATATTTGAGTAACTGAGGAGGATATACCATATCTGGATATTATGTTTGCTTGGTGATTTGCTTTTTTGGGAAAACAAATAGTACTTTGAAAGCAAATGCTATAATTTTTCCTAATTATATGTCATTTTCTAAAATTTCCAAACATCCGCAGTGACCAGAGCCTGATGCATCTTCTCTAATTGAGCCATAACTTACTCTATAAGTACTCCCTCTGAAACGACTGAAACTGATTACCATGCAGCACAACTAAGTTTAGGTGAAGACAGGTGTCTTTGTCCTTAAACATCTGGATCTTATTTCTGATATCCTTTTGTTAAAAATCAGATTATGTTAGCCTCGCACAAAGCAGTGGTTTTAACTTGACTATAAAGGTACAAACCCCGTTCAGCATTCTGGATCTCTGCTCACAGACAATAAGAGATCTATTCTCAGTCTCAGTTTAGCCAAATATCTAGCCTGGCGGGATCGACTCTGCTTCCACTCTGCTGGATTGCATGTCTTCCCAGCACTGACATGGCTCGTGCCATGATAACAGCAGTCCACCTGCACCTCTCATCTCCCATGCATGTGTCTATGGAAGAGCAAGATATGAATCCACTTTTGCAGAATTTGCATGATTCTCACTAGCATATATATAGCATAAATACAGGGTTGAGAAGTGTTCCTTCATACCTTACACATCACTTTTTACCAAAACAGAAGACAACAATAACAAGGCATTAATTAATCCATCTGCTCTCCAGCAAAACTGGCGGTTTTAACTTTGCAATGAAGGGTTCATACAAAGTTGTCTGACAGAAAAGTTGCACGTTTCTTCAAAGCAACTGACAGTAGAATCTTAACTCAAAAGTTTGAAAAACTGGAGGTCAAATATTAGGACAATCCAGATAGTTTGGGCTAGGTCTACCTCCCTGCAGTTTGACCCTTAACTGCTATCAAGTCAGGCAGATGAGCCCACCCTCGGTTTTCTCGGGGGTCTGGCTATTGCCTTGTGAACATCTGAAGTACTCCTTCAAGAGTTTTTGCTGCAAACCACCTTGTTTTATTTCTTTAACTCCCATGTTATCTGCAAAAAATCTTGCACCATGGCTTTTTTAGCAGAGTGGAAGGAAGCTTTTCAGAATAAGCTATATCCGATTATTCCTAAATCCACTAGGGTGTATGTCAGAAATTTGTTCAGTCAGTGTGTGTGTAGTCCAATCATTTCTAATACACCTTCAGTGAACCTGCCACTTTTGTCAGACCTTCAAATACAAACCAGATCCAGAATGTCACACGGAAGGAGATCATGAGGTGTGAGAGGAATATTGACGCTGGTAAGTTCTCTTATACACACTCTATTACCTGTAGCCAAATGTCAGCAGAGTATGACTGTCCCTCCTCCTCCAAAGTAATGCAACCTGACACATGTAAGGATTTACACTGTTGAGCTACACAGGTTGCTTTGCAAAAAGAGGACAAGAAAAGCATAACTGGAGAAGTCGTCTAAAGATACAGTTTATTTAAAAACGGGGATCACTTTCCTCCCACCCCCACCAGCTGCACTACAAATGCATTGCCACTTTTTCCAGGGGTATTTTCTATTGCAAGGAAATGTCTCATCTGCTCCTAGAAGTCATTAGAGAGGGAAATATGTTTGACTGGATACAACACCCTTTTGACAGTAGTGGAAGCATCCATGGCATTTTCTGGATATGCATGTAGCACTCCTGATTGTTGGTACGTGTGGCTCCAGGTATCAAAGGTGCTGTGAAGATACGCCTCATCACTTCAGCATGGGCAGCCAGATTAGAGCAACAGAGACAGCTGATAAATTGGCACATTTTGCAGCTAAACACATTGAACACAGATCTTGTATTTCTCTCTGTTGGCTCTGCTGAGAGGGTTAGAAGTTCATCTTTGTGATATTTGCACATGTGCATTTCTCAGAGGCAAGAAAACCCTTAGGCAGAAGCAGTGAAATGAGCACTACAAGCAATTTGTCTCCCTCACTGCACTACAGACCTGCACTTCCAGCAGTGTTTGTGTAACTGATGGCTTTTCTTTCTCCCAGTAGCTTAGCATGGTTATCAGTAGCAGATTATCTTTCCAATTCATTTGCTCTTGCTGCCTACATTGCATCAATAGCGCTAGAAGTTCTCTTGGATCCAGTTTCTCTCTGCAATTGAGCTTAAGATGTCATGATTAAAAAGAATTTGCATGAGTCACTTGTACTTCCCTTTATAGCATTCATGGAGCTCCCTGCTATTTTTGAACCCTTGTGCAAGGCAATGAATTCATTGTTTTGCTGCACAGCCTCCACATGCAAAAACTAACACCAGACAAAGCTAGGAGGATATCTGCTCTCTTAATGATAGGACATCACTCTTTTTACCTGGCATTCCCAAATGAGAGAATGTACTCCAAGGCAAATTATTATGAGTAGGAGAAACCAAATTACCAATCTTTCCTTCTTTCTGCCTCCCAATTCATGTCAGAGTTCTAGCATATTTCCTGCAGTCCTTTTTTCTTCTAAAAGCTTCAATGTTTCTCTCTCAATTTCATCATAAGCTGTTCACCGTGAACAAGAATGCTGAGATTGGGAGCAATTTTCTAAACAACACTGCAATCTTATTCTCCTAGAATAGCTTTAACCCTAGGTCTGGTCTATACTTAAGGTTTCACTGAAAAAAAAAAATGTAGATTATGGCTGTGAGGGCTTTATGCTTGCTTTGTAGAAGAAATGGTGAACTCTCTAGTACACTGGCAGCTCTTTTATGTGACTGCTTCTAACTGTTGGAAGAGTTTTGCACACTGTAAAGAAAACTGTAATAAATACATGCACAATATAAACACACATTAGTTCAGTCAGTTCATGTTAGCAATGGGTTTGTTACTGTTGGTCACAAGAAATGATGTTGGTACACAGAAATTCCTGGTTAAAACAAATAAGGAACAAAGTTTACGTAAGGTGTTGCATGATCTCATAGCAAATGGCTTAAACTATAGCTGTCATGACTTCCCATACAACTGATGTATGCTTAGCCACTCTGGAATATTGCTAGCCTGGGCTAGTTCAAACCACTCCTGAAAGACTGGAAGGGATCTGATACATCCTACTGGTGGAGATCTTGGCTACTCCACCTGCAACTACCAACACAAACCTGTTTTGGGGATTCCCAAAATGACACCATAATACACCTGCAACTAAAGCGTGCATATAAGCTTTGGCTGCCGAGTCTCTGATATCCATTCTTTGTAAAGATGCAGCACAGTGCTCCTGGTGTGGTCATGACCCAGCCAGCACCCTCTGAGGAATGACACCAGGCAAGGCTACTTTCTAATGGTACATAAAGAGGTGTGACTTTCCTCACATTAACCTTAGCAGGGAGGTTTTTGCCATATTTATTTGTATGTAAGTCCAAAATACATCAGACAATAAAAGCTGGGGGTGAGAAGAGAGAAAAAGAAAAAAAAAAAAAGGAAAGAAAAAAAAAAAAGCATCCCCTGGAAGAAAAATAAGCAAATCAGCAAAAGAAATTATGCCATTAACTCTACAATCTGTGTATCCATCCCAGTGAATAATGCCACTATCAGATGCAGAAAAACAGATTAAATGAGCTAGTGATCTTAAGACAATTGCTACCAGAGACACAGTCACATCACGAGGGAAATGGCACCAACAGCAATCTCCATAATAATTCTGCTAAGAGTGAAGATTCTATGGAAGCCGAGACTAAAATATTTTCTTAACACTTAGAGATGAGCCTTCAAGGGCATATTTTCTTTACTATGTTTCCTTTCCCTAAAGGGTAAGAAAGCTTACTTAGTACTGTTTCAAAATATAGCAAGGATGAGATTCTTAAACTTAGCATATGTTAAAGAAAACTAACTGCAAAAGACAGATAAATGAGCAGTTTTCTCTTCCACTTGAATTATATCTTAGCCTTCATGTTCACAAGAGACCTCTCCCATTCTAGAACTCTGTGAAGCCATCAAGATATTTTGTGGTTCTATAAATAAACATCAGCACTCCTGCTGAAAGATCTTTTTCCCTAGATGGTCTCTGAGATTTTTTTCTTTCCCTCTCCATTTTTTTTTCTCAATGACCTTTTGTTATTCACTGGAATAGCTGGTGACAAACTCTACTTAGTAGTTTAACATGGCATCTGTCTGCTGGCTTAGATGGACATTGCCAAGATAGCAACATGAGGACATAATTTAGTTTTAGTTTTTAATGACAAGTTGAATCTAACTGAAAGAAGACAGACAGAGAAACAACAGGAATCCCTGTGGTTTGAGTAAAGTGAAAACAGTTGTTCTAATGAATCCCACCCCTCACCTCTTCAAGACCAAATGGGCCAGTTTAGTGGTGATCTGGGATTTATGTGGTTGGAGCTGGCCTGTTTCCTTCCAGTCTGGCAAGGGCAGGGCACAATCTGGTGAGCAGCAGACTGCAGTAGAGCTGAGATGGCAGTACGCTCTAGGAGGTGAAGTCCAAACTAGGAGCAGTAAATATCCTTTTTGTGCATGTGTGCAACTTTCCTTGGCACTGAAAGACACTGAACATGCTCCCACAAATAATCTGGCTCTGCTCCCACAAATAACCTGAAGAGAATAATACATCTTAGACAGCTACAGCTGTTTTGCAAGTGAACATTTGACTACGCACTAACCTTTCATAGCAGGTATAAATGAATATAATGTATGAAATGAAGGAGGCTTGATTTAGTATGATTCAGTCACTGCAGGTGTTTTCCTGGTGAATACTCATAAGTGCTTTATCTACCTTTTCCTTTGAGGAGACAAATCCTCTTCTTAAATAAGTTCCCTGATTAGCTGCTCTTACGCTGCAACCTATCCCTTCATAACTTGCACCAACTGATGGTTAGTTTATTTTGCAGGAAGATGTAGGATGCCAGGCTGCAGATGGATACAGCCTGCCCCTAAGTTAGCAGTTGTATGGGACAGGGCTGGAGGCTGCCTCCTACCAGCTTAAAGACACAGCAGTGGAGTCTATGCCCTGAAAGCATAGCACAGAGCTCCCAGCTGCTGAAACAAACAGCAAAATTAAGAACCTCAATCTGTGGTTTCTGTTTTTGTTTTTGTTGTTTGGGTTTAGGATTTTTTATTTTTATTTATTTGTTTATTTATTTACATTTGTCAATCCATAAATATTTTCTAAGGAGGTTGTGTGCCCTTGTAGCAATTTCACATGCTTTAGTAGTTGAATTGCATTTTAAGGTTTCTTTTCTTTCTCCAAACCCTAATGGAGTAGAGCAGAAACCCAAAGATATTGACAGACTGAGGCAGAATCAAGCAAGCCCTCTTGAGTTGAGTGTACTGCCCCAGGACTCAGCTAACCAAGGGAGAGTGTTTCCCCCACGGTCTCAGGGCTGGCCATGAAGAACTGTAATTCAAAAAAAAAAAAAAAAAAAAAAACAACTGATACAGTCTCCATTTGCTTCTTAGGAGCAATGGAAACACAGTGGTTTTCCAGATCTCTTAGAAATACTTCTGTTTTTCATCTACATTCTTCACTCCCACGGCCAACCCCATCACCAGGGAATGGGCATCTGTCTCTTACACTCAAACATCATCCTGTTGTCTTGACAATATCTGCTGCTTCCTTTCCTGGCTTATGTGGGTTAGCTGATGGCCCAGCCCAAATTCTTTCTCAGTAGCTGCCCCTTGATTTCTCTACCAGGTTGGCATGGGTATGTCTCTTAAGGAAAAGAACTGTTAGCTCAGCTTCATTGCTGTCCTATTGTACAGTCCTCTTCATTGTTAAATTCCTGTCCTCCATCAAACCCTATTCACAGTTGAAATCAACAGCAAATAAAAGGAAACAAATAACTCAGCACAGCGTTACACAGAACTGGAGCTAGTGTGCACAGAGATGGATGAAAAGCCATTGAGCCCCAAATAGTGCTGATGGAGCTGCCCTGCAGCTGTTCTGGTTGAGTTACTCCATCTTTGCAGTACAGACGATGAGAGATGTAAAACTTTAGCTCTGCTAGTGGCAGCATGAACAGCTACTGTGTGCAGCCATTACAACATGTCAAAGGATGCTTAGGATTTTTCTTTAATCAAGGGGTGATTAACAAATTGCTCTGTTCTTCATGCAAACCGAGACACAGGTCCTCGCTGTGGTCTATCACCAAATACAGGCTGTAGATGTGAAGTCTACTGAGGCTTACAGTATTTGGAAGTTTGTGAGATTTGTGGGAAATCTATCATTTTCTTATGTGTGTTAGTTTCTAGACCCTGGACTTTCATTACTCTTTTTTGCTTCTTGTTACATACATGTATTGCTGACATAATGCTCTCATTTTAATCTTTCATGTGTTGCCATATCAGTGGATCATATCAGTGGAAAATTAAGTCCATTAGTCCATTACAGCACCTACCAAGGCTTATGCAGAATGTTGATTATGGCACAGGTGTGAAATTAGACAGTACATATACCCATTTAGCACCCTGATCACCAGACTGTCCTTTATTTTGTGTGCATAGGCTGCATCTACATTAGCATTTTGGCTGAGAACAACGGCAAGCTTTTCAGTGAATTCTTCCCTCTTCCTCAAACATACTTATGACTGGTTCAAAAGGGAAGTGATTCACACAGGGTGATGATAGTGTTGAGTCACAGGAGAGAGTGCTTTTAGAGGAAATTGAATCAGAAACTCTTCTCCAGGGACACATGAAATACTACGCTCCAAACTCTAGTGGAAACACAAATATTCGAATCAAGCATTACTCCTTCAGGGATTGTGGTAACATTCAGTCCAGGGAATCAGACTAAATCTGGTATGACATTAAATCAGGGAATCAGACTAAATCTCAGCAATATTTGCAGTATATGTATCAAGACTGCAGCACCCACTGCCCCCATACTCTGATCCATACACCTACTGCACAGCTACTTGCTAATGAAAACATAGCAATAAGGACATTTAGGATATTTGCAATAATGCATAAGGACAAAATGCTGAAGGTTCAGTATTTCCAAATATACTTCAGAAAAGGACATACAGGGGACTAACAGTAAGAGATTCTTTTGTGAGGTGTTAAAAAAGGGCACACAACTCGGTTTTACATCTCTACTTGTATAGCAGGAGTATACAGCTATCAGTAGCGAATCAGAGTCCCACTGTGCTAAAATGCTCTATGGACATATAGGAAGGAGGATCCTTTTGGCCTGAGATTAGCCCAGCCTGCACAGCAGGAACAAGGCTATCAAAGTGAGCTGGAAATGAATAAATAAACAGTTAGCAGGGAAAAAAAAAAGGGGGAAATAGAAAGAAAAGAAAAAAAAAAAAGTAGATACCTTTCTTGCAGTACCACTTCCAAAGCAGCAGTGCTCCAGGGTCATCACAGCAGAGATGAATGCTAAGGAGGGATGAATGCTGTGATGAAGTGGATTGAACCACTGGCTTTGTGGAGTTCTCCAGAATGCTGAGATCAAAACAAAACAAAAAAAAAAAACAACTCCCAGTCTCATTATTATGCACTTTCACACATTTAAATTTAGTCTTCAAACCCAGCTAGAGGCTACCTGTTGGCTCTGTGAGCCACACAGACACCACAGATCAGCATGTGGGAAGGGAAGGGTTCAGGTCCAAAGAACCTCTGCTGAAATAATTTATAGGCATCTACAGTATTTTGGTACATAAGTTGCACTGACACTTTTGATGATCTTCCACCAGAGGAAAAGATGTCTCTCTGTGGCTACCAAAAACAGAGAAGCCCATGAAAGAAAGAAAGGAAGACCAGGTGTGTGGTCAGGGTGTCCGTGTAACCATAGGTCATATAACAACTATATCTCAGGCTAGCAGTGTCAGTGTGTGCTGCTGATCGCTGGAGCAACAGATAAGCAAAGGGCAGCACTGATGCAAAGATTATTTTGCATAAGTAATCACAACACAACCGAGGAGCATACAAAACCACCAGTGGTTTTTAGAGAGACGCTGAAAATTACAGTGTGAAGTAGCGGCAGAGGGCAGGAATATCTGTGTGTTAACCAAGGACTGCAGAGCCATTTGAAACTGTGTTATTACTTGGGAAGTATTTCAAATTTAGAAAGTGCATACAGTGCTGTGGTAGCACAAGGCACATTGTTCACATATGCTCAGCGTGAAGGTGTTCATTCAACAGTGCTACCAGGGATGATGTATATAAATCCTTATACATCCTTACTCTGTACAGAGGAGAATCCGTAGCCCCTGTAATTTTATTTCACAATTTAGTGAACATCAAGCTATTTGACCAGACCTTAATCCACCATGTCTTATTGTAGTTACTGGCATTGTTGTGGAAAATCCAAAAGCAATTAAGCAGCAGTCTGTGGCTACCTTTACTTAACCAAGCTTGTCCCTGGAGGTGAAATCAGCACATACATTGATATATTCCTAACTTCCTCTTCAGGCCTTAAGCTTGATGTAGAAATAAAATTGCAGAGGTTCCTCTTCCAGATGGGACTCACAGGCTGCCCACACCATGGCCTGCAAGCTGTGCCTGCAACCCCATCTGATTAGTGGTGGCTACTGCCTGGCTGCCAATCTAATGGTGTTCACTAGTTAGATGATCTTAGTTAAGCTCCTAGATACTCTTAATTTTCCTTTCTTTTGGATACACAGAAAGGCTGGAAAATCCTCTGTCTACTCCACAGCATGGGATGGGATGGGATGGGATGGGATGGGATGGGATGGGATGGGATGGGATGGGATGGGATGGGATGGGATGAGCACAGGCACATCTGGAGCATGTCTACAGAGGTGAGTGCAGAGCAACCAACCTGGTGTCCATCAGAGCTCCCTGGGAGTGTGAGGGCAAGACCTGGCAGGCAGGGCTGTCCTACCACCCACCCCCTCAGGGAGCAGGGAGCAGGCTGGTAACAGAGCACTGCTGGTAGAAATGGTCACAAAACAGAGCAGACTCTCAAATGTGCATGTTGTCCCATGGGAAATAAAATGTCTTTGGTTTTGTAGGTGGAAGAGGAATGGACATGCCGCCGCGTGACCCGCAGGGACTGTGCTCCTGTGAAAGCCCTGAAGTTGAGGAAAGGGCAGGGGTAAGTCGCCTCTCACTACATCTTTGTGGGAAGCACAGGGATCTGTGCTGTGCTCAGAGAAAACATTCATGACACCTGGCACTTGGTGGCATGGGTCACGTCCACTGAAGGAGATTGTCGTGGTGGGGGCACTTCACAGAGCAGATCCCGTCAGTGTAAACTGCATTCCCTTTGCTGCTGCTGGGTCTTTTCCACAGCATCTGAAAGCCTGGTGTCCTGGAAACCTGCATACAAGCAACTCGTCAGCATGGGGAGGGCAAATGTCTGAGAAGTGCACGCACAGAGAGGCTGGCCTTACCTAGAAGCCTGCTGTGGTCGGGTGACGTGGAAACAAGTGGTTTTAGTGGGAAAGGTGTGATGCGGCTGTTTCTTTTTTCTTTGTTATTCTCAGCATGACTGCATTCAGCTCTTGTGTTTTTAAAGCAGCAGATGAATTTCTAAGAAAAATATTGGGAGTAGAAAGGGAGTGAATGGGCAGTGTGAATTCCTACAGGGCCAAGATGTACATCATCAGGGCTGCTGGCACAGCTGAGCATGAAGCACGAGCAGCTAAAGACAAAAACAAATAAAAACTGTTCATCAATTTGTTATCATAAACTGGATTTTTATGTTAGGAATCAAACTTGGATATACATAGTCCACATTAATGCCTACATTTACTTTAACCTTTTACATTTCTTTAAATTAAAGTAATAATCAGGAATTCCATAGGCTATTAAACTCAATAAATCTTCTTAACAATTTAGAATAGACTATAGAGCACAGAATTTCTTTCTCTTGGCTGTCAAATACAACTAGCAAATTTAAGTTTAATTCTATACAGAACAGCAAACCAGTATGTCATGACGGGTGCCAGTCCGTGAGAATCCACCTTTCTTTAGGCAAATAACTTACCACACAAGCAATAAAAGTAAGGTTCAAACTGATAATTCAAAGCAGTCAAAATGAAACTTACATGTTTTATTAAATCAGATATGTAAATCATTCCAACTGCGGTTGGAGCGTGGACTTGCATGGGCGTTCCCAGATATGTTGCACTGGTGACTACTAGTGCTTTGCTCAGTGCACAACTGCTTCACAGCAGCTTGAGCATGGCAAGCAGAAGCTGTACAACATGCTGGGAAATCTCTGAGCTAGGCTTGAGTCAGCCCCTAATGTTCTCCGGGTGAAGCTAAGGTCATATTTAAGTAAAAGCAGGAAAAAAAATTCAATGACTTTGGAATGCAATTTGTTTTAATAACAAAGTACTTCCAGTGCTGGGGAGTATAAAACAACATCTGACTTTGCATTGATTTCTTCTTAGTTTTAGAAAAGAGGTTGCAATTTTTAATAAAGCCCCCCTGCTGCAGGAGGAGGCTTACTGGCAGAAGTTTTCAGGAGGGAGGCTGACTCAGTGTTACTAGTGATGCAGCGTGAGCAGAATCTGGTAAATGCTAGCACAAGAAAGTCAATAAAGACCATGAGAGTATCCTCACCAGCATGGAAGAAAATGAATTTAGTCATAGCACAAGCTGAAGCACTGAAACTTTCATCAATGACTTGATAACAATTCGTGGAAGGGAAAAGCTTGATTTTTGAGGCAAAGACTATATAGAGCACATGGATAGAAACTTCTCTTCCAAGCCTGAAATTGCTGAGAGAGAAAATCCCCAGACAATTATTTTTCCTATTGTTAGTCAGTCAAACAGGCACTGATATTTTCATGTAAGAAAAGTATCAATTTTAGATTAACCCTGAAAAGAATCTAAGCAGATCTAGTTGCAATATTTTTTATGATACTAAAAGAAAGTAGATTCTCAGTTAATAGAAATCAGCAAACAAAAATCAGTACTTCTTTGTTACTTTCAACTGTCTGCTTAGTCCACATGGAGATCCAGGCCATCACAAAGTTCACTTCAACTTCTACAGGCTACTAATAAGCAACCTAGCTCCTGACTGCAGTCTTGACTGCAAGGTTCAAGTCAATGGTAACAGCATAGGTTTCGATAAAGCATAGAAAACTCTTGTAGATAGGAGATATCTTGTAGATAATGATGTTCATCACCAGTGAGGGCATGATATGGGTTTCAAAAGAGGATAAACAATAAACAGATGTTACACTTGATGCTAGTCATGATGCCAAGTAATACTCTTTATTATAAGAACGGAAAAATATGCTCCTTCCAAAGAGGCACTGCTCGTAGTGTGCTCAGAACCAGCCAAGATGGGCCTGTCATTGAACAATGCAATGCTTATGAATGATCTTGGGGTTCCCAATGTTTCTTCATTTTTTTTCCTTTAAATAGCAAAATGCTGCTTCTTCATGGTTGTGCCTAAAACACATCCTTGTTGTGCTTCCAGCTCTTTTGGAGTTGAGAATACCATGTACTGTATTATTGAGCCTTTCCTGTAGCTCTTAATCAGAAAAAAAAAAAAAAAAAAAAAGTGTACATGTGTAGGAGTACCATAAACTGCAGCTGTTTTTCTTTATTTTTCCACCGTCATTACTGCTGAATGGTAACAAGAAAGATGACACGTATACACCATTTGGATTCTCTGCAACACTGTCGTACAGGAGTTTGGGAGGTTGTCTTGGTTAACAACTCCTAATTTCAACAAAACTTTTATGACTATTAAACAGGGTTAGGTGTATGTTGAAATAATTTGTCATGCAGTAAAATGGATTCTGCTCTTTTGCTGGAGTGTTTTATCAGAGATAGAGAACCTCAATTTGCTCTTTCATTAGTTTTATGAAAGATTGTATGACCAAAGAACCTAAGTGAGTCTAGAAAACTCTGGAAAGATTAATTAATTTTGCTGGGCAACTGCTTAAAAACAAAACGAGTCAAAACAAAAAAGTCCAAACATATCAAGAGTACAACTCCTTCCCCTCATCCTCCCTTTAATCCCCCTGCCATAGAAGTACTGTGGCCTCAGATTTTGCAGATAATTGAAAATGGCAGAGGCTTTGATATTTTTGGCACTTGAGAGCAGTTTAATAGGGGCCTGTGAGGTGTTCTTTCTGCATGCTATATCCGTCTGAAGCTTGTGAGACTGAAGAACAAAACCACTTGGTCATCTTTGCAAACCTGCATGGTCCTATATCCCCTATATCCAAGCCCCCAGGCAGTTAAGGATGTATCTTGCTGCCATGCCAAGCACAGGGGTGTGCTGCTGAAATTCAGAAGTGTTCATATCATAAAAATCCAAGGGACAGGCCAGTTTGAAGGAATATAATCATCCTTCTTCTGTGGGCAAAGGTTTCCCCGGTTGGCTCCTGCCAGCCCTGGTTGTCACAGGCCAGGTTCCTGCCTGGACTTCAGGCTGGGTAACGGAGAGGAGGATCCCTCTGAGTTACTGAGCTGTGTGTACAAGCACATGGCTATGAGTTCACTTGCAATTATGGTCTTTGCTAATTGCTCTTGACTACATCTTCATATCATGACCAAGGCAGACAGCACTGGTCAGGGAAGCCAAGGGGCTGTCACTCATTCCAAGAGATCCCAGCCATTGCGTTTGACCTCTGGCATTGTAATTTTATGCATGCGGCTCTGCCTGGAAGCTGTCAGAGGCAGGTAACAAGACCGTCACGCTGTGGCAGCTGTGTGAAACGTGCCCACTGAGCTTCACTCCCAACGACAAATAAGATTGCCTGCTCAAGCAGTATTTGAGTCAGACAACAAAATGCATAGCAGTTTCATAGTGCAGAGCAAGACTTCCACACAGAACATCATGTATTTTTAGTTAGCAGGCCCATAATCAGCTCGTCTTATACATCTCATTACAGTTTCTTTTTGCATGATTTCACTTCTGATGACTGGAAAATGACACGAAGCTGTGACCCCAGCTTACTGCAGGGACAGTAAGTCCTTCAGCCCAGTCACGGGTTTAGCCACTGGGCTTCTTCCCTTGGTAGTTCAAGGGCAGATCTTTATCAAACTAGGATACTTTGATTTGAGGTTTGGGGGGGAAATCTTCTTTGAACATTATCCAATTCTCTGTGACTTTCTAAGGATCTACAGGTGGGCTTAGTTTTCCCACCTGATGATTTCCAGAGGTGTCACCCAACCAGAGGAGCAAGCATCCAGCCTCTGATATGAGTAGGGCTACAAAAACTTTTGGAGAAGGCAGCTGAACTGCTGAAGACTTGAACATTAACATGCAAAACTCATGAGATTAAAAAATTTAAAGAATTCTCAGAAGTGCCCATTAAGGAAGTAGCATCATAACAGTGGAAACATTAGGAGTATGGCAAGAAATCCTTATGGCTCTTCTGCATGATAGGGACTTCAGTCCACGGAGGCTGGTAGGGTTCCCTGTGTGGGAGTAAAAGCAGAGGCAGAAGGATTTCTCTTCTCCATAATTATCAGGACACACTTGTGACAACAGTGCAGGAGAAGATGGCATGACAAAATGTGCCTTTCTGCACTAATTAATGTTTAGAACTGGCGTAAGCATCGTGTTGGCTTTGCTTGGTTATTAAGTGTACGGGGATTAAGAATGTTGACTTTTTTCTGAGGCCGTTACTTGTGTACTGAAAAAGCCAGGAACATTTCAAATAAGAGCAAGTAAAATTTAAATGGTATTATTTTTAATAGTTACAGAAATTGTTTTTGTGTAATATTATTAGTCAAATTCTGACTCCCTTCTTTCTTTGCTTGTACAAATGTTTTGTGTAATGTCCCTTTCTGCTCATCATACTTTCTGGCACAAGACCACTTCAGTTCCTCAGTTCTTCCACAATCCACCTGTCTCTCCTGCTCATCACGAGGGTCTGTTTTGCTATGACTGCAACCTCCTATAACCCAGACTCCTCTCTGATTTCTACTTTTTACATAAATCCATTCAGTATTTAAAAAAAAAAAAAAAAAAGCCCGTTTTGCCTGCTGCTTTTACTGTCTTTCTCTCAAAAGCCTCTGTTCAGCTTCCCCTTGTATTTTGTCTCCACTGCAAATCCCAGCTCCCTACCTGGCTTAGTTTCTGCTAGTTTTTTTTTTCCGGTTTGCTGCCACTTTTTACATCAATCTAGCCTCTTGTGTCTGCCACTGTTGCTTATCTCCCCTTTTGGACTTTTTCCTGGGGTGACTCTGGCCCAGTTTTCCCTACGGGGCAAATGTCTCTACTTGTCAACGCTCATTGTTGCTTACATTTTGATAAAATCTGCTGGCCAGATAAGAAATCATTATGTTGAATGAGATAAACCTGCTAAAGGAAAGTCTGTCTCTAGTCCAGGTCTCAGTAAACACTTTGGGTCCATATAAGAGCTGTGGCATTAAAAACTGACAGTTCTCTCTACTCCTCTGCAGTTTTGGTGATTAATGGCAACAAACTATTTCTGCGTTATCTCTGTTTGCACAACTGGAATTTATGGCTGCATTTATAACTCAGCCCTTGCAAATACTGAGAAGTTGAAGACTCAGTGAAATACACTGTGTTTGGGTGTTTATGCAGAGATATTTAAACATTTCTGCACTGTATATTTTGTGAATGGGCTACACAAATAATTTTACTGCTCCACAGAGTTTTTACTAACTCCACAGAACTGGCTTTTAAATATAGAGTCTAATGTATTTAAGCTGCTGCGGGACAACACGGCTTTATTCTCTGTAGACAACTTTATTCTTTGTCTTGTCATTTTTATTGTTCTGGTGGTAGTGAATAAAACCCTGCATCTGTTCCTCAGAAAGGACTTAATCCAAAGCTCACTGAATGCGATGGAAGAGCCTCCACTGGGCTTCAGATCAAGATCTTTAGCTCACAAACAAATGCCCTTTGTTAGGATATGCTATTCAAGTACAGTACAGAAAAGTTACAGAGGTTCCCTATTTCTAAAATAATAATTGCTCTTTAAATCTTTTTTGCTAATCCTGTTTAGCTGGAGGAACAATAAGCGACAGTACATAGCCATTGAAATACTGTGGTTTGTGATTAAATTGCCCCAGCAGTTGATACAATGTTGAGCATGTTTTGCTGGGGTAAGAAGCAGTGTCATATTTATATGGCTCTTCCTGTGCATGCAGTAATTCAGAAAATCCATAGAGACACACTACTTACCCCTGAGGATGTTCAGGCTCAACCAGGCAAGCTGGACAAGTGCAGACATCCTTCAGGACTGCCTTGTGTTGGTGTTATTGATGAAGCAGGCTTGAAAGAGGGATTTGTAGAATAAAGAGGGATACCACTGAATGGGATTTTTTTCTGCACTGTGGAAAAGGAGCAGAATGAAAGGGTTTCTTCCCCCACAGTAGGGAAAAGAAACAGGGGCTATTGTGGAAAAGGGCACAAAAGGACTAAGACAAGGCGGGAGTAATCAAAGCAGAGACATTAGCTGGGGAAATGCTGTGAAGGACTCTAAGTGGAGCTATACAGCCCCGGATTTGCAATGACTGCGTTTTCAACAAGCAGGAGGGACAGCCATAAGTCAGTTATGCAGCGGCATCCCCAGCAGCTGCAACAAAGCCCTTTCTTCCTTACGACATCGCAGGTAGTGGGTATTTCTGTGGATCTCTTGTGACAGGGAGCTAGCGGTCCCCATGGGTTGGAGCAGACGTGATGACAGGGAAATTTAGCTGCCTCCACAACTGCAGAACAGAGCCACCTTTCACGTGGGTGTGGACTATGCAGGCTCTTACTACTGGGTATTACTCCTGTGACAGCACTGCTCTCAGTAAAAGCACTACCCTGTGTGGTGAGTGCTGGCAGGACTACTACGCATGCAGTTTGTAAGCCTGCGATGACTAAAGCAGTTTGCGGAGCCAATACTACAACATTACTCACTCCAGGAGTTGCACTGAAGTCAATGAGATTACTCACGTAGCTAGCTGCCGATAGAGATCTTGCCAAGCTGTTTCACCACACAATAAATGTGAGCAAATGAGCCTGTTAGTCAGCTGAATAACTTCAGAAAATAATTTTTAAGTTCATATTACGTTAGTGCTTCGACTCCCCAACCACCGCTGAGGTCCCGTTATGTGCTGAGAACACCCAGCAGCAGGCAGTCCCTGTCCCAGAATTCAACCACCCCTACGGGCAAATAGGGGACAGTGACCAGCCTCAGTCACACCCCAGGGAACCAGTGATGCCAGGAACAAAACAGGGATCTCCAGTCAGTTCCCTGCCTCTGTAACACTCAGCATTTCATCCCCATGCTGAATATAAAGCATTTGTGAATGTGACCTCCAGATTTCCCACAGCTCCTCTGCTAACTGGCGGGTGGATCTCTGCATTCATTAGTTTTATAAATGCACGGAGAATACACACAAGTTCCATTTTCATCTCACACACACTACTGCACATCGGTGCATTCCCTCCTCCAGCTCATCTGCATCTTATTCTGCAGTCAGGGAAATAACAAGAACCACAGGGAAAGGGAAAAGAATCGAGTCTCACAAATTCTGACTGCCAGCCTCAGATGTTTAAAAAGCTTCATCCCAAGCAAAATTCATTTTTCATATTCAGTGAGATTCAGCGGGCAGGCTATCAGATCAGGCATCACCTCTCAGGACTGCATTTCATTTATGTGTGTTACAAAAGCGCCCGGCACATTCAGCATCATTACCAGAGTACTTTCTCTTCCTTTATTCTGCACTCTGCTCAGCTTTTTTGGGAGTTCACAGAGAACAAGAACAGGCTGTAAAACAGCAGCACAAAGTGAATTTTTTCCTTATAAGAAGAGGCATCCCCTTTGAATTATTCTCCATCTGAGGGCTCATTGCGTAACAATAAAAACTCTGTCTCACTGACACTGGACACTGATACCCTGATAAAGTCCCAAAGCAAGGCCTGAATAGCTTCTCAGCCTCCCGAGCAAAGCAGGAGGGGCAGATATGGATATGGCTTCTGTCTCTTCTCCCCATTTCTCTCTCCTTTCTTCTAATCCCAGTCCCCAATTTAGTCATTTTTTGGTAGGTATTCAAAACAGCCTTGAGATGCAGCTGGCTGGCTGTTGTAGGAGGAATGGGGTAATCCAGAGGGTGACATGTCCCTTTCCAGTTCATGGGGCCTGAGAGGCGAGGAGCTATCATTTGAGCATCAAAAATAACATTGGGTTAACATGGCTGCTCTTTATACCTTTTCTATTTACAGAGTTTTCAGGACAATACCAGCTAATGTTGCCATTCATTATTTTGGAAAAGGTATTTTAACTTCATAATAAAATTTAGGGAAGGCTGCACTCTAGCAAAGGTTAATTCCTTCTCTTCCCCCTACCTGAAACTGCCCATAATGCTGTAAAATGGAACTGCAGAGCATTAACAAAATACATATTTAAAACAAAACCTTAAGACATTATTTTCTTCTGCTGCTGTAACTGCTAAAAATGCAAATTAGAAGCAATAGGCAAAACTCATTATAATATACACAGTGAAATAGCATTTGACTTCCTCTGCGGTATATTAATCATGTGCTGCCTAATTAATACTATGTAAATGCATCCTTGACATAAGAGAAAAAAAAAATAACCAAAATTTGAACTGCTTCAGTGTCATTAGCAATAATGCTTTATGCAATGGAACAAACTATGTGCTGCAGTTCAGCCCAGTCCTGTTTGAGGACAGTAAACAGGAGAGGAGCAGAAAATAATTGTTAGAACAAAAGGGCACGGAGGTGGGAACCCAGGAAGAAGAGCTCCAAAGCTCACCCCTTTGCAGAGTAACATCTCTGTCTGCTCTAAATGTCACAGATTTTTGTTTATACCGCCAGTCTCCAAAACCTGAGACTTTCAGAAAGCATGAGACTAGACTACTCTTATTTTAATTATGCTCCTGAGGCCAGAAGGTGACCCTTCTTGGTTCTGAATTTCTCTGCAACAACAACAACAACAAAAAAACTTCAACAAACATGTGTTTTCCCCACCTCTGCCTCACAGTAACTGGCCTATTCTGTTTCCAGCAGCTGAAATTTCTAAACACCCAATAAGCGCGGTCAGACCTGTGCAATACCTGTGCAAAGCAGCTGCCACCCCAGTGCTCCCTTTCCTCTCTTTCCATGGTGCCATTTGGATTGCCCACCTATGTGTATAAATACAGACTCCTGGCCCTCTGTGGCAGGGTGTGCAGGGATACACGGAGCTTTGCTGTGGTTCTGGCACGTGCCCTGCACAGCTGCACCATGTCCGGGATGGAAACGGGTAGGAGTCCCATCCTTGGACAGGTAACTGAATTGCAGACATTCCCAGGAGCATTCCTGGGTGGTGCAGCTGAAACAGCCCTGCTCAGGGCCTGTCTCCCTTCCTCCTCCCACCAGTGTGCACTAGTGGTAGGTAAAAACCATGCACGAAAGAACGGACCCAGAGACCCTACAGAGAAGTATGAAAGAGAGAAAGCAGATGGCTGCAGGTCTGTAGAATGGCAAACAGTTCCTTGGGTCAAAGACCTCGGTGGGGTTTTTTCTGTGCCAAAATTTATCTGCTTTCAGGCACGTACATTTGCTAAGAGGGTCATGGCTACATGTAGTCAGTAAGATAGCGTCTTGCTTACATTTAATAACATCAGCTTACGGGTCTGCAGCATTGCATATATATAGAAATGCATCTATTTCCTTATACCAACAGCTTTTATTATAAGCCTTCTTCACTGTCACAGCGTTAGGTAGCACACGTGCCTGTGTGTGTGCATCCATGTCCTTGAGTTCTCACCCAAGGATGCTGTACTGAATTACCAACAATGGCATGTAACCTCCCTGTTAAAACATCAGCACCTGAAGAGTGGAGGGTGGCAAGTGTGACACTAAACTTCAGTAAAGGCTCCAGAGAACTAGGTTTGCAAACCTTGTGCTGTGCAAATAGAGATGCTAGTTGGGTTATATCTAAAGGACACCTGGATTAATACAATCTATCTGAGAAGAGTCAACAGTACTCCCGTAATAGTCCTGTCTTAAACAAACCTCTTGGAGGTCTCTGAAAGGGTCAACAAAAATGTGGATAAGGGTGATTTAATTTCTATATCAGGCTGGATTTCTAAAAGGCTGTTAACAAAGGCTTTTAAGGAGACTAAGCAGCGATAGCAACACGAGGGAAAGCCCTGGTATCGCTCAGTAATTGGTTAGAAGATAAAATGCAAAGTAAGGGAATAAGTGACCAGTTCTCACAATGGAGGGAGGTGCTGTGTGGCAGGGGGGTCTGCAAGGGTCAGTGCTGGGACGTGAGCTCCTCAGCATACTTGTATCTTACCTGGGAAAGGAGTGATAGCTGAGTTTATTGGTGGTACTAATTTACCTATGTTAGTAATAAGGAGAGAGACTGTGGAAGACACAAGGACATTGTAAGGTTGGCTGTGCAATAAAGGAAATTCAGCATAGGTAAATGTGAAATGAGACAAGGGGAGAAAACAATTGTGATCCACATGCAAAATGGTGGGATCTGAGCTGGCCATGGCAGGAGCAAAATCTCCAGGTTATGACAGTTTCACGGAGACATCAGCTCTGTGCTCAGAGGTTCCTTGAAAAACATTAGCTATTTAGAGAAAAACATCACTGTGGCACTGTATCTTAAATACTGCACGTTTCTTCATCTCAAAAAGGATCTGTTAGGACAGGGAGGTGTTCAAGAGAGCATCAAGGATGGTGAAGGGTACAGAATGGTGTACAGACACAGACCCACGTGAGACACCCCAACTCCTCTGCCAGGAGAAGCAATGACGGGGGGGTAATAAAAAAAAATAAATTAAAAAAAAAAAAAAAAAAGTCAGGAAAACGTCCCTAAAGCCCGGTCTGAAGCATCCCACGTCCCCGGGGCCCCGCGGCGCCCGTAACCGGAGAGCTCCGCGTAACCCGAGCACGGAGGGACGGGGGCGAAGTGGGGTGGGGGGGCTGGGGGGCGAGGGGCGCCCCCGGGACGGGACGGGACGGGACGCGGATGGACGGGGAGGGACAGGGAGGGACGGGGAGGGACCGGACGGTGCGGGCGGCCCCCTTCTTCCTGGCGTCGGCGAAGGGGGCGGGCAGGGAGGGAAGGGGAGGAGGAGGAGGGAGGAGGAGGAGGAGGTGGAGGAAGGGGACCCGACGTGCCGGGGCTGGCGGCGCACGCTGCGCGAGCGGGACTGCTTGGGAAAGAGAGAGAGGTAGCTGCGTGCGCGTCTGTCCGTCCGTCCGTCCGTCCGTCTGTCCGGCCGAGGGGGGGGGCCGCCGCTCCGGCAAGTTGTCTGGGGGGGCGGGGGGGCGGGGGCGGTGGAAATGCTGGGGTTTTGGGGGGGTATTTGGGAGCGGGGGTAGGGCAGGAGGAGGGCACGTCGTGGAAGGGGGGTGAGGGAGTCCGCGGGGGTCGGTGGAAATGCGAGGAGGGGAAGGGGAAAGGCGGGGAGGGGGATGGAAAGGCGGGGGGGGGGGCGGTGAGGAGAGGAAGGGAGGATGGAGATGCGGGGAGGGGAAGGAAAGAGGCAAGGAGGGAAGGGGGCTGCCGGGGGAGTGAGGGGGGCGAAGGAGCAGACCTTTCCCTCTCGCCGCTCGCCTCCCCCCGGCGTGTTATCTCTGACCCCACAGGACCCCCCATGCGGGCACCGTGGGGCGGGAGGGGCTCACAACACGGGGTGCGAGGGTCCACGTCCCCCCCAGGCCCTCAGGTGGAGGGGCGGCTGCAGACACCCCCCCAAACCCCCCTCCGAGCCCCCCTTCTCCGGCTGCGGGGTTTGGGGTGCCGGGGGGCTCCACTGGGGGGGGCCGGCGGTGGGAGCTGGGCTGGTGGCGTGGAGGGGGTTCGTTAGGATCCTGAGAAACCCGTGACGTAATTATTTTTTAATCAGCATGTTTTTTTCATGGCCATCTCAATTTTTCCCGGACTCCCCTTTTTGAACTGAAAAATCTCCCTTATCTTTGTTCCAAGTCTATTTTTAGCTTCCCTCTGTAAGAGCAGAGCATGAGTTTTAAATATTTCATATATATATATAACCAAATATAATGTATATATGTTTGGTTCCCCTGCTTAGGAGCACTGCAGTGTAAACTTCCCAAACATTGGTGTCTCTTCTTAAAAAGTTATTGAAATTATTACGGGGGGGGGGGGGGGGGGGGGGCAGGCCGGCAGCTACTGTGAATCCAAACGTTTGAGTTCCTGGTGCTATTAATCATTACCCATAAAAAGCAGTCATCATACTGAACTTCAGTTTTTATCTTAAGATGAATCTCATATCATCTCCCAGAAGATGTACGCTAGGGTGATAAGTACCAGCCTAATGTCAGAAAGAGGCAGAGCAGATCCCCCCGTTGTGATTTTAGCACTGGAATAAACATTTTATTTTGAGC
This sequence comes from Anser anser, assembly GCF_964211835.1. Taxonomy (NCBI): domain Eukaryota; kingdom Metazoa; phylum Chordata; class Aves; order Anseriformes; family Anatidae; genus Anser; species Anser anser. The sequence continues at coordinate 11,338,160 of NC_139723.1, forward strand.
TGTGATTAACCGTTCAACGCTGTAATGATATCCTCTGATTCTAGCATTGTCTCATAGTTCTGGTATGTCAATTTGTATTCATGCTGTGTAAGTGTTTTGCAGAGGTTTTACGTATCTGACAGGGATTTATTTCACTTTCACAATTACATTTTCTGGTCTCTCCAGCCTCAGGAACCCAGGCAAGGTATAGATACATCAGTATCTGTGGTAGTCCGTGACTTCTTTTTCCTCAAGAGTGCAAGTTATTTCACATACATTTGAATGGCAGCTTTTGTTTCCCTGCACACAGCAGAGGACGAAGTTATAGCTGAAATTAAAGTGTTCATTTAAGTGTATTCATTGTAGGTATTTCTGACAGGTCAGTATTGCCTGGTTTTTATTCAGTTTGTCTTCATTTTACGTCTGAATGTCAGCCCGTTTGCTGCCCTTTGACAGCTTCCACCAGAATAATGTTTCACAAATTTAAAATGTTACATACAGATGCTGGTAAGTTGTTTTTCACATTAGTTTCCAAACACCTGTCCAAAGACTACAAGTCCCAGGTGAGCTCTTAAGCAAATTAAGCCATATTGATAGATGTCTTTTAATAGTGCTGACAAGAAGTAGCTCTCGCGGCAGCTGATGGTTATTTTCTTTCCCTGCGGACGTGCAACTTCATTGCTAGGGGATCTGTGCGTAACTTCAAAGTGCTTTCAAAATGCTCCGAATTTTTTATTGACTTCAGCTAGAGTCTTGGCTGTGTGAAGAATACAGGGTTGTGTGGTTTATAGTGTGGGAGGTAAAATGTTGGATGTGCACTTTGGGCATGGGATGAGTTAATTCATGCCTGTTTGGCTCGTCCAAACTGCAGAACTGACTTTTGCTACTGGAAACACCTGCTGATTTAGCAAGTGCTATTGACACTGTATTTATAGCAAGACATGAAGAGCTGCATAATGCAACATCTAGAACCGTCCCCATTATTGCCGTTCACTGTGTGATTTTTCTCTCATCAACATGCTGCAGTACTAACCCCCAGACAGGCAGTGAGTTCATTCAACTGACCAGCAGTGAGTTCATTTGTGGTGCTGGGGTAAACACTTTTGTTTGTGCTGCCAAAATTGTTCCTCTTTTAATTTTTCCAAGAAAGAAAGAAAGAAAGAAAGAAAGAAAAACACTGCCTGTCCTCTGAGTATGTGCTGAAGGGGCACATCTTGGTTCTTGTGAGCACAATGCGTTTGGCTGCCTGAAGTCCACCGTAAATTCTGTGTTGCTTTGATACCACTTCCCATTGTGCATTTCCAAGTTCCAGGCCGTAACAATACTCACCCTGGACTATGTCTGCCCTCCCTCTGGAAAGAGAACAAAATCCATCACCCTTTGCCTTACCTGTGCTAGGAAGGGTGACAGCAGGTGATACCAGATCAGAGGTGCCCGGTGTTTCCCCAGACACCTGGTCCCACCAAGGATCACATGGCCTGGAAGAAATGTGCAGGAATCTCCAAAATTGTAATGCTTGTTAGACGTTCTTCTAGGGAAGGACGCTTGATTTCCTTTACCTACTGCCAAAGTACGCATGGGGCTTATATTCAGAAAGCAGGTGCCCAGTTTTATTTCCATTCTTCAGTTATCAACCCAGCTTCGGTCATGTTCCAGCTTCTGAAAAATCAAACCATTTGTCGGTTTGAGATGAGTGAAGTGTGTGAGTGGGTTATTGAGCCTTGATAGTGGGGGGATCTCCTTGCTTTGACCTGAGTGCCATGGCTCAACATGGCGCAGCATCAACTGGGCAGCAGCCTCCTGTGGTCTGTAGTTCACTGTCGATTCTTTGTATGTACAATAGCAAAATTCTGGACTTAGAATTCATTGAGGAGACCTTTCAGATGGTCCCACCCACTGGAGCTAGTCCACTGGCATTCAAACTCTACAAGCAAAAAAAGTTGGCCTGCCAATTTATGACGATGCTCACACTTACAGGAGTATTGCATTTGTCCTGGAGAGGGTTGTTCTTTAATTGACTGCTGACCTAGACCACTAGAGTACAGCTCTATAAAATTAAGTTTAATTATGAAATATAATATCAGCACTAAATGAATGCCAGCAAATGCAGTTAGATCTGTAATTTATGTAATTCTCTTTGAGTAGGATGCCAAAATGGTAGTCTTTTACTTCTGTGTGTCCAAAATGTTATTTCTGTGTAAACTTCGGGCTGCATTGCTCTGGTACATTAGTTTTCCACGTCACTCTATTTAATCCTGGCAAAGGGTAAATACTAATTATTTGTGGCAAGACAAATGCAGTTGTGCAAAGTCCATGCTCTATGAAATCTCCTATCTGGGAATCATCTGCTCTTTTAGAATATACTGTGCAGGACAGATTGATACAGGAGGAGATGAAGAAGGATTTCAGTCTGCACTGAGGATGCAAACCATGCAGTCTGCCTCTATCCGAGGGCAGGTTAACTAGAGCTAGTTTTCATCTCAGCCATCTGGAAATGAAGTGTCTGGTTTGATCTGGTAAACTGCCTCTGTGGTTCACGTAAAGAGGAAGGTGCTTCCAGAGAGTTAGTCATCTAATATGTCTCAGATTGGGATGAGTTTTTTTTTGAATGGCCTATTGGTAGCCTGTTGTTGTAGACATCAAGGTTGACTACAGGAATCCAAATGTTGATGCAGATGGCATCTGAGTGCCCTTCCAAAGCTGTTTTCTGTCATCATGTGAGAATCATGGTAAATCAGTACTGAACTGTGTACAGAGCTTTAAAAAGGACGCATTGCACACAGTCGCTTTAGTACACCACAGATGTATCTCACACCTTCCTGAAAAAGTATCTCACACCTTCCTGAAAAAAAGTCTCAATCCTCAGTGCAGAAGTTTCCCAGCCGTAAAATGGGACTATTGATTCTTCCCTTTACTTCTTTACAATGGAAGATCTTCAGGGCTGTTTCACTGCAAAAGCAGTGTGTTCAAACTGTCATTTTAGTTGCTATCAGAAGAAACATCCCAGTTCACAAAGATCATACTGTAACTTTTGTTCAAAATCATATACAAAATCATATACAAAATCGTATATAGAAACCTAGATTTTGTCATCACTTTTCTATCTCCCAGTTAATCGTATTCACAATACTGGGATGTTGTGGTATCATGACAAAATAAACATCGTATTAAAATTCTGTTTTAGCAATACAAATTACGGTCTAATTGTTGGTGATGAACAATCTTCAGTAATCCACTCTAATTATAAGTCCTGCCATCCTTAATTAAAAAGGAAAAAAAAAAAAAAAAGCTTTGGCTTCAGTTTATAATTGATGAGAGTTCAGAGTTTCACTTTTTGTTTACTTGGTTTACTTTGTTTACTAAGATTTGGGGTTTACAGGAGAAAGCAGAAGTGTGCCTTGAGAGTAATTCTTCAGAAATGTGGTAGAAGTACTTTGGAGTAATTGGACTCAAGTGTTATTTTGCTTGATGTGATGTTTTCATGCAATATACTGCAGAAATGAGAATTTTCCCTATATTGTTGAGCAGAGAGAGTGATTTCTTCAGCCTCTTATTAATAACAGAGAAAAAAATGCATTTAAGACAGAACAAATTCCCTTAAAAACATATATACATCTTAGAAGGGTTAGAAATATACCTTTCAAGATCTGCATTAGTGCTTGGGAAAAATTCATTATCTGCTACTGAATGATGAAAGTGTGTCCTGTTCACTTTAGAATTTACTTTCAAGCTTTATCTAATTGACTAAAGAGATAAGTCGTGATCTAGGGAACATGGATGCTTTCAAAAGATCTGGAATTTTGTTCCAGAATCTCTTGATTCCACTCATTTCTTTTGTGGCTCTGGACATCATCATTTCCTTCTTCTCCTATTTTCTCAGTATTAAAAAGAAAAAAGACCAGAAAACTTTCTGTGTGCGAGTAGTTAAATTCACATCGCAATGTGTGCTTTGGAAGGAAAGGTCTGTCCATGTTTTACCAGCTTTTTTCTACATGTTTTTGCATTGCTTTGTGTAACATCTGTGTATAATGTATGCATGAAGAAGACAACTTTTTAAGGGCGCAGTGGGTGTAGCACTAGCAGTAAAATGTGGCTTTCTAGAAATTAAAGTTTAGCAGTTTACTGAAGTAGTGAGAAGAACTACCTTTTGCCTGGATATCTTCACAACACCATTAAACCAGCAATTCATTACGATCATACTGATCTAAATATTGAAAAAAATACAAAGCACTACCACCTCAGTCACAGAAACACAGTTTCTGGGCCTGGGCTTAAATGCAAATGGGCATGCAGATGTGTGTAGCTTCCTTCCCAACACTTCCCAGGGACTGGTATTTGACATCACAGCTGTTATGTTCTATCCAGGGATTTCGAGTGGTCATCTTGTGCCTTATTTTCTGGGACAGTGGCACCAGTATTAAGTTCAAGTTGAGCTTTGTAACAGCCACTTTTTTTCCAGTACTCCAGGGAAAAACACAGCTCCATCTGTATACATGCTTGGTTTGCCCTATTTCTGTGTCTCGTTGAATCTGGGGCGAGTTTAGTAGTGCCAATTTAGAATAATTCCCTAATAGGATTGCCAATACACAACCCACATCTGTCTTTCAAATATCTTCACTTTTAAGAATTTCCCTTTTTTAATAACTCTTCTTCATCAAGCTGCAGGAAGACATTAGACTAGAAATAGAAACCAGCTGAAATGTACACCCATGTTAGCATCTTGCACCAACCCACACCGTTAAACTTATTAAACTTGTATACATCTATTAATAAAGGTTGGAGTTTTTCCACAGTAAAGCACCAAAGATTATTTTTGTTAAAGAAGGTGGGACCGAGCCAGCAGTTTTTGTACAAATATTTTCCCACTGTAGTTGTGGTCTCTTGGAACATATCACAGTGCTCCCACAGCTTTGTAAGAAAGACAAAATGAAGCCAATCTCAAATCTTTAAGCATCGTGCCGTCATCTTTCCTTGTAAATAGGTCACGTTATTTCCAATTTTAGAGTTCCCCATTAGCTGTTACCCTGCCCCAAGAGTGAGTGTAAGAAAATATATTTGCCTGTAATGCTCTTGAGAACCCGCATGTTGGCACAGGAGCTGCTATCAATAAACCCACAGTCAGTTAACCTGATTTCAAAACATTTGAAGTGCATGCAAGGTTAAGAGGCTGTTGTGGCTTGTGGCACGTTTTGGAGTTCCAGATGTTTCTGTCCGTTCAAGAGGTGTGTTATTGGCACAGCTATTTTACTGTGGAGAGGAAACATGGCGACAACAACTCAAGTGCCTTGGGGTCTCAACACCCCATTGTTTGAACAGCGTGCAGCCCCAGGGGTTACCCGGGGCAGACCTCAGCAGCATCGCTCAGAGGTGGCTCGGCTGCGTCCAGCAGAGCAGCATCTGCACGTCTTTATTCACTGAATAAAGACCGAGCCAGCCCTTCGTTGTTCCCAGTACCTGCTGCTGGTTGTCATCATCAGAAAGGAAAATTCAGCCAAAGTTGTAGCCTGATTGTGTAATCAAGTCTTTTCCCTCTATCCTTCCCTTCTTTTACCTATTTCTTTCTCTTTTGAGTCTTTTCTGTACATTGACAATACTCAGACTATTTAAGACATTTCAGTATTTTTCTGTTGTGGAAGCAGATGATGTACTGAAATTGGCTTAATTAAAAAGAAATGTTTTGGTCATTCAGTCAGATCTAAAGGAAAACATCGAAGTACCTGTGCTGGCTTTAGATGCTGTTGTTTCATCAGCTTGGAGACCAAGTCCGTCCTGCATCCATTCTGTGCTCCCAGCCTTCATGATCCTTCACATAACTGTCTTTGGACTATTTGTGTTTTGTACTGTCACTTAAACTATTCTGGTTCAATTCCTGACTTGGTTTAATTTAGAAATGTATTGGCTTCCTTCACCATATCTTCTTGCCAATGCAAGCTTGTTCTTTCTGTTGCATCCTTGGTTCCCTGTGAGTCCCCTCTGAATCCCTGGTGAGCAGCAGCTATGTGAAAACATAGCAGTAGACAAACTTTTGGGGACTTTTTGGAATATGGGTCCTTCTACCCAAAAAGCTTTAAAAGAGAATCCAGCATGGACAGATGAAGTGCCCTTTTGCTTTCTAAAAATGAGGCCTTTTAACAGCTGTTGGTGGGCACTTTCAATATGCCTGTCCTGTTGCCTGTTTGGCATTCTGCGCTGGTATGTCTGTTAAGACCCAGATTTACATTCATCATGCTGTATTAAACGTGTTTGTTAATAAGAACAGAGGTGGCATGGTACAGTGGATCAGAATGTAGGTTGCCAAAGATTTTTAGGGAATAGTTCTCACTTTAAATTAAAAATATCTTTTAATTAGTTGTCAGTTTCGACCAGGATATACTTTAAGCCCTTAAACTTCTTGAAAATCTTTTTCCATCTAATTAATTCAGAGATATCAATGGGGAGCCCAGGTAATTTTGAAATTTCTAGGAGGGCAAGCCTCGGGGAAAAAAATCACATTTGGAGTTGTCACTAAAAAGCTGGCAACAGTTACCTGTGTATTTAGAGAGTACTAAAGGTGAGCCAAACTGGGACTGAGCCAGCCTTTCAGAATTAGCTGATCGTTTCTTGCGGGAGGAGGCTCCTTCCTCACATCTTCTTGTCAGATGCCATCAGATTCCTTCTGCTCTGAATAAAATGTTCTTAGGCTTTTGTGGCTCTCGTTCATTCCCAGGCCTCTCCATAATTCAGGGGTTTCATTTATATAGCAGCAACATTCCGATAGCAGAATTTCTTTGTTCTGCTCTGCCTCTCAGGGGATGTGTGGGAAACCCACAAGTCCAGCCCTCGGTCCTTTCTTGCCTGTGGTTCCTGTTGACTCTGGCGAGTCAGTATCCTGCTGGTCTGTGTAAGGGACACAACTTCTCCATGACTAGCTGGGTAGGTCTACATTAAGCCATCTCCCGTTGCAAACCTGTATTCTTTTGGTAAGAAAGGACGATAGCACTGTTGTCGTGCATGCTCCGAGGTGCTGGGTTATCAGAAGCTTTGTGAAGGGAAGTCAGAACAAGTCAACATCCTCTGTTCTCAACAGTGTGAACTGTCGGAAGGGGGACTTTCCAGAGTTGCCTGAGAGGGTATTGCCATTCTATCCCAAGATGCCTGGAGTGTAGATCTGTGGCAGCAGAAGGGTATGTGCATAGTGGTTTTTTTAAGCATTCCTCTTTCCGCACCTATGGGACATGTTTCTTCAGAAAGGTTTCTTCAGAAAAGTTTCTTTGGAAAGCCAAACTGACATCCCACAGGTGCAGAAGCTGCAGTGGGCATGTCTCTGAACTTGTGTTAGGTACTGGAAGAGCAACCTTGAGGCAACCAACCAAACAAAAACAACAAAAACAACAGAAAAATATATATAAGCAAGTTCATTTCTATGAAAAACAATGCTGAGCATGGAAGAAGGAGAGTGACAGGAGGTTACTTACACCAGTGATCATTAAGTCAAGCGCCAGATGGCATTTAAAGCTGTGGTCAGGTTGCATCGTCCAGGAGTGTTCATCTGCAGAAGCAGAGAATCTGAGATAATTAAAGGCTAAAGCACTTCTGTCAACATCACACATGCCCCTTTAGCCTTCACATTAGCTTTGTGATACAAAGAAAGCACTTGCAGCAAGGTACCTGGTCTCTGGAGAGCTGTAGGGTTGGTCACAGATGGGGTCCCCATCTCAGTTTCATAGGAGGAGCTGGCACTTCTGCAGAAAAAGCCTGAAACATCAAACCAGAAGTCTCCGCTGACATGAGCCTCCACGTGGAGGGCTCATGTCCTCCAGGCACAGATGTAGTTGTTGGTCTAGGCTGGGGGGCGGGAAATGAACATCTGAACAACAAAACGTTTGTTACCTCTGCAGATGCCCCACCAGCTCTTCTCAGCCCATTCCCTCTTAGGTGGATCTGCGAGTTTAGTGGGAGTGTGACAGCAATGCACAACGGGACAGCTGTAATTTATAGCTTGGGACTGACTTTGTAGCTAACAGGCCTGCACGTACGTGTGTGCTTTGCCTACCATCCCATCAACATCAGCCGTCTTGTCAGTGTGCAGCTGTGCTGGGTAATGCATCATGCCATTTAAATCTTCTTTCTAGCTGGTGGATCTAATGAATACTTTAATTTCCTTGGGAGATGGAAGGCAGGAGGAAAAATAAAGGAGACACTGCAGGCCTGGCAGTTCGTGTTGTGGCAAATGTGAGTTTTGAAATAGGATACATGAACTTTTTAAAGAAATAAAGGCGACCCACTTTCATGGCAAGAGGACTTTGTTTTGCTAGGCATGGTGCCAGGATTTTGTAGTGACTTGGCAGTTCCATTCCTCGGGAAAGTGGTGGTGGGCCACCCTATGGGAGGAAGCCCGCTGTGGAGGGTCGTGCTGATAAAACATCTCGGGCTCCTTGTCGTCTGGACCTTGAGAATTTTAGGTAGCTGGGCAGTATGGGAACAGGCCTCTGCTGCTCTGTTGCACTTCATGTTTGGGACTGGACTCTGGGCCATACAGTTAGCTTTGTGATGATGAAGCGTGTTATGTATATATTCTGTTGCAATATTCTGATGCTGTGTATTCTGTGGTGCTTTCCTGGCCTGTGTCAGCAACACTATGGACACGTGTCAGGGAATAAAGAAGGGCAACTTCATGTCCATGACCTCTATCGCTTCATTTACTAGAAGCCTGTTTTATTTTGTGGGCTTTGTAAGGAGCTTGCTAGAGATGGTGCAGATTTTCCCACAACAAAAGAGTAAATGTCTCATGAAGAAACTAGAAGCAAATTCTTCTTGTCTTCAACTTAAAAGAAGCCCTAAGGAATGAGTGAAGTACTCTCTGTTTAACCAAAGAGCAGTTTCATTGACAGCAAGTTTTGGCTTGCTATCTGCAGTTACTTTGTTTCTGAATCTTTTCTCCTGGGCTGAAGAGTTAAAAACTAACAAAAACATTTAGATTTTGACTGTATTGTAAAGATCAGAAGAGTCCAAAAGAATGACTTCTCTGGAGCCTTTGTTGTTTTTGTTGTTCAAATGATTAGGTTTACATCATTCTCTGAAAGGCTCTGATAAAAGCCACCCCTCCTCCAAAAAGACAAATGTTTCAAACCCAGAACCCAGGCTCTCAGTAATGCCAATAGGCGTGGCTTGGCAAAAGAAGACACTATGATTTTTCTCTCCGATAACACACTCAAATGAACAGATATATACAGAATACAGATATATACAGAATAATGTTATAATTCTCTTTTGGTATTTTCCGCAGTCCATGACACTGATACAGAGTTAGGTAATTGTATTTTTTTGGTTGGTGGTTTTGTTGGTGGTGGTGGTGGGTGGGTGGTTTGGCTGCCAGAGAGAGAACAGAAAAGGAAAAAAATGCCTTTGGAGGTGCAGCCCTAGCACCATCATATTTCCATTCTCAGCCACCTGTACACTGTCTCCCCATCTCTTGTTCTGTGGGGCAGCCTGTCCCGTCCCTCCATCTTTAAACTATTTCTTGGCTTGCAGAACCTCAAAATTTCTCTTCTTTAAGTGTTTAATGAGTTTCTCTTAGAAGTATTCAAAGCGTGTCAAGGGCCCAAACAAGAATAAAGTGTATGTATGCTAAACCCCTCCCAGCTCTGGTCACCGTATGGTTTATGCGAAGTTGAGAGCAGTTGACCTGAACATCTATGTGATGGTAGAGGTTCCTAGCTCACATAAAGGATGTGTAGAAAAGGAGTAATATGGTGTGTGAAAGGAGCAGTAGGGGAACTCATGAGAAGAATATCCTGTCCTTCCATCCATAGCAACCTGAAGCTGTGAAATTAATATGAGAGATTTTAAAGCGCTGGAAACAAGAGGTGTACCTAGTAGCTCAGTCTGGTTTAAAAGTGGTGTGGAAATTTGCCTTTCTCTTGTTACTAGTGTAGAGGGTTTTTTTTTTTGTTATGAGCTGAACCAAGTTCTGCTGACAGCTGCAGCTGAATATCAATAACAGGACTGACTGCATTACTGTTAAATATCTCAAAGAAAGCTCATAGCTTGACCAAGGAACAGTAGGCTTTTTCATCATCATCAGAAGTTACCAAAACAAACATCATCAGAAAGTCATCAGTGTCTGCCGTAGATGGAAACCTTATATTGGAGGAAATCTCTTAAAGGAAATTAGTAAAGATTTTGTTTTTATCCTTAAATTCTTGCTCTTTCATGCTCCATTATTGTTGCTGTAAACCTCAGCGTTTGTTCACAACACCTTTTAACACCACAATTTAAAAGATATTTCGGAATGTCTGTTAGTCCAGTCTTGTAGTGGGAATGCTGCCAGTATGCTGTTATTTTTTCCCTCCTTGCAGTGGTAAATTTGTCACCTGTCAGAATGGAATAAGCACTCGCTGCTCACTGCTTTCGTTAATGTTGTTTGGTGAAGTTGCATACGCTTTTTCTCAATTTTAAGGCCAAATGGTCCTATGCTTATACATTTAAATGAGCATTGTGTAGTTACTTTTATTGAGGTTGGTGGGCGTCACCATGGTTCTTGCCTGTCCTTTCATATGTATGTGGCTTTTTTTTTTCTTTATAAAATTAAGTCAACCTGCTGGGATCAAACTCATTGCATAGAAGGAAAAAATGTGAGATGTTTCCTGCAAACAATTGATGACAAATTCATTGTACTAAAGCTTTTTGAAAAGGAACTTTTTTTTTTTTTTTTGGAAGGTGAGAATAAAGGAATTTCCTCCTCCACCCTTGTGTTGTTGAGCTGTAAACTGATATTGTTGAGAAGGAAAAAAGTAGCAAGGCTACTGTCTGTTTCAACAGATAACTGAGTTTGCTCTGGGAAAATACTGATGCCACTCAGCGTACTGTCTTGTGTTTTTTCTCAGGAGCGTGACTACAATTTGATTCTGTCAATCAGTAGCAATTACAGCATTCTGCTTCTTCATTAGAGGTTTCTGAACCAAGTAAAGCATCACTGGCATCTGACATCCGATACAAGATGTTCATTCCTGGTCCTATTTAGCTCACATTAAGGGAATGGGAAAATTCTCATTAAGGGTATTGCATTTCTGTATTTATCAGACAAGACTCCTAAATTCAGGTTTGATGCTACCTTTTTTTAGCTTGTGTTGAAGTTATTTGTTATTGAAGTGCACACTTGGCAGCAAAGGCTGAATCCTGCGGTGCCCTGTGCATTTATTTTATTTTATTTTATTTTATTTTATTTTATTTTATATTTTCAGACTGTGAGTAGGCCCAACATCTCAGCTTTTCATGTTTTCCTTGGTCCCTACGTGATTTCCCACAGACACAAGCTACTGCAGAAATGCAGATTCCAAGCTCTTTCTCTGGTATTTCACTCAAATCTGAAATTTTCTTTAATTCATTTCACTGATGGTCTAGTTTTCTGTTACCACTCGTGTGAAATATCACCAATACATCAATGCTGTTCTGAGTAGTTCATTGCAGCATCCGTAATTAAGATTGGAAGTTGGATTTTAGTAGCTTTATAAACTGGTTATAATTGACAGCTTCTGTCCCAAAATCCTAAGTAGACAAAAGAGAGAATAAAGAAAGTGTATAGGTCTTGTTGCTCAGTAAATGTGTCTACCCACAGACTCTACAGGGCTGACAAGTCCCAGCAAAGTACTCCATCATTTTGTCTTCATGCATACTAGCTCTAGTATAATTCAAACTGAAAACTTCTTTAATGGTTGTGAGTGACAAGCTGAGGTTTCTACAGGTCTTGATTTGACAATAGATAAGTCAGCTCCTCTGCCGTGAGTGCAGAGGAAAAGGAGTCAAGATGCGGGGCAGGTTCTTAATTTCGTCTTCCTAGGTTACCTGTCCCTGTTGACATACTTGTAAATGTAAAGTATGGAGTCACAACTGTACCTGCCTGAAGGACCAGCCAGTCGGAGTAGTTAAAAGGAGCCTTCAAAGGCTACCAGCCTTCTTCCTTTGCACCAGAGCTCATTGCTCGTAACGGTCACACACCCAGCCTTCCGCATTCCTAAAAATGGGTATTCCTCAGCTGCAGGTGGAACTGTATTAATAGTTTCACATGTGTAGCATTTAGTGGTGGTTCTGGGCTTGAGCTACTCCACCCTGACATTGTCATAAGATTAAGCTTGGGAAGTGGTTGGAGGAAACAGTGAGGCAGAGGCAGGGCGAGAGGAAGCTCTCATGGTCTGAGGCTGGGATGATGTCAGGAAGAATAATTGTTTTGTACTCTTAATTACCAGCTTGAATCATGCAACCCCAGTTGACATGGGTGGGGAAGCAGTGAGAATGCGCTGTGCAGCAGCTGTGCTGAGCGGTAAGGGAATAGTTACCTGCGTGCTCACCAATTTTTGGCTTACCATGAAAGGTGCAAGATGACAGTGTGGGCTGATCCAAAGCCCAGCAATTTGTTAGTTTGGACCGTGGCTCAGTTGCCATATGCCACAGTAATCAAAGCAGAATGGGAGTTCATGGCTTTATCCTGTTCCCATTGTGGTAGGGCAGGTTTTTGAATCTGCAGTAGCCTCTCTGGAGGCACATAGGTTTATAATGACTTAACGAGACCTCATAGTTAGTTCTTACAGCTCTCCCAGAGCGTTCCTGTGTCTACCAGATGCTTTGATCTCTTGAAGACGAGATTAAAGGAATATGGCACATTAAGTTAAAGGCACTGCTTTTAGTATAGACATTGTAAAACATTGCCTACATCCTGTAAAAATGAATGTACACAGGTAAGAACAAACAAAAGTTAACTTTTTAAATATGTTATATTCTCAGAATTGGTGTATTTTAGTTACCTCTTATTCACATGATCTGATACAGAGACTATAACAAGCTAAGTACAGAAGTATGAGGATTTTAAGGCTGAATCAGGGATTTAGCCAGAGCAATTTTCAAGGGATTCTGCAGGAAGAGGGTACAGTGTACTTAATTTCAAACTAAGTTTCCCCTTAATTTCCTAGTTAGAATCTAACGCTCCCAAAATGTGAGCAGCTTCAGCTCCTTCTCAAATGTTTGACTTCTGCATTAACTTCTTGTCTCCAGTGCCAACCACATCAAGCAGATCTGTAAAGGGGGTTTCACATTGATGTGTCTCTTTTTCACACAACTGTTTTCACTTATGCATCTGCTGTTGCATATGGACTTTTTTTAATTAGAGAGGTGCAGATGAGTATGTGATTGAAAAGTATGTGTGTGTATGTATGGTGCACCACCACTTCTCTTGGTCTTGAGAACACTGATGTAATTGGAAAGGTGTGTGCATGCTGAACATTTCATTCGCAGCATTTATAGCTTCCTTGATTAACCACCCATTTTGATGTATTCTTTAAAGCCTATTTCATCCTAAAGAAAGAGATGCCTATCAAATTGTGCCTATACTATGTCCTGTTCAAGAAGAGTTTCCAGCAGTCTTGCCAGGAAGCAGAAGCTGTGCAGGAACACTGAAGCTAGCAGAAAGTTTTCTGCTGATGTCAGGTAGATTTGGATTTAATTGGCATTCCCCTACAGATGGCATGAATGATTTAAGATAAGAAGCTGAAATTAGAGGCAGAGGGAGAAAGAGAAAGAGAGAGAGACAGAAGCAGCTTGGTCTAAAATCTGATTAAGGCCACTACTGCTGTTTTCGAACAATCTGTCAGTGCTCTAGATGAGAAAATAAAATTGATCAAGTTTATAAGGATCATCGAAAGCTAGGAGAAAATGTTGTGTCATATGACTCTTACTATTATTTAGTCAATTAAAACAACACACTGGAAAATTTTTGAAATTTCCCTAGAGAGGCATAACTGGGACAGTATTGAATGTGCAGAGAAAAAAATCTTGAAGGTTGACATCTGTCAACAGAAGCTAAATGGAAAATATGTGGGACAGCATTGCACAAAAATGATTGCAAATCCCAGAGTACAGGCAGTGAATGACACAAGTTTGAATCAGTAAAGTCTCACAGACATGTTGTAGCTTCAGCAGTTAGGGAAATAGTGCTATGATGGAGAAGTTTCTACTCAAATATGGTTTCATTTGCCTTGGAACTTAAGGTTTCTTATCAGCAATTTCAAACCCAGTTACATTTAATCCTCTGCAGTTTGGAATTTTCACCATTGTCATGCATACATTTTCCAGCTTGGAACCTTACAAGTCCTCGATATATCCATTACTTACCAGTTCTTCATATTTTTTCCATATGGAAATTTTCCTTGAAATCAGATCTGAGTTTGTGTTCACTTGAATTTCAAATTATTTTCCCTAGTACAGCTGGTGAGGAGTATCTTGGTCAGAAGCCATTTGTAATAAAACCTTGATTTTGTCTAGTCGCCATACAGTTGGAGTCTTTCTGATCAGTGTATTGTCTTCTGTTGCTCATTTTTATACACTGATTTTTTATGGTGTCCATGCTTCAGCTTTTTCATGGTAGCATTTTTGGTGTTGGTACAACTGAAGTCTGTAAGTGTTTTTTATAAAGCTAACATACCCCTTGCTCAGCCAACTAATTAGCCTGACCATGGCAAGCTGCCTGAGGTCTTTAGGTCTGAATTAACTTACCTGTTGCATGCTGCTTAAAACTGGATCATCACCGAAATATTACGGTAGTGGTAAACATGAACAAAGCAGAATGTCTAAGAGAAAAGTCTTACCAAAATAGAAATACTTTCTTGTTCAAGTCAGCATTTTGAAAGAGAGCAGTGAGTTGTTGTCAGCTAGCTGTTCTCCGAACATTTTTTGCAGTTGTTGGGTCTGCATCTGAAGAAGGCAGAAAATAAAATTTTGACTGAGGATTTGCTTCCTTGTGCTTCTGTGTACTTTTAAAACTTATCCCTCAGGTCCAGCACTGGCCAAATTTTAATCCGTAGGACTGAAGCTCACACATTCTCCCCAAAGTGCACTTTGCCATCTCAGAAAGTGGAGGGATTGCTGATAGCAGTGAAAAATGACCATGGGAGGGAAGGTCACTCACCCACGTCCATGGAAAGGAAGGCAGTTGGGGAATGCAGTCTGAGCATGCTTCTCTGAGCCGAACATGTATCAGAAATGCTCACATGTGCTATCCGGGGTGAAACAAACCGACAGATGGTCCATAATCCGCACGCTCTACAAAACTATCATACATGTCTTCTAATCTGTTAATGAGTGATGATAACATTTCTTTTGCTGTTGATAGGACTCTGATTGTGCCTTCTGGTAAGCGTGAACAGACCCCATCTCCTTTCCTCTCCACCTCTCTAGTGCTGGCCTTATGGAAAGGTTTGAAAGGAAAGGACTCGGACATGTCATGAAAGGAATTAGTGGACAAAAGTCCTTTGTGTTGCTCTGTAAAATTATGTAAGTTTACAAGCACTTCTCTTCTCCCTCCAAGCATGCTCTGGGTCTTGCAGAGCAGACAGGGTCCTTTGCTGTTAACAACAAAGATTCTTCAGGCCAAACTTTGCCATCCATCCTGGTGCCATGACCCCAGCTGGTGTCCAGCCTTGCCACCTGGATTGATGAGCAGTCCTGTGAGGCAGGCACAGCCAAGAGTAGTTATCTCCTCCATGTCCTGTTGTGTCATGAATGGTGCTGCAATAGTGGTAAGTCCATGGGGAAAAACACTATCTTACCAGAACGAGGTAAAAGGGATTCTGTGGCCTACGTGCTAGTGCCACATTTAGGTTTATGGTCTACATGCTAGTGTTTAGGTTTACACAGAGAATCGGGATGAGAGACCAGACATGCCATGGAAGGTGAGAGTGGGCAGTCCATATTTTATGATTTTTCCAAGTCGGTGGGAGTTTTCCCAAAATGTTGGGGGTTTCTGAGTGAAGGGACAAGAGCGGGAGAGGCAGAGTGAGAGATCTGCAACATGCTGCTCTCCACGGTGAGTTGATACCTATGCTTTCTGTGAGCATTTACTTATTTTCAGTGGTATGTTAAGGAATAGTAGTTTGCGTAGGTTTTGGAAGAGAAGTGGAAAGAAGATTCCCATCAGAAAATAAGGATGGCTGGACAAATTTGCAAAGGAGACTGTCATAGCCTGGAGTTCTTAAGATCTCTGGCCTCATCTGAAAAGTGTTTTATATCTAGCCAAGGCAGCACCCTTTCCTACTTGGCTTTTCCTTCCCACTGTGATAGCAAACCCACGCATATAGTGGTTTGTTTGTTTGTTTGTTTTCATCCCCCTGTGTGTACTCAGCTTTCTGAGGATGATGTCTGTGATTCCCAGATACACCCTGGCAGTCACCTGCTCTGCTTGCAGGGAAGTCTAGCACAAAGAGTATTCATGGGAACAATATCTGAGCATGGAAATGACAGATGGAGAAGGGATGGTTGGATTGTGGCAGTGTGGCTGCACCTACGGTGGCTTTTTCCTCACTGGAAGAGGTCACTGACATTTGGAAGTGGGGCTGGTTGCCAGTAGTTGGGCTACCAGAGCAGAGCAGGGAGGGATGAAGCTGTGGACATGGCGTACAATATTTTTAAGTGGGACATGGAAATGTAAATGAGAGTTGATTGAGTTGGCAATATCTGGACCAAGCTCAGAGACCACAGCCAATGGTCTCATCTCTCCCATGGTGCAGACAGCATCTTTCCGCTGCAAACACCCATTTCCAGTAAGGCAAAGGAAGAGGTTACTCCCGCAGCCCCCGCCCCTGCTATGTTCTCTATCCTCCATGTCAGAAGTTACGGGGAAGCGAGCTCAGCTTCATGGTAACGCAGCCAAGCTTGGACAGCTGTCAGAGCTTTCATCTGCTTTAGTAATTTATTGCTTAATTAAGTTAATATCACGTTCTGCACTGAAGATATGGCTGTCAAGGCATTGCTTAATTAAATTAATATCTTGTTCTGCACCACGGCTGTGGCCGTCATGGCACAGCCAGCATCTCAGCTGGAGGAACGAGCAGGGCAGCGGTGGCCGGGGGACTGAAGCCCTGTGTAGGTGTGCCCACGTCCGTCCGAGTATTCCCTGGGACCCGAGAGAAAGCCTCTTCCCGCCCCGTGACGTGGTGCTGGGGGGCCCTGCGAACCTTCTCCCACATCCCTGGCTGCCACCGGGACAGGGGTGGGGTGGCCTGAGCAGGAAGCCAGCATCCTCCCCAGGGACGGTCTGGGCTCTCCATTTCTCCTTGGCCACGTGAGGAATCGTTGCTCTCGCTGGCCTGAGTGGCTCCCACGCCTGCCCCTGCAAGCACACAGGTTTGCTCCCTGAAACAACCACGGGTTGTGCTTTCAAAACTGGCGATGTATTGCCAGTGCTGTGCTGGTATTCTGCAGTCTCTTGCTACTTCCAGTTCCTGACTCCAGTCGTGTAGCCTGGCCAGCAGACCCAGGCCGTACAGCTTTTTTACTCTCTGCAACCTCCTTGGCTCTTCAGCTGCAGGTGAAGGGCCCCACAATCGGAGCCAGTGGGAGCTTAATTGGTGTCCGATCTTCTGTCACCATTCACCTCGTTCAATTGCACACCCTTGCAAAGTTCAGCTGGAAGAGTAGGGTCAAACCCATACTCCTTAACAGTAGGAAGTGGAGAGCAAACACATCCTGCCTCGGTTATTGAAAGCTTTGAAACAAAGATATCCCATATGTGATTCTGTTTGTAAGTGGAGCAATTCTATTCTGTTCTGCTTCTGGGTTTGTTCTTGTTTTGTTTTTGTTGTTGGTGGGTTTTTTTTGTTTGTTTGTTTGTTTGTTTTTAGGAAGTAAATATTTAACCATTTTCTGCATGAGAAGTAAAATTTTTATGACCATCATTAGCATGTGTGCAGTTTGGAGTAGATTGGATTTAAGAATAAGCAATATTTCTTTCCCTGGGGTGGATTAAGTGGTCCCAGTGTTGCTCACTGCTGCACCACCACTTCAATAGATTTCCTCAGACCTGAGGAAAATACTTCCAAGCCATACGTTTTAATTCATACTATTAAAAGTGTACAGATTTAAGCTGTAATTGTTTTCTCTTGAAAACGGTCTTTTTCCCCATGTTGTTGTTTGTTTTTCTTTTTTTAATTAATTTGATTCACTTGTGGTACTGGCAGGTTTTAATGGGATTTCTTTTTAATTAAAGCGAGAGCATATGAATCCCAGAGGGTAGATCCTGCTTTTGTTGAAAACTGCCCTCATACAAATGGGATGTTATTCCATTAACAGAGCTGCAAGAAAAAGATTTGAGGATTATCATCAAGGCACGATGGTAGCACAGTCCTGCTCTAAAAACGTCTGAGACTGACAGAGGCACTTCTCCATCTTGATGTGCCTTTTATGCAAGCAGATAAAGGCAGCTATATATGGCAAGGACAGTAGATGTAGTGGTTGATGAGGGAAGAAAATAAAATTAATGCTAATGATCTTTGGTATTTGGGAGAACGTAAGTGCTAGGAGATCTTTTAAGTCCTAAACTAAATGCAAATCTGTGCTAAACCTGAGCTTCTGTTTCTCATTCCCTGGTTTTACATGTATGCTTGCATGAGTGAGAGAGTGGGAACTTCAGGATCACATGCTTAGAAAGCAGGTTTTAAAAGCAAAATGCTGTATCCACTGTAATTGCTCAGAATAGTGCCTTGGAAAAACAGGATGCCAGCTCCCCTGCATTTGCTTCTGTGAGATCCCATGCCGTGCCATGGAACTACAAAATCAGGCCCAAAGTTGGTTGTTTTTTTTTTTTTTTTTTTTCTCCCCATGAAGATAACATCGCTTATTTTTGAAGAGAAACATAATTACAGAACAGGCCTGAGGAACCAGGGCCCAGCTTCCCTGCATATGAATTCTTATGCCCGTGACCTGCTCAGCCACCCCTAAGACCAGCAGAAACACCTGATGAAGTCCTCTTCCTAATTAAATTAATTGCAAACACCTTGTTGACTCCAGCGTGACCAGAATATCACCTGCTGCATTTCTCTGGCTGTAATATTATTGTTGTTGTGTGTCTTTATGGTTCTGTGTACCACTTATATTGTTTGGCTATAATTCCCAGAAGAAGGCCTATTCTAAGCTCAAAAAAAATAATAATTTTGTTTGATTACATAAAAGGGAAGAAGTCAGTTCTCATATATGGGAAAATGCAAGATAAAACCTGACAGAGGAAATTATATTATGTTTTTGTTAGTCTCAAAGAAATATGTTTTGTATTGTCCAAAAACAAAACAGCTTGCTCTCTTCCTGCACAGCTTGCTAACTTTTCCTTTCTTTTCTTTTTTTTGATAAATAAAAGTTGGGACTTAGAAAATGTGTATTTTCTCAAATATTTTGATGTTACTTGTTACAGATTAAATAAATTTAGAATGCTTATCTAAGAGGCCCTTTCTCTTAGGGAGTCAAGCAAAAGTAAGAAATGCAGTGATTGCAATCTGTCTCTTGCATAGTAGCACCCCCCTTACTTAGTCTTCAAAAGTCACAAATCATTTCTAAATTACTTTGTATTTCATAGTGAAATAGGTGAAAATAAGTGACATCTGCCTGAACCTCATAAACGTCAGAAGTTTTGATAAGAAGGAAGCAAGATTAGAGGTACTTCAGTATTGATTTTTAGAAGCTAAAATCTGATCCGTGAGGTTCTGCAAAAGCAAAAACAAATCTGGTTTTGTATTTTCCACTTTTAACTCAATAGCAACAACTAAATGAAAAGCTGTGTTAACCAGGTGCTGTTCGTAGCTTGGAGAATAGTTAGATTGTGTTTTCTTTTTACTGTGTGTCACTGCTGTAACTATTCTATATACTGCAGGTGGCCTTAGTAATCTAAATTACGAATAACTCTTTCTTCACCAAACTGCTAGGAAGTCCTAAAAAAAATTTAAATGAACACAGACTTGAAGGGGAAAAGCCATCATTAATTGCTGAGTCACGTCTCATTTTCCTGCAGCACCAGCTGCTGACATGTTTTACCAATCAAGAGAGAGTGGCTCTCATCTCAGAGCATTTATATATTCGTACAGCACTGTATATTTTGTGGTGGAAATCCCTCATGAGTTACTGTTTGTTATCAGCTTGTCTCTTCTGTGGTTAATGGCTTGGTTGGAGTTCATAGAAATAGACAGATGCAGGAGAGAAGCTGCAGCAAACAGGGTTTTCATTTGGCCAATTTGGATTGCTGCTGTAATTATGCATTGCTATAATTAATCCAACAACATCTACTGAAGAGTCTGACCTGAGCAAGAAAAGTCACTGACCGTGATGGCAGATCTTTTAATTACAAGTAGACTATATACAAGCTTGCTGATGTTCTGCAGTGCTTGCAGAGAGTGGGACACACCATGGTCATTCACAGCCTACCACCCACAGCCCCTGGGAGACCCCAAGAAAAGTGACACACAGGGTCCTAACGGCAGGTTTAGAAGAGCAGAGTTTGGCATCTAATGTACCTGAGGTATCTCCAAAAACTAAGCTAAATATGTCCTTCAGCATCCCTGGCATCTTCAACACAACGTGGAAAGCCTCTTGAGGGCATCATGACCATAAACGTAGAACAGTGAAAAATGCCGCAAAGCCAGTCTGAAATGACAGCAAACCTAGAAATTTTTGTGAAGAATTCAAAATGACCACAGTGTGCATAAAGTATTTTCAAGTGTCTCTTTTAGTGAAGTAGTGGTTTGCCTAGTGGTTGCACGTGTCCCTCAAACAGATCAAATCGTGCTGTTCCTGATACAAGGATACATGAACTAAGGGCGACTTGACCACAGGACAAGTGTGAACACACACTGGAGATTGTCAGTGTGTTTATGAACCAGAATTTAGCAGCAAAAGATTATCGTTGTGTCAGGCAATGAGACAGACCTCCCAGATAATTCCTGCTCATTACCTCTGTTTTGTTCAATACAGGAGGAAAGCATTGTTAAAATACAGCATTACGCACCATTTAGAAGTGGGAATTGCTGTTGAAGTGCTTTCAGAGCAAGTTTTGTCATGCACATTTTGTGCTGTTCTTTGAAATAAGAGACCCAGGGCTATGGCACATGGCTGAGATCTCTGAATTTACTTAAAGACACAGCCAGGAGGAGTTCTTGAAATACATTTGAGAACAAAAATAGGTCACGACAAAATGTTTTTGCCTTTGGGTTTTCCACTAATCATTTGGTTGCATATGTTTAACATTATTAAGCTGATTTTTTTCTATAGCATTGCCTTTACAGCGTCTGGGTTATGTTCTGCTCTTGCATTCAGCATGCACAGCATCCTTGAGACCTGCATACTGTGGTTTTGGAAGGCTAAGCTTGGTCATGCGGAGACCTGATGTCTACACACTGTTGATTTCTGAGTGTTTGTGAAGTAGCCCTAATGCACATGAAGATTTTTGTCTAAGTTGAGTCATATTAAAAGCACATGCCTTGTAGATTTTATTTAGTTAGGAACAGACAGGATGTTTTTAAATTGAACATAATAATTTATTATTGAGGTGACCTTAAAGATAAAACTGCCTGCATTGTTGTAGCAGGTAAGTTGAGACTCTTCATGTGGAACATGTTTCCTTAGTTGTTCTCCATGTGCCCCTAGGATTTATGACCTGATTATTACACTAGGTTTACACCTACGAATTATAAAGTCCATTAAATTGTTCAATGTTCTGTTATTCTTACATCACTCAAAAAATGCAGCAATGGAAATGTCTCCTAAGGCAGGACTTAATTGCCTGTAGGGTTGGGTTGTGTTATTTATCCCTTTTTTTTTTTTTTTTTTTAAGAAAGATTTTGTAAGTCTGTCAGAGCAAACTGTTGGATTTGTTCGAGAATGTTAATGGATCTTTTGCCTTTGAGTTGTTTTCAACAAATACGACACCTGTTCTTGGCAGACCAAGAGCAGTGCTCCCACTGCCTGCTTCCAGGGGAGCAGATCAGTTCTGAAAGGGCCCTTAAATCTCTTACAAATTCAGGGTTGACTGAATAATATCAACTGTTAGAGCAGTTGCTAGTATGGTCTACTTAACCTACAGCTGACCCTTTCTGCAAAAGAGGGGGTTCACAGTAGGTCAAGCATGCTGAACAGGGAGAGCTTGAGCATTTCTGATTTCCCAGGGGTGGGGGAGTGGGATTGTCCCCCATACAAAGCTGCTTCAGGCAAGAGTGGGCTGCGATGCCTGCCTTGAAGCCACTCATGGTGCTGTACAGCCCAGCATCTCCCATGATAGCTGAATTGCTCTGGCAACTTGCACCCTGCCAACCACAGGGACTACAGACCCTTTCCCTGTCACACACATGAAGGCACACCAGTCATATGAGAGAATGCAGGGATCCCATCCCTTCGATCAACTGAGTTAGGTGACAGGAGATGCTTATGTTATCACAGAATCACAGAACCATCTAGGTTGGAAGAGACCTACAAGATCACCTAGTCCAACCTCTGATCTAACACTAACAAGTCCTCCACTAAACCATATCACTGAGTTCTACATCTAAACGTCTTTTAAAGACATCCAGGAATGGTGACTCAACCACTTCCCTGGGCAGCCTATTCCAATGCCTAACAACCCTTTCAGTAAAGAAGTTCTTCCTAACATCCAACCTAAACCTCCCCTGGCACAGCTTTAGCCCATTCCCCCTCGTCCTGTCACCAGGCACATGGGAGAATAGACCAACCCCTACGTGGTCTTCTGCGTGCCACGATGTGCATCCAAGCTGTGACAGGGCAGGAATACAATGGGAAGAGGTGATACAAGTTAATCAAGATGAACGGTTTAGTATTGATCATGGGAGGTTCATATCCTGCCACATAACTGGAAGTCTGTCCTTTGCATCACCACAATGTAGGCGTCCTTTGTCATGTGAACAAATGTGCATCCCCTTTGCATGGCAGAGTGCACACTGGTTATACGATGCACGCTGTTCTGGGATCATAAGCGAGGAGGGTTCAGGACTAACGGGGCCAAGTGAGGCTAAAGGTTATATTTTGCATGTTTATGTCACACACGGTTGCACTCTAGCTGCTTTCCAGAAAGAATATCAGAAAATACCTGATACCATGATGTCATGGTGCTTACCAGCACTAAAGGTTCACACAGTACAGTGAAATATCTCTATTTTATATGGTCATTCCAGAAGTGATTTTTCATTGCATGTTGCTTTGGTGGAATGAGGGAGTCATTGTGGCAGGAATCACTGGAAATTTCCAGGAGCTTTGGAAGTCAAGAGTGTTTTGGCTACTTTGTTGGAGGGTTGTTCAATGTGTGAAAGGCAGCATAAAATAAATCACAGGGATAGATACTAGAGTCTAGAGAAGACAAAAGGGGTTGCTAATAGTAAGGTTCATAACAAGATAATAGCTTAACCAATGTAAGGGAAGTCAAGGTGTATACACTTAGAGACCCCTGTCAAGCAAAAAATTGGTCAGCTAGATGAGACACAATGGGCTGGTGGGAACAATGCTTTTTGCAGATTGGATATGGTACATTGGCTCTGTTTTTGGCTGCCTTCCTTTCTGGAAGGACGTGGGGAATGGTGTTGTGTTGAAGAGCTCTGGGAGGAAGCCAACTTGCTAGCAGTGCTTCAGACAACAAGGAGAGGTTTGCTGAACTTGGGTGATTCTGGTCTTAAACATTGTTTTGCCTTATTTAGAGTATCACTTTTAGGTGAAGCTTGTCTTCCCCTGTTCTGTGAAGATTAAACAGGCAAGATGGATACTGCCATTATGTGGAAAATTAAAAATGTGTTGTGTTGCTGGAGCAAAGGGCTGAAGCAAAGGAGAGGGGAGGTTGTCCAGGTGCCTTAGTGCAACCTTTTAGTCCTTTAGAATCTCTTCCATGAGCACTTTAGCTTTCTTGTTACTGTCCATATCATTTTTTTGTTTCATATAGTGTGACCCTTCAAGGAGCCAAGTGAGAGCCCCCCCAGAAAAACTGTTGAGCTACCAAAGCAAATTATCAGGCTTTTAATTCATACAGGATGGTCCTCTCCAGGGGACTATCAGGCAAGGCAGCCGGATCACAGCCAGCCTTTCTTTTCAGCCTTTGATTGCTCTCAGCACAGAGCACACTTTTTGCATCTCAAGATTGTGGTTCATTTATGGATTTACAAAAGCACTGAAAATCACTGGAAAGAAAATCAGAAGGCAAACGCTTCCATTATCCCTTTATTCTGGAGGAAGGTGATTCTCACCAGCATCTGCATATCAGCTAGCACAAGTTGGAGCTGAGCTTTGGGCATCCCCCTGGCCAGGAGGGGTGGATGTGCTCCTCATTCTGCAAGACACAGAAGTGTATTAAAAGGTAGCTCATCCCCTTGCACGTAAAGGATTTGAATATAAGTGTGCCAGAGGAAACAATGAAATTGTTTACCAGATCTGCTTACTGAAGCATGGAAGTTTCAGAGGCTCCCTGAGTATCAATGCCTTGCTAAAAGGACCTGCAAAGCAAGAGAAATGTTTTAGGAATACAGATCAGAGTCTGTCGTTCTGGATTTTCTGAGACACAAAGATTTAGGTAATTGGTGTTTCCCACCCCATTCACTCAGAAGTGATGCTGTGCTTAAATCACTTGCTTTGCTTCCCTTGCAGTTCCAAGTGGTGTTTGCTTTGAAGCAGACACCTCAGTTATCAAAGTTTATGGTCTTAAGGGAGACAGAAATTACCAAATGAGCAGGGAGGAAGTTAAGGAAATAGAAGAAAGTCAATTGTTTCATACCATTGTCAGCAAGCTTCAGAAAGAGTGGATGAGAATACATGGGCAGGCACCAAGGATCAGCAGTACACTTTAAAGACAGGCAGAAATTTTCTCTTATCTTTCTTGGACTTAAGTTTACTTTCTTCTCTTAAGGCAATGTTGCTACGATAGGGATTTGAAGAAGGACAGAAAAATATGAGATGAAGTTTTCTTAGATCTAAACATTATACTGATAGGACCCATGAGAAGAGAGAAAAAAAATAACTAAGAAAACATTTTTCCTAGCACAACTGGTGAGTCTGTGAGAAACAGTGAAGCTTGTAGTTTTTAGGCTTGTAGGCCTTTTTATTTAACTGAGTACTGTGTTCGGTTTTTGGCCCCTCACTACAAGAAGGACATCGAGGTCCTGGAGCATGACCAGAGGAGGGCTACGAAGCTGGTGAAGGGCCTGGAGCACAAGTCCTGTGAGGAGCGGCTGAGGGAACTGGGGTTGTTTAGTCTGGAGAAGAGGAGGTTCAGGGGAGACCTCATTGCTCTCTGCAGGTACCTGAAAGGAAGCTGTGGGGAGCTGGGGGTCGGCCTCTTCTCGCAGATAACTAGTGATAGGACTAGAGGGAATGGCCTCAAGTTGCACGAGGGGAGGTTCAGGTTGGAAATGAGGAGACATTTCTTCTCAGAAAGAGCAGTCAGGCATTGGGACGGGTTGTCTGGGGAAGTGGTGGAGTCACCGTCCCTGGGGGTGTTCAAGGAAAGGCTGGACGTGGTGCTTAGGGACTTGGTTTAGTGGGTGACATTGGTGGTATGGTGATGGTTGGCCTAGATGATCTTTGAGGCCTTTTCCAACCTTAATGATTCTATGATTTCTGTGGTAACTGATTCAAGATCCTAAACATGTCTGGAAATATGCATAAATGTTTTTTCTGCAGCATCAGTTCATGTTAGTCATTACTGTTTAGTCAAAGCAATAATGGTGTCAAGAAGACCCACACTTTTCTTGGATGATTTTTTGCACAAAGCGTTCGTGAATGGACTTCATATCCATACAGTCACAATTCTTTTTTTTTTTTTTTGCACATTCTTCTATTTGCAATCTCTTATGCACATTGTTTTAAGAACTTTGTCTCATAGATAGTATCACATCACTTTTCAAGAGCATCACTTTCTTTTTTTCATACTAATTATCCCTTAGATGCATACTTGTTTTTAAAACAGAATACGTTGGTTTTTTTTTCCTAAGGACATATGAAATGGGTTCTTTTTGACTAATACAACTCTTCATATGCATATTATACTCTTTGAATGAAGCTGAAGGAGTCAGAGGATGCCGAAGGTGAAGCATGCGAACAGTGAACACTGGAGCAATTGTCATTAAGAATGGCCCTTGTATGTCGAAATGCACTTACTTTGTAATTAACCTATTAAAATGTCTCAATAACAGTGTAAAAAATGTTCCCCTAGTTCCTTTTGACCTTGGAGGCAGTCACACAGGCCAGTCACATGCCTGTGAACTGAGGGGAGGCCCAGCAATTTTTCACTTTGTACCCTCTGGGGAGAATTCAGTACACACAACTGTGTTTAGCGTCAGGAGGTGGTGAGGAGGGCACTGACAAACCTAGGCAGTGAACCACACATGCTGTTATTTAACACGGATGGCTTTTGCAACATGGCAGATCAGTGCTTTCCAGGACTTGACCTCTGAAGGGAGGCAGGCAAAGGGAGGTAGCATTGCTGCTTAGATCCTCTCATCTTTTTTCCTAGTAGACCCTTCGGGCACAGCTTTTGGCATTGCTTCAGGTGTTTCTTTCATATGGAAAAAAAACTGGGGTGGATGTGCCCCAAGGGTGCTCTGCTGTTTCTGTAGCCATTCTGGGCCTTCCAGTTTCTACTCCCTAAGGTGGGGTATGGGTTTAGCAAAGGTGCTTGGCATTTCAGCTGCACCACGGCTTTGTTCTCATTGAAGTCCGCAAAGTTCTGCTTCTGGTTTTGAGGAGACAAACTGCAATTAGAGGATTAGGCAAAACTGGCCCGTGTTGGTGCTTTTTGGAAGCACTTCTGCCATCGTGCTCCTCAAATATACCAGACAGCTTATGTTCCCTCTGGCAGGGAGACCTCCGCCTCAGCAGTGAGAAATCACAGGGATTAACAGCTCTTGTAGGGAGAGCAGCAAGGAATGAGAAAAATGGGGATGGGCTGGCAGGTTCTCCTGGGCTTGGCTGACAGGGGCGCAGCATTTCAAGTTTCTCCCTCAGAGGGGTTTCTGTCACACGCAGACGTTCCTGCTGAAGTCCAGCCCACAAGCTGGAGAAAATCCCGGTGCCTGTTCACAATTCAGCTTGCCTGCCGAGAGGAATAACACCACCGCCAGCTGCTGCCTGTAAGCATGGGATAGAGCTCTGCACCGTCAGCTGGGGGCCTGCATGCAGGGCAAACAACCTCCCTTCCCTATGCATGGACATCTGTTTGAGAATTGCCCTTTAAAGTAGAAGAGAGTGGCTTTCCTTTTGACCCATCTCAGCATGGAGTGATAATGACCATTATCAAGTGGGTGAGGTGCCATACAGGTCGTTCATCCCAACCAGCCAGTTCTGCAGAGGTAACACGGTGCGGTAAGTGAAGTGTCAGGAAGAACTGGGGACTGACTCGAGGACAGAGGGCACTTACCACATGTGGCTAGTAGGTTACAATTTCAAGCATCTCCTGCCCCTCCTAGACAGGTGGCTGAGCTACTTGTCAAGCATTTCTTGAATTCCTGCTCTTCCTACCACGATGCTCCAAGGCCATCTTTAGCCACGGAGCAACTGCAAAAAAGACTGCCATTATTTGTGTACAGCTGATTAGCCATCATGATGAAGGTGATAAGAGCAAAATACAGAGCCACAGCACCCCACCCAGACTCTTCTTAAGACACCAGCACACGAGAGAAGAATGAATGTGCATGCTCTTTCTTAAAGGCTTCCCTGAGCCCTTTACAGCAGTCAGATATCCACAAAGAGCCCCCAAACTGGTGGCCTTGCTGAAAGTGGTGCCGTGCTGAGCTAAGCAATCCTCCTTAATAAGCAGAAAGGATGCCAAGCAGTTCCAACTGCACAGCAATATGATATATAATCTAATTATGTTAATAATCCAATCTGATTCTTCGGGGGAAATTCAAGAGTCTATTATGGGCAAGAAAGTATTTTCTGTTTGTTTGTTTGTTTTTCCCTCTAACATCTACGAAGGCCAGGCACAATTGGCTACTCTTTATTAGTCTCCTTCAGAGTAAGCGTTTGTGCTGATCTGTCCTCCATTTCTTTTTTCTTCTGCCCATAAACAATTGTCTCCCCAGCCCAGGAGTTATCAGGCAAAACCACAGTGGGACTGTCATAAAAATTTATAAAACCCGCAAATAGGTAAGGCTCAGCCAAATAAAATAAAGAAGGTTATATTCCCCACTTTATGTTTGGTTTTAGCTTGAATTGTGCAATGCAAAATGCTTCTCTCCATATATTCTCTTTAATATCTTAGTTAAAACTACATGCAGTGACAAACATGAATGTTACGAATGTCACCTGTTCATTAGTCTCCTTGCTTCCTTTTTCTCTGCCCTGTACACCTCTGTAGTCTTAACATCAGCTTTCACTTCTGAAGGGAAATTGCTGTGTCTGATCCCTTCTGGCTCTTCTGCACCTGTGATGCTTACTTCATTCCCAGCTCCCTCTGCCTGCCTTCACCAGTCAGTCGGGAGCTCCAGAGGGAAGCATGGGAAGGTGCCACCAGCATGCCCACAGCACCCCAAATGCCTGAAACTGCTCGCCCATGGAGTGAGATGCAAACCTAATAGGAAGCTTTCAAGGAGCTGTTCTTGCAACCTTCCTTCCCAGGAAGACTTCCACGCTCGGTCTGCTAGAAATAAGGAGATAAGCCAGTGACAGCCATGGAGAAGTGATCCAAGAGAAGGAAGTACAACCAACAACTTCATTTTATGTGCCTTAGTTTCTTGGTCTTGGTCACCAGCACCATCTGAATGTAGACACCTTATTGCTTAACTGACAGTTACATATATGAAGAAGGCTTGCACTCACCTTGACCTTCCTCCCTCACACTTGATATAAAAGCCACAGGAATCAAAACATGGTTGTAACCAAGCCACAACTGTTCTAACAATAAATACAGATGGAGAAGGCAAAAATGGTTTGGGTGTGATCACTCCCTGAGGCTGGTAGGCTACATAAGATGGGGCTGGACAGTCTTTCAGGAGTAGTCTTCTTTGCCAAATTAGGGGAGAGAGCACAGCACCACACTGAAGACTGAGAAACACCTCAGAGAGGTAAGATGGTGCGAGCTTAGCAGTGGGCTGCCCGTGCTGCCTTCCCACCCAGCACCCTCAAACAACGCTTGCAGAGCACCAAGGGGTGAGGAGGGTCCTTCAGGTGAGCCCCGGGGAGGGCTGTGTGTGTCAGAGCCCTGTGTGCCAGCTTTGCTATAGATACCGAGCCACACAAGCCGTCAAAAAGCTCATTAAAATAAACATCACAGCAGTGGAAGTGCTTCTCAAGCTCCATGGGTCCCAGAGGGTGGACCGGGAAGCACGGGAGAGTGCTGTGTCGTAAGAGCAGTTCCTAGGTGGAGTTACGTGCTGAGAAACTTGTTCAGGCTGCTGCATTTATCTTGTTTTGATGGTATTTTTTTGGTGGTGCTCCTTAGAAACCAAATGCCTGCTTCCTTTCTGGCTCAACCAGGCACTCTGAAACAATGCTAATCAAACGGCGTCAGGGCTTCCTTTCAGACGTTGCCTCTGACTCCCTCAGAAGTAAGTGGGCTGCTGCTCTCAGCCAGCACCGTGGCTACTTGCAGCAAAAGGCACTCCTGTTAGGCACAGCCTCTGTCTCCATGCACCTTTCACTCTCACCTGTGCTTTGCTTTTGCTGGCAAATTACACAAGGTAGGAAGACTGTGTTTAGCTTGCCTTGCCAATGGCAACAGTAATAGGAGAACACAGGGCTCCCTCCCTCTGCACGAGGATGGGAGTATGTGTGAAACAGGTTCCAGTGATGTACTGACAAAACTGGGGTGCTGCATGTAAGATTAAGGGACAAAAATGTGTGAATACACCTTCTGCTTGTTTCTAGCCTTTCAACTGAAAACCAGATCAGATATCTTGTATTTATCTTATGCTTATCTATGCCTCACGGTTATAGTATTAACTGCTGGAGTTAAAAATGCATGTGTTTGGTTTTGAATGAGAGCCTACTGCTAGCTGAATGGTTAGCTGCATGAACCTTGACTCTCATGCATTTGCTGTGTAGCAGTTGTTTATTCTTGCACCTTAGAAAATACTTCAAAGTGAAATGTAGGGCAAGAGTCTCTCCATATACAGCAACACTCAGCTCTGGGAATTTCGGTTCTTATCTGAATGTTGGTGGTTGTCTGTGAAAGACAGGATTGGTCTATATCTAAAGTGCTCTAATCTAGCAGATACATATATATATATATATATATAATATGTCCATCACTGCAAATGGCAGCTGCAAGCACTGATGAAGAACATCCTACCTCAGACACAAACTGCATGCACAAAAACAACCTCTTGAACCAAATCTGGCGTTTTAGACTAACTTATCAACATCTCTCTTCATATGTACTCAAATGACAGTGTTTCAGCCCCAACAATCATCTGTGGAAGGAGCAGAGCAGCTGGTCTCAATGCCTGGAGCCAAAGGAGCCTTTGTGGCTGTGTGATGATCAGCCACCCCTAGTATCCATACAGCACACGCAGGCAGAGGTGCCAGTGCAATAACCATACAGTTACCAGTCAAATACCAGTAGCAGATACTTTGATTTAGTACAGTAAGGCATCTCAGTACATGTAAAAAGCCATTTCTGGGCTTCCAGGCGCTTGTTTATGCCTTGAGTGCTTTCACCTTCTGAAAATGCTCTGTATCAGAAGTGAGAATCTTGTGCAATAGCAGCCTTCATCTGTCCTGACAGACAACATGAAATTTTGTGGAAGCTACATGAAAAATTGCTATTAAAATGTTGGCAGCCGTGGCAGGAATGTATTTGCTTGCACACAAATGCAAAGGCATGCACACACAATATCTGCATGTTGCTGGGTGTGCTTGGTGTAGTGCTCTGCCTCCTCTCCCTTTTGCAGAGGTTATTTCCCGTAATTGTGCCCTGCAGTGGTGACATCTGGCATAACAGAAAGCTCTGTCTGGCCCGGCCTCCATTTGCTCTGGGCTACTCACAAGTAAGTAAAGCACAATTAATGCCACCAGGGAAAAACGCCATTGCGGTGAAGAAAGCATGGATCACGGTGCGTGTTGGAAACACGGCTGTCCTGCACCCTCTGCCCGCTGATGGGAGCAGGAGGTGTTCGCAGAAAGCCTTCGTTTCAGGAATTTAGGGGCTCAAGAGGCAGTGCAGTAACTTTTCATAGCTCACGTTAACGCTGCTTCCTTATAACTAATTAATGAACAGAAAATGAGGGGATTTGTACAAATCCTGCTACAGAATTTCTCCCCTTTTGGAGGGATTGGGCTAAAAGGCACAAGAAAAGAACCATTGTACTGGAGAATTAGAGGAAAAGAGTGTGCCCTAAGGCAACTGAGTGCTTTGCACATGATGGGAGACTGCTGCTGCTGTTGAGATTTAAAATAGGATGAAACTTTGTGTACTGACTGCATGGGCTAGGGCAATGCTGAACATCCTTATAAACTGCGTAAAACACTAGGAAAACTTGGAGTAACATTTGACCAAAGCTGAGCAAATGGAATATTTATTACTTGAAATGACCCAGATAAATTTAGCTAGACAAGGTTGTATTTTTACTGGTGTTTGTCCAACTGATTTTTACTTATTTGTTTCACCTGTGTGAAAACTAAGCTGCCAAGACCATTGGGTTGTCTTGTATCTCCTCTTGTTAATACAGACTTCTCCATGCCTCCTTGTCACATGGTGAATTCAAGAATCCACGTTTCTTATCCAGTAGTGGTTCAGAAGTGGTCTTTATCACAGAATCACAGAATCATCTAAGCTGGAAGAGACCTCCAAGATCACTGAGTCCAACCTCTGACCTAACACTAACAAGTCCTCCACTAAACCATATCACTGAGTTCTACATCTAAATGTCTCTTAAAGACCTCCAGGGATGGTGATTCAACCACTTCCCTGGGCAGCCCATCCCATGTCTAACAACCCTTTCAGTAAAGTTCTTCCTAATATCCAACCTAAACCTCCCCTGGCGCAATTTTAGCCCATTCAGAGCACAGTGCCTGCAGACGTCCTTTGGAGGCAGAGCTTTTCTTCCAAGGACCTGTCAAGACAGAGGCCTTTAGTTGTGGAAGTTCACTGCAGAAAGGATAGACACAGTGCAGCAATAGAACAAAATGTCGAAACAAGGTGGGAAGAAAACTATAAAGGAGTTAGGAGGGATGAGGCTAACAAACTGCAGGTTTTTAATATTTGGGATTGAGCGGAGCTGGTCTCAGCTGGATTTACACAAGGTATGTTTAGAGACTGTACTTTGGATTTTCATGTAGCAATGCAAAATCTACCAGCTCCAAGGAAAAATGGATGAATCTCCAGCTTATGTTTCACGCTGCCAGGTTTTTCTCCAAGGGAGTGTGTGATCCAACCCATTATTTGGCTCAACCATATATGGTATTACTCCTATCCCCTAGGAAAAAGAGAATAGAAGCCATAATAAAACTGTAGCAGCAATTAGCTATGTGCTCAGTAAAAGTCTCCTTCAGGTGCTTGGCATGAGAGTTTCTCCAGGAGATGTGCACTACTGGTGAAGAAGGGAAATCCACCACCCCCTCCCCCACCTTTTTGTAAGCTTACACCTATGATTTCCATATTTCTTCACTTTCTCTTTGTGTAAGGCTTAGTACTTTCACCTGTTAATACTGGCACTCTTTGGGCTTCCCTTTTGAGGTGAGCTGAGAAATGCTTAGCAGATCCATACTTTCAGAAGATGCCTCATATGCCCATTTACAACATTGCTATTTCACTCCATGCTCTTAACTCAACTCTTCCTCCTGACTTAAAAAAAAAAAAGAAAAGAAATATTGACTTTAAAGCCATCCCTCCTCTCCACTCTCAGAGCCGTGTTCTTTTCCCCTCGCAAGCATGGCTTTGTTCCAGATGACTTTTATCTGCTTTATGTGAATTACTGTAAAGTGCTCTTCACAGTGGATGGCCCAAGCTGTGTTTGTCCTGACAGCATTCCCTGTCTGCACTGGGTCGGGGCTGCATTTTCCTCTTCTCCCTCTTTTTATTCCTGGGTGGCTTGCTCTCTTCTACTGGAACAGTCAGTGCACATACGACTAAGATTGAGGTTTTACGAGAAGTTTTATGAGGGAGCAAGCCCTCTCTGGTTTCTGAGCTAGCCTGACAGGAGCAGGAGTTTTCCTCTGTACCTGGGTTCCCAGCCCCAGCAAAAAGCACCAAGCCCCATCTACCCATGCATGAATGAGCTCTGCTGAACCCCTGCACGCCAGGTTGGATTTCTCTACTTCACAGCCCTGAAACCAGCACATCGGAGAGCCGTCGGCACTGCTTGGTGTGCCCCAAGGCTGTGCCAACAGCACCAAGCCATGCAGGCAGGGCGGAAGGAGGTGGCAGAGGATGGTGCTGGGATGTCCGCATTCATGGGGACATTGGTCTGTGCTCTCCTGCAAAGCTCAGCAGGAAGAAGGGTTTTTCTTCCCAAGTTGTGAAAACCTTCTGCCTTGTAAACAAAAGTGGTTGCGTGAGCATCCTCTGCTTTGTTTTTCCCTTCTGATGCTGTTTCATGCAAAGGAAATGAGCTGCAAGTGTTTAGCTTGGCACTGTAACTTTGGTAATCGTATCCAGGGCATAGAGTAGCATGGCTGGTGCTTAATCATTCACTCATTAGCACAGTGTCCTTTGTGCTTGGAAGACAAATAGAGGGTAAGAAACTGTGTCAGCCCGTCTGAGAGCGGGTACAAGGCGGTTTGGGAAGGACGACACACTTTCTGTGCTTCTTGGTGCACTGCCTGATTGCCTTTCAAGCACAGCTGTTGCTGCTGCTACCCGTTTTGGAGAAAATTGCTGTGTTTGAAGCGCCCATCTGCCTGCAGCTGTTGTCATCTTCTAATTGGCGTAGCCCTGTCGAAAGGGAGCAGCACAACTGTGAGCGTGCCCTGCACCCTCACCCAGCTGCTGGCACCTCCAGCACCCTCTCGTCTGTGTGCTTTCTGTGTACGTGCTTTCCAGGGAGTGGCCTGGGGGCTGGCTTTGCTCACATGGCCATACAAAGAGGATTTCTCCCAGCCTCAGCTATGAACACTTACCACTCGAGGCGTTTCCAAAGGGGTTAGGGAAACATGAATGTCTTTGTAGATGCTGGTGGTAGGGTTGTACCCGCAACAGTGCATTTCTGGTCACTTGTGCTCCAAAAGTATGGCTTGACAGGGCTGTGGATGCAGATCGAGTTTGGAGAGCAGGGAGATGGAAAACGCAACATGCAATTTGAGATTATAGGAGCTTTACTTGTTTAGTCTGGAATAATGTGGACTGGGATACATCAGAGGTTTATATACGCATCAGGGAAGGAAACACCAAGAAGAGCAGTAGGTTGCTAAAGCAAATGCTCAGTGCTGGCAAAAGAACAAAAAGGGATAAACTGGCCATTAGTAAATGTAGATGAGAAGCTGGAAGCCAGTTCTTGAGGATCAGCTGAGCACTTCCATGGCAACTGTGGGGACAAATATTCTTAGCTGTTTTTAGGGCAGAACTCAACTAAGTTTATGAAGAGGATTAGCTGACGTGCTTTCCTGCGGTAACAGGTGATGGGACTGGATGACGGGAGATCTTGTTTCCTTCTTGTATCAGTGTGAACTCAACATTCATTTATTAAAGTTCCTGCAGCAGTTCTGCAGTGAGCCTGAGAACAGTGGAAATGGCAAGCACATCCATGGATTGAACTGTTCACAAACACTGCATCAAATTGCATCAGTTCCATGGGGTTGGAAGGGGTATGTCTAGCCAGCCATGTGGTAACTGACCACCCAATATAAGCGTTGCATGTAGGAAGTTTCAGGGTGGTGCTAGTGTTTGTTCACTTAGATGCTGAATGCAGCTAGACACTAGCCTTTTTCTTTTTTTTCCTTTTTACCGAGGTTACTTTTCAGCCATATCACTAGACAGACAGCCAAATCCAGCGTGGCCCAGGAGGAGGTGAGCAGGATCACAGCAGCTCCATTAGGACTGGCTTGCACTGCCGTCTGACCATGCCAGGAGTGGCTGCCTGCGCTCCTTGCATCACTGCCAAACCACAGTGCCAGCATCTTTAAAACTGCTGCTGGGCAAATGAAAAGGCTGTTTTTCCATGGAGATGCTATACATGATCCTGAGACTGTGGTTTTATAAGTGCTTGTGATACTTTATGCATATCTTTCAAACCAAAAGAGGTTGTACTTTCATGATTAGTGCATAATGTGGGCAACTGAGGAATAACTTTGGCATGTTACCTAGGGAGGGACACCTTAGAAAAGCTCAGAATAATAATATTTAAGCAGTCATTCAGTATCTTCCAGGAGAGACAATTTACATCTATCCTAGAGTGCTTTCTGATGTGGGTGTGTTCCTCTTGTTCTTTTTACAATGAGGATCTCAGAGGTACTGAGTTAGGAAGCCATATGTAATATATATATACATATATATAAAGATATATTTCATTACCTATAAAAAAATCCTGGTTACAGTGAAGAATTTAAGGGAGTTTCCTGTTCTACCAATTGTTTCAGGATTTTTGTCACCTTTCCCACTTATAAAAGTGTTTGACTTTTGGTCTTTCAGAGGTTAAAAGGTGAGCAAGCAGCAGTTAGATCTGATTTGAAAAGAATATGAGTGAGAATTCAGGATTTCCTGCTTACAGAGAGCCATGTGACTACCAGTGAATGAGCCCAGTCAAAAGCTCGTTGCACTGTAAAGTTAGATGCCCTTTTAATTCAGCATGGTTTGAGCCATGCATTAAAAGGCCAGGTTACTGAGATCCCAAAGCTGGACTGTGGCTTACAAAATGTCTTCTTCCTGCATTTTTCGTGGCAGGGATTTGTTTGGCAAGGTGCTGAGCATTAACAGGTCTTCATCATGACAAGTCATTCTCTGTATGATGTAATAATTCATAATTCATTCTTCTGTTTCATCACCAGTGTACAGAACAATGTGTTCAAGGGAGGTTTGCATCCAGTGGATGATAAGATCTTGGTCTTCCTGATGTCATGCATTCCTTCTGGGAAATGTAGGCTAAAGAGCCACTCTCATGTGCAGCTGCTATACAGGGCATTTGTATACACTTCCCTTTTTCTTACCATTTTTCTTACAGTTTTTAATTTCAAACAGAAAGTAGAAACTAGTGTTTTTCAGTTTCTGCTGTTTATGTGAATTCGTCTTTGCAGACACTGTTAGTCCAGCCCATAGTCATCTAGTTAACTTTTTTGGTTTTTAACTTTCTTTTTCAGAGTAAAGGCTTCTTCTCTGCATGAGATAAGCTTTTGTAAGTACTGAGAAAACTATGTGGTACTGAGAAACATCTTGCCTATTCTCTTCCTGAACTACTGTCTGCAATGGAGCATCGAGTATTAGATGATGCTGTAATGACTACACACCATGTTTTCCCAGTGATGGCACTTTTTTGATAGAGACATGGACATTTAGTAATAGCAGCAGTGTTATATCCAGAGAGGATATAACTGAGGAGTAAGGGAGACAGTATTGTGAAAGTATCCATATGTTTTGTTAGACAAAATGGAAGAAATGGGAAAAAAAAAAAAAAGAAAAAAAAAAAAGAACAAAGTTTTGGGCTCAGCACCTAATCATCAGCTCACATGCGTGATAACTTGACTTTCTTCCACAAAACCACTGGATGCTTTCTACATTTGCCTGCTCCAGGCTTCCTTCTCGGGCCATGTAAAAACTTACATGTTTTTTTCCAAGCATTTTCATTTTTATATAGAAATATACTTAGCCTTTAGGGCATGTGATTGGAACAGACAAGCTCCTCATATTGCTGACATTGTGTATTTTTGGTGTAGTATGTGAGATCTTGCACAGTTTGTCTGCTGCTAAAGATAACTTGGAAGCTGATCTTTTGTATCACAAATAAAATGGGGTAATAAAATGATGTGCAACAAAAGAGAACAGGTAGGATGCCCAAAGATGGCAAATTTTAATCAGGAGATTTAGAGATTAGCCTCTTCAAAGTTTCTAGCTGACTCCTTTCCCACCATAAGGCAGGAATGGAAAAACAGGTCTGTGTTCCTGTAGAAGGACTCCTACCATAAGGAGGGAGGAGTGGTACAGCAGAACCATAGTAATAGCTGTAATAGTAATAAAGAACAACAAATAGTAGAAATACCTGTCACTCGTTCTTGGAGAGCTCACCAGACTGAATTCTTGGGCTTTGTTATTCAACCCTACAGGCTAGTTCTTGTTTTTGCAACATTGCACTCAAGAAGTTGAGTAATTACAGATTGAGACTAGGCAGGATTAAGCTCCTAAGTGCCTCTTTAGACACCTCTGCCCAAATTTTAGACCATCAAACCATATATTTAACTGTTGCCAAACCTTGCAATTACTTAAGTCTTTAAGTGGTCACTTCCAAGACTGAGAGTTTCTGGCTCCTAAATAGCAGTGTCAGTCTGTACGACAGGTATGAATTCGATTTTCTACCTTTCATAAGTATTCTAGTATACTGTATACTGAAACAATATACTAAGATATATTGTTTCTCCCACCAGATTTGTGTTTGCACATTGCATACAGAATGGGCAAAACCAGAGGAGTTTCATGAAATTTCAGATGCCTTGGTGTTGCTGTCAGGAAATATAGTAGCAAGTATCCTCATAAGCATACTTTTTTTTCAGAAAACTCACAAAATATTCTATAAACACCTTTCTGATAAAAGGCACAGTGAGATTAAGTGATTTTCCTAAGACATTAGAGCCTGTGATTGGATTTGATTTTGTAAATTCCAGCCTCGTATTTTAGCAACATGCATTCATCACAGCAGAAGGTTTTATCTCTTTGACACACAGAGTCTCATCTTCTTTACTCATGGACAACTGGAAGACAAACAACTTTCATGGCTTCATCAGCTTGAGTAAGTCCCTAACCTTATCCAATGGCTTTGTCTTTATTGGGAAATAAAACGAGGTATAGAAAGGCAGCACTGGTAAATCCTGTGCTGTCAGAGTCTCACAGGAAATTGAATGACCCTTGCTTAAGAAACACAAACCACAAAATGTGGGTGTGATGTTTATTGGGATGTGCTTCGCGTTCTCCTGCCAGGACAGATTGCATTTCACATTGCTAATGTACATTCTGCCTACCTTTTCCAAGAAGATTTCAACTCTAACTCATCTGAAAACAACCCATTGGAGAGAGATGCTGCAAGCGCTAGTATTTTGACTTCTGACTGAGTCCTGAAAAGCCCTCTCCAGTGTTAATGATTTCTGGTAAGAGGGAAGAAGGATGGGCTTTCAAACACGGGGAGCATTCATTAGTATGTACTGTCAGTGTAAATAGACCCCTGCTTAGATGTTAGTCATATTTCTTCCTGGTTTCCGTTTGGTATCTGTTTGTTTGATATTTCTTCTGAAGACAAGTCAACAATTGTATTAACTTTTGGATCGTGGTATGGGAGTGTTTATACTAATTTCCTGACAACAGCATCCCTGTGATCTCTTATTTAAAAACAGTTGTTGGGTTTCCATAATCTTGTCTTTCTGTTAAAGAGAGAGGGGATGAAAGCCCATAATGCAAGGGGGAAAAGAGGTCTAGCTTTTGGAAAAAATAAGCAGTTTACATTTGTATGGGTGTAAGATCACAAAAGTTTGGATTGTGTCTTTTTGGTGTCAAAATTTCTAAATGCAAAAGATATAAAAAACAGCTGCTTTAATGTGTTATTCATATTCAATTAACTATCCTAAATAAGGGCGAAACATCACAGTATTCTTGGCTAACAGTTTTTGAGATATGTGAGAGCACTCAGTTTGTCCTCTAGGAAAATCAAAGATCAAAGGCCTTCTCTGTGAGAAGCTTGCTTAATACACAACGTTTTGGTTTAAAACGTTTTAATGTTAGGATTTTTCTTGGGATCTCCTAGTGTTTTGGCATTGTGGCAGACTTACTTCACTGTTGACTCTACAGAATAGTACCTAATACTTCAGTTGATCTGTTCTATATTTATATTCTCATTTGCCTTCAGAATTAAACTCCCTGGCAAGACTTCATTAGGCACTTAATGAGCAAGTCACACAACCTTTAATAAAAAAAAAAAAAGGAAAGTATTAAGAGGCTAAAAGTTGAAGGTGCATGTGGACAGGCTTGTTTCTATTCCAGCAGTTGTTTGTATATCTGGCCATTGGAATATTCAAGGGATGCAAGGAATGGCTGTTTCTCACCAAAACCTGCATTTCTACCGTTGGCCACGCTCCCAACCTGCAAAGAAGCTGATGTTAACTTCAGCACAAAGCAGTTCATCTGTCCTGCCTTTGTAACCTAAGTCCTCCTGTAATCCATGTTAGCATCACATCCGGATTCTCACTCAGGGACAGGATTTGTCATCTGTTCTTGTTCTGATTGTTTTAAAAGCATTTTAATTGCTGAAATATTAGCTGTGGTACCTGGGTTGTTCTGGCTTAAATCACTTCCAGCTACTGAAGAAATAACTGCAGTCATTTGTTGCTTCCAAAATGAAGTTCAGAAACATCAAGGCAGGAGGTCAAAATACGGAGAGAGGTGAAGGAAATGAGTTACTCGTACAACTAGTTGTCCAGCAAAACAAACTCAGCAAGTTAAAGAGAAGCTGGAGTTTTATGTACCATGTATAAAGGCTGTAAAGGCATTATTAAAGTCACTGTTAAGCCATGTCTGTAATGTATAATTTTGATAATTTGAAACAGATCTGCACTTTCACATTCTTGCAGATGGCCCCTTGCTTGTTAATTGTGTCTGTGCAACAAATAATAGTATTGTAACAAACATCACAGCTGAGCTGGAGCTCACCTGTGTGTCAGTTGTTTGCCAAGTTCTGGTGACAGACACCAACACCTCAGTACTTGTCTGTTTTAGGGAAAAAAACACACACACACACACACACAAAAAAAAAAAAAAGGCACAGGAAAGGTGACTGTCTGCCATGGCACCATCAAAGAGAACGACATATTTGAGATGCATTTTCTCAGAAAGCTATTTTAAGAAAATCATCAAATGCATGAGAGTGTATCTGCTGGTGCTACCTGCAGTCGGACTTCTGAATGTCACCTGCAGAACTGCTTCACTGTTGTTCTCAGCACGCTGAGCTGACCAGGAACCAGCTGGCTTTCTGCTAGCAGTGGCTTTAAGAATGAGCCTCTACCCTTCTTCCTGCATCCTTGTCTGGGTGGGCCTGCCTCAGTACAGGTACCTGAGATAAAACAGTAAGGATCGCCAATATAAACCTAAAATGACTTCTTCCTCTGTTGATGGGAAATGAAGAAACAAACAAACAAACTAGTGACTTGATCTATGTGGCTGGGTTTGCATCAGTGCAATGACCCGCAGCTTTCTAAGCGGCATCCGGGTGGAGAAGTACTATTTCCATTTGTCATTTAAATCACATAAATGCAGAAAATAACAAGGTTTTACTCTTTTACCTTGTTTAGATTCGTGGAGACTAGGCCTTGTTCTCTGACTGGAAAACTAATGATCCATTTTAAAGGGAAACCTTATCACAAACAAGACAATAGTATATCATATTACCAATGTTCCAAAGAGCTCATTTCCGTGCATTTTGGAGAAAACCTTTCAATTTCATTTAGGCTGGTAATTTTTTACTGTAGTCGCTTTGTCATGGGAACGTTTGTAGCAGCTTCTGAGTGAACCTCCTCAGCAACACTCTGCAGGCTGCTGAACAGAGAACACCATGCCAAAGAGGGGAAGGCAAGGATCCCTCTGGGTGGGAGGAAAAGGGAATTCCTTTGAGCACAGCTAAAACATAACAGCAAAAATAAAAGATGCAAAGCTACAGATGCTTTGCAAATGTAAGAACTAGCTGAGATGATCTCTGATAGCTGCTTCTAGGCTTCCAAAGCAGAGTCAAATGCCATCGGTGGTAACAAACAGACCCAAGATTTGCAGGGGAGGGAGCAACCTCCAGGAGGAGGGGTGGGAGGTTCAAAGGTTATCATCCTATTTATGCTAATTGAGTTTGAGCTAAGCTCTTCCCAAGAAGAAAGCCTCTTACCGAATTAGTTATTCAGTTCCTCAGGGTGCAAGTGGAATGGCTGTAGCTGTGTCTTAGACTCTGCTCGAGAGGCCCCTGAAGAATACAACGGGAGGAATTTCTCTCAATTTTAGCATTCATCAAATGAAAAGCAACCAGTAGACCTGAGATACTTGCGTGCCTTTTGCCATTCAGTCTGTCTACAGAAGGGGCCAAACATGTTCAGGTACACGGCACCCTGGCAGGTCCTCTGCTTGTCCATGGAGCAGGGGCTTAGGGTAAGAAAAATTTGTTTTCATAACGTTGTTAAACAAGGGTAATTTGTAATCTTAAGAATTGTGTTGCGAAGGAGAGGCAATTTCAGAGCTACTTTCATAGAAAGTGAAGGAATATTCCTTCCTCCCTCTGTAACAATGTATACTGCTTATTCCTTCATTGTTCGTTCCCATTTTGCTGGTATTTGAGTGAGAAGTTGGGTGAAAACTTAGATGTTGTGTATGTTTATGAGTCTGCATTTATATTCATATAGATCAGTATTGTAGAGAAGGGCGTGTATGTCACTTTGTACGTGGGAAAATACTGCTAATAATTTTAATTTCCACAACTCCATCTATCACTAACTAGGCTTTTGAAAGATTTATAGGTGTGAATTAATTAATTATGCCTCAAGGCAGTCTTAGAAGATGCATGTTAAGGTAAGGTTGAAGCCTAGGCAGGTTAAGTATTTCATTCAAGGTCATGCAGCAAGTCAGCAGCAGATAGAAGAATGAAATCCAGGTCTTCTGATTCTGATTCCCTTTATTTGCTTAATACCTGCTAGTTGTCTCCTAAATTGGATTCTCTTCAAGACTGTTAGCCGTGAGGACTCATGAAAGTACAGCAGTTAACTGTAGCTGCAGAACAGCTATTGGCAGGACTGACATCTAAAAAGTGTAAATTTAAATTAACCTGGGCTGTCATTATTTATATACTTGCGCTCACAGTACATTGCAGGGTTCTTTTGCATGAGAGCAGTCTACTGGTCTCTGATGGCATTTAATATGAAAGAGTTACTTTGCAATTCAAAAATACCTATTGTATGTCCTCAACTCTCCTGATTTTATCTCAACTCTTGAAATCCTTAGTATGGTTTTTCTTTCAAAAAACGACAAATGCCAGAAATTACTTCCATTTTTGAATATAGGTTTCTAGCCTCAAAAGTTGCAAAGAAATACTGAAAAATATGACTTCTAAATAGTACCTCCTGATTTGCCTTTTTCTGCTATCGCCCCCCCCCCCCCCAAGGGCAAATAAAACCTTTTTTATCAGTCACTCTAGAAAGCACATACTTGGCAGTAGAAGGATCGAGGCATACAGAACTGTTGTTTTTTTTTCTACTAGGAGATCTTGCATTTGTTGTTGCCAAGTCCATTTTGACTACTCCCTTTCTAATCCTTCTCGTCCTATACTATACAGATTCTATATATATAACGTATCATTCATTATGTAATCATTTTGGGGATGAAACTGAGATTTTATGCTGTCAATGTCCATACAACAGTCTTCCAAAAGAACATAAGTAATCTCTCTGTTTCAGTATGGTTAAATCAAATTTTAAAATATATTTCGGTAAGCATAAAACAGGATAATGACCTTATCTACCCGCTGACCTTGAAAATGCCAAGTGTCTTGTATTAATTAATAAAAGGACAAAAAATTAGCCGGAAAAATAATCCAGAATTTTATGTTCCTGTGTGACATACAGCACATGCTGGGTATTGTTTATTCAGTGGGAGTTGGGACAGTAGTGCT
The DNA here is from genome assembly GCF_964211835.1 of Anser anser. NCBI lineage: Eukaryota > Metazoa > Chordata > Aves > Anseriformes > Anatidae > Anser > Anser anser. The sequence continues at coordinate 11,380,672 of NC_139723.1, forward strand.
TCCAGGGGACCATGACAACATCCATGCCCATTTGCTTTGCTGTAATGCTGGGTACTCCCTGACTGCTGCAACACAGCTTTTCCAGCTTTTTGTTTGTTTTTATTTGGGGTCAGGGAGTGGTTGGGCAGCACCAGGACTTCCAAAGTGCTGATACCTGTGCAAACTCTGGAGCAAGCTCTCCAGGATGGCTGTGGAGAGATCTCCTTCAGAAGAGGTTTTAGGCTGTGTTCAATAAAACTGTTGCCAGGGTTGATCTACGTGTATTTAGAGCAGAAGAATGAGGATGGGAAGTGCTCAGTGTCCTTTGCATCCTGTCACGTCAATGAATTCTGGTATGGTTTACCTGATTCCTCCAGTCCTCTTGACTGCCCAGCCCTTTGTAATTCCAGACACGTACAGATGCTCACAGATGTTCACCCATGCTTTTATACCAGCAGGACAGAGTAACTTTCAGAAGCATTCACTCTGCCTTACTACATAATAAAAAGCTTCCAGAGAAACACAACTGCAATATGTGCTGCTGGCTTTCACAATTAACAAGTCTCTAAAGGCTGTTTTTGCAGAAGCTTTTGCCATCTTTTTTAATCTGGTGTTTTACTCTAGCATTACTGAAAAAAAAAAAAAAAAAAAAAAAAAGTATGTTCATAGTGTCCCATGCAGTACTTTTTTGTCCTGGTTCCATTTTAACAAAGTTCTGCAGTCATAAGTTACAGCATGTCTGAGATGTCCAGTGTATTACCAGAAGCTGTAGATGAAAAGAAAATTTGGCTGTGTGTCCAGTGGATCCCTGAAGGCATGACATTCTTCATTGAAATGTATGCAGTGTAGAGCTCTTCAAACACTACAGCAATGATAATAAATTTAGGATGTTTGGATCCAAATGCATTAAGGTGTCAGAAAGCAGAATGCCAGCATTGGCTGCTGTTCAGTCTCTGGGCTTCAATTCAGGATATTGACTGAGTCAAAAATTAAGTAGGATGCCTGGGCAGTGCTCTCATCAAATGAAATCGAGTGCCTACTTTCTGTCAGAAAGGTTGCAAGACTGAAAATCTTTATTGTCCTTGCAGTACAATCCTGTGGTTGTGATAGCAGCTCAAACAGGAATGTGTGTATTTCTGGTCTGATGAAATCCACTGGGCAGATGGACACTTCAAATAAGTGTCAGCTTTCTTTCCTTCACTGCTCACTCATAGCCAGGCAGAGGTGGCTTCTTCACATAAGTGATACCACATTCCCAAACGCATGAAGTCATGCCTGCGATGCCGTGCCAGACTATGAAGTCACGGCATGCTGTCCGCATGCCATGTGTTCATCACACGTGTGCACAGACAGCTGTCGAGGATCCAGTTGGACGTGTGCTCAGAAGGCAGAAATTCCACAAAACTTGCCGTGGGTAGCACTAGGAAGCTTTGAAACCTTAAATATGGCAATGGTGGGGAGGCTGTCCATAGCTCCTGGTTTACAGTTCTGCCTTGCACATATATGTATACTATATACAGCAAACTGTATAGTTCAATATAAATATTTATTTCTGTCATTTATCAGTGTTTCTCTATTGAAATGAGCAAACTACGCTAGCCAGTGATAAATTTCATGTTATCTTTTGCCTTTGCAGGCACTTCTGTATGGTAATATTGTTTAAATCATATTAATTAGACAGCTCATGAGAGTATGCGGTTGACCTTTCTGGAGGAATGCTGCATTATTTCATCCCCACTGTTACATAAGCCTGTGGGCTAGCCAAAACCACCATTTAGCATTTTATACATAGAAGACTGTCCAACCAACCTTTGACGTTCAGGAAAGCTGCCTTCAACGTTAAGACTTAAAACCTGCTCCTGCTGAAATCAGCAGCAAGAATCTTGGTTTGAGTTGGTGCAGGATTGGGTGTACAGAGATAAAGTGACAGTAGTTAGATGTTACTATTTATAGTGATACCCTAGGTGGAGAAGTTTTGCTGAAACTTCGGCTTTGGAGTTAGCGCAGATAGGATTAGTGGAAAGGCGGGGCCACCTCTGGTCTCTTGGTACACAGCAAGACTGTTCTAAGACTAATTAGGGGCACATGTAGGCAGTGCAGTTTTACTAGTAATTTGATTTAATGAATGCTGCTAATTTAAAAAGCTGTAATTTGTGTTCAGCCCTGAGGAAGTAAGGAGAAACTGCAGGAACATAAATTCCCCAAAGCAGAGGCACAGGCGTTCCAGGTGTGTGACTTAACCGTCGAGTGCTCTGTGCTTGCAATAAATTGTTTTGAGTTTAAGATCAGATGAAACTGAAGAGGCCTTATCTGTAAAGGTAGATGTAATCTTTTTCACTTTGACAAGGTAAATTTTGCTCTGCTTGGCGTTGTTTTTCCTTTATGCATACAGCTATTTCTTGTAACATCTCTAGATTTTAGTGCATTATTAGGTGGCATGTTAAAGGCAAGATTTGGAAAAAAAAAAAACACACTCGAATTATGATTGCTTTCAGATAATCTGTTTCTAGTTGACAGTTCTCAGATTCTAACTACCGCACATTAACTCTACTGCTTCAAGCAAGTAAATTCCTGTAGGTAACCAATGCCGTTCTCATTATGTCTTTAGTGATTCAGATGAATCAACTCACAGCTTGTTCTCTTCAGAATAGAGTTGATACAATTTCCTGGCATTTTCCAGGAAGGAGACTCTTGAGACTGGTGTCTAACATAACTCTCCAGCCCTTGTAACAATCTGTGTTCCCAGACAAATTGACAGAGTGAAAAATCACCATCTCATCTTAGAGCTGAAGTGCTGTTTCAGACCGGTAGTCTGTCTTGGTAACAAGTAAATACAAAAACATCCCAGGAAGAGCTGACTTGTGCTTAACATTACGCAGCAGCAGCAGCGGATGACTATTTGATGACACAGATTTGGATCAGACGGTGTCAATCCTTTTCTCAGCATACAAGAAAGGGCAACAAACATATCGCCTGGCTGGATGGTGCTTGTTTGCATATAAGTGGTCACATCCTCCCTGTATTGCCAGATTTTTTGGCTCTTGAGTCTTGCAATAGTTAGCATTCCTCTAAAACTTTTCAGGTCATGCAACTGAAGAAGTATAGAAGAATTTTCAGTTTTCTTTCAAAATAATTAAAGGAAAGTTTCTAGCCTTTTCTGATTGCAGAGAAAAGTTTAAAATGTCAGGCTGACCTCTGAGGGCTTAAAAAGCACCAAAGGACTCTATAATCAGATTTTTGTGCTTTTAAAAGGAATTTCTTGATTTTGTGGGACTTTAACAATGTCTTCTGAGCAACTGGAATTAGTATGATTGCTGTATGATTAGAGAGGTTTAGTAACATCTCGGCACTTAAGCCAATTATAGTTTGTTGTTTCGTGGTGTTGCAGCATGATGTTCACAATTCTGCCTTTCAGAGATGCTTCCTGTTCCTTTCAACTTTCATTTTCCGTCTTGGTCTCCAGTCTTTTAGTGTTGACCCCATGTAAGACAAGATCTGCCCAAGATGTGGAAGGACGCTGTACACTTTGTTTTTCACACACGTCAGATGTTTCGCTGCTTTGGCTTTTAATCTCTTCTCCTCATTTCTTTTATCTAGGAGCAAAACTACTCCATGTCAGCACTGGAGAGAAATAATGGTCTGTTAACTGGTACACGGTTATTTCTACCCACTTAGATAAATGAGAGGGTGTGTTTGAACACTGATGTGTAGTTTAGTCATCATAATTTCAAACACCTAAGCACTTAAATAAAATTGTTCTTTTCTATTTGAAAAATAATAAAAAATCAAACATCAAGAAACTAATAGATATTATGTACGGTAGTCTTAGCAATTTTTGTTATGTGACAAATTCTGTCACGACCGGATAGTATTGAGATAGCATGTCTGATTTTCCCCAATGAGATACTAAACTAAAGTATATTCCCTAGGTGTTACATCAAGTCTGTCATATGCAGCTGATCCCATTTTGGCTGATTAATAAATGCCCAATTGTGCACTGTCATTTGGCAGTTTATGATTGGTTTTATAAACACTGTTAATGCAGTACCATGGAAGAAAGTTCTCTTCCTTCATGCTTCACCCAATAAACAGTTTAGAGATTTTTAAAACCTCTTTTCATGACAAGCATACAGTTTTGCGGAGATAATGATTTATTCTATTCTGGTGTATTCTGTTAATTACCCATCTCTAATCCAGATATTAAGTATTGAATTAGACATAGTAACATAATTAGAACAAACAATTACATTTTTAATGGATGGAAGAGGAGACTTGTGGGAATGGGATTTGAATGGTTGCCCTTTAAGGATTTAAGGGTGATTTTTCCAGGCTGCACATTCAAAGGAAGACATCTTCAGTTTCGTAGTTCAAACTACGAATACTATTTGTTAGGCATTTACATTTTTGTAAAACAAACAAACAAAAGAAAAAACTTAAACTACTGTTTTCTAGTATATTCCTTATCTTTTACCTTAAATCTCATAAGAATCAAAATTTTAAAGTAAATTTTTTAATGGGGTTTAAAATCAAAAGTATAGGAACAAATGCTTCAAATGAAAGATAATTAACTGAGTTAAAGAAGTAAGTTCCCATACTGAAGTCCAGTGATATTTTGTCTGGTTGTCCTTGAGCAACATGGCAATTTCAAAACAAGAAATCTTGTTCCAAAACTGAAGAAATGTAAATTAGCGAAATACATTAATTCAAGGTGATAAATCTGGGACCCCAATATCTGATTTACAGAAGCATCTCCTAACACCAAGAATGCTTGTTTCCCTATATAATTCCTTCCTTTACAGTTTGCAATAATTCTCCCTAGTAATTCTTAGCAACATAATTTTAACTGTATTCAGTGTATATAACACTTCAGAACCTAAACAACTATTTCTCCCAGAGCATAAATCTCCTTTGACTTTTCTTCACATTTCCTTCATTCTAGAATCTATCTGCTTTGATATGCCAGAATGAGAAATATTACCTTCACTAAATCTGCTTGCTGATTGTTGAATGCGAGATTTCTGAATGCAATGTAAGAACAAATCCAGGGAGTAGTCTAGGCACAAGAGGAATAATTCTGTCAATATTAATAAAAATCAGAAAACCAGAAGCCAGGAAGTGGGAGCTCCAGACAAGCACAGAACTTGCAGCACACATCAAATTGTTGCTTAACACATTGGAGAATATCATGCATTCATCCCAGTTGACCTCAGCCTGGCTTTATAAATTAAATCTTAACACCCTGGATGTAGGAATCCCAATCACTTGTCTGCCACTGGGGCTGAAAGGAAGTAACGGTAGCAGCAGACTACAGAAATGAAAGAAGAATGCAATAACCAGAAGCAAAAACAGGAGAAAATGAGGGATAAGCAGACCCATCCATCTAGAAACAGAAGCTACAGGAAGTTCCTGTCATGAAATTAAAAAGAAATTGAGGTCCCAGCACCCTCAGTGTTAGGAGAAGGGAGAAGAAACATAGTAAAGATCACTTTGGGGGAAGGAAGGAGTGGGGGTATTTGCTGGTTCCCTGATGGGTGACCAGAAGCTGCCCAGAAGTGTCTTAATCCATTTCCAGCTGAGCACCATGTTTACTGTCTTCATTCAGCGAGAAAGGCCTTTGAGGCCCATTCTCAAGATAGTTGTAGCTATAGGTTTTAGCATGTATCTGTATAACTTCACTGCCATTTTCTGGCAGTAATAAGAACCAGATTCTGATGATGTGTTCATAATTTCCTCTGGGACCATTTTGGTATAAGCTCATGCTAATTAAAACTTGGCATTGGTTCCCATTAGAAGACCCTTGCTCATCTTGTGTTGGGAAAGTAAAGTAATACCTGGACTTATCAACAAAAAATGGAGCTTTTGCTGAAGTCAATTTTTTGTCATAATTCCTGGAAGAAAATGTCATCCAAGCCATAGCAATCATCAGGGATAAGAGTTCTTGAGCAAAGTCACAGTAGAATGCGTCGTTAATCATAACCCACGCACATCCAGGCACCATATCACCAGACACTTCATTGGAGGAAGGAACAGCACTGTTGGTATTCATGATTCATTATATTCAAGGGTTATAAGGTTTTTAGAGTCAGCTGTGGTCACATGTTATGACCGGCATTGTGACATATACCACTGGATTTCCCTAAACTGACTTCTGTTTGGATTAGAGCTTATCTTTTAGAAAAACATCCAGTTTAGATTCCACATGTCCAGCAAGGGAGCATTCATCACAGCGTGGATTAAATTGTTCCCTTCATTAATTATACTCACAGCTAACAGTTTCCTGCTAGAAGATAGGCACTGTTTTGCTCTTGATCTGCCTGAACATTCCCCAGTGCAGACAGAAACGTCTCGTGCTTGTTTCTCCACTGAGGAGCTAGCAGCTTTGTCTGAAGAGCAATTACTTATTTTCTTGCAAACTCGCGGGTTTTTGAGAAGTTCTGATATATGGCATTAATTACAGTCTGTCTGACAATCCAAGAAACCTTCTCAGTGTCTTCTTTCAAGTCTCACTATTGCTCTGGTGCTTAAACATTTGTGCCTCTGGCTGAGAATAGTAATGTTGATGGTGCGTGCATGGCCTTTACTTTTCATCCATACTGCTTTCACCTTGTTGTCCACTGGCATTGCACCCTACACTAATGTAGGTCTTTGATTAGCTCTGGATAGAGTGTTATAAGAGCTCTTCTGAGCGTTAATTGTATTTCCTGATGAAGTGGTCAAGGTGAGGTGTCTTGGTTGGAGTTCTCTTGTGGTTTTGGCACAGTTGGGGCTGTACTTGCATTATAGTTTACACCACAAAATTGAAATTTGTTGACATCAGAGATGGTGCATCATGAAATATGTGACATTCATAGGACTTCCAGAAAAACTGGTGTCTTGCTCAAGCAGCTTGCTACTGTCAGCAGTCACACACATCCCTCACTGCAGTTCAGAGGCAAACCAAGCAACCAGGCGGACTGCAGCCTGTGTTACGAGCCCAAAACGGAATTTCTGCCAGACCCAAGAATGAGATTTCTGTGTATGAACCAGAGTGGTGGCAGGATGCTACAGCAGGCAGGAGTCTGGGCTAACTGGACTTTGAAGAAATACCCCTAATTGCACTGCAGGTTTCTGCAGAGCTTTTATAATAGCCCGATGTCACATCACCTCACAAAGCTGTGATCTTTTCTTTATCCTTTTGGGACCATACTAATTGGTAAGAAGAGATGTCAGTGCTAATGCACTGATAAGCACATTAGCAAAGCTGTTGCTTAGTCAGTTGCTGAGACATTCGGAACGCAGCAGTTCCCTAACTGAAGACCTGATATGCCTTTGGGTGAATTCTGCTTAGCTCGCTTTCTCAGCAAACCTCTGTCCAGATGTGGTTTTGGAAGTTATTGGCTGACACTATACAAAATACTTCTTTATGCATGTCCAAAGTTAGAGGCTGTTGCCAGGCACTATGGTACCCACCGAGCAGAGTACCAAGGTGCTGTGAGAACCATGTCTGGGTGCAATGACAGCACGCTGTGCCCATGCTTCCCCTCCTACTCAACAAACTGAATATAGCTGTTGTGCTCGGTTCAGAAAAGTGTCGGCCCCTGGACTGTTGTGGGGATGTTTTAAATTCAGCCATCACCAGCACACGATTAAGTAGTCTCAGTAACTTTTCTAAATTTTCACCTTTTCTTGAGGAGGTACTAAATATTAAGTAGCACTGTACACCTTTCCTGTCCAAATGTCAAATTATTTGACATTACAAGTTATGTCAATGATTAGACTGGCTTTCTGGCATTTATTTTTATCTTGGGTGGGATCTTGAGAAACCCCCAAAAAACTTGTAGAGATGACCACCTGAAGTTTAGCATTTAAATCTGGTTGCATGCATACCAGTTAGGTGTAGATGCATCAGACCTCAAAACCACTTTTTAAAGTGGCAGGATTTGAATTTGGGAGTTTAACTTTAAGCACCGGGGTTCCGGCATTTTTGTTTTAAGGGCCTGGTCTGCTGTGCTTGTGTTTCCAAAAAACAATGATCTCTGCTTTCAATACGTCTAGAGATGGTCCAGCTCTCCACTGTTGTCCATGTGCAAGCTGCCGCTCACCACTCCAAAAGGGAGATTGTTTCCCATGTTCATCCTACTGGCAAACAGCAAAACAACTTGGTTGTCTTCAAATGGCTTTTTTCAGTGAGTGGTTTCGTAATGGTACATTTGTATCCTTGTCTTCACAGAATTGTTGAAATTTCATGGTAATTTTGAAGGGGTGGTATGATTATAACCTTAATTTTATTTACCTTTTAATATTAGACCTACTAAGAGGATTTTTTTTTTCACCCATGATGTAAGAAATGTTAAACACCATCTGATGAAAATGCATGGTTATTTATAGGTAAATCCAATTATTCAGTTAGTTAACAGATCTTAAAAATAGCTGTAAGAAATGGTCATTCATACATTTTCCAGCAACTGACTGCTACTTTCCCCCATGAAAAGCACCCATTCTGATTATTTAATTGGTGAGAATTCAGTGTTGTGCAAGGAGAACAAGATGTGTTAGCATAGCTTTATGTTATGTCGTAGATAACAGACAAATCAGCACTCATTGAGCCAGTCTGTAATTGCATTAGTCTGTAAACTTCTGGTGGCCTGGTTTCCTCTCTTGTTAAACTGAATCAGAAGAGTTGGAGACACGCTTGGATACTTGCACTCGTAGATTAGAGATTTCCTTTTTTGGAGGTTTGTTCTACTGGCTTGTTTTTCCATTAAAAATGAGGCATGGTTTCGTTCTGGTGTTATTTTTTATTCTGCCAGAAAACTGTAACGCATTAAGTCCTGCATGTAAAAAAATGTCCGTTTGTTCTAAGCTTATTTATAGCTTGAACACCTCACATGAAGAGGTCTTCCAGCTTTAAGTCACAAGCAATATAAATTGAGTTCTAAGATTAGCAGTTGTATTTATTTTTCAAGTTTTTGTAACTAATTTAGGTCCATGCCTTATTCTGAATGTGTCGATTTTGATAAAGGATATTCAGCTGATAGAGCACATTCTACTCCGCTGTCTGTCAATTAGTGAGTTGCATAACATTAGAAAAAGAGAGAGAAAATGTGTGCTTATTCTCCTCATAATAGCCCCTTTCTGAACAAGCAAGTTCTTGTTAACCTGTCAATCAGTAAAGGAAACCACCAAAGCTAACTGTCATTTGGAGGGGAAAAAAAAAATTAAAAACTGCTGCATTTATTCTTTTTGTTGTGTGAAAATCAGCTTGAATTTTTCTCCAGTGTGCTGAGTTCCTAACCTCCCAGGAAGCCACCTAGGACAGTGAAGTCAGACAGGTGCTTGTGCATTTTTTGGGACCCTCAGGCAGGCTGCCACAGGCAGGCTTGGCTGCTTCAGCTGTCAGCTGCCTCTGGCCCAGCCCTGCAGCAGCTCCTCCACACAAGCACACAGACGAGGTTTGCAGTCCGACTCCCCCATTTACTAGCCAGCCGATCAAAGAAGAGGCAATGAGAAATGAATTTAATACTTCACCTCAAGTTATGATCTTTCCAAGGCAGATGTTGTCACAGACATGGTGGAGCCCACCAGGGTGAAGCTGTTGCACTTGCAGGTGGGTATCTGCTCGCCTGTTGAGGGAACAGGGACCCATACACAGCCCCAGCAAGGACTGATGCCAGCACAGGCATTTATTTTCCTCTCTTGGGCAGAATGCACCAAAGAGACATTAAAAACTGACTGACAGAGAGGAAAATAGACGCTGGGGACTTGCACATGCACTGTGGACAGCATTTTTAAAACATTCATTAAAATGTTTATTGAGTAATATAGATGTTTTGTCTTTCTAGTAGGGCATTCTAGGCTAGATGCCATCCTTAGGCAAAAGCAGTAAAAAGCAAAACCTGAGCAGAATATCTCTAGACCACACTGCCTCTGTGCTTTACTCGAAATCCGTACAGTGTTGCTCCAAAATACTGTGCTAGCATGAGAAGTTTCTCCTGAGCACCACACTGCATTTTTCTGACAGTCATCCTTGCCCTCCTTACGATTTGCTGCATGCAGGAAGGTGGAAGGCTCCAAAATACACAAATTTTTCTGAGTTTGGTGCTAGAGCACTGATCTAAGAACAGAGGCATGAGTGACGTGTTTCCCTCCTCCAATGGCTCTGTTACCCTATTACTGAGAATATTTGTTGCCCTGGAGGGAGAGGAGGTGCTGACACAAAGCCGTTCACCAGCAGCACCCAGGCAGAATGGAGCAGAGACGTCTCAGAGCCTTTCTGGCATCTCAGGTGCAGCTTTAGGTTGTTCAAGCTTGGCGGCAGCCTTATTCAGCCCTTTAATCAGGGGCAGAACATCCATGATCTTGGTAAAATGCAGGAGGGTGGTCTGTCAGGGTAGGCAGGGATTTTAAAAAAAGATAGGTTGAGGTGGTTCTGTAAAACGGAGATAATTGCCAGGAGTGTTGTGGAGCACCTGAGTGCCTGCTGTGTGGTTTGAGGTCTTTGAATGGGGAACTTGGTAAACATAAGGTGTTCTGTCCATCATCTCTGCAACAGGAAAAGAAATGCAGAGGGGCTGTACGGGTTTCTTGCTATGTCTGCTCTTTCCAGATTGCATCCTTTAACACATGAAATCACGGTGCCATCCCATGCTGCCTCTGTGCAGACTGTCACATTCATTAATCACATTAATACAGGGTGGGAAGATGCTCCGACTTGGGCAGCCTTTCCCAGACCTACAGCATGCCACGGCATAGCCTGTATGGGCACATGCCTCGGTGCACGAGATGATGCTCTGCTTCAGTCATCCACTGGCCCCACAGTGGTGGGGCAGACAGCTGCAGATGGGATACATGGCCTAGTACAATATTTCCAATTGCTTCCCAAAACCCTGCAGCCGTCTCGTTGTTAAGAGCCTTAATTTTCTCAGCAGCTGGGTAGAGCCCAAGAAATCATTATGGGTTGATTTTATTGTTGTTGTCTCTATTGTTGTAACGTGAGGATGGAATTAAAAACAAATGTCTCGGCACTGATGTTCGCCTAGAGTGTGAGACAGCACGCTGGTTTAGAGACCAGCACATTACCCCAGACTGTAGCTGTGCTCTCGAAAATGCAAACCAGGAGGACTGCTGGGCAGTTTACGAGCTGTGCTCCACTGTTGCCTTCCGAGTGGGATACGTACACAGAATCTCAGCAGAAGTCAGCTTATGCAGAAGCAGGATGAACAGGCCCAAACCACAGCAATCACGCCACTGCAGGATGCTACGCGGAAGGAGCGTGGCTCGACACACTCCTCACGAACTCTTACACCGAGATGTGAGCAGATGGTGGATGGAGGAAGCCAGAGGGGGAAGAAGGACAGCTGGCAGGGTAGAGAAAGCTTGAGGGAAAACCAAGACCAGTATGAGGAAGAGAAAATGTTGTGGAAAAACTCAGAAAGGAGAAACTGTGGACACGTTGATGTGGGTGGTCATTATTCCCAGTTGTGCAGTCTCCACGAGGCAGCGACTGAGCAGAAAAGGTCTCTGTCAGGCCCCTGCCGTGGAGCCATTTCTCCTCATTTTTTGCTTCGAGGCACGTAGGCTGCTGCAACTGCATTTGCTGGATCTTGTAAATTGCAATCATGAGACTCGGTGGTGTATCATTTTAAAGAAGCTCCTCTGTCTATGCAAGGCCAAAATCTCCTGATTTCCAAATGTAATTAAAAAGGCATCGGAGAGGGCGCATTTCCAAGCTGAATTCAGTAAGACCATTTCTTCATGACGTAATGTCCTGTGAAAAGAAACTGACAAATGTGGAAACACAGTCCGGTAGGGTATTAGAAACAGTGCTGTAAGCTCTCCCTGTTTCACACAAGAGTTCAAATTTACAGAGAGCTTTTCTCCATCAGTCCTTAAATGAGGAGAAATAAATTGGCATCAAGAAACGATGTAATGTACTTACCTAATAAAAAATAATCTCTCCAACATATTCAATGAATTAATCATTTAGCACCAAATAAAAGGTATCTACAGATTTTTTTTTTTATCTTCAAAGCCCTCTCTTTAATAAGACTTTGGTATTATACATCTTTTATTTCAATTGATTTTTCCTTTAAAATGCACATGACTTCCATATTCTCAGATGCACTTCAGGATGAAGCATGTGATATGGGTGTGCCCTGACTGACTTTCAGAGCATCCTGCCTTTTCTTCTGATTGTATGAATTTCAAGTGTGTGCTTTCCTGACTGATCCTAGGAGAATTTGTGATGCCTGGGAATTTCTTGCCTTTGTGTGGCTTTTCTGCCCTAGCATGGAAATGTTCTTTCAGCATTCTTCTTCACCTTGGTCTCCAAAGTGCAAAAGGCAGTTCAGATGTTTCCAACCTAGCATTTCTTTTGATAAGAAAATATTATTACATCATGAGGAGTGTGCTTATAGTGGAACATAGTGCTTCTTTCAGTGCATTTACTGTTGGCAAGCTCATTCCTGTTTTCTCCTCTTCACTTTGTTAGCTGAATCTTGTCTCAGAAGGCAGTACAATTTCAGGGGGATCCTGTATCCCCAGAATTCATCTTATCTGCCACAGTTTCACCTGCTTAGAGAGAAATTTGCATTAATTAATTAATCGAAGAATTAGCTAAATGTTAACACCAGATGTAGGATGTCATTCTGGAACCATATTTATGCCCTTTTGCACACTGCCATCAATTCAAAGAAGCTTAATTTTATAGCAGACATCATTTACAAGCAACGTATAATGACTAGGGCGAAAAGTCAGTGCCTCGACAGAAACTTATTGGTTAGGTGCTGTTGGAAAATTTTAAATAACTGCCTTTAAATTCCAGAAAATCACTGCAACTGGGGAATGCAAGTTTGTGTTTCTTTTGTACCTGGAGACTCTTTAATATTTCTTGATAGGCTCCTACCCATTTGATAAGCAGCACAGTGCTCACCTTGATCTGTATATCTGGGGTCTTGCTGGATGGCATCGTCCTGTGTGCGTGTTAGATGTAGGCTGAAGATTTAAGCTACAAATAGCAGACATCTTACTTATCTCTGCTTATCCCACACCTTTCACAGAATTACAAGATTATGGATTTCTGAAAGGTTTGAGTGAAAGGAACACAAGCTGGGTTTTTAGACCAGGAATAGCCTTCATGTTCCTCCTACGTGATATGCAGGTGTATTTCAAGGAAAATGCAGTTCTTTGAATTCTGGACTCATGAGACTAGCCTCAGCCGGCCAGTCAGCATCACCTTGCTGCTCTGCAGGATTCCCACTGAGCTCCCAACCCTGCCAGCGCTGGTGATGGCAAGGCCAGGGCTAAGGGTTTGTGGGAGGAGGGAGGGAGGGGGGTGGGGGGAGGAAAGCAATCTACAGCTTCTTTTCCCTGCCATAAAGTGATTTTATTACTGCTCTTGTTTAATAAAAAAGAGCTACCCTATTAAGAAAACAAATCAATTGTAACAGAACAAAATTGTGCATGTTTTGATATTTGCCAATATTAGGCATAGAAGAAAGGACAGCAGAGTAGTTTCATCAAAAGAAGCAGTAAATAGGACTTGAACAATGCACATTTTTTCTAAGCTTGCAGCTGTTTGACATACTGCAGCGTTGATTCTTGGTCTGTAATAGTTTAGTTATACCCAGCTTACATTGGTAATTTGCCTGTGCTTCTTACTGTTCTCCCTCAGGTACAGGTGGCAGATAGCGCTAAGTGCTGTGATTGCAGGCACATGGTCTCCTCTTTCCAGACTGCTGGGATTTCTCCTTTGTAGTTTTCTCTGCGTACGTTTAGTTAAAGCACTGTGTCTGCTCTGAGCTGAGCCATCCCTGCATCTGCTACAACCCCACGGATTCTTGGGTTATGCTTGGAGGAACTTGTTGTGAGTGTTTTATTTAACATATTCATTGTTAAATGGGAGAGTCTCCTGATACCTGACTTGAAAATGCAACTTCTGAAACCCCAGCTAACCTGCAGGCAGCCTGAAGGGTTTTTACTCTGACTTCAGACCTCTAGCTCCCTTTAAATTCAGTAGCTTTTCTGCAAACGTTGAACAAGTTTCGGCTCCACTGAAGAAACGGTAACTCTCATAACCCTGAACTGTCTTCTCTGCTTTGCCTGTGCTGGATGTGTAATGGCACCAGAGTTAAAATGCTCAGATTTAGACTAAATGAATGGAAATCAACACGCATAACTGATATGCAAGGCTGGGAGTTACCTAAACATTTTGTTCTGTTTAAAAACATTTTTCTGCTAACTTTTTCAAAATTCCCAAGGATCTTTGTTTCCAGCCACCTTATCTAAACAAATCAAAACAAACTCTGTGCACGCATTCCTTGCTACCACAATAAGTGGCCTGCTCTTAACTTTTTTTCTTTTTTTTTTTTCCTTGTATTTTTCCACCTTTTCTTTTGTGTTGGTTTGAGGAACAGCCTCAGCATGTAGGGTGATGGGTCATCTCAAGGGCTAACAATATTTTAAATCAGTCCTGGGGAAGTTTCTTCAAATCACTGTGTATTCACAGAGAGACAAGAGCGTGCATGGCACGTTTCCCATAGGGCAGCAGATGTAGGAATGCCCAGTTACCCCTTGGCTGTCCACCTCACAAGGGTAGCATGAAGCAGCTGAAGATGGTTTCAACAGGGCAAAGTGTTTGGGAGCAAGGATGAAGCCAGCTTGAATTACCTCAGCTTTACAGCTGCTCACTTACCTCCCCAGTGAGGGATGCTGAGACAAGCTTTAGACTTAAAAACCTCTGAAGAGTGGAGGTGAGAGGTTTACGGTGAAGTGGCTGTAGTATACGGCTGTAGGGATGGCACTGGGTGGGAGTGGTGGCACCAGTTGTCACAAGTTGTGTAGTTTTCACCCACAGCAAAAGTGTGTAGATAACCCAGTGATTTTGAGAGGAACTGAAAAAGTGGGGAAAAAACAAGAGGGGAGATAGTCTTTCCCTCTCTATGTGGTTTGCAGCAAATGTAAGTAATTTATCATTTCCAGTTCCTTATTGGCTTGCAAAAGTGGGCACAGATGAACAGCCAAATATTTACTGTAAATATATGAGAAACACAACTTCAGTAGGTGCAATGCTATATGACCTTCATAACTTGTTTTTTAAGATGTCATCTTTTCTTGAAACTTTGCACTGTTGGCTGATTGGCATTTATATCTCTGGCCCCAGTAATTTTGACAAGGTATTTTACACGTGCTGTGCTAGGAGTAGAAACCATGGCACGTGCTGCTTTCTCTCTGAATTGATAACGCCCCCAAGACCCAGTTTTTAGGGCAGTCAAGCGTACATACATCTTTTAAGAAGTTTTACCTGTTCAGCATGGGAAATGAGAAGGATGCACACATTTTTATCCCTTGGAAATGAGTTTCAGTCCAAGTAACATCAAGAGAGAGCCTCCAGGTATTCCTTGGGTTGGTTTGAGCACAAATTCTTGTTTTTTCCAAATAGTTAAGAGGTTTTGGATGTGCAAGTCCTACTCATACTACACAGCGTGGCTGCCAGCAGGAGTGCACGCTTACACAAGTGTGAGTACACACCGGAGGAGATTTCTTTCAGAAGATGCTTGAGCCTTCCTCCATCACAAGAAGACGGGTTCCCAACAGCAAGCAGGGACTAAGCCTGGTGCTGGTCTCTCCACCTGCGGAGCTGGGCAGCAGCAAGGCATGCCCCCAGCTCAGGATGCCCAGAACACGCCAAGCACTGGTGAAAAGCAAGAGCCCCACATGCTCCTATCAGGGCGTGACAGTTTCCTCTCGGAAGTTTATTTTGGTGGCCATTCTTGGATAATTCATTCTGAGCAGCTATTCTGCTGTCCGTGCTGCTGCATTTGTCTGAAGTATGGGTGCCTACCGAGGGGGCCATGCCGGGAAGGAAAGTTTCAGAAAGTGAGCAAGCTGTCCTTGCAGCCTGTCCTCAGAAATTGGTTTTATTTCTGCCTGATTCTGGTTGTCTTTGTAAGAAGAACAGCAGGGCTGGTTACAGCACCAGGGGAAATTAAACTGACAGAGCCAATTTGTTCTCATAAAATAAATAGAAGTGGCCTTTGGGTTTAAAGCGTGTGATTTCCGCATCTGGAGGAGGAAGAACAATTAAGATAGCTCACCAGATTAAATTCTTTCTAATTGCCAGTTATAAACTTGCTACTGGAACATTAGGAAATATCCAACAAAACTATTTATTTTTTAAAAGTATTTTTATATTTATTATAGGAGGCAAGAAAGTCTTCTGTCAGGTTGGCTTCCTTGGCTACTTTAAGCAGATACACTGCCAAAAACTGAAAATCAGCTCACGAGCAGGCCAGGATCAGGGGTGGATTGTCACCTGCACAGAAAGCTGTCCCCCCTCTCCTGGTCTGTGCTTGCTGCAGCCCATCACAGTACTTGAGGCCATGTGGAGAAGTTGGACACACGAGTTAGATGCAGTGGCATATGTGCCCTTAATTTGGGTTTTTAGATCTGACTCCCAGGCACAAGCCCAGAAATGCACAAATCCAGAAGGCTGGTTGGTGCTGGCATTTGCCTCTCAGCCCCTACGCTGAGACTGGGAGGCAGAGGAGGGAGTAGTACCACAGTATCACTCTTATTTAATGTGGTAGCGCTGAAGGATGGAGCAATTAGCTGAAAAGCCAAAGACCGCAGAACCAGTCTGTGACAGGGCTGACAACAAACTGGAGAGGTCTCTCCATATTTCCCGTATCTCTCTTGTTTTACACTGGATTTCTTGGATTTCTCTGACCTTTACCACCCATTGTTTATTTCTCAGCCGGTTTGGTGAGGTGGTTTTGTAGAGGAGTTGTTATAAGTGTGAAGGAGATCCTTTGGATGTTAAGCAATCAGTGCCAGCCGCAAGCTCGAGCACCACTGCTGCCTCCCACAGCTCACGATGTGGGGCACTTTCCATTTTACAGTCCCAGCTAAATTTGGCTCGGGCAGATCTGTGGAGATAATAAAGTCTGAAGATAATGAGCTGAAATGGTGACTCTGGTCCCTTAAGACCTTCCTTTGTGTGCTGGCCAATTTGCAGCGTTACAGAGGAGAGAGAGATAACACTTGGTCTAAAGGGATTCACGTTGTGAAAAGATGGTTAGTACAGAGTGAGGGAAGTGAACACTTGTAGTATTTGTTTTTTCTTCCACTATTGAACATCTTCAATTTAGTTGCTACTGCTTAATCATGAGGTATAACACAGCAAACCCCTGTTTCCGCCACATTTTATAAAAATTCAGTGACTGCTTTGTTTAGCCATAACCACAATTTGCAACTGGCAGCTAAAACCCGAGATGACTTCTCCCAGACACAGCTGTGGCATGTGTTGTGCCCCACATGCAGCGCCTCATCACATACCTTCACCAGTGAGAGCTATTTTGAACTAAAGAAGTCTTTAGAAGTTCTGAGGTCCGTGCAGTAACCCTGGTGCCACCTGCATCCTTGTCTTTGGTTGAACTCCTGCTGATGCCTTTTTGCTGCCTGTACAGGTGGACCCCTGGCATGGACAGAGGCAGTCATGCAGACAGTTCTTTTCCAGCTTTTAGCCCTTCTTATTGAAAAGTTTAATTCAGCACTGAAACTGGATGTGACCTTCCATTCTGAGAGACACATTTGGCTGCAGACCTGAGCATCCTCAGATCTCTAGCCAAAAATAGGAGCTGCCTCCCTCACACTAGCTTTATATATAAACAGATTCAGGTACAGCTTTAATATGCATTTGCTGCAAATTTGGAAGATTTAGAGGCCTGAAACAGGTAAATCACTTTGATTTTTTTTATTATTATTATTTTTTTAGTAGTAGTACAGTAATTTATAGGATCTTTTAACTTTTGGCTAGTTTAATACATATCCCACATTTATTCTGAATCCATGCTAATGAATGAGAAATACTTCATAAAACACAATCACTTCTTCACGGTGTCCTAAGTAGAGAGATTTCACTGGAATAGAAATAGATCCTACTAAAAGAAAAGCAACACACAACATGTTCCGTGGCACAGGCTTAAAGACTGTTGTTTGCACCCAGGTGGTGATGCAGTGTGAGGCTAAGATCCCAGTGTGCTGCTCCTTTTTTTACAGATCCTGGGGCCAGCCTCACTCTGTCATTTGTAATCTTGATGACTCCAGAAGACAATACGTGCTGATTGTGAATCTATGATGCTCGTACAGTCTCCGTTGCATTTCAGTCTACATTCACTTTCTGCCTTTTGGTACGGAGATGTAGAGGACCCAGGGACACACAGTGCACAGCCAGGAGGGGTGGCTAAAAACAAAGACATGTCAAGACTGCACATCAAGTTAGGAGGGATCACTTTAAAGTATTCATGGACCACTTTGAGATAGACTTCTGGTATTTTTATTCATTTCCTGATCATTCAGCCATTTCAAGTTTCTGTTCAGGCTTTTCACTGCAACCGAGAGAAGTATTTTTTAGAAGAAGCTTCAGGTTTTATTGGAGGAGACTAGGGTTTTAGGGAAATAAAACCAGCAAAACCCAACTTACTTAAAGTCAGCAGGAGTGGTGGGTATGAATTCTAGAGGGGAAAAAAGGTTGGCTCCTTATTTGTTTTGAGGCCAGTTGTAGCAGAAGGAGTTGGACAGGGTGCATCTGCTGCCTTATCTACTGAGCTACACCACTACCATGTACACAGGATCTTCATTATCAATAACCCACTTCATTTTTGCATCATAACGGTATTGTCAGGCAGTGTTAATCTTGTTTTCCAAAACTAACTGGAATGAGAAACAGGTGCTTTAAAAAAAAAAAAAATCTATTTCCAAGCACAGTTCTTGTAGATTTCAGTGAAAACCAAGTATCTGCTTGTCAAGTGGTCAGCTCCGGTGAGCCTGTAGCGAACAAGCGACTTGAGCACCATCTCCTGCACACCTGGGTAGTGCTCCAGTTACAGCCCTGTCCTCCACTGTCCTCCAGGGCATCTGGGGCTTTAGCTGGTCTATGGCATGAAGAGCACATAAGATAAGTGCCCTGTGATCTTCTGTTCCTTCACTGACTGCAGGTGGAGCAGGGTTACTTGAACTTTGTACTTAATCGATAAGGAGCTGTAGGAAATGCATTAAGAATCCATTTAGTTTAATAAAGAATTGAATTTCTCTCCAAGGTATTTATCCCTCCTCATTCTGTAGAATTCTTGGATGGTCTGTATGGAAATCAGGCAGTATTCCTTGTCTCTTTAGGCTCCACCATAGCCAGTCTAAGTTTTGTTTTGTGACAGGCATGTTGAGTGAAAATGGGCCTTTTCTTTCTTTTTCTGTGAGTACCTTATTTCCCTTCTGTTCTCATAGATTTATTCAACAGCTGACAAGAAGCTTCTTACCTACCCATTTTAAAACTGTAGAGATTTGCCTCACTTAGCATGGCTCAGAGAGGTGGCCAAGCATCAGGTGAAGTGAGCTACCACCACTTTCAAGGGTTCTCGTGCAAAAAATAGCAGTGCTGTTGGGTTTGGTCACTGCTGGTAGAGGATGCCTGTGCCCTTCCTCTGCTCTTGCCCCAGGTCGGATGTGACCAGTAGCTGTGCTTACATCCAGCACAACCTCCAGCTTGTTTTCAGCTGCAGTGGCACCACCAGCACCAAAACCCCAGCTGGTCAAACATTCTCCAGCTACACAGAAGCATGAAAGATGCACCAGCACGTTTCTTCAAACCTTCCCAGATTTAAATGCATGTTTTGATTTTTCTTCTAAACAAAGCAGCAAAGCAACAGGCAGAAGAACAGAAGCAGGAGGAATTGTCATCATCTGTAGTAATATATGTAAAGTCACCCTAAATTCAGGCCACCTAAACCCAAGGTCTCAGAGGGTGCATGGTCAGCACAGCTCAGCTTTTTAGTTTTAGCTATCAAACCTCCAGGAAAGCTAATCCAAGGGTACCCAAATGTCATAGCCTGCAGGCAGCAGCAGTGAACAAGTATGGTGCTGTAGGAAACACTGTGCTTTTTTTTCCCAGTCACCCCCCTTCTGATTTTTTTTTTTAACGTTCTCTATCTTCTGCTGTTTTACATGTGACTGACACATTTCCTGTAGCGCTGAGACCATGCCCTAGTCTGGGTCTCCTGAAGCAGGAGGTTACCCAACATGCCGTAAGCATTTCAGCTCGTGTTTGAGCCCCTCCTGTGGAAAGAGCAGTCTATCCTTTCCTTTTTCCTAACAGGTAAAAACAGCTGCTAATTGCTGCATGGAGCTCGTGTCTTGCACAGCAGCCGTTCGTGTAATTGCTCCTTTCCAGTACAAAGCCAGCCACACGCTGTGTTGGTGATTGTGCCTCTCCCCCCTTCAAAATAAAATGAAAAAAAAAACAAGAAGAGAGAAAAAAAAAAAAGAAAAAAAATATATAAACCCCTGCTTGTGCTAGCTAGAAGCAGGTCCCTGGGTCTGCTGCTGCTGCCAGCTGAGTGAAGTCTCCTCTTCCCGAGCAGCCGGAACAGGCGTTTTCCTCCCAATACAGCCTCTTTGTGTGAATGGGCTGAGGGTGTGGGCTGCCTGGTTTTCTGAAGGCAGCCCTCCCTCAGCTTATAGCGTCACAGCCCTGAAACCAGCCCGCTGGAGAAGGAATTTGACCTAATGAGCCAAAAATAGTGGAGGCTCCTGTGGAAAACGGCATTTTCTGGTTTTGCTTCAGAGTTTGCAGGAACAGAAAGGGAGAGAGAAGGGGTAAGCTAAGATTTGTGACCTGTGGCTTGTGTCTTCATTGCACCTTTATCGTTTCAGAGAGGGAGGCGTATTTGAAATGATCAGTCACTTTTTCCTGTGATCGCTGTGGAATTCACTGCTCTGTGGCCGGTCTGCTCATTGTAACACTAGGCAGAGCTTTCTGAAGTTTTCAACTTTCTATTCATGTTTGATACAGTACGATATTGGTTCTGGAGGTTAAAAATACTGTTTTCTGTATTTTGTGTGCATGTGATAACCAGAAAAACCATCCCCACATTCAGAGTCTTATTCTTTAGACAGTGCCAGCAAAATCTTTCAGCTGAATCCTTTGGTTGTTCGGGGGGTGTGCTGCTCACTGCTCGGGTGTGTTATCCTCCTTGCCACTGCAAAACGAGCTTCAAGATGATAAGAGTATCTGTTCAGCCTCGTCATCTGGTTGTTCAGCACTGGAGGAAGTAAAGCACGGTGCCGCGAGCAGCCACTGGCTTCTGCAGCACTTGGTGCAGGCTGTGGCACTCAGGTGGTGCCTCTGTGCCTGCTCCCAGACAGCACAGTCTTAAGCTTCCAAGAAATGAGAAGGGGTATTTTAGGGTAAAAGCCAAGGTGGCGTGAACTTTTCTTCTAGATCGAGCTTTTGGTTTTATGTACACAGACTCCGTAGCCAAGTCTCACGCAGTCACTTCAGACAGCGAAAGCAGCTGCGGTTTGTACAGCAGACTAACAAACAACGCTCCTCGGAGCTGATCTGGTTAAACCATTTTTGTCTGGTCTCCCTCTCCTCTAACGCAGCCTGACCCAGAGCATGTCAAACATCCATACAGAAACGTGAGGTGCTGTTTGCAGCTCAAGGGGGAGCCTTTTCAAGTCTGTTTGAAAGACCTCCAAGCAAGCATTTCCTATCAGACAGCAAACTGTCTGAGAAGTAGAGATGACAGCAACCCTTTATATAACAGCTCCCTTGACTACAGTGATCTTGCCAAACATTAAATGAATTAACCAACATTTACTTAACTTTTCTGTGATTAACAAAAAAGGAAACCCACAGCCAAGGGGCTGGAGCAATCAGACTTCTCAAACAGCAGTTCAAGCAGGAATAGCCCGTCCCATTTGCACCATTTTACCCCACCATTATCTTGATTCTCCACTTGCTGAAAGGGCAAGTGATGAATGTCTTAACCGAATAATGTCCTAATGTAGTCCAGATGTGCTGTAGGTCATTTAATCAGTGGCTTTTCAACAGAAAAAGAAGGAATAATGAGTCTTTGGTTGGAAGAGGGGAGGGGAGCAGGGGCAGAGGGATGGGATGTTGTAGGTGCTGAAAGGGAATGCCTTGTTCCCTGAGATTTCTTAACTGTCTTTTTCCCAAATAAAGAATTTGAAAAAAAATCCAATCCCAGTCTCACTTTCACTGAAATATTCACCTTCAGGTGATAGTGAGATGACTATAGTGGTTCGTTTGTGTTATGAACAAAGTTCAGATGCAGTTGCTAACTGCTCACAACCCCTAGCTCACATAAGAGGTCATATTTTTAGCCTGGGGACAGCAATGGCATGTAGAGAATTTACCAACATCCTCCTTCCTAGAAACTGTAGACATATGGTTTCTTACTAGTAAAACTGTTCTCTAGAACTTGTGAAGTCTGGCTTCCTTTTATGTTAAATTTTACAAAGTTACTGGCACTTGCTGAAATGGTGGGTTAAACTCCCCTGGTCATCTTGGCTACGTTGGATCCGTCATTTACTGATAGTGATTTTTGTTTTGTGGGTGTGTGTTTTTGAATGGGTATTTTTATCCATGTGCCATCCAGAAAGTTAGATTACATACATGCCCCTAAAGGAGGAGCTATATGGATTGCACTCCACCAGAGTGGGAAGGTTTCGTCTCTTGAGAAAAATCTCTAGCTAGCAGCCCAAGTGCTGCTGTCACTGTGTAATGTTTCTGGTAAAGGAGAGTGGAGTGAAAGGACTGCAGTGTGGTAATTTCCTGAAGGACTCCGGAGTGTTGTGGTACATCTGAGAGTGTGTCTGAGGGGAGGTGGCGTGTCTGGCTCCTGGTGGAAGTGGCTTCTCTCCCCACTCGTGTGTGCAGCACAGCTGTTGGCAGGGTCTTCAGTTACATCCTGTGATCACCATCATGTTTGCTGCTCCTCCACTTATGTAATTCAAATGGTTTTTGAGCTAGAGCTAGATTAGATTTCCCTCTCAATTAGATTAGATATCCTCTCAATTTACCTTTGGTAATGTGTTAGTGATCTGCTTTTGGCTGAGTCTGGAGGTAACAGCCTAAAGTAAAGTAGATTTTGCGTAGAGCTAAATATAAATTTGGATCATTTTAAGCTGCTACATACACTGAGAAGTCTTTGTAGAGAGTTAGGGAGGGGAGTAACCCCATTTCCTTGAAAAAAAACTATGGAGAAGACAATCCGTGGACCACACAACCCCGTTGGCTGGTCCAGCTCCGATACCCTAACCCTCACAAGGCTCGCTGCCTGCAGTGAAATAACCTTTGTCCTGCTGTTTGTGCTCCAGGAGACCCAGGCTACCAACGCATGAGAGGTGCTGCACAGTGCACTTACTTTGGCACACCTTTGTTTAAGCAGATTTTCCTGTGATGGGTCTTAAACTAATGGAGGAGAGCACCTGTAACAAGTCCTACTGATAAAGCCAAAGCATCAGTAATAATTCTTAACCTTCTGCAGCTCCCAAAGAGAAATAGATGTTTAGCCTTCTTTGCCCACATTTCTGGGCATGATTTGTTCCCTGAGCCCTCTCTGCATCCTGACCCCTAACTGTCAGACTCCAGCCAGTCTTGAGCAGTCCTGCCCTTTACAAGTGCAACAAGTTAGGCTTTAGGAAGTAGTTAAAGGCAGTACAATGTCCAGCAGGTGGCATTTATGAAGCAGAGAGGTGACAGAAAGTGAAAAAAATGTAACTTAAGCTTCGGTTCCAGTGGTTTGTAGGTACTTGCTTCAATTAAGGCATTCAAGTCCTACTATATTGCCCTTGAAAGTAAGCAGTGAAAGCACTCCAGCATAGAGAGATCATGTATCTTTGTTCAGAAAATGCTGTTTAGTCCATTTATGAAAGATTTGCAGAACAGCATCAGCCAGTGAAAGAATCTGTATCATCAGAAGACTTCAATTTAATACTAATATATGTCAGAAAGCCTCCCTGTGAGCGTAGAGCAGGTTTATCTCTGTTCCTGTATGTGTTAAAACAGTTTCCCAGCTTCCCAGCAGCGTCAGATCTGCTTGGAGAACAAGTGAACTGTGTGGCCTTTTGTCTCCGTTTGCTGCCTTCCTCCTGCCTCTGCCTAACCCAAATTCCTTCCTGAGGATCTCTCTTTCTCATATACCAAAAAATGATTAATATGTCAGTATTTTTCTCTAGATTTTGCACTTACAGGGGATGGTTGTGGCTCCATCCTTTAGATGGAACAGGAACCCTCCACCCCTTGATGAAAAGACTAAGGAATTTTGGAAATCCCCTTTTGTCATTGTTTTATGTGCAAGTGACCATAAAGGTCACCCTTTCCTTGCGCTGACATTGTCTGGATGGGCTAGAGAGTATTAAAAGCAAGGCTTAGTTTAGTGTCCTTTCCACTCCCTGCTGGGATTAGATCATGCTTTACCAGAGCAATTGTTCCATCCTTCATGTGTGTTAGAAAGATTTCAGCTGCAGAATTTTGTGAAGCTGTGATTTTTCATGCATACATTCAGAAGACGTATTCTGTGCAATTCAGTGTCTATGCTGGGCACTCTGTTAAGCAGAATGTTTTCCTATACTTTTTCAATTGTCTCTTTTTTTTCCCTCTTTCTTTTAAATGAAACCAGAGGCTGGGCACAAAAGAGTACTGCTGGCAACAGAGCCATGAGCTCCGTGCTCAGAGCCATGAGCAGGGAGGGGAGCCTGGCAAGCGCACTCTGGAAGTGTAACAGCTCTTGGTCAAAGACCTCAGCTGTAAAGAAGAAATTCTCCTTTTATTCCTTAGAGATTGTATCATACCTTGTACTCCCTGCCATGCAGCAGGCAGCTTTCTGATTGTGTAATGCTGATTGTGTGCTAGTTGGTTGCAGTGCTCTTCATTTCCTACAGCAAACTGTTGCACTTCCCTAGGTAGCAATGGAGACTCTGCAAATCAAATACCCCAGCTGTTGGAAGCTTTCATTCTTGGTTCTACAAAGACAAATTTTAGAGAAAGCCAGGGAAAAGTAAGCCTTATGAAAAACATGGAACCAAGTTAAAAAGTAATAGTTTTCATTCAATAGTAGAATCATTGTGGTTGATTGCTATGCTAATGTGTATTGACCTGGAGTCTGGCGCTGATGCATGTGCTGCTCTACTTCAGGTGTGTTTTTAGGCCGACCTACGTTAAAAAATGCCAGAGTGGTGCAGAGAACAAGAGAATGGTCTTTTGAATGCAGTTCTTGTAACTGAAATCTTATTATCACCCATCTGCTGGTCTCTTGAGTACTGGGAGCTCCCCATCCTTCCAGTGTGCGAAACTCTCTTCTCCAGTTCATCAGGGCATCCTGTGTTCTGGATGGTGGTAGAAAATGGGGTTGGTGGAGTGTGGCAGCACCAAACGATGCTGCTGTTTCTGAATGAAAGTTTAATCACAGCTTCCTGCAATTTCAGATTTGCATCTTGGTCGCTTTACAACTGAACAGGGCTTTCACGGTGAAGCTAACCAGCCACACAAACATCCAAGGCTGCACGGCTTGGGTATTTTGCCTAATGCCAGCTATGTAACCATCATTCTTTAATGATGTTTATTTTTTTACTGGAGGTGATATTTCTGCTAATTCTGCAGCTAGCAGCCTTTTTTCCCTAAATATTCATTTCCATATAAATCACTTTGTCCTGGAGGTGCTTCATGCAGTTACAATTCCTTGCAGGAATGAAAATATTTAACAAAATGTAATGGGCTTTTTGGTTTGGTTTTGTTTGTTTGCTTGTTTTCCAACAGCTGCACAAGCATTTAATTTCAAAATGGAAGGTATCTGTTTTTCTTGACTCAGTAGCGATAATTGAAATCCAGTCAGTAGGACTGCAAATTCTTCACAGAGAGACCGGATCTGTATTTTTAAGAAATAAGAGAAAGTAATTGGCTTAAAGGATCAGGTGGCTTCATACCTGGGGGAAACTGCTTCCAATTTACGTATCTTGGAGTCAGTGAGAAGTAATAAAGGTTATTCCAAAGGTGGGTCCTGGCTTGCCCAGGAGAAGCATCAGCAGTTTTTTCACTGAGGGCACAGAAAATACTGGAGCTCTAGAGACATTCATTACTTGTTCATCATTAAAATATCCTACCATGTCTCATATGCTCATCATTAAAGTATTCATATTTCTTTTTTTTTTTTTTTTTTTTTGCGACACTTTTCTCCATCCTTAACTTATTACACCAGCAAAAGAAAATTCGACTTTGGTTTGATTAAAGAGTCCTATTGTGCATCACATGGGGAAGCTGAAGTCTATGGCTCAGCTGGAATGAAAAAGAATATTGCAAAGCTTTTCACATGCTTTCTGAGCAAACACAATCACAACTCCTTCTCTAAAACAGACAAAAAACAACAACAACAACAACATATGGAAAAACCACTCAGAAAATGTCACACAGCAAGCTCTCCGAGTAGCAACTTGTTTGGGCGCTGTATCTCCGCATCCTTTATTGCTCTCTGTATTCCAGAAGAGCCCCCCACAGCTTTTTAGAGGAAATTAGTGTGAAGCTGCATTGATTGTAGACTGTGCTCTGTGGTTTCTGAAATGCTCAGAAGATGAACCAGCTTTCATAAAGAAAATTTGCCCATTATACTGCCTGGCTACCTCAGTCAAGTCTCTGAAGAGCATAGCCAGCTGCTCACAAAGCACATCATTTTTGACACTGAACACTAGCGAATTTTAGTCATCAGAAATGGTTTGCCTTCCTGATTTGAGGACACCCTGTACTGCTCTGTGTGAAGAACAGGCCAGGTTTTGCTTTTGTGTGCAAGTAAAATTATGAATCGAACTATTCAAGGTAGTGCCAGCATGCGTCTGACAAGTCCTGAATTCAACAACATTTGGCAGAAGGATTTGGGGATTTTTTTTTCTGATATTTGAATTTTATCCAATCTCATTTAGTGAAAAAGCATAATTTGCTTGGGATAATGTTTTCTGTGGTATTTTCAAAACCCTGAGGAGTAAGTATAAAAATATCATATGGAAAAATAGGATATTTTCACACGAGAACAAGAAGACAACAATTTTGTGTGTGTGTGTGTTTGTTTTTTTAATGTAAAGATGCAATTCTTTTAGGGAGTGTGAGTAGCAGTCCCCAGTCCTCTCCTTGAGTCCACCGTCATCAGCTGCATCCCTTCCAGTGTTTGGTTTGAAGGGCCTGCTTCTTCAGAGTGATGTCTGCAAGTCCTACAGTCCTGTCCCTGCAGCAACAAGGGGATCACCATTTTTCGGAGCTAGAGCAGTGGCAGCTGCCCCATGAGACCCTGTGGGAATGAATGGAGGTGCACGTCTGGTGAGAGGCAGGAGCCATAACAGTGTTTTGGGCTGTGATTCCCATCTAGAAAGGGGTGGGATGGTGGCACCTTTCTCAGCACCCATTTGCATGGTAGTGAACGAGCAGTGAAGTGCTAGCACCTCGACTCCAGCGCTGGGGTGGAGCTGATATGATGTTGCTTTTGCTTCTCTTCCCCATTAAGAACTGCAAAGCTCTTGTGCCATACCATTCTTCCACAGAGAAGAATGACGAAGGACTTGCTGCTGTAAGGGAGAGCGGATCAGACCCTGTCTTGGCTGGGAGGTTTCCTGATGGACAGGGTGACTGTCTGGGAGCACTGAGGTGCAGACATCTTCTGTATCTTCGCAGTACCTGGGATGGGTCCATCTGCAATACAGATGGTGGACGTTGCTTCAAAAGGATGAGCTAAATGGAAACAGACGCTCTCTTGAAGTTTTGCCAGAGTCGACCCCCTAGCAAATCCATCATCTGATTCCTTCTCCCTTGCAAAGAGAGATCAGAACAGCAGGCCAAGACAGTAGAAGAGGATTCACATCAGCAAGGAGGTGTGGATTAGTGAGTCAACCACATGCAAATGTATTTCTAAGTTATGCTTCCCTACTAAAACTCCTAAAGGCATGGTGAGCCCAAGGGTTAGCTCCCAGAACTGAAGAGAAAGGGCTGAGCAAAGCATCGGTGCAGTGATCAGATGGTGGGAGGAGAAGCAGGGGCAGAACAGGACCTCTCCAAAGGAAAATGAAACCTGAAGAAATGGGAAGTCCCCAGTGCTAGCGCTGCCAGGAGACCAACAGTATCAAAAGCAGTTGTGAAAACTTGGCTGGAGTGATTGGTAGAAACCCACAAAAAGGAGTCTGTATTTTAGATTTTTTAATCTATGAAATGTTTTTAATTTAATGTTTAGTCTTTTCCCTTTTTTGTGCCATGATACTGCTTGGGAAGAATGTGGACATGGCTCAGAAGGACTGCCTCCCACTTGGTATCACATGCATTTTCTGTTGGATCAAACAAAGGAAGGCACTGGCAGTACATTTGCTGGGTCTTGCTACAAGTCCACCCACAATTTTTTTCCTCCTAAAAGAGCTAAATGCCCAAACACTTACACTTTTGTAGATGAAGAATTCAGCCAAGAAGGAAGTATGCTAATAATTCCCTAAGCTGCTAATAACTGCAGTTTACTAAAGTGCAGCAGCATTGTACAAATGGCACTAATTACCCTGTTGCATCTTGACTTAAACAGAGGGAAATCAAAGCACATTCAGAGAGGGTGTAAATATAACAGTAACTTCTGAAAAAACAGGGGCTAGATGAGCAGTCTATGGGAATCGCTGCGAAGGCGGTGTTGCTGGCTGCAGCACAGCTGAATGCTGGCCTTTCCCCACTTACAGGCCCTCCATCTGTAATGGTGTGGGCTTTGAGATGCCTCCTCCCTGTGGGCAGCCGATACAAAGGTGGTGGTGCAGGGCAGCAGCAGCCCCCTGGCAAGCTCTCCTCCTCGTGCCAAGCAGCCCCGGCGGGGCTGCAGCCTCCCAGCCTCCTCCCACCACCGTGTCCTCACCCCGACGTGTGCCGCTTTCCCAAACCCTTCCAGCTGGCTCTCCTGACCAGGCTCTGTCTGGAAAATTGTATTTTGTCAGCTGTGTCCATAATTTGATGGTGGATTGACTTCTGCTTCTCACAGGAGTGTCTGGAGCATCCCCTCCTTGTCATGACCTCCTCACAGTGCCCCCCAGATTCTGCAAGAATGTGTGGAGGGAAAACTGGGGCCTTTTTTTAATTATACTTTTTTCCTTCCTCCACTATTCTTCCCTAGTTTGCCCTCCTGCTGAGAGCCCTTCCCTGCTCACAGTTATTAATCCCTGTCAAAGAAAGTCTCCTTCCCATGAGTAGCAATGCTTCCTCATAGGTTTTACTGCATAATTGTCTGGCTTACTGGATAATTACATGTGCCACACTAATTGCACAGACACATGCACTTTCAGAATTACATACTGTCATAATTGTGTGCCCTGATTAGACAGTTGCGTCTATATGCCTTAATTGTGAGCTATGGATTGCAGCTATGATGAGAGGACAGGCTTTTACTCATTAAAAAAGCAGCTGATAAAATACTTTGCCTTTGGTTCGGTTCCCTAAAGGTAGGGTGAATACCCACACATGATGAGACCTGAAAGGGTTCGTACATCGGTGCAGTGAGTAGGCATGCATTAGTGCCTGGGGTCTCAGGGGCATCTCCGGGAGTATGCCTAGCTCCACGGCAAGCAGGTACCAGAAGCAGAGTGCCAGCTCTGCCTGTGCTCTGCAGGAGCTGTGTTTCATTGCAGAGCTTCTTTATCTCATTTCCTGCCTGCGCTGAAGATGTGCTGTTGTGGCTGCAGAGGGCATGCAGTTGCCAGTGTCACAAGTGGCTTTGATCCATCTGATTAGAAGCTAATGTTAGCAGGAGCACGATGGCATACTCATTGCTGGTGTGAAGGGGGACAGCCAGCAGACCTGCACTGAAGCTTATGTCCCTTTGTGCATACCACTCCAGGTAGCAACATGCTCTGTTTGGCAGCAGTCAGACAGGGGAGATTTAAACCCAAAAATCAGAAAGGAATTGCAGTCTTAGTCCTGTCACTTGAGTGCCTGTTGTGTCATGACATCAGGAGCATCGGAAGCAAATCGAGAGCATTTCTTGTGTTTTCAGGTTAAAAGAAAGTTTATTCTTCCATTCCGGCTCATTGTTCTGTATTTGCTTGCAGAAAATCTGATTGCTTGAATATATCCTTATTAAGACTGAATAAAAAACTGACCCTTGTTAGATATATAAGTGGTGAAAAATGCACTAAGCTTGAAGAAGAGCACTGGTAGAAACTCCAGCTGGAGAATCTGTAGGTTCAACAGAAAGTGCAATGAAAGTAGAAGCAGTTAAGTATGCCATGTAAAATGTGTAGACAAAAGCAAGTTGTTTGTTTGTTTTCCCAATGTTTAAGCACAATTAAGAAGATGTCTAATGGTTGAAGCCAGCATTATCTTCAACTGTGTATAATTGCATAATTAGACAGAAAACTCTTTCAAAGTGCTTTTAGGAGGAGAGCTCTTCTTTCTGCCTGGCTGAAATTCCTCAAGGTGTGCCCAGTGTGTTTTACTGCCCATAAAAACCCAGAGGCAATGTGATTGTTCAGGTGGCTGGTAAGAGCCGTTGTGCTCCTGATTGTTTTCTGCTTCAGTATGTACTAATGGCAAGGGCAGGGGTGACCAGCCTGCAAGAGTGCCCTTGTTGGGGAGCTGGTGTGTTCAGGGGGTTTGATCAGTGCTGTTTGCTTCCCAAACCCGTATTTCGGCAGTGGTACTACATAAAAACACATGTGAAAAAGGAGCCAGAGACCTCAGATACCAAGTTTCTGTTTTAAAGCCTTAGACAAAGTGAATAATGTGCCACATTCGGTTGTTTTCAGATTGTACTGTGTTCTGACAACAAGTTACCAACTTCTCCCAGAAAAATAATGTTGGAAATGACCTTTTCTTTTCTTTTGGCATTTTCTTTGCTTTTCAGCAGTAAAGAATTATTGAGGAATTCATTGATGTGTTAACACGTCAGAATTAATCAGAATAATGCAGAATTCTCTCAGTCTTTGCTCACAGGAAGCTGAGTGGGCTGCTTGATGGGTAAAATCTACCCATACCAGAACAGAAGTCATGTTTCTTAAAACACCCTCCTTGAGAGCAGAGGCAAGACAGCATAGGGAAATAGGAGTCCGGTGTATCTGTATTGCAGATCAAAGCCGTGGGAGGGAGCAGACCATGACTCTGGTCCCTGTTGTGCCTGCTGCGGTGGTCTCCATGCCGTGGGAGTCGAGAACTCTTCCCGTCTCCCAGGTCCAGTTGCATGAGTGTTTCCGTGTGGGCTGGAGAAAGACCCCGTTTTTTCCAGCACCATGTAATTTTACCCTGTGTTTGACGACCAGGATCAATCCACTGAGAAATGAACATCCCCTGGTGTTGTCCCATCCTTTTTAATGTGGGATGAGTTGCCTACTCTTTCTGCATGCTAGCATCTGTTTCTGAAAAACGGGGGCAGTGATACTTTTCATCTGTGGAAGCATTCTGAGATTTTCTTTAGGTGTGGAATACATTTTTACAATACCAGGGATGATGGGAGCTGTGTGCTGCCTGTGCAAACCTTTGAAGAACCTAAACTGCCAAGTCATTAGTAACTTGTAGATGCAGAGCTCATTTTTAGTGTCAGACCTGAACACAGACATAAAATAATGACCAAGTGAAGATGACAACCAGGTGGGAAATACTTAAATGAAAGATTGTTGTTGTTTTAGTCTTTTGTCCAGTTTATTGTAAGGTAACATTCATTTTTTTTGTAAGTATTAATGATTTGCCTTTCCTTCTAATTCTGTGAAGGGCTGCTTTAATCTCAAGTTTAAAAAGCATTAGGATTTGCTTTCCAGATGGTGTTTACTCTGTGTAAAATAAAATGCTTCTTTTTTTGGACTTTGTCATAGTTTTGTTCTCTTTTATTTTAGAAATCTTCCCGAAACCCAGAGGATGACATCAGGTTAAAAAAAAATAGAGACCAAAACTGTGCCAATTTTTTGGAGCCGGCTACTGTGCTTGCTGCAAAGGAAGAGAAAATGGAAATTGAAGTTCCAGTTTCTGAACATAAAAGCATCACCACAGTGGCTTCACCAAATCCTGTAGACAATCCAACCCACTTTTTTTCTCCTGCTGCCAGCCACAATGGACTTAAGGACAGGCATGAATCTCTGGACAGTGAAGTTGCTAAAGAGATCAGATATCTAGATGAAGTGCTGGAGGCAAACTGCTGTGATTCTGCCACAGATAATACCTTTAATGGGACATCCTCCCCTGAACCAAGTGCTGTGACCATTATGGATGGCTCAGGAGCATCTGTTAATGTCCCGAATGATTCAGTACCCAATGAAGGGGAAGGAAATGTAGCTGATAAGCAGGCACCCTTGGTAGTTGAACCACATGAAGCTAGTGTAACAGATGAGAACCTGAACTCTAATGGACATTCATTGAAGGAAGACATTAGGGAGAGCCCGAAGATGCCAGGAAGTCCTACTTCTTCAAACAGTTCTAGAAGATCTTCTAAGGATGGAGAAGCAACTTTTACAACCCTTAAGAAAGAGGCTAAGTTTGAACTACGAGCTTTCCACGAAGACAAAAAGCCCTCTAAGCTCTTTGAAGATGAGGATGAGAAGGAAAAGTACAGGGTCCGCAAAGTGAGACCATCAGAAGAGATGATGGAACTTGAAAAGGAAAGAAGGGAACTCATTAAAAGCCAGGCTGTCAAGAAAAACCCCAACATTGCCGCCAAATGGTGGAATCCTCCCCAGGAGAAGACCCTGGAGGAGCAACTGGATGAGGAGCATCTGGAATCCCACAAGAAGTACAAGGAGCGCAAGGAGAGACAACAGCAGCAAGGTGCAACACCAACATCCCCCAAACAGGTCAGCTGCTCCTTTGTACCACCAGAGCCAGTGAATATCAAGAAAGAGGATATTGTCACAGAGCAAATTGATTTCTCAGCTGCCAGAAAGCAGTTCCAGCTGATGGAGCATTCAGGTCCATCTCAGGGTCAGGTCCCACCAAGGCGGTCAGGAACACCCAAGATGTTCTCCATCAAACCCTTCTACAAAAGCCTCAATCCTTCACCTGTAGACAGACCGCTGTCCACTGTGACAAGACCCATTTCGGTGTACGGGCAAATGGGACAACTTGAGGGTAGTGATGTCACTGTTGTCAAAGCACAGAAGGTCTCCTGTACTTCAGAGGATGACACAAATACTCAGAGTAACACTGCTGACCCCATGAGAGATTCACCATGTAGTGATAGCTCCAGAGCTGGACAGGCATCAAAACTGTGGGCAGAGGATGGAGAGTTCATGAGTGCAAGAGCAGTCTTCACGGTGGTGAAGGATGACGGGCAGGGCGTGCTAGACCAGCTCCCGAAGTCAGCCAGCGCCTCCTCACCCCCTGAGGAGCTCGACTCTGGTTTGGATGACCTGTCTGTAAGGTCTCAGGATACCACCGTTCTGGAGACCCTTTCCAATGACTTCAGCATGGACAACATCAGTGACAGCGGTGCCTCCAACGAGACCATGAGCGCCCTGCAGGAAAGCTCACTGGCTGATTTCTCCCTGCCACAGACCCCACAGGCCGACACTCCGGCAGAGTGCAGGGACGAAGGCATCTCCAAATCTTTCAGTGACCCAGGATGTGACTCGCTCTCCTCCACTTTGGCAGACTCCATGGTGATCGATGACCAGCTGGAGTACCACGCTGGCCTGCTTGTTCAAAATGCCATCCAACAAGCCATAGCTGAGCAAGCAGACAAGGCAAACTGCAAGGAAGAAAAGATCCCAGCAGAGCAGGAGATCTCTGTCAAAGAGCAGGCAGCTGCCATGAGGCTAGCTCCAGCCTCCAAGGAGCAGCAGAACCTGATGTTTGAGCCACCCCAGGTATCCTCACCTGTTCAAGAAAAAAGGGACACCATACCAAAGACATCAAAAGAGGAAGACTCAGGACTCAGGGAAGGGAAGAGTTTGCAGCAGTCGCCTGCGTACTCTGCCACCCAGCCATTCCTTGTGGAGGAAAACAGGCATGAAGTCAGCTACTTCAGCAAGTATTCAGAGGCAGCTGAGCTGAGGAGCACTGCCTCCATCCTTGCCACACAGGAGCCTGAAGTGACCGTGGGCCCTTTCAAGTTACGGTCGAGGAAGCAGCGGACTTTGTCAATGATAGAAGAAGAGATCAGAGCTGCCCAGCAGCGAGAAGAGGAGCTGAAGAGGCAGCGGCAAGGTATGCAGGTGGCACCCAGCCCTGTTATGAAGAGCGCACCAGCCCTGCCCACCAGAACAGTGTCTTACAAAACCGCACCAGGTAAGCACCCAAAGCATCAGAGGGAAAACAAAATATGCCAGTAGGGTCGGGTCAGATTCAGTTTTATGCCACTTTTGGTTGAATACAATGTTTGCTTTAGAGGGGGTGGGAGGGTTGTCATGATTTCATCTGCCTGGAAACGGCAGCATTCAAGCCAGGAGGAGGGCTTGTGACAACACAGCTTTTTGTCTGTGAGGACACCTGGCGCAGAACTAACTTATGTACCTTACTGATCATTATTAGAAAATGATGCACTGTGTTCATCCCCTGCCGTGTTGTAGCATGACATGTTTATCGCTGTGCTGCTCAAATCACCCAAAATGAAATTTAGGATCGTCATGAGGAAGGAATGCAGCATTTTTTGCAGCTATGTGGCTATTTGAAAGATGAGCATACAAGGCCTGTTTGAACAGACTTTCTGCAAGTCATTAAGGAAGTGCTAAGGTTGTTGAGATTTCCAGATTTTGCATTAGATTTCTTTTTGTGTGTGTGTTTTGCTGTTTATTGTCAGGTATTACTTGGCTTTCTTAGAGAACTTTACATGGTAAAAAGATCTCCAGAGCTTTGCAGAGCCATGCATTTCATTTGATGTCATTCACTACTGAATTAAACAGGTGTCTCAAACAAAGTGTTTAATAGATTCAGTAGAAGTCCTCTTCTGCCTCATCAGCTTCTGGTTCCTTATGGTGGCTTGCATTCATAGCAGTTACAGTGTAAATCTCTCTCCCTTTCCCCTTTCAAAAATAAAATTAAGCACTCATGCCTTCTTAAGACATCAAAAAAACTGAAATGGAAAAAAAAAAACACAAACAGAAACACATGCCAAGCTCATTTCTGTGTAGTGATTTTTATGAGTATAGATTTCTATACGCTTTGCAAGCACTTGGAAGTTTTTATTAACCATGGTCATTGTGAAGAAGCATTAATTTTACCCAGAGTGCTTAAATTCCATCCTTATTTCCATTAATCATTGACTGCCTCAGTAATGCTTTCAAAACTTGTGCAGGATGATTCTTTTCTTTTGAAAGCAATTGAAGACTTCAAAAAGGTCTGGATTGAGTCCATTACCCAATTTGAGTTTGAACTTGGGAATGTTATGCAGCATATAAATAGCTAATACTCATTTTTGTTTCTTCTGTGAAGAAGATGATTTTAACCCATGTTTCTTGCCAAAAAAAATTAAAATGTAGCAGATGTTGATAAATTCTTTGGAGTGCTATTATTATTACTCCTGTAGAACAAAATTTTTTGATAGGGAGTCTCCAAAAATTGTGTGTTTTGAGCAATATCTGACAAGATGTAAGAGACATGGCACCATGGTCTTCAGCTAGTAGAAGTCCTCATTCTGTAAAGGTGTGCTCATGACCACTTTGAAAAACAGCATCATCTGTAGCTCAAGTGCTTGAAATGAGGCCGATAATGGTTGCATTTTCCTCACAAGTGATTTTGGAAGGGCTGCTGACACTAATGCTTGTTTTAACAGAGCATCTGGGAAAACAGTGTACTTCTGGTAGTTCTTATTTCTCTACGCAACAAGGCATTTACTTTTTGTCTGATGTTAAAATGCTCATTGTAAATTACATTTTAATGAGAATATAAACTTTTATATTTATAATGAATCATTCTAGACAGTTTTCTTTAAATGTCCAACTGCCGTATGTTCAGGAAAGAAAATTGGGATGTATTTGCCAATGACTCAAATTACTGCAGTTTGCAGCTGGTGACAAGGCAAAGAATTAATTTCTAGGAAAAAGATGAATGTGTGTAATGATGTCATGGATCAAACGAACCAGAAAGACCATTGTCTAAGACTTTCTTAAATCTTCAACTTTCACTGCTTTCTAAGCAGTGGATGTGCCTCAGCAGAGCTCTCAGCTGCTGTAAGCTAGCTCAATGTCCTTGGTGGTGCAGGGTGAGTACCCTCAGCTCACCTTGTCCTTGCAGCCCTTAGCTGGCTGTGTTGCAAGTAAAGCTTGCAGGTATCCTCAAAAATAAGTAGAAAGAATACCACACAAGCCCATGGAAGATTGCAGCAACTTCTGTTTTAATATTTTACAGCACCTTTTCAGGATTTACAAAAATAGGAGCAAAAGGAGATTCAGCAGAGGCAACAAAATCTGGCTTCTGGCTGTAATACTTCACTCCTGACAGTTACAGAGGTGATTTACAGAGCCGAAAAGTATGGTATAGATGGGTATAATGAGGAATACGCTCTAGAGCATTCATGATACTGTAATCTGAACATCTAGTTTGCTGTGGAAAAAAAAAATAAAATAATTGAAGGAATGGAGGCACTTCTGTCTTCAAATTGCCTTTGCTAGAGAATTAGCATCTTCAGGGTGCCTTGGCAGAGAGGCTAGGGGGTGAAGTCTAAATTTGTCAAATCTGTTATTATCCTTTGAGTGGGGAGACATAAACTCACCAGAAATCTTTTGAGGAGGTGCAGTAACTAACTTGGTTAGAAATGACCTACCTCTCAGGTTGCTGTTTGGCGGTGGATGGGTAGAGCAGCTTTACTAGGACTCCTGGTGCTCCCTGGTTACTTACTGCTCCTTTCCCCCCTTCACACCGGGAACGGCCACTATGCAGGAACAGAAACACAAACCAGCAAAAAATGACTGCAGTGAACTGAACTGCTATTTTGACTGAGTGTGGAAGATTAACACGATTCACGTGGGTGTATGTGTGAAATAACTGCTAATTACTTTAGGTAGCAAACAGGCTGTTTTGCCGCCCTGACATACAACTTCATGGAAATGGGGGTGAGACCACAGCTGGCATCTGACAGCCTCTCAACACAAGCCCACAGGGATACCAGCAATAAACCTTTGTACTGGTGACAAGTATCCTTTAAAGCTGTTTCAGAGATGCCTTTTAACCCACCTTAGAGCATTGGAGTAAGACAAGGAGTCATTTAGCAGAACGATGTCTATGTGTTATGCATACACAGGAGAAGACCTTCTGCAAGTCATGTCAGAATGGTGAAGGGAAGAACCTATGCGAACTCCTTTGCTCAGAAGTTACATCTGCACAATGAAACACAGGACTGGCAAAAAAAAAAAAAAAAAGTCTGGCTTAAATGATGGCTAAAAGTAGAGACACTGTGGATCCCAAAATATTTGTGAAACTGTATTTCAGTTTGAATGGTTCCTGCATTGTTTTGCTCTAAGGTGGAACATGGAAAGGGTGAGTAGCTGCACAGCACTCCAGTGGTTTTTTCCTACAACATGCAGGTGGCTCACCGTCCCTCCTGGGCAGATCAGCTGGGCTGTTTGATAGCTCGTTAGAACAGGGTGATGAGCGTGTGACACGAGGGGCTCCAGTCTGTATCTGATGATGTAATGACCACATCCTTTTTATTAGAATTACTTGGACTGTGAAAAAATTGCATTTTAGTGCATACGGTGCCTGTCTGTCATAATCCTGTTCAGCAAAGGAAGTTTATTTTTGAGTTGTGAAAATCGTTATGTGAGGGGGCTGGGCTCAGCGGAGGCTTTTCAGTCAGAGAGAATATTTGCTGTCTCATGACAAGGCAGGGGGAAATCCCTAGCATGAGAAGCCGTGCCTGGAGGAAGCTGTCATGAAGCTGCCACGTTTCCCTTTTTGATGTTTGTGACCAAAGCGTTGCTGCATGAGGCACAAGGCAGCGCTGTGCGCCCTGCTCTCCTGTGTAGGAGCTCAGCCCCATCTGCACATCAGCCTGGGAGAGCTCCCCACCAATTAGCCGTCTTCTGTCATTCCCAGTTTATGAGCTGAATGGGAGACTTTCAGGAAGGCAAAAGCCCAGAGGGAAGCTGCAGTTTATGAATGCGAGTGATCATGGATCTTTTAATGTCAGGGTAACTCTTCCCTCCACATGGTGAGGAATGTTGGGCATGCTGTCTGTCTGGCTTTCTTCTCCTGAGTAACAGCTGTGGAGTGTAAGCCTCTGTCAGAGGAGCCATTTCAGCCTGAAAACAATTTTCCACTCTCTTTTTTCACCAATAAATACCTACACTAAAGGAAACTTCTCAGGTTCAACCTCAGCCTGGAGAGACTTTTTGTAGAGTGGGAGGAGAAGCAAAAACTCTGGAGCAAGATATTTTTTATGTTTGTGGCCATTGCAAAGTTAATAATGCCAATTATAGGTGTAAAGAGTAAGAATAGGAGTAATACATATACATGAACCCCTTTTTAAAATGAGAATTTTGAGAAATGCCTGAGCAGAAATGCAGCCTGAGTTCGTGGAAGATACTGATTCCTTGCTGTTTCGTAAGCACCAGTATGGAGAAAGAAAAGTTCATTCCCTTCTGCAAGGATCTGGCGTGCTCATCCTCTGGACAGGACATCTCCAGGAGTGCCTTAGCAGCCTACTAGCCCAGCTCATTTGTCATTTGCTTTCTTATCTTTTCCCTAGTGGAGAATGTACATGAAGTGAAAGGATCTTAAAGCAGTGTGCATTTTTGGTTTTTTTCTTTCTTTCTTTTTCTGTTTGCTTGTTTGTGTTTGCATATTCATGTTGCTCAGTTGGTGTTCAAGATAAAAGACCACGTTTCACCTGGAGTGGTAATGAGGCTCCGCATTACAGGGGTAGTATTTTTGCAGATATTTGAGCTATCCCCTGACTTCAGCACAGGCTAGTTTTCTAAAAAGATCGATCTTGCTGAAATACCTTCTTTTGAAAAGTTTTCTCGGCTGTGCAGGTATCTTAAAAATGTCAACAGGAAGTAGTTGCTCTTACCTGTACAAAGCCTGATTCTTCTCATTTCCTTTGTACCCTAATTAATATGTATGCTGGTCCTTGGTACCAGTCGGTTACTTAGTGGTGGCTCAGGCCCTTGTTCCAGGTCCTCTCCTCTGTCACACTTTCCTACTTTTGCAGCAGACCAGCAGAGCATGCACAGCCCACCCTTCCTCAGCTTACAGCAAATGCTTGGACACCCATCAGCTCCGAGGGGTGGTTAAGTCACCTTCTTCAAAACCCCTCTTGCTCCTCAGGAGTCTGCAGAGGTTTTGGCTAGGATGGAGCTGACCCATCCCCAGCTCTTCCAGGACTTTCGTTTTGCACAGAGGTGCCAGGAGATGTCTTATAGACATTCAACTGGGGCATAGCAGCAGCTCTGAGCGGAAAATAGGGGAAGAAATAAAGAGAAATCAAAATTCCTAATAGATCCCTGAAGTCATGCAGTGGGGGCAGCTGCCACCAGGACTGAGGCCACAGAATATTTTTCACAGACCATAAAGAATTTCTTTAACAGAGGGGAAAAAACACAACTTTACAGGTGAGTGCCTTCCCCTGGAGGAGGAGGATGCTGATACCCTCTGTTACCATGTGAGTGTGACTTGGGGGCTGCAGTTCTTCTGGAATCCCACAAATGTGACCCTATTTCCCTCTGACTGAGAGCACAAGTCCATTATTGCTCAGCGTGGATTTGGGCAAGGACCACCAGCAGTGTCTGAGTGGATCAGGTAGTAGGCAAAAGCAGAAAGAGTCGAAAGCACCTGCGATCATTGCGTCTTATGATGCTTTTATGCTGAACATACCTAATGCCTGAGAACGGTACTTATCTGGATGGAAATCTGCCAGAAGAAAACGAACCCAGCAACATGTGTACCACAGCCTGAGCTGGCAGAGGAGGTCTGTGCTGGAGCCCAGCTCTGCTCAGGCACGTGGGGATGTCTGTGGTGGATCTGAGAGCCCTCAGGCCTCACCAGGCCCCGTCACCTAACCACAGCCTCCCCCTGGCTGTGACAGTTGCCAGCCTTTCCAACACTGTTGGCATGGGTAGGATTTTCTCTCTCCCACCCTCTTACTCATTTTCACCAAATTATTAGGAACTTATGGGAGAGACTTGCTCTTCTGTGAGAAGTGGTCAAAATGAGGCTCTGAATTCTAGTTTTTAGTGTAATTCATACACATACACAGACAAAATGGTTGCATAAGGGTAATTTCTTGTGGATGCAAACCAACAAACCAGTGTTTTGCTGTGGGCAAGGCACGTTTCTACCTTGGCTTCTCTATTTATGCAAAGGGAACCGTGGCACTGCTGATGCAGACAGCTGCAGGCTGCTGCAGGGTTGCTGTCACAGCGTTGAAATGGATGGGCCCTCCACCCAGGTAGGATAGGTCTGCTTGGAGATAATATCCCCCCTCTAAAATGTGGATCCCCAAAGCCCACACTTCGCATCATTCTTCAGGGGCAGGGGATGGAAAGGGCTGTTTGCTGCAACAAGGTTTGTCTGTAGGACTGAGCAGCCAGTGATGGGTCTGCATCCCTAAGGATGGGTGGACAGCCAAGGAGTTACTTACTACAGAGAGAATGAAGTAATAAAACAGGATACCTGACCCTTAACCAAGTGTTTCATTTCCAGCAGTCTTTTTTTACTCACTGGACATAACGAGCAGGTTGATGGTTGCTCATGGAAATACCCACTCTGCTTGGGGGGATGCTCAAATTCCCAGCCTCATCCCTGCACCAGCCAGCTTAAAGTAAGCCTGTAATAAGAAACTAGTGATGCTGGGATTTTCCGCGCTGGTCAGAAATGAAACAAGCCAGACAAGGGGATTTCTTGTAATATTGACTCAGGTTTCACTTCTTCCATTAAGTACTACTGACTCTTAGAGGAGATCTCAAGGCTGCTCCCTAGTGGTTACTAGTGTTAACAAAGCATTTTGAAGGAACAGCTAGGTTTTTCATTTGTTTAGCAACAGGAAATTTCATGAAAATCTGCATGATCTTTTTGGCTACTTCACTTATTTGTATGGTTTGGGGTTCAGTAGTAGTTTTGCTTTATTTTTTATTCCCCGTCCATTGAACAGTCTTATTTCAAAGATCTTTCATGACATGGAAAAGGGAACCTGATTTTGCTTCAGCATTTGTTTTTTTCCCATTGTAGCCGAGCATGTTTCTGGCATGTACAGATAGGACCCTTTTGCCCCTGCATTTATTTTTGCTGTCAGGCAGAACAGGACCCCCACACCATATTCCCACATTCCCACAACCACTGCCTGCCCCTGTTGTCCTCATTCTCCCCCCCCAGGGCAAGCCAGGCTCTCCTCCCTGGAGCCACCAACGCACAGTCTTCTGCCAGCTGGATCCTTGTGTGGCGATGAGAAGCACAGGCTGTCCTCCCCAGAGGATGCTGTCCCGCCAGCATCCACCCCCAGGACAACCCTCAGCTCTCCTGCAGCTCCTTGCAGTAGCCTTCTCAGTGTGGCCATCTGCAGCTTGCAGGATATATTCCAGGGGAGAGTAACATCAGGGGCCTACACAAAGCCTTGAGCTCTTACGAGGCAGGTAAAGAGCACTGGAAGAAGAAAAATAGCCAGCACTGTTTAGCCAGACTGCCTTCTCTGGACATCTAATACACAGTGGTATCCAGTGCATGGTATCGTCTGAGGAAGAAAAGAAATCATCTTGCATTTTTCCAGTATCTTACATACATTTCCAGATCACCGAGGTGAGTCATGTAGGAGATAGGCCAGCCAGATCCTCCTGTAAACGGTGGTTGTGGGTTAAGTCTGCCTTGTGTCATGTAGTAATTTTTGCTGGGTTTTGTAGAAAGGTTTTGCAATATTTTGATGTAGTGGATTTCAGGAAGAGGGGGAGTGTTTTAAAACCCTTTGACCATTCTGGTTTATCAGGTTGTTTCCTAAGCTTCATTCCAAACTGCTTCTTCACTCAAACCCTGCTAAAAATGCTTCTCCAGCTGTCTTCTTTTGGTAACAACTTGGTGAGTCCTTGACCTTAGATGAGATTGTTCCTTTTCCATGTCATTGCAGGAAAGATTGAGAAAATCAAGCCTCCTCCTTCCCCCACTGCAGAGGGCCCCATCTCACACCCCGACCTGCCGTCTGAGGAGCCTGTAGGAGCCCAGCGGCCCAAGAACTTGATGGAGACCCTTTTGGAGGATTATGAAACACACAAAACCAAGAGACGGGAGAGGATGGATGACAGCAGTGTAAGTGAACTTTCCTTTTCGGTGTGTGCTGTGTGACAGAGACCATGATTCACGAGAATCATGATTTGGAGAACAAAAGTATGTATTACCCTAGAATCTGGTCAGATCACCTTGCAGATGTTTTAACGGTTGTAACGCATTGTAAGGGCCAGCATGACGGAAATGGAAGGATGAGGGCTACTGGGGTGGGAGAGGACGTCTCAGTGCAAATATCAAAGGCAACTCAAAAAAAAATCCATTTTAATTAATTAAGTTAATTAAATTAATAATAAGGGCAGTAGGCAGCTGCCAGTTATTTTAATTCACACACCATGAAGACCTTCCACTGTGTTATTGTAGCAGCTCTTTGAACTTAATGGATCAGATCTGTATCCATGCCTTTGTTCATAGACTCCCAAAGTCCAGTCCCAGCATGCTTGGGATTCAGTGTAAGTGGATAAATTCCCTACGAGCAGTCCCTTGGAGAACCGGACTGGGAACATCTCAAAAATTAACTTGGATCCTTCAGTGTGCAGCATACCGTTTCCCACTGGAGTTGTTGTCTTTCTCCCACACAAATAGAAACAGAAAATTGGCCAGAATTTCAGTCTGTGAAATTGGTGCCTGCATTTCACTTATTGCTGTAGTAGAGTTCAACCCAATTAACATCTTCTTTACTGGAGGCAATAGTAAGAGGAGCTATGAATTTCATAGCTGGAAGTCCCAAAATTCAGGTGCATACATTGCACAGCCTGTTTCCCAAGAACGCACAAGATGTTTCTCCTTCATACTCATTACTGCTGTGAGTAGTCAGTGCAGAATGTAGTGAGACATAAAGTGAGATATAAAACTTCTTAAATGGACGCGGTTCTTGTTTTGTGTTTGCTGAAGCAGCCAGAGCCCTCCAGGCACTTCCCAGAGACATCAGAACGATGATCCCAGGTGCAAGGAGCTCATGCTCCAAGCAAACTGCTTTCTAGTAACTCTTAGTAGAGGTAGAGTCTCATTAGGTATATAGAAGTAAGTGAAGGTTTGTAATGTGAATACCAGACTACACTGGTCTGGCAACTCCTATTCTGTACTGGTGAATATTATGAAGTGGCACAAGAGAACCAGAAGGAGTGAAATGTGGAGGGGTCCTGTTGCTTTTCTGCTAAAACATAGTAGGAGGGCTGACTTGAAGCACAAGCAGATGAATTCCCAGTACACACCAGAAGCTTTCTGGTCCCTTCTCCTGCTGAAGCTATTGAAAAACTTCCATCAGCTTCACTGGAGCAAGACATCGTTGTCTGCTGGGCTCCTGTTGTGGCATGGGATGTGAGCTGGCACACGGTGATGAGTCTTGCTCCCCTGGCCAGTCACCTGGATGGGGTCTTTGAGAGGTTCAATGTCCACGTTCTGAGCACACCAAGCAGTACTGGTCTATAGGGTTTCATTTCTCCGTGCATACAGTGCACCAAAAGGCTAGAGTGGTTTCAACAGGACAACTGCCCTGCCTCTCCCTTAGATACCACCACCTTCTGCTTCATGTCTGGCTTGGGAGGTTACAACAGGGCAGCTCTGGCTGGGGCTTGCAGGTGTTGCCCTTCAGAAACAGAAGGCAAATCAGGAGCAACTGCTCTTGGAAGAATCTCACTGCTCCAGCAAGTGGGCAGTTTCTTCCAAAGAGGATGTGTAGGCTTCAGCAGGTGAGAAAAAGAGAAAAAGCGGCAGCAAAAAAATGAGCCAAGCGCTGACAGTAAACAAGACTGAGACTGGCCAAGCAACGTTATTAA
Organism: Anser anser; assembly: GCF_964211835.1. NCBI lineage: Eukaryota > Metazoa > Chordata > Aves > Anseriformes > Anatidae > Anser > Anser anser. The sequence continues at coordinate 11,424,391 of NC_139723.1, forward strand.
AAAAAAAATGGACTAATGTTTTTATTTTTTTTTTCATGACACCAAGTTGCTTGAAATCCTGTACTCTGGGATGTGCCAGTTCTTGCAATTTCTTTATATTGTTCTTGTTTCCTAATTGTAACATGCTTGTTCAATGTACTAATGCTGGTCTTTTCCCTTTCTGCCAGTACACCTGTAAATTACTGTCTAGCAAGGTTACTTCCGAGGTACTTTTCAACTGCTTATTTACTTTTGCTTCCTCTTGCATGGTGGTTCCAAGTGCATGTTGCTGCAGTTTGCATTTTCATGCTGTGTGCCAGTGCTGTTTCATATCAAAAGAGGGATGCAAATGTGCGTGGGGGATATCCCGTCTTATCTCTCATGAACAAATGTTTGTGTGGCTGGTTTTCTAACCCCCGGATTCTAATTACAACTTCTGGCATGGGAGGGGTTGCAATTAAAGGGATGGGAGCTGTTGCCCAGGACTGGAGCGTTTATGACGCGTGAAGCAAGAAATTCTTGCCCTGATCCCTCTTACCATTCAGCTGATGAAGCTGAAGCTGGGGTCCAGGCAACCTCTGACACTGCATGAAACTGCTGTGGCTTTCCTCCATCCCTGATTACAGGGTATGTAACAGTAGCAAAATCTTATGCGTTTTGTAAGGAACCCACACACCAACCTTTCGTCAGTGGAAGAAGAGAGACAGATCTGAGTGCACGGTCTCAGCTTTGTCTGTTTTGTGAGCCTGTTCTCATTCCTGTGCCTTGTGATGTGACAACTGATGGAAGTCCCACTACTTAGCATCAGTGTTGGTCTCAGCTTAGAAGAAATACAGACCTGCTTTAAAAAAGGATATTTTCAGTGACATTTGACATGTTAGCAGGATGTGTGCACAGTCATTATCCCTACAAAGCTGGGCTCTGCCAAATGCAACAATTTTAGGAGCAGGGAGTTGATACAAGCTACAATTTTGCAGTGTTTTTCAGGAACAACCTGCTCAAAAACATGGACATTTCAACTGCCTGTGATTTTCTATGCAGGCATATGTGTAAATCTGGACTTCTCTACGGGTCTTACCTAAACAGATCCTGGTGATGACTGACACTCGTCTGGCCAGCATCAGCATTGCATTACACACACAAACTTTACACTACTTCCCTGTTTCATAGCACATCAGCTGCCTTGAGACAAGTATATGAACATCATCTCTCCTAAGAAGTAAAGAAAAGTAAAATCTATGTCCTTCCCAATTCATTAAATAGTTTACTCTGGGTTTTAGCTCACTGATACTAACCAGTGATTGATCTTTGTGTGGATTATTTATGGGGAATTAATCAGTATAGGAGTAGCATACTTCCAGAAACCTGATATCACACTCAGGCCAGGCCTCTTCTCCCCCATGGTATCTGCACAACAATTTGGGTTATGGCTCACAAGCACTCAGTGATGGTCAGAGCATCCAATGTTGTGTGGGAGGCAGGAGCTAAGGTGTAGATTCAATATGCCTTAGGTTGCCTGTCCACCTTGTAAAAGGACATTAATACAAGGAGAAAGCTGGAAATCAGTGCGCATGAATGGAGATTGGATAGAAGATGTGTCTTTTCAGCACGGCAGCAGCCCTGCAAAGCTGTTGCAGAAGCAGCGGAGCCTGTGTTTAAAGCACGTACTTTTGAAGTTCTAAAGGGACCACTGATAACTGTGTGCTTGCTCATATGCAGATTGTACTTATCCTTAAAACCGTCTGGTTTTGTCCTTAGAAATGAAAGTATTTTCAGATTTACTGGGCATTATTACGAGTTTGCTTAACACTAATCATGCTGTAGGTCACAACTGCAGTAAGGTAATGCTTACGCAGTTTTCTAAGGTTACTGCTGAAAATTTTTTGGTTACAAAATAGATAACCAGCATACTGGATTTTATGGTAGAGGACACACAATTTATGTTGCAGCACAGACCAGCAGCAGTAGTACAGTTACTGTCTTGTTTCAGATAAACACGTTCTGGTTCAGATACTCAGCTCCTCACCGTGCTCACTAGAGGTCTGGTATATCCAGGGATTAGCCCTAAGTAGGTGCAGTACAGCAAATATCTTTGTACTGAAGAACCAGGTGTGTTTTGTCTCTCAGTAGCTGTAGTTATATGTTAAAGCACTTGGTTTTCTGCTCCTGAGCAGGCACAGTCACGTCTGCAGGAATAACCAGTCTGTTTTGTGCCTTCATGCTTTTGTTCGTGCATGGGGCGCTTCCCTGGAGGTGTCTTTCTGCATGGAACTGTCAGAATTTAGTCACTCAGACCTTTGCATTTTCTTTCTTTTGTAGCTTTTAGTTCCTCTGGGTCCAGATGGGAAGAATCAATAAAATATGAAGTTCCAGAAAAATCATTTTGCTTCCACATCAGTCTTGCTGCCACTGTACAATAAAAATTAGCCTGTATTGTACAGTAGTGTGTTTCACTCAGCACCAGCTGGTGGCAATAAATATGCTGTGAACTAAAGCATAGCTTTATTTTGCTTTTTATTCTCATTACCAGTAAGAGAGCAGTTATTATGTGTGTTGGAGGGAGATTCAGGACAGATTGGTCTCCATCTCTAGGGTGGATAGATAAATTAATCTTGCACCTGACAGTGGTGGCCATTTCAGTCTTTTCTTCAAATCCTCAAATTATATTATATCAAATCTGCCAGTAAAGAGCCCTCTGAGATTCTTAGCATGACTCCAGAGCTGTAACCACAAGATCCATGCAGCAGTTTTTTACCGAGAGGTTTCTACAATCTTATGTATCTTGGTACGTGTCCTTCCTTTGCAGCAATTTCTATGCTCCAAATTCTTCCTCTTTTAATGCAGCTTGTAGGCAAATTGCCTTTCCCAAATAGGACATCTTATATCGCATTACTTTTTTGACTGACAAGGCCCAACTACTAGGGCACGGCCAGCTCAGGTCAACAGCCTAAGGACGAGCAAACTGCTTGCTTTGTGACCTTTCTTGAGCTCAGCCACCAATTTCAGACAACTCCAGTTGTGTACTTGTTTTCTCTAGCAGGCGTAAATCTGACACAGCAGGTCAAACACTCCTTTCAGTAAGTTAAAAAGATCCTTCTGGGGTAGCTGCTCAAAAGGATCCTTAGCTGTTAACTACCCGCTTAGGTGTATCTCTGGTATTTGATAATATGCCAGACATCAGTACATGTTTTCCTGCAAAGGCTAAGCCTGTGTTCATTGCCCTCCATGTCTCTGACATAATTCTTCTAACAGTTCTGGTGATGTTTGCAGAAGACAGGCTTCTGGGCACATTTGCGGACAGCTGGTAAATGGAAGAAACCCTGACTTGTCTCTTAAGACAACAATAGGGTGACTGATCTAAAGGTGAAATCTTCAGAGTCCTGACTGTTACAAACACCATCAAAGACCACTGCAACGGGATGATTTCCGGCAAGGAAGACACTGACCAGAAATTGTTATAAATGGCATAAAATCCATTTTATTTTCAGCTAGCACAAACCAACAGGCCAAATTCATAAGACCTCACTTAAATACATCACAACTCTGTGACAGTGGAAGTCTTGATTTGAAACTTGTGCTGGATTGGCTATTTTTTTGTGTTTATTCCATTATCCAGTGGGGAAAACAACAATTTTCTGTGTTTTCTTTACTCATTATCCTTTAGTGGCTTTGATAGTCTCTTGTCTCACAGTATATTCCTGTTGCTATCTGAAAAAATAACATTATTTTTTTCACCCTTCATTGCTAAACTTCAAGCAGCCTCTGTATTTTCCTATTCTGAGAAGATGAGAAGATGATGCCCTAATAGCACATCCCAGTTTTATTTTCTGCATTGTTCAGAGGCTCGGTTTGGGTTGCCTTTCCTTGGCTCGGGCACTCAAAATCCCAGGCACGTAGGTGAAACCTCCAGTCCTCAGCCTTGCAGCTGGAGTAGCTTCAACACAGTGCTTGATGTCTCAGAAGGATTTTTTCACTGACTTTTGGATGAATCGTTAGTTTTGTAGGCACAGTTACCCTCTAGTGGGTGAAACAAAAACTGCTCAACCCTGTTTCCACCTCTGATGGTGGTTCTGCAAAGAGGAGACCTGAGTTTGAGCAAAATCTCAGCAATAAATCCCTCCAGTGGACATGGACCAGATTTGTAGCCCTGGTCAGTGCTGGGAAACAGATGGAGATTTGGCTCATACTTGTCTCTGGTGGATGGATTTTGTCTTTAGCTCTTTGGCTTGTTCATAGTCATACTCAGAACAATCAAGGAAAAAATACACTAATAAAAGCAAGAAAATAATAAAGGAAATAATAAAGTGGACACAACCGACCTCACCTTCAGGACCCGAATGGAGGTTTGGGCTTTAGCGTAAATGAAGAAGTGTTCTTGTTCCTGTAAGCACAATTATTGCCAGCAGTTTCAGCTGACAGTTCAAAGCTGATTTCCTGATATTGTCAGTACAGGAGCCCCTAGCACGTGTGTACTGGTCCAGCCACAGCTTATCACAAGCTGAAAGAACAATTTAGTCTTTAGTTGATTACATTTATTCCAACCAAGTCCTGAGACCTCACCACATCTGGCATTCTACACAGAGGAGTAAAATGGCATCTCTCTTTCTCAAAAGGCCGGTTACTCCTGCGCAGTCATAGACAGTGCAGAGCAACTTTCAGGAAGCAATGAGGACCTGGGGTGGCAAATATTAGTTCAGTGAACGGTCACATGTTGTTGGTTTCCTGGTGGTGGTGCTATTTATTTTTTGTTGTTGTTATGCTTGTTTTTTTACTATCTCTTTAAATATTTTAAAATTTGTCTTCTCTGGGAGGGCTGATTTAAAACCCACTGAGTGCAGTGGACACTGACAGCTTTGTAGTTTGATCATGGGGCTGTTACTCGTTGTCGGTCAGGAAATAACGTTGCTGTGTGCTTCTTCAAGAAGGCCCCAAATCTCCTTTTGGCATACTCCTCTGCTGTTCATTATTCTCAGAGGAGCATATCACATACATGCTAACACCATTTGGTCTGGTCGGAATTATTCTTTTCACCTTGTTGGAACACATATTAAAACCTTCCTACCTAAAATAATTGCTTCTGTATGTGCATGTGTGTGCATATATATGTAATACACAGACTGTAAGTATTTTTTATACATGTGTGTGTGTATATGTTTGCGTGCTTGTGTATGAAGAACATACAGCTGTGCCAGGGCCCATCTCGTAGCAGACCACGCGGGTCCTCCTCGTGTCAGGCCACTTCCCCATGTTCACGGAGTGGTTTTTCACTCCAGCAGTGTTTCAGTTGCGGTGTCTGGGCTGCTGCAAAGCCAAAGACCGCGAGAAGAAGATGCAAGGGTTTGGGGGGCTGCCTAATTTTGCCTACAGGGGTGTTGTGTTGCAGTAAGCATCTCACAGGCTCCAGCGTGTGCGCCCCCCCCTCTGTTACATCAGCAAGCGCTTCATCGCATGCGGCGCCCCAGTTTGCAGAGGAGGGGCACCCCAACGTGGGGACAGGGTGGTTGAGTGACGGGTGTCTTCTCCCTTTCTCTCCCAAACCAGGTCCTGGAGGCCACCAGAGTGAACCGCAGGAAGAGTGCCCTGGCGCTGCGCTGGGAAGCCGGCATCTATGCCAACCGGGAGGAGGACGAGTAACCACGCGGCGGCACCAGGAGAGCAGCTGCGAAACCAAAAACAAAACGAAAACAAAAAAAAAAAAAGAGAGAGAGAAAGGAGGAAAAATTAAACAAAAAAAGCAGCAGCATTTAAATCCGATATTTATTAAATACACAACAAACTTGATGATGCACATAGACACAGAAATGATCCAGCTCCCGGCAATCTTAAAACAACAGGAAAAACGCACCCAGGAAATGCCCCCTCCTCTCTCCCCTGTCTCCCCACTAGGAAATAACCCCCGGGGTGGGGGGGATACAGGGTGTGGGACCCCCTGGGACCGGTGGGAGGCCATCCCCATGGGCCGGAGAAGCGGCTGGAGGGGAAGGCTCGTGCATCCCCCTGGCCAGATTCACAGCCCCCCGCTGGACCCACCTCCAGGTTCTTCTCCTCCCGCAGCCGCTGCACCGAGACTGTCAGCATCACCTCGGCGAACCCCCCCACAAAGACACCACCAAAACACGACGACGTTGCCCTCTGATGTTATTTCTTTGAGGGGACTGAAGGGTTTGGGTTTGGGACTGGGATTGGGGTGGGTTTTTTTTGGAGGGGGGGGTTCTGCTCCCCTTATCTAGTAATTTATCTGTTTAAAAGGAAAAACAAATAAATAAATGGGGAAGCAGCTATTGCAAATGTACAATCCACTAGGCTAAGTAAAATACAGTCCTTGTGTTGCAAACACAAGCCATCACAATTAAGGAGTGGAATAGATGGGGATGAGAGCTAAGCCAAATGGATTACCTTAGCTTTAGGATCCTATACGCTTGCAATATCACCTGAGCTCCAGGTTCTCAGATCATATTTACATAACAAAGTTTCTAAATAGAAAATCTGTATTTAGCGGATTACAACTATTTTTTGATGGTGGGGAGGGAAAAGAATGGCGTATGTGTAAAACCTATGAAGATGGGTAGTTTGAAGTAGAAAGGTAGTGGGAAATGAATACAAATAAAGGACATTTAATTTTTAAATGAGGCAATAATTGAACTAAGCCAGACTCTGGCCTAGGAAGAGGTATGAAATACAGAAGAAAGATGATAGCTACGTCTTTAACTATATTTATACAACATAAAAAGCCTTCGGAGCAGAGTGCTTTGTGAGAGTCTCCAGGTTTCCAGGCAACACAAAAGTTAAGGGGGGAAGTGAGTGAGAAAGATTGAGCAAGGGAGAGCAGACAGAGGAAGAAAAACGTGACTTTTGCCATTCAGCCAGTGTTTTCAGCGCTACAAGCAGACCGTCGAGCCTCTAGTCGTTGCTTAGGCTTGGGATCAGCAGTGAAGGATTCGTGTGCATCTGTGTGTGCATGGGGGCGTGGGTGTGCAGGTGTGCGTGCGCGTGTGCATGCGGGTGTGAGGCGTGTGCAAGAAGTCGTATGGCGGTGCGTGTGTTATTTTCTCCAAGGCTGTTTACCAGCTACAGGGGTGAGTGCTATTTTTTTTTTCTGAAAGGGGATATAAAAACAAGGCACTGAGTTAATGCAGTATTTGTGATATTAAAATTTGACCCAACATGGTATTTGCATGAGTCACAATTGCAAAGTATTGACCAGTTTTGTAAGCTGACAATTAGGAAAAGAAATGTGGTATTTATTCTTGTGCTTTGTATTTGTATGTAGTATAGAGGCTGCGGGTTTACTCTTTTCTTTTCACGCAAGCAATACAATAAGAGTATTTTACAACTGGGAACCATAATTTCTGGACCAGAAATGAACAAGTTTGGGAGGTGACAGAAAAAAAAAAAAAAGAAAAAAAAAAAGACACAGCTTTTTTTCTATATAAAATGTTCTGTCTTGTTTGTAAACAACCAATTATTATTTTGAATTATTTTTAAAACCATTGCCCTCAATGCTGGTCCTCCCTTAAGCCTCTCCTTGGTTTTATGGCCTGCTACACTGTTTTATCCTGAAACGGTGAGCTCATTTCAAGTGAGTACCAATACTGTGAACATACTTCTGGTGCTTTTCTTAAACAAACACAGAGCTTGCAACCAAATGATTTTTTTCCCCCCACAATTTCCTCCAGCATGCTCTCTCTGTCCGCGGACACTACAGCATTTTGAGGCCTATTTTCAGGGAATTGCAGTGGATGTGACTATAGGCACGTGTAAACTTTGTGGATTGTCTCCTTCAGTGCTGTTGAGCAACAGAAAGCCCTGCTGGTCTGTTTGCAGTGAGGAAGGCAGCCAGCTTGTCACAAGGACGCCCTAGCCTGGGTGCAGGGGGGACACCACACGCACATGGGGCAGGACGACCTTGACAGAGGCACCCACTGCCAAGTCCAGGTGACTAGCAGTGAACCGTGGTCCACATCTGGGTGGGTTCAGCCTGGCCACGAGGCTGTAGGAAAGGCAAGCGACTGGTGCTGCATCCCAGCAGGACCGTACGTCACATAGCAGCACCCACGAGCGCTACACACCTGTACCAGGCTCCCTCCACCCCCTGGGCAGAACAGGGGTGAGACTGGGGAAAAGTGTCCTGAGCAGAGGAGATGGCCCTGTGCTCATGGTGAGGTGGTCTTCCATCAGACGATGCTTCCCCTGGTGTGTGCTCCCAGGAACTTGCATCTTTTTCTTTCTTTAATGTGGAGGTCTACCTTTCCCTCCCGCTCTTCTCACTGGAAGCCATTGACATTGACCACCCATCATGAGGCACCTTCTCTTGCGTTGCGTTGACCCCCACCTTGGTCTTTGGATTGCAAATCACATTGCCCCCTGCACCGGAGGCGTGTGGCGTGTCAGTGCCGAGCAGCCAAACCTTGCATCCAGCAGTGTTCTTCTCTTCCAGAAATTATGGACACTCGTCCGCAGCGCGCGTTCAGTGCTGCGACAGCGCGAGTGCTATGCAGGTTACTTGCCTCTTTGTTATTTCATTTGCATGCTACCGAGCTTAGGTGTTTATAAGTATACGCCAGTAATACATATCTATCTATATATAACTATATCCAATGCAACCGAGGAGCACTATTGCAGAGTTAACTTTGTCTCCACAGAAGAAACACTCAGATCCTTTCCCGTGGCAAAGACTGGTTTTAATGAAACTGTGTATTGAGGGATAGTTAAGCATTAGCGTTTGTGATTATAATCAGTTTGGGGTTACAGTGCAGGTTTTCTGAGCAATTTGTTTTAAACGCTGCCAGTTTGGGCTTCACCTTGCTCCGTATTGGCGCTGTCTGAAGGAAAATACAGTAACATTGATTTGTTTGGCAACCAAAAGGTGGCATCCTTGTCATGACTTACCAACCAGTTTCAACAATACCTGGCTTTCTGTATGTTAACCACTTAAATGTTATCCTGCTTCTGTTTTATAGTGACTGTGAGGCCTACAATGCAAGTATATAATTATTTTCTCATTAAAACAGAAACCCGTGTTGTGTTTCTATCCAGCTGACTGTGCCTCCGTGCCCCCGCAGGGTGCGGAAGCAGGGTGGCTGGCCAGCTCCAATGCTTCTTGCTGCTTGCCCATTGCTTCAGCCCCTTCCTGCTCAGCTTGGCCACGAGAGACCCTGTCCCTGCTGGAAAGCCATGGCCACACTTGCCCATATGGGAGCTGGAAGGTGCTAGGGTGTCAGATATGTGGTGGCTGGAGACCAACTGTGGGGGCATGATGGGAACCGGGCAGGCTCACGCCAACCACCCTCCCCATGCCAGGAATATTCAGTGTATATTCATTTAATTACAACCCTGAACACTCCCCACTGGAAGAGGCTGAGGACACAGGGATTCCTGTGGGCGCTGGGCCACGTGCAGTGATTCCCTTGTACCCTCTGTGAGCCCTCCTGCTTCCCTTCCACGTGCAACACCAGAAATGCCCGCAGAGAAAAGTCAAGTGTGGATTTCCTCTCCAGTGAGCAAATCCTGAAGATTTAGACATTGTACAACTCAGGCAGTCATGTCAGTGGGTGGCGGGAATTTTGGCAACAAAGTCTGCTATTAGCAGTTGCTGGTATTTGTTTAATTAGAAACACTTAGGACATCTAAAGTACCTGCCACCTCACTGCGTAGCCAAAATGGCATTTGGCAATCCTTAGGGTATTTTTGCTAAGTAGTTAAGGACTATAAAGGAGACAATTTATCCATCATTTCTGGGGTAGGCACGTATAAGGTGAGTATATTGCACCTCTAAATGCTGCAGGTGGCTTTAAGAGACTACGGTCTTCGCCACAATGAGAAAGCAAATGAGAGGCAGAGGATCTCCTTGGCAGATTTAGCTTGATCTAATGCAGGGCCACAAGGCCAGGTAGAGCCACACTGATGACTACATCTGATTCTCCCCAGACCCTTTTATTTTTTATTTTTAATCTTGCAGGCAGGTGACACATGACCTTCTTTTTCCCATTTTATCCTGCAAACAGGAAAAGCATAGATAGGAACCTTTCAAAAAATAACTTTGCAGCTGTGCTAACCACCCTTCTGGCATAGCCAAGCATGGGAAAGAAAGCCTCTGCTGATATTGAGGAGCACCCATATCTTTGTGCCTTTTCTTTTGTTGTCCCTGACACAACAACATAACAACATAAGCCACACTCCAACATAATGCTGTCCTAGAGCTGGCACCACCATCTCTGTCAGGTTTCCCAGACTGGGTGGAGGCAAGAACACAAGATGGGTTTTCCAGAGCTGTGTGGCAATAGGACATTAAAAAAAAAAAAAAAGTGGAGCACGCACCATAAGGAATCCAAACCTGGGCATAGCAAGCTGTAGCAGAGGAGAGACAGGGCTAGGCAGGACCAGAGCTAGAAATATTAGCATGGATATTAGCTCTGAAGATGACTTTTGATGACGGTCTCATTATCGAATTGACTAGGGTGGGCAGTCCAGGAGTGCTGGCAGCAGGTGGGTCCAGCCCTGTGCTCCTTCCCAGATGAAAAACCAACCAGCATCCTGATGTTTCACATCGTGCAGGACCACAAGGCAGGGGTTATACTGTCATCTTGTCACAATGGCACTAGGGTAAAAACACATTAAAAACAACACTAACAACAAGCATCAATAGAAAAAAAAAAAAAAAATGCCATCCAGACCTCAGGGTCTGCTGCCAGCTCTGTCTGGGCGCTGGTTACTTGGTCACCTAACCCACTGGTTTATCAATAGCATCTCCAGGAAGAGAGCTTTTACATTAAGCATTAATGCCAGAGCACCAGCAGGAGATGGGGTTGCCTCGGTCCCACTGCAGTCCCTCCTAGAGATGTAGCCCCTTTGGCTAAGGTTAACACTGCCTTTCAGGTGTGATACAAATCCTCCCAGACAAACTACCAAGTCACAGTGGTGGCACCAAGGGATGGAGGGAGGCTCGAGGCACCATCCTTCTGCAAGGCATCTGCAAGGGAGGTACACAACGTGGTGGAGTCACTGCTTTGGCATCGTCTCCAGGCCATACAGGTGCCCAGACCATGAAGACGGCACCAGTGTTACTCACACAGCAAGCCCTCCTCAGCCAGCACAAGACGATCAGGGGAGCCACAGCACATCTCACGAGGTTCCTGCTGGGAGACTGTAGGGAATGGGGAGCGCAGAAAATGCCCAGGGTGTGCCTCCTCCTCTGAGAGCTCTTCGGGAGCACCAGAGCTCCCAGACAGCCCTTGCTGGGAGCAACTGCAGACTCTGCATTGCCCCGTGCAGGGACTGTGCGGTGCTAATCTCTTGCTGTGGGGAACATTGCCAGCTGGGAAGGTGTCTGCAGGGGATGGGGGGAGAGCTGGAGGCGAGGCTGTATTGCAGTGCCAGGGAGGATGCTTAAGTAGATATGGCCCCTGTAAGTACTTCCTCCTCTCGTAGCATCTCTCTCTGCCTTACATTAAAATGAGCAGAGCCCTCAAACTGCATCTGAACAAGGAGGAGCCAGGAAAGTGCTAGCAAAACAAATGGATAGGGACGTAACCCTGGTGAAGTGCTCATGCAAGGCTTTGGAAGTGTTGCAAGCAAAAGAACCAGTTATTAGAAAGGAGGGAAGAGCCTGAGCGTCTGTGAAGTGTCACCTCAATGGAGAAAGGTGGAGTTCCCTGGTATACAATGGAAACTGACTTGCCAGGCAGCTCTGTCACCCCCACATTGTGTGGAGGAGGCAGGAAGTGCTCGGCCCTAATTAATAGGGGTGAAAGAGGGAAGGCAACAAAGTAGGGCACTTGCTTACTCACTGGTAAGGCTTGTCCGCCCCTAGGAGCATGGCTCTGGGCCACAGCACCAGCCCACAGCAAATCCAGACACTCAAAGCTGTACCTTTTCCTGTTCCCTCCCATCTCCTTGCCCTTTGCTGTTCTCTCCTGGTTTCCATGCAATCCTATTCTCACCCAAAACAGCTGTTTTCAGGTAGCAAGATCAGATGGGCCCCATGAGCATGAGGATCTCACCCTGCTCCCATTGAGTCTCATGGGATAGAGACACGTCCCCCACCACAGGTCTTTTACTGACCACCTCTGCAGGCCCCACCAGCCTCCTGTGAGGCCTGCTCCCAGGTCGATTCCCTCCCTCGGGTATTTTTGCCAAAGGACCCTGCGGAAGATAAACAAAGACCCACAAGACAAACCTTAAAGTGGACCAGAGGCAAATGTACCAAAGCACTAGGATACCTAAATACCTCAAAAGTCCTTTTTCTTTGAGGGCTACACAGCACTGAAACCATCTGCAAAACAATGATGTGGGCTTGTGTCAGTGCAGCATAAGACAATGCAGGCATGTTATTGGGGTTGATCTGGAAGGGTGTTGGGGCAGAGCCAGGTGAAATGAAGCCTCTTGGTTGCATTATTCATGCCAAAAGGAGCGTGATTAAAGCTTTCCTTTAATTCTGTGTTAGAGGGAAACAGCTCAGCCAAGCTCCAGCCATGGAAGTCTCCAGAGAAGGCAGACTGAGCTTATGTAAGGTAGAGAGGGTTTTTTCTAAAGGGGAAGTTAATTGCAAGTTGTGGTACTTTCTGTACAAAGAAAGTGAAAATTTCTGGCAGGAAGAGGGGGAGAGATGGATAAGTAAAGCAGGTCAGAGGGGAGTGTTATAACAGTGGAAAACAGAAAGACAAATAGGGAGAAATCTTGCTGATAGTAATTTATTCATGCGGGGAGCCATTTCTGAAGCCAGCTGAAAGCAAGTTCGGACCATGTTTGAGCACGGTTGGAAGCTATACAGCAACAAGCATATTTAGCCAGCTCTTTGGAAACTAGACAAAAAGCTCTGCCAGTTACAGCACAGGTTTCATGTGGTGCCAGGTCCAGGCCACGCTGGTGCAGGACAAGATTCATCCCAGGTGTCCGTCCCAGTCACTGCCTGTTGAGTCAGCCTTCAGCAAATGGAGAAAGGAAAGAGCTGAATGATAGCATTGTCCTGTACTTTACAGGCATGCAGCTTCTTTGAGCTTAGAAATTAAAAGATAAATCAATATAGTCTGTCCAAGCTTTGCAGGATGTTTCCAAGGAATTTACTATTGAGATGCTTCAGTGCCAAGGGATCAAGGCAGCATTTCAGTACCCTAAAGGGCTTGATTTTTCAGATCTTCCTTAATCTCTCGTACCT